>NC_132820.1:14012100-14650350 GCF_048594095.1 Paramormyrops kingsleyae
AAAAAACCTCTCAAAGAAGATTACTGACATACTTGTTCCACCGCAGAAGTCAGTCATGTTAATCTTCCTCATTCTACATGTCTGCCCATCCAAAGTTTTTATTTTTACCTTATTGCACTTTATTTTGCTTGTTTTATGGGATACTTCACTACACTAGATTTTGTTTACAGTTCCCAATAAAATATGATAAAATGCTAATTATATTTGCCTTTTTTAATTCATTGAAATGTAAAGGATTGTGTGAAATTTCATCATTTCGACTACTAACCCCAGTATCGAACTGAATCAAATCGTATTGTATCGTATCGTGGGACTTTCTGAGGTATCAAAAAAAATCGAACCATTGGCTTAAGGAATCGATATTGTATCGCATCGCGAGGAAAGCTGTGATTTACACGCCTAGTAGGTAGTGGTGGGTTATTCTTCTGAAGGATCATGTGTTCTTTATTGAGACTCATATCTGGAGTGGTAATTAGTGTAAAAATAGCTCATTTGGAAGCCAGGTCTAAGTGTTTCCACTGTGAAGGGGAGGGGCCTGACCATCAAAGGCGGTTCTAGGGACTCTGGGGGCCCTAGACAAAGCACTGCATGGGGCCCTCCACCTCCCCCTCCTGGTAACATGGTAACATTTATTAGCTTTAATTTACTCTGAACTATAAATTAATAATATCAAGAAAGAGAATTTAATAAACACAAGAGCTTTATTTTCACTTTTGTTGAAAACAGAATAGACAAATAAAGCGAATTTGTCATTGCAATGTACTCTATAAAAAAATATTTATATATTATTTATAGACCTTAATATTTATTTATTTTTATAATTTAAAAACCCACTCCAGTTTCAGAAACTCTCAAACATTATTCCAGGATGAAAACGCTAACAGGGTAGAAGCACATCTTTTGAAAAGTAGTTCAGTAGCATGGAAATACAAACAGAAACGGACCCTGAGGTTTTAGGTAGACAACAAGTAGGGGGTGAGGATCCTGTTAAGGGTGGAATCACTCTATACCGAAAGACACTCAGGGGCTAGTGTTTTGGGTAGAAACAGCTGTTCCTCCGAGCAGCCAATCAGCACACAAGGAGAGTCAAAATGGCCACGCTGACATACAACAATTTACATGAGTGTGTTTCTGTTTGCAGGTTTGCTTTCTGTAAGTTTATACAGTGTCTGTGTGGGGGGGCTTGCCCCAGTGAGCACTTAATTGTGTTTGCAATTGCTGAACCATGGCCTCCATGCATCCTGAGACCCAGGTATGTCACCCCCAACCCCTGCCAAACACTCCCCCCGGGGGCAATTATGGTCACACAGCAGCTGATGGTAGTCAGGCACCGTGGACAGGGCTGGGAAAGGACAGGGGCATTTGGGGGGGGGGGGGGGGAATCATTCCAAAGTGTTATTTAATAAGCGACAGATGACAATAATTTGGCAAAGCGCATTTAGGAGCATGAAGGCTCTTTCTGAGAGAGCCAGGCCCCCTCTGTGAACCACCTGGCCCTCACACTCTACGGCAGTGGCAGGCCTCTGGGGGGGGGGGGGGGGGGATGCACGCTGCATATTGGAGCAGCTTTATTTTCTATTACACTGACACGCCCGCAAAATGGCCCAGCACCTTGTCCCTGGCAGGTGTGTGGCAGTCAACACAATCAGCTCGATAAATTCTCATCAGAAATAGACTGCATGGCCGCGACCCCCATTACTGCCAGTAACGAGTATTATTGAAGCACTGTTTCAGCTGGAATTTATCATCTCCTACTCCCAGTAACTGCTGTACTCGATACAGCTCACCCTCTGTAAGAATAACATAAATACCTCCCCTCAGGATAAACTGTACCTCACACACCTGAAACTCAGTAACACCTGTACATAACACAGCTAAGACTTAGTAATACCTGTCATCACACACCTGAGATTCAGTAATACCTGAACATCATACACCCAAGCCTCAGTAACACCTGTACATCACACACCTAAGACTTAGTAATACCTGTCATCACAAACCTGAACGTCATGCACCCGAGCCTCAATAATACCTGTACATATCACACCAGAGTCTGGTAATACCTGTACACCTCACACCTGAACCTCAGTAATACCTGTACATCTCACACGAGCCTCAGTAATATATGTACATCACACACCTGAGCTGCAGTAATACCTGCACATCATACATCTGACATACAGTAATACCTGCAAATCATACACTTGAAACGCAGTAATATTTGTACATCACACATGTGAAGCTCAGTAATACTTGTACATCATACACCTGAATCTCAGTGATACCTGTATATCACATACATGAAACTCAGTAACACCAATACATCTCACACCTGAGCCTAGTAATACATGTACCTGTGACTCAATAATACCTGCACATCACACACTTCAGACTCAGTAATACCTATAAATCACACAGCTGAACCTTAATAGTACTCGTACATCACATGCCTGAGCATCAGTAATACATGTACCTCACATAGCTGAGCCTGAGTAACATATACAGTATACCCCTCTCAACTAGGCCAAAGGACAGCTATAAAATATATCATTAATACTGTGCCCATAATTTTTGAAGCCATTAAAAATAAAAACAAAACATATTAATAAACCCCTCAGAAACATAGCAACCACAAAAAAACAGAACCCACACAAACACACAATGAGTCCTTTTAGGCAACAAAACAGGACTCTGTTGCTGACTAGATGTCTCAGTTAATATGGACATAACCCCCAGGGACTGGCTGAACTATTTCATCAGCCGTTACCATGGGAACCCTTTGTATCCCTCTAGAAAGCGGGTTTGTCTATACCTGGTATCCCCACCCCCACTGCAACTCCCCCCACCCTCTCAGCTCAACACAGCCAGAGTATCCCAAGCACATGGCTGTGTCTGTTCCTTATTTTCCACATCATTCACTCATCCAGTGACATGATCCTTTCATGCAGTCACGTGACCCCCTCTGTTCACGCGGTCACCTGACGCATATCATTTCCCTATGTGTGCCTGGGATCTTTCGATCTTTTCACACTGTCTGTGTGGGGGGGATTTCCCCCAAAAGTAAAGATCATTTGTGAAAGGATAAATGGCCCCTTGATAGCTTCAACCTTCCACATTGGGACCTTTGACCGCCCAAGCCTTATTCCCAGTTCTGAGGACCAGGAATCATCAGTAGGAGGAAACGTTTTAGCATCTGATTTGGCATAGAAGAGAAGCACAAAGGGGAGGGGTGAGAGAGAAATGGGGACACACTGAGACAGGCAGAGCAGCTGAAGAAGTTTCACAGTGGAGTGGAAAGGTGGCCCCAGGACTGCTCACCGAGTGAACGAGTCCCTTCCTGCTGGATGAGGAGAATACAGTGTACACTGAGAAGGAGCGTGGAGAGAGAGCCACAGATCGACACACCACAGGCCACAAAAGCTGGTTAGGCAGTGCCTTCATGGCTGCTGCACAACTGTGTGATTTAAGGAGGTGAGGCCTCCTCTCACTTGCTGTTCACCCCTGCAGCATATCATCCCATTATGGGTCCTCTGTAGGAGCCAAAAGCCTTTCATGCACTCCATAGAGTTTACTCCATAATACAGGGGAGACTTTGTGTGAGCATGTAGACCCTAATACAGATGAATCTCTGTGTGAGCATGCAGACCTTAATACAGATGAATCTCTGTGTGAGCATGTAGACCCTAATACAGATGAATCTCTGTGTGAGCATGTAGACCCTAATACAGATGAATCTCTGTGTGAGCATATAGACCTTAATACAGGGGAGTCTCTGTGTGAGCATGTAGACCTTAATACAGATGAATCTCTGTGTGAGCATATAGACCTTAATACAGGGGAATCTCTGTGTGAGCATGTAGACCTTAATACAGGGTAGTCTCTGTGTGAGCATGTAGACCTTAATACAGATGAATCTCTGTGTGAGCATGTAGACCTTAATACAGATGAATCTCTGTGTGAGCATGTAGACCCTAATACAGATGAATCTCTGTGTGAGCATGTAGACCTTAATACAGATGAATCTCTGTGTGAGCATGTAGACCCTAATACAGATGAATCTCTGTGTGAGCATGTAGACCTTAATACAGATGAATCTCTGTGTGAGCATGTAGACCCTAATACAGATGAATCTCTGTGTGAGCATATAGACCTTAATACAGGGGAGACTTTGTGTGAGCATGTAGACCTTAATACAGATGAATCTCTGTGTGAGCATGTAGACCTTAATACAGATGAATCTCTGTGTGAGCATGTAGACCTTAATACAGGGGAGTCTCTGTGTGAGCATGTAGACCTTAATACAGGTTAGTCTCTGTGTGAGCATGTAGACCTTAATACAGGGTAGTCTCTGTGTGAGCATGTAGACCTTAATACAGGGTAGTCTCTGTGTGAGCATGTAGACCTTAATACAGGGGCATCTGTTTGACATCTGCTCCCAGTGGTAGCACTGCCGTCAGAGCCCATCTTGCTGTGGTTCTCCTCAACCTGGGGCTCTTAGATCCAGATCCTTTAATCCCATTGACCTGCGAGGTTCCATGATTGTCATCATCTGACGGGTAGCAGCAAAACACGGTTCCAGAAAGTGAACGACTCCATAAGACCCTTTAATACCATGATTAGAACATCAGGAGGCTGTAGAGGAAAACCACCCTTCGGCAGAAGAGCGGCACCTGCCTGACATAGTGTCTGCCAGCGTCATGGCCCTGATAACCATTCAGAAGGTACGCCAACGGGCCGGACCGCCACATCCCTCTGCGGCCGAACTATATGCGATAGCGGCTGCCTCATGACTGTGATGAAAATGGCCCGGAATACAGCTCTAGGGCCAAGACGTGTCCCCTTGAGTGCCTGCATACCGTGAATTAATATGGAGACTGCTGTTAATGCTATCATCGCCTGAGGGACGGCGGGGGGGTGAGTCACGCATGCCCCCTCCCTCCAGCCGCACAGGGATTTTGCTGCATATTCACTTGTGTTTCATTATTTTGTGGAAAGGAGCTGCAGCTTCAGTTCGCCTGCGTCCCTCAGCTAGCCCCTCGTTTTTCATTCTACGCAGTTCCTCCCTCCTTTAATCTCACTGCTGCCAGTGACAACACAGGCAACTGCAGCAAGAAGGGAGGGTGAGAGAGAGAGAGGGAGAGAGAGAGAGAGAGAGAGAGAGAGGGAGGGGCTGCAGAGTGACGGCCGCAGAACACAGCTTCCACCCCAACGTGGCCTGTGCTCTGTGCTGCCGGCTATCCATGCAGCACATGCGTGTGGCAGGAGACACCGCAGTCTGAC
Source organism: Paramormyrops kingsleyae (assembly GCF_048594095.1). Lineage (NCBI taxonomy): Eukaryota > Metazoa > Chordata > Actinopteri > Osteoglossiformes > Mormyridae > Paramormyrops > Paramormyrops kingsleyae. The sequence goes on from NC_132820.1 coordinate 14,017,381, forward strand.
CGGAGGTCACTTTGTTCGAGGATCTTTTAAATAAAACCTGGCTGCTGAAGAGGAGTTTTACAAGGTTCCAAGTTCCCTCCACTTGATAGGTGCCTTCATCTGCAATTCTGTCCAGCCTCCACCTTTATCTCCATACAGTTTCCCTCCACGTCTCCCAGTGCATCAAAGATCAGACCCAGTATGCTCACCAAACCCTGTCCACTACATCCTAGTATGGGGCGGGGGGGGGGGGGGGGGATTGGGAGGTCCTACAGACATCACAACCTACTCCCACCTTTGGCTTCCCTTTATCTATGTTTCCTGTGCTGACTACATTGCATGATCTTCACCTGTGCAGCTGTGCACTGGGAGGTGCCGTTGTGACAGTTCTGTCACAGACCCTGCTTTGGCTGGCCTGTCCCATCACTGCTCGCATGCCACATCTCACTGCATCTGACCTTAAATTCTTCCATGTTTTGAACTGTTTCATGCATGGAAGCGCATGAAAGTGCTAAGATGGGTGACGACTTCTGAGTATAAGGTTACTGTGTCTAGTTTCAGGTATTCTACAATGGGAAACAATTTGTGTAGATTCCTGTTCCCATATGGCTGTAATAGCAGTAGGTTCTTGTAGCTTTGAAATGGATGCTATGTAAATAACTGATATCAGGTAAATGGCATATAAAGGCTCCATGATAACAGACCAAACAAGCCTGGTAAAATGCACGATTCACAGCCACCAACCAAGAATAATAATGTCATAGGAAGAAGAAGACATTTGCAGAACCTGTGTCAAATGTGTGGATGGCAGCATAACCGACTACCTGCTCTCAAAAATAAAAATTCTATTATAATTTAGCAACCCATCTTATTCAACCTTAAAATTAACAGACTAAATTAGAATGGTCTGGTTAATCAGCTAATTGTTTGTTTTATTTTGACCAAAAGAAACCAAAATTAGGTTAATTAAAGAACATAAGGTGGACCCTTAGGAGTTTATTCCAAGCTCACCCCAAAGGAATAACCTTGCAGATGTACTCAAGGTCAAAGCATAAGAGAACAGATGAAAGCAGACAAATTTTACTTTCGCTGCAGAATGGCGACAAACACAGACACTAACAGAGACCCACCCTCCTTAGCCACATACGGGCTGGGCAGGCAACCTGCGAGCATTATGTTTGGTGACATGACCCTAAGGCCTGAGTGCTGGGGGAGGGGGAGGGGGGGGAGCACATCATTAAACATTAAAGGGCAAGAAGATACAGAATGCTTGAGGCACTGCTGCTGTTTCTGCTGTAAAATGAATTTGTATGTAAAGAGATCTGAAGTCATCAGCTGCCTGCATAACCCACTGAGACCATAAAACTGAGCCTGGAAACCTGAGCCTGGATAACTGCTCCTATATGACTGAGCCTGACTAACTGCTCCTGTAAAGCTGAGCCTATATGATTGAGCCTGACTAAATGATCCTGTATGACTGAGCCTGGCTAACTGCTCCTGTACAACTGAGCCTATATGACTGAGCCTGATTAACTGAGCCTGACTAACTGGTCCTGTATGACTAAGCATGTCTAGCTGAGTCTGACTAACTGATCTGGTGCAACTGAACCTGTTTGATTGAGCCTGACTAACTGATCCTGTAAGACTGAGTCGGTATGACTGAGCCTTCCTAACTGATCCTGTAAGACTGAACCTAACTAACTAATCCTGTACGAGTAAACCCAGTTTCGACTGAGTTTGTTTGACTGAAGCTGATTTAGCCTGATATAGTTTATATGAATCCAACTGTTTGAATGAGCCTGACCTAGCCTGAGAGGAGCATGACTTAAAAAGACAGGTGCACACACACATATTATAGTTATACAGAGAAGAGAAAGTGGCTGGTTTCAGTAACTAAAAAGGAGAATATGTACTGTAAATTGGTCAGTGTTATTGGTGTCATTCACGCAGGAGTGATGACAGTTTCATCAACTGCGCAACATTCCAAGAAAGACGTCAATAAAGTATACACTGCACAGTGAAGAGATTGACAGATCACATTGACTACCCTTGTGACCGTTCACCTTTGGCCCATAGTCCTTAATGAGAACACACCCCCCAGAAACGGATTTAAGTGCAGGCTACTCACAGGCATTGGTCACGGCGAAGCTGTTGGCAGTCTCGATGTTGTCCACATGAGGAACCAGGTTAAAAGGTGCTTCCGACGCATTTGGGCTGGTGTTGTGCAGGAATATGGCTAGGCGAAATGCGGTGTATTCCTGGTCCGTGTTTCTGATGAAAAGCCCGCCTGCCGTGACAGATGTGAAGACACGTCTTAGTCAAAAACACCAGCGACAGCCGTGAAATCTGCTGTTAAATCTGCTGCACGGTGCAATTATTCCAAGGGCAGCTGAAGCCAAGCGAGTGCATTCAACTGGATCAGAGCCGTGCCAGATTTTCCCGAGATAAATGCTGCGGTTTTTTTTTTAATTGGTTATTTGTTAAACAGAATTTGTGGTGATAGTAAAAAAAAAAAAAAACTGAAACCATGAAACCATTCATGCTGCAAACCACATCAGCTGTATCTCCATCATCAGAAAGTAAGCTACAAGGATCCCATATGAGCAGCCGCCCGTACTTCACAAAGAATGATGCGGCACTAGAGTGAATGAAATCACCCCGTGGAAGGCGAAGAAGAAATGCTGCTCTACAAGACAATAGACTTATGTCCAGATTCACACGGTATTTACAATATACACTGGAGACACAGGCGGTAACTGGTGCAGGGAGAACATCCCATAGCAGGCTGGTAACTGGAATGCGGCAGTGGCGCTTTAAAAGCCAGTAGTGAGCTGGGAACACGGGGAACGCGCCAGGAGCAGCAGGCAGACGCGTCGCTCGGACCGCTATGTGCGGCTTGGTGCGCAGGACGCAGGCGACCTGCATGCGGCTTTTACTTTACAATCCATCTCGGTCAATTATTTTTCCTTTATATCTTTAGCGATTAAAATATTTAAGAAGACATAGGCTACACCATAGTCACTCTTCTGTTATTCTCACGAATTTATGGAACATATTTACTAGGAATCATGCAAGATTAAAAAACAGCATAATGCCCGAGCGGACGCACTTACCGATCTGAACGCTGCTCGGAAAGGCGCCCATAGTTATCCCCCAAAAAACGGAAAATACCAAGGGAAGCTGTTTCCAAGTAATTTTCATCTTTCGTTTTGTTAAAAAATGTTGAGAGACATTGAGGACGATGTCACACGCGGAAAGAAGCAGACACCGACCGCTAGTAATCCATCCCGACTGCTTTTCCCGCAGTGTCCGCGGCCACCGGTGCGACTCTGTCGGGCAGTCTCGCCAGCTGTGAGTCTAGCGGCGGAGTGGATGAGGAGACGTGCGCTCCCCCGCTCCCTATCGGCGACCCCTCCCCCGGCAGCTTCCTCTCCCGGCCACTTCCCCCTTCTTCCCAGTCCGGCTCCTCTTTTCTGAAGGATTATCAGTGGGGCAGTGGGCTGCTTTTAACAGACGCCTGGTGCCCGGTTCTGTGCAGTCATAATAGGCAAGGTAATTACTTCTCCTTAAAGACCCTCACCATTTTATAGCGCGAGTTTTGGGGATTTAAAGAAGTGGATCAGCATTGTTCAAGAGCGTCCCAGCGCTTCCCTTATAACACACCACAAACACTTCTCTTTGACTGTACCGTTGCAAACAGTGCAACCACTGCAAATCTGTCCTATAAGTAATATGCTTAACGGCACTACAGTCATACAGCTTATCACTGTATCGTATAGGCGTATTGCTCTGTTGTTCGCCCTTCGTTTACAATTTCTCATTTTACTGATGATCAGATCGGGTGGGGGTGTGGGGAGGGGGAGGGGGCGCAAATCACCTTATAAAATGACACAAGGTTATCTCAGAAACAAACTCACAACTCATTTATTCCAATGTCGGCTTGTTGACGTAGGAAGCAGCAGAATATGGGATCCATAAGTGACACTTATAATATCTGCATTTTGCTTTCGTCAGCAAAGAGGAGTGTCCCTCTCCCCGCACCCACAATCTTTATCAATTCACAAGTTTCCTTCCATATGCAAACGCGAAATTAAAGGCATAATTGCCTCCGGAAGGTGGGGCACCGGATTACGAGGTTATATTTACTTAAATTATAAATATGTATTCAGAATATCTGCATTCGAGGGCTGCTTGTAAAAAAAAAGAAAGCTCCAAATTGTTCTACCATAACGTGCGCATGCAATGTCAGTGCAAAGGCAGTGAAGCCACTCTTTCGTGCTGCTCAGTAACAGGCGCAGGGCACGCGCTCTGCACGCGCGCTGTCCTTGGTCCTGGAGCTCAGTCTCCTTCGGGGGAAAAGTAGACGGCGCTGCGCCAACCCAGGCCATCCGTTGCGCGTTCTCCCCTGTGCGCACACACACACACATACACACACGTATATATATATATATATATATATATATATCTGCTTCATCAAGGTCAGTGTTCAAGCATTTGTGTTACAGCCAAACAAGTATCACAAGGATAAGAGAGACGCTGTCAGAAGGGCTGTTTTTGGAAAAAAAAATTGAAAAGTGCATAGCTTGGTTCCATCGGCAGTGTATTTACATCAGCCCAACAATTAGTGCTTAACTGCTCCTAAGATTTTTGTAATCAGTGCAATTCATGACTCAGATGTTTGCTTCATGGCCAGATATCAGAATAGGATACCATAGCCAAGGGTTAAGAGTAACTCCTTCGATACAGCAGCTGTACTCATTGACTGCTGATTCCATAGACATGTGTTTGACATCCCTGCTCTGTAAGTAACGTGCGATGCAGGCTGCCCATATATGGCATGTGACATCAGCTGCAGGAAACCAGGGAGGTTCTGTTCATGATGATGATTCCTCCAGCGGAACCTGCAATCCCAATGGCTGGGCTGACACTTGCATGGCTTTGAGACCATAAGCCCTGCCAGACTGTCTACAGAAACACTGCATTTTAATCCATCAGTTGCATTCTTATAATAGCTGTCCATCTCCATGTCTACCAGATATCTTGGCCATTTAGGTGCTGTAGGAAGGAGAGGAGCTGAGGACCAGCTTACAGTATGGCCAGTGTGCAGTGCTGTAGGGAGGATTGAGCACGTGCATGGAAAAAGCTGACAGTGACTCATGGAGACTGAGGTTGATGATATCAAACAGCCCTTATCTCCTGTGGTTTCCTCTGCTTCTGGAACCAGCTGGATGACAGTCCAATTTGGCTAAACTAAGGCAGAACATTTTAGCCCAAGAAGGCCTGATTTAATACAATGAATTGGTCATTCTGAAGAAGGGGGGGGGTGTCATTAAGATGCAGAAAGATACCTACGGGAAGGGGTACAGCCAGGCATGCGCAGTGTGTGTATCTCAGCTGGAATGCTCTGTGTCCTGTTTACAGACACATTTTGGTCCTGTGGCACAATCGTGGCTACATGCAATGTGTGGTATTTGCCTCACTTATACTTACAAAGCATCTGCTAAATACATAGATATAAACGTAATAAAAGTGGCTCACATGCTCTCTGTGTGCCCTTTCCTGCATTACCCCCCTTGGCCTCAGCACTAACTCCACCCCATCATGGAGCATGGTACTGTAGCAAGCATGCAGCTCCTGGCTGTAGTTTTAAAATCAATTACTGACATATTCTTATAAGCAGCATAGACTCCCTGTAATTTCACAGGCTGTAATTTTCCGTTGCGTTTAACCTGGACGTTTGCGTCACGGTTTTGAGAAAAAGGCATGTTACAGTTCCAGGGAAAGATATATTTCAACTCTGTTGTGAAACTCATTTGTGTTTGTTTCCATGTCCAAAACCAGACCTATCCTCACAACATTCAGCATGAGCCTCTGGAGATGTACCTTGTATCTGTTATTTATATCTCATCATGCCTGTATCTTGTGTAGCCGTTGTGCAGAAAGCAGAAGTGGGAGGCTGTTGTCAGGAGAGGCAGATGTTCGTATCTCGGGGGCTGCTCAGGCTAGGGATTCCTACCGGGGGTCCGTCTGCAGACAGGATGCTGGGAAATTCCGGGGTTGATCCTTCACCTCCTGCAGCAGTGGGTCCCCACTGAGACGCCGGGGCACGCATTCACACACACCGACACCTGTAACCACGTGTGTGTGTTTTTTCCCCCTCAGTGCCATTGATCTGATAATCAAATGTTGAGTTTCTTGGGACACACACCAGGCTTTGGTCCGCATGTAGGGGGGTGGGGAGGGGGGGGGGGCGGGGGAGGAGCTGATCGGTGGTGATATTCCATACTGCTGAAGTTATTGCTGCTGTCAGTTGGACAAAACCGCCAGCTCTGAACCTTGGTTTCAGTTTAACCATGAGGAAACATGAGCAGAGCCTGCCTGTTACGGTGCTCATTCTGAGACACCTGTTTGTGGATGGGAGAGACGAACAACACTGCCGTTATCATGCATGCGATGGACTTACGCATCGACCGAGCTCCTCCCCAGTCCCAAGGCTTGCCCAGTGGAGTATCAAAGGAGCAAAACGCCTGCACGGCTCAGGGCTTCCTCTGCAGGAAGGGAAGATCATTATAAAAGTTAGTTCACCTCTTTTTCCAGGCCGCCTTGGTGTACACCCCCCCCGCCCGGTCATATGGTCTGCAGTGGGTGGGATCAGATTTGGGCATGGCCTGTAATATGATGTGGGTCACGCAGCTTGTGGGGGGGTACTGGGCTGGAAGCCGGCTTCTGAAGGTGCGGCACTGCGACAGAGCTGCTGGCAGTGGGTGAGACTGTGACACTAGACAGTAATTAATTGTGAAAACATAATACAGAAAATGTTCAGTGGGTGGATGTTGTGCTAAACCGGCATATGAAGGATTTTTTTTTTGATGCTTCTTAGCATCTGATGGTTTCTTAATGAAGAGACCTGTAAGACCGCCCCCGCCCCCCCCATGTCAGTCTCACCCTACACATCCACTCACTCCCCAAAAACAGCACACCCTCCAAATACAGCTTCCCTATCTGATAAAATATCTCCACCCATGTGACAGATATGGTTCACACTGTAGCACAATACTTATTTCTGGGTGCTGCTTTTCTTTTTTTTGGGGGGGGGGGGGGTGCAGCTGAGAGACTGGCCCTGGGTGTGAGCCAGGAAGCCCATTATAGAGTAGTGGGATCGGAAGTGTGGTTAAAGTGAGGGTAAAATGCTAATGCTAACGCTACAGCCTTTTAAGCTGTCAGAATAGGAAGCAGCTATTTGGAGTGGCTACACCTAATATGTGAGCATATGTTCCTCTCTTGACATCACTTCCTGTCTGCCCACAGTCCATCCACATGTTGTCTATCCACAACATGCCTGGTGACGGCCCCCAAGGGCATCGACCCACTGAGGCTAAAAGTTTATTGATATGAGGTCAGATGAGTAGGTCTTGGTGGCTGAATGGGAGAAGGAGGTCAGTGGCAGAGTGAGAAAGGTGTAAGCACAGCCATGACATGGTGTGTGTGTGTGTGTGTGTGTTGTTATTCTTACATTCTGTAGATAAGATTGAAACACAATGTGATCATCTGTGTAATGCTTTACATTAACTGTACTTTCATCATGCCTTTATAATGCATTCACAGAATATTCAGTGCACGTTCATAATGCATTCATAGATCATTCATCCATTACACCTACAGGAACTTTTAAGACATTCTAAATCCATAGGGATTAATATAGAGTTAGACACCCCCTTCACTGCTATAATAGCTGCCACTCTTCTGGGGAGGCTTTCCACAAGATTTTGCATTATGTCTGTGGGAATTCTTGCCTATTCATCCAGAAGAGCATTTGTGAGGTCAGGCACTGATGTTGGGCACGAAGGCCTGGCTCACAGTCTCCGTTCTAGTTCATCCTAAAGGTGTTCAGTGGGGTCGAGGTCAGTGCTCTATGAGGGCCAGTCAAGTTCTTCCACACCAAACTCACCCAACCAAGTCTTTATGAACTTTGCTTTGTTCACTGGGGCACAGTCATGCTGGAACAGAAAAGGGCCTCTTCCCCAAACTGTTCCCACAAAGTTCAAAGCATAGAATTGTCCAAAATGTCTTGATATTCTGAAGCATTAAGAGTTCCCTTCACTGGAACTAAGGGGCCTAGTCCAACCCCTAAAAAACAACCCTATACTATTATTTATAGTTTGGAATTCTGCAGCTATAGAGTCAACAGAGCATTGGCGACTTTTACACACCATGCGCCTCAGCACTGGGTGACCCCGCTCTGTAACTTTACATGGTCTGCCACACCATGGCTGAGTTTCTCTTCTTCCTGAACACTTCCACTTTGCAGCAGTACCACAGACACCTGCCCGTGGAATATCTGGCAAGGAAGAAATTTCATGAGCTGACTAATTTCAAAGGTGGCATGCTTGAGTTCTCCAGAATGACAAATGTTTGTGAACCTGACTGCATGGATAGGTGCTTGATTTTATACACCTGTGGCGATGGGTTCGAATTAAACGCCTGAATTCAATGATTAAGAGGTGTGTCCCAATACTTTTGTCCATGTAGAATATATTAATAACAAACATTATACAATTATATTTGTTATTATAACTGTGTGTGTGTCTCTGTCCGTCGGTCTGTCTGTTGCCTGTGTGTCTATGTCTGTGGGTGTGTATATATTATCAAAACCTGTAATTTTGACCATGTGGGGACATTTTTCTGGTTAAGGTAGGATTAGCTAGGGGTTAAGGATGTCGTATTTGGGATTACAGTTTTGCCTATAGAAATTACCTGGATGATCCCCATAAAGATATGAATACAAGCATGTGTGTGTGTGTATCTGTCAGTAGCTGTGTGTGTGTGGGGGGGGGGGGGGGGGGGTGCCCAGTCTGCCAGCGCCCTCAGTTGTGCCAAGCTCTTGTCCCTGGGGAGGCAGTGAGCCCTGCCTGAGTGTGGGACAGGGAGTGTGTGTGTGTGTGTGGGAGGGGGGGGGTGGTTCAGTGGCCCTGAGCCCAGACAGATGCAGGCTAGGCGGCCAGATCCGGGTGAAGCTGATCCATAATTATCTGTTTTGGGAGCTAATTTAGTCAGGTCCTTCACCGTCGTTTACGAGCCCATTAATGACGTGTAAAATAGTGCAGCTCCACACAGACGATGCTGCACTGCATCATGGACCGTGCGAGAGATGCCAATCCTACAGCAGCACGTGGCCATTCAGCTGCTCCGCAGGTCCAGCGAGGACATGCACCGTGTCCACTGCCATGACCGCAATGCATTTTCCTTAGGTGCCATTAAGGACTGCGATGAGTGTGTGATCACATTCACATTGACCCCAGAGGGTAAAGGGGCACAGTCGAGCAGATACTCCGGCTGGGCACCGCTTACTGTCTCCGGGTCCAAAACTGTTTAATTATTTTAATCACACTCAGTAATTAGCTGTGGATCTGAGCCTCGTAGATAGCTGTAACAGCCAAAGCAAACCTCTGGAGCTCTGCTGTGCAAGCGGTGGGGTATATTTCACAGTGCCAGTGCAGCCCGGTCCATCGCTGTGCTGCCACAGAAGGCTGAGGCGTCAGCGGTTGGCGTTCACCGCGGGGTCGGACTTGCCACGTTTTCAGCTTGCTGGGTCTGCCCGCTCAGCTCCGCTCAGCTGTGTGCAGCCTTGCCTGTGATCAGCGGTCATACAGGCGACGGTTGCCATCTTTGCACTGGTGTCTATGTGGTGTTTTTTTTGTGGATGGCTGCACTGCGTGGTCTCTAGGCCGGTCACTCTGGAATAATAACTGTGAGCCAGTCTTGGGAAAAGCAGCAAACCACCTGCCCAATGCTTGGCTGATCCATACAGGGGGGTCGTGGGTCACAACCAGCGGCAGAGGACAGCGTGGGGGACGGCACCTGGAGCGAGCTGTAGTGTTTTACTGCAGTGCTACTCGGAGTGAATACCAATGGAGCAGTGATGTAAACAGCCCACCTGGCCAGGGCACAGTGCCCCCCTGTGGCTCGAGGAGGCAGGGAATGTGGATGCCGACGGCCGCCGTGGCCGCTCACATGACCATGCTCTGTCTTGCATGAGCCCTTCCAGCCTTGTTTCTCACAGAGAGGCAGGTCCCGAGACCATCAGCCAATTGCAGGCTGTCAAATTAAACACCGAATTCTTAACCTAGAATAGTGACAATAGCTGGTGAATGGGGGTCATTTTATAAAATGTGGGAATTCACAATGGATTTGCAGGTATGTGCAGATGCAGCATACGTACAGAGCATGCTGCTTTACCTCAGGGCTCCGTGTGAGCTGGACTCAGGATGCAGACCACATAACAGACTGCCTACCCCGGCATTCAACGCAGACCCATCCTACCGGACAGTGCCCAGATCTGGTGCATGTGTGAAAATTCCTGACCAGCTTGAGGCAGGTGCAGTGGCCATGAAGACGATTCGGTCATTAGCCAATCAGAGAACACTTCAAGTCTCACTCATGAGTGGGAGGTGTGGCTTCATGGTGATGTCACCATGGTAGCGAGTAGCGGACTGTGATCAATCTGAAATGTGTAACAGCAACAGACTGACCCTGAGCAGGATGTCTGCACACTCACACACACATATTCACCTGCTTATCTTAGATCCTCCAGTAGCCAGTTACACTCTGTTATACTGTTATCTACGTTGTCATATTCTGCTTTATGTTGTTACACAAGTGACCTTAATAACTGAGCGTGGGTTCCTGATTGTCACTACTCACAGGGTGATGCCAAGTCATTCATTCCACACCTGATGTCGTGTCTTGATACTTGATTACAGTTTTTTTCTGAATTGCTTAAACACTAAACCTCATTGTTGGAACAAAACTGCAAATTGCCAAAGCTCATTTGTTGAATCAGTGGATATGGTGTTTTGCATGTTGAGCTGCAAATCTGGAAACCAAAATACTATAGTAAAAAACATTGCTGTCTACTAAAAATGTTTGTACCTGGTTATACTACAATTTTTCTGAATTGATAAAACACTATTACATTAAAATGTGGCAACTGCCAAACCAGAGTCAAGGAAGAATATTCATTCTGCCTCATCATCCTGTCTTAGTGCTGGGTCAGGACTGAGAACTTTGTCTGCATCACAGGAAATGCTCTCCCTTGCTGGGCGGTGCAGGGAGAATCCTCAGCGTGATCCATTTGTACCTTGACATCAAAATTCCACTTACCTATGGCACTTGCACTCTCCTCCGCCATGTTCATGCCTTCATTCTATGTTCTAGTCACTCTTTGGCTTCTACTCATGTTTAGAAGCATGTGTGAGCAGTTCTGAGTCATTGTGTTTAAATGATGACTACTGTATGGTGGCTGTGCTTCACTTTTGTGGCCTGTGTTTTCTATTTTGCATCAAAGTGCACCACTGTGCAAAATGTGTTTTGATGAATGAGAAGGTGTTTAGAGTTTTGCGAAAAGGGTGACTCAGGTCTGGAAATTGTGCCTACTAGGTGGGCACTGTTTAAAGTTTCGCCAAATGAGTGACTGATTCAATAGTTAAGTTTTGGCAATTGGCAGGTTTGTTCCAAGAATGAGGTTTAGTGTTTTAGAAAAACTGTATCTGCAAGCAAAAGGTTTGACTGGTAGTGTTTTCAATTTATTGCTATAGTGTGTAATGACTGCTCAGTAGTGTTTATGTACCGAAGGGTTTCGTCTGTGATCTGAAGGCAGTGTTTGATTTGAGCAAAGATATAGTTTTGAGAAAATTGTTTGATTTTACAAGATGAATCAAAGGTTTTCTGAGTGTAGCTTGAATTTTAAGGTTTGTGCTTAGTGGTTTGAGAAAAGGAGATTTTAGGAAATCTGTTTTAGCATTTCAGAAAAACTGCAACTGTATGTGATCATCAGAATAGCTTTGCTATGCTTATTAGCTTTGAGGGTGCTTGGCATTTTGCTCAGCTGAAAAGAGTAGAGGCAGCATTTTGGAAGCATAATAGACAAGGTTTGAGTGTGTTACGGTCTGACCGTGTAGGGACAGGGTTTGAGTGTGTTACGGTCTGACCGTGTAGGGACAGGGTCTGAGTGTGGTATGGTCTGACCTTGCAGGGACAGGGTCTGAGTGTGTTATGGTCTGACCTTGCAGGGACAGGGTTTGAGTGTGTTATGGTCTGACCATGCAGGGACAGGGTCTGAGTGTGTTATGGTCTGACTGTGCAGGGACAGGGTCTGAGTGTGTTATGGTCTGACCTTGCAGGGACAGGGTTTGAGTGTGTTATGGTCTGACCGTGCAGGGACAGGGTCTGAGTGTGTTATGGTCTGACGATGCAGGGACAGGGTCTGAGTGTGTTATGGTCTGACCTTGCAGGGACAGGGTTTGAGTGTGTTATGGTCTGACCATGCAGGGACAGGGTCTGAGTGTGTTATGGTCTGACCTTGCAGGGACAGGGTTTGAGTGTGTTATGGTCTGACCTTGCAGGGACAGGGTCTGAGTGTGTTATGGTCTGACCTTGCAGGGACAGGGTTTGAGTGTGTTATGGTCTGACCTTGCAGGGACAGGGTCTGAGTGTGTTATGGTCTGACCTTGCAGGGACAGGGTTTGAGTGTGTTATGGTCTGACCTTGCAGGGACAGGGTCTGAGTGTTGTAAGGTCTGACCTTGCAGGGACAGGGTCTGAGTGTGTTATGGTCTGACCTTGCAGGGACAGGGTCTGAGTGTGTTATGGTCTGACCTTGCAGGGACAGGGTCTGAGTGTGTTATGGTCTGACCTTGCAGGGACAGGGTTTGAGTGTGTTATGGTCTGACCATGCAGGGACAGGGTCTGAGTGTGTTATGGTCTGACTGTGCAGGGACAGGGTCTGAGTGTGTTATGGTCTGACCTTGCAGGGACAGGGTTTGAGTGTGTTATGGTCTGACCGTGCAGGGACAGGGTCTGAGTGTGTTATGGTCTGACGATGCAGGGACAGGGTCTGAGTGTGTTATGGTCTGACCTTGCAGGGACAGGGTTTGAGTGTGTTATGGTCTGACCATGCAGGGACAGGGTCTGAGTGTGTTATGGTCTGACCTTGCAGGGACAGGGTTTGAGTGTGTTATGGTCTGACCTTGCAGGGACAGGGTCTGAGTGTGTTATGGTCTGACCTTGCAGGGACAGGGTTTGAGTGTGTTATGGTCTGACCTTGCAGGGACAGGGTCTGAGTGTGTTATGGTCTGACCTTGCAGGGACAGGGTTTGAGTGTGTTATGGTCTGACCTTGCAGGGACAGGGTCTGAGTGTTGTAAGGTCTGACCTTGCAGGGACAGGGTCTGAGTGTGTTATGGTCTGACCTTGCAGGGACAGGGTCTGAGTGTGTTATGGTCTGACCTTGCAGGGACAGGGTCTGAGTGTGTTATGGTCTGACCTTGCAGGGACAGGGTCTGAGTGTGTTATGGTCTGACCATGCAGGGACAGGGTCTGAGTGTGTTATGGTCTGACCATGCAGGGACAGGGTTTGAGTGTGTTATGGTCTGACCATGCAGGGACAGGGTCTGAGTGTGTTATGGTCTGACCATGCAGGGACAGGGTCTGAGTGTGTTATGGTCTGACCTTGCAGGGACAGGGTCTGAGTGTGTTATGGTCTTACCATGCAGGGACAGGGTTTGAGTGTGTTATGGTCTGACCGTGCAGGGACAGGGTCTGAGTGTGTTAAGGTCTGACCTTGCAGGGACAGGGTCTGAGTGTGTTATGGTCTGACCGTGCAGGGACAGGGTCTGAGTGTGTTATGGTCTGACCTTGCAGGGACAGGGTCTGAGTGTGTTATGGTCTGACCGTGCAGGGACAGGGTCTGAGTGTGTTATGGTCTGACCTTGCAGGGACAGGGTCTGAGTGTGTTATGGTCTGACCGTGCAGGGACAGGGTCTGAGTGTGTTATGGTCTGACCTTGCAGGGACAGGGTCTGAGTGTGTTATGGTCTGACCGTGCAGGGACAGGGTCTGAGTGTGTTATGGTCTGACCTTGCAGGGACAGGGTCTGAGTGTGTTATGGTCTGACCTTGCAGGGACAGGGTCTGAGTGTGTTATGGTCTGACTGTGCAGGGACAGGGTCTGAGTGTGTTATGGTCTGACTGTGCAGGGACAGGGTCTGAGTGTGTTATGGTCTGACTGTGCAGGAACAGGGTCTGAGTGTGTTATGGTCTGACTGTGCAGGGACAGGGTCTGAGTGTGTTAAGGTCTGACCTTGCAGGGACAGGATCTGAGTGTGCTATGATCTGACTGTGCTGGAACAGGATCTGAGTGTGCTATCGTCTGACCGTGGGACTATGTAGGGACAGGACAGTAGCCATTTAACTTACTGGATATTGAAGATATTGCAAAACTAAATGTCTTTTTCAATTTCATAATCTTTATAGTAGCTTAACTGGTGAAGCTCTTTAGGAGTCTAATTAGCATGAAATCCACTTTAAATGAATCTCCACCCCTTGCCCAAATTTACCCCAAGGTCAGTTTTTCAAAGTCACCAAAGCCCAGACTATTTGTAAGATGACAGGAGAGAGCCAGAGGAGGCCCAGAAGCAGCAGAACCTTTGGAAGATAAGAAGGATAAACAGCCAGCAGACAGAAAACACACCCAGGATCTTCCTGCAATGTCATCTTGGCTAATAAAGCTGGCAAGAAACGATAAGAGCTATTAAACGATAACGGGATGAAGAGTTCCCTGCAGCCCACACACTCCAATTAGCCTGCCATTAGTTCATTACTTGGCGCTGTTCTGTGGCTGCTGTACACTTCCAGGTTTATGTCTTCAGATTCTCCGTGGACTGGGAGCAGAAGAAGCACCATTCCCTGCACAGCGTCACTCTTCACTCTGCCTTATTCCCCTGTGAAGGAGAATTAAACATGCCCATGTGATTATGAGAGAGGGAGAGCTGGTGCTGGGGAGGGGCTCCGCTAGGGGCTGCAGTCACATGACTGCCCAGCTGACCTATCGCACACTTCAAGCGCCGTGTAACTCAAAATCATGGTCTGCTTTTGCCTGCCATATTGTTCGCCTCCAGGAACTTACCAGGAGGATCTCACATCACTGTGGTGTCCAGAAAGGTGCTCAGCAGGGTATTAACTATAGTACCGGGTGATTCAGCTTTTCAGTTGTAGGCCATTATTCACATGTACTGCCTCCCACAGAGCTGCCAGCCGCAGCCAAGCCAAATCCCAAATATTCACCCCATTTCTCCATATAAACGTCCGGAATCCTTCATTTAACTGCAGCGGCTCTCCCTCCTCCCTGCAGTCTGTGAGATGGATGGCTTCTGCCCCACTAAACCTGCCATTTCCATTTTATGGGCCTATTAATACGCTTTACGGTCAGCCAGGAGTGTGCGGTTAATACCGCTCCTGTCACACGGGTGGAGGTCCGTGTGGCCGGTCCCGCTAATGAGGCTGATGGACCTGTAAATCTGGCCCATGCCGTGGGTGACCCAAAACCCCCAATGGCACAGGAAGTGACACAGTGAGTTCCTGCAGCAGAATCATTAGCTGGCATAGCATTATGGGAAATAAGGGCCATATGGAATTTGATTGTGCTGTACTTTATGTTTCCTCAAAGTTACATTGTTTGCTCTTGACTGCGACAGTGTTTTTAAGTATATACAGTGTTCAGAAAGTCTTGTTTAATTCTGCAAAAATGTTGAAAATGTATTGCTTTCATAACAAAAATCCATTGACAAGCAATGTTTAACATATCTGCACAGATCTTCCACAGAGACATTTTCTTTTTATTAAGTGTCATAATTTTTTAACTGACTCATACAGTTCTGTTCTTTCCATTTTGCCATTAATTGTAATCATAGTCACTGGCTCCCAAAGGGATGCTAAACACAAATGTTTGGATTTTATGTTATTGCAGAGGTGTTACTAATTAAAAAGCACTCAATGAGACTGCTTGGCAATGAACTTTTTTACTCTGGACAGCTCATTAAAACTTTCATTTGGATTTCAATTTATGACTGCTTGAAAAAAAATCTTTACTTAAAACTATTGGTTTTTTCTAATGTGATATATAATTTTTGTAAACAAATCAATGAAGTAATGATTTTTGTTATAAAACCAATAAATTTGCCTTATTTTCTTTACCAAATTTAGCATGAAGCCAAAGAGAGCCTCACTCCCCAATCCCTGCTTTTATTTACTCTCTCTGTGTGATTAACTTGAGTTCCATCCGTTCTTGCTTAGCTCTCCTGCCTCCTGATCCTGTTCCTACGGCGACAGGAAGAGATCCACCACTGGCAGTTGCTTACACTGCTCCCAGCACTCCGGTGTTAATCAGAGCCATGTTACAATGAAGCCCAGCAACCGCGCCGTTTACCAAATTAAAACGCGTGAAAGGATGACGGAGGTGCTGCCGGAATATTACAGACTGTCTTAGCACGATTTTCACCAAGAAAAACTTAGCCTGCTGTTGAGTAGGCGGGAATCGCGAAAGACTGAACACTTTGTGGTCCGCGTTGTCCCTGAAAGCAGCAGAGTCAAAGTGCAGAATATGACGACACATGTAGCTGAGGCTGTTGCCTGTGTGGCTTGTTAGTCACACAGTGTGTTAGCTGTGTGGTGTGTTAACTGTGTGATTGCCGTGCAGTGTGTTAGCTGTGCCGTGTGTTGGCTGTGTTGTATATTAACTCTGTGTTGTATGTTAACCATTCGGTGCTTGCTGTGCAGTGTGTTAGCAGTGCGGCATGTTTGCTGTGCACTGTGCTTGCTGTGTGGTGTGCAAACCATGCAATGTATTAGCCGTGGGGTGTGTTAGCTGTGTGGTGTGCTTGCTGTGCAGTGTTTTAGCTGTAGAGTATGCTATCTGTGTGGTGTGTTAGCTATGCAGTGGGTTAGTTGCGTGGTGTGTTAGCTGTGGAGTGTGTTAACCGTGCAATGTACAGTATTAGCTGTGCAGTGTGCTTGTTGTGCAGTGTGCTTGCTGTGAGGTGTGTTAGCTGTGGAGTGTGTTAACCGTGCAATGTATTAGCTGTGCAGTGTGCTTGTTGTGCAGTGTGCTTGCTGTGAGGTGTGTTAGCTGTGGAGTGTGTTAACCGTGCAATGTATTAGCTGTGCAGTGTGCTTGTTGTGCAGTGTGCTTGCTGTTTGGTGTGTTAGCCGTGCTGTACCTTCCAAGATGCTTGATTTCCCTCTATCATGCTGGTAAATAAGAGCATGTCAGCACTGTTGTTAGCCTATATTTATCCTGAGCACTTTTCAACAGTTGGCGACAGAACATTATGCGATTCAGGTGTGAAAATGTGTTTACTCTGAATTTTATATTTAAGATCCAACATCAGGCCAGGCAAGCAGCACCCTTTAAACAAGGATTGATAGAGACATCACACTGTTTCTAATGAGGAGTTACTGATGCCTTCACATGCAAAACTTCTCATGGGCGAGTGCAAGAAGCGGTCAGCCCTCCGCTGGTGTTGGCATGGAAACCAGACTTCCATTGTCAGTACAGTGTGAGTGACAAGCCAGGAAAAAGGAGCAATGGTAAGCTGGTAATTGTGTATGGGTAAATCCTCTGGCAGTGTACCGGATGGGACATAGATAGGTAAATCTCCTGCTGATGTACCGGACAGGACGCGAATGGCTAAATCCCCTGGTGGTGTACCGGACAGAGTGTGGATGGGTAAATCCCTGGTGGTGTTTCGGACAGGATGCGGATGGGTAAATCCCTGGTGGTGTACTGGACAGAGTGTGGATGGGTAAATCCCTGGTGGTGTTTCGGACAGGATGCGGATGGGTAAATCCCCTGGTGGTGTACCGGACAGAGTTTTGATGGGTAAATCCTTGGTGGTGTACCAGACAGGACGCGGATGGGTAAATCCCTGGTGGTGTACCGGACAGGACGCGGATGGGTAAATCCCCTGGTGGTGTACCGGACAGAGTTTTGATGGGTAAATCCCTGGTGGTGTACCGGACAGAGTTTTGATGGGTAAATCCTTGGTGGTGTACCGGACAGGACGCGGATGGGTAAATCCCTGGTGGTGTACCGGACAGGACGCGGATGGGTAAATCCCCTGGTGGTGTACCGGACAGAGTTTTGATGGGTAAATCCCTGGTGGTGTACCGGACAGAGTTTTGATGGGTAAATCCTTGGTGGTGTACCGGACAGGACGCGGATGGGTAAATCCCTGGTGGTGTACCAGACAGGACGCGGATGGGTAAATCCCTGGTGGTGTACCGGACAGGACGCGGATGGGTAAATCCCCTGGTGGTGTACCGGACAGAGTTTTGATGGGTAAATCCCTGGTGGTGTACCGGACAGAGTTTTGATGGGTAAATCCCTGGTGGTGTACCGGACAGAGTTTTGATGGGTAAATCCCTGGTGGTGTACCGGACAGGACGCGGATGGGTAAATCCCTGGTGGTGTACCGGACAGGACGCGGATGGGTAAATCCCCTGGTGGTGTACCAGACAGAGTTTTGATGGGTAAATCCCTGGTGGTGTACCGGACAGGACGCGGATGGGTAAATCCCCTGGTGGTGTACCGGACAGGACGCGGATGGGTAAATCCCTGGTGGTGTACCAAACTGAATGCAGATGGATAAATCTCCTGATGGTGTACCGGACAGCAACTGTGATGATTCCCCTGAATATGGAGATTTGCTAAGACATGCATTTGCATTCAGCGTCTCTGCTGTTTTCTGAACTAAACTTGGTCTTGAGGACCAAGAAGCCCTTCTACCAAGAAGATCCAGGTCCTACAGCTCATATGAGAGCCTCAGTTTTGAATGCCAAAGACACATCACACTGTAGCTGCAGCCTTCACTATTATACACCATCCTGTGCATCACTAGATTTAAATTCAAAATGCCACAGATGCCTAGGCTTTACCCATGTGTGCATGTGTGTGTGCTTGTGTATATCAGTTTACCCTGAACACAGGAATGAACCTGATTAATCACAGAATGTCAGCTTGTGAGTTTGGGCTGGTATTTATCAAGCATTAATAACGATCTGATCTACAAACTAATGTCCTCCTGTCCCAGAACACCTCTGCAGAACAGAATGTGCCCAGCAGTCATATTAATAGCACACAGTGACCTTCACTGTTAACTGTGACTGTGCTTTTTCTTTCTGTTGTATTCATGCTCAGCATAAACTACAAATCCCAAAAGATCAGCAGCACGCTCCTCCTGGAGAAGATTGTTTATCACATAAGTACCAGCCACTGTCTGTTGCTATGGACTGAGACTAATCTCCTGAGTTTGATAGCTCATGGTCAAGCATTATGAAAGACCTTATTAAGACCTCCTGTCTTTGCTGTAATGCATATATGTAAGATCACAGTTCATGCCTCAGATGCTCCCTGAATTCAAGGGTCCAGAGTACAGAACACTGTACTGATCACCTAAAATTCAGTCCAATTGACTTTTTTATTGCGAACCTTCCCCAACAGTTGCCCAGATGTGTCAAACCGATCACAGGTCATCAGAACACTGCAAACAATTCCTTCAGAATACTCACTATTGTTACGGTTATAGCTCGACTACGCCATTTAATTGGACTACTGTCCTTGTCCCAGTATACATGCACGGGAAGGGAATCGAATTATTGATGTCCGACTCTGCTACAATAGGTGGCGATATGGCTCCTTTCAGCTTGTACAGTTGTGCTTTTTCCGGTTGACCAATTACACCACAGATGTTAAAAAATAATAAAAGTAATAATGGATGCGTGGATAAATGAAGTGACACAAGCTTTAATTGCAATCTGGCCGGAAGAACAGATACAACGAGATCAGGACAGCATAACAAGAAATGATGTGTTTTGTATAATATACTATGACAGCATGGTATTGGAAATTTTTCAAATATTACAATATGATTTTGTAATAAATATTGGGGTATTTTTAAAACAAAAGAGGAGTTCATAATTTTTTCACAAACTTGTCTAGGAGTGATTTAAACTGCAAGGATGAAAATGACTATGATTGTCTCGAAGAACAAATGCAGTGATCATGTGAAAGCAGCAAAGGTAACCTTTGCATGTCGTCAGTCCTCCGCTATGCTCCAAGCTTCTTCTGTGTACTGGCTTCTTCTGTTACTTCCGGGTCAACGCCCACAGGGGGGAAATTGGAGAATGGGGCGAGCGCCTAGGCCGGTTTGCGTCCGACTGAATGTATACATGCAGGAGTAAATCGACTCCCAATCGTATTATCAGGGTGTCTTATCCCAACTATAAGAAATTTGATTTAGTAGAATTTCAGTTCGACTAATGTGTTCACACGCGCTTTAAAAGTCCAGTTTAAGTCGGATTAACACAATAATTAGATTTTCTTAGTGTGCATGTAAACGTACTGACTGAAAAGTACTCCAGAACACTTAAAAGAACTCCTTGCAGAACACAACACTGGCAGTTCTTCAGAGCAGATACTCAATCTCCTTCTCTACTTCTGTACTATCCCATAATCACCTCTTGGTAACTCACTTATTATCATGGTACAGCTAATTCTCTTCTAATTGTGAAATGATTCTGTCTTTTTATGTGATTCCAGCCTGTGTTCTGTGTTGCAGCTGAAGATCAGCAAACCATCGTCTGGTGTTTGTGGTCAGCCTTACTTTCAATTACCACCATCAATACCCCAACCCTAACCTCCTTACGTAGTGTTAATACCTGCCTCAGGGTACGTCCCAGTGCAGAGATCAAGAAAACAGACACCAGCGAAAATGGGAACGATATCCCCTAAACCCAAAAAGGCATCTGAGCAGGGTTCCTTCAAGCCATGGCAAAATAAAGAACAATGTGAAGGTCAGTTATGTATTACATGTGTAACAATTTTATATCACTGATAGGATGTCAAACAACGTCTGACCACAAATTTGATTATGTTAACTGGTTTACCCATTGAGGTTACATAACTTAATGAGATCTGTTTACCTGATTATACTTGATGGGATTGAGCCACGCGAATTGGATGGACTCATTTATAGGATTGTATTAGGAGACAGGGTTGTCATATGCAGAGCACTTTGGTAGTGGACCAGATGGATTCTTTACTGAGAGCGTTAGAGCTTCTTGCTGAGAGTGAGGGCAAGAAGCCACATGGACAAGTTCAGCGGAGGAGGCGGAACAGAGCCAATCAGCTGCCAGCTCCCCCCCCCCCCAAAAGCACCGCGGTGCCCTCAGAGGCCCGTGTGACCGAATCACTCTGTTAAGCACACAGCTAAATACATGATTTTAAACCATCCTTGCAAATCCACCTCTCACAGAGGTTAGAAACTGTAACATTTAACAAAACAGGGGGAAGAACAGGAAGTCAGAGGAGCAGAATGCGGCATGATTATAATAAAAATGAGTCTGATGACAGTGATAGTCATACTGCGGAACAGCGCTTTCCATAAACTGAGGGGGCATTTACATTTAAATGGGATTCTCATGAATAGAGCGCAATCACAGAGCAGAGCGAAGGCAGCTGCCGCCACTGGAGGGAACAGGCGCTGCTCGGAGTGGCGGTGAGCTTGCAAGGCCGAAGTCCAGCCCCTTGAAGGAACACAATACACAAGTATCCACAATCCTCTGCAGCAGCCTGTGGTTAAGGGGCGGAGATGTTTCGGTGCCAGAAGGGAGACAACCTAATTTGAACTACATCTACAGCCTTTCGGACACCATCCTTCATCTCCGAGCAAATCCACCGTCCTGTTCCTGACAGTGGACAGCTGGGGGTCTTATTCCAGGGCATCTGCTCCCTCTCCTCCATCATCTGCCACTAGTAAAGCAAATAACAAGCATCTCCAGGGGCAGTTTTCCTACCTCCTCTATAAACAAACATGGTCTGGGTGCATCATCCAGTATTCCTGTACTGTACCCCGCCTCCAAGAAATCCAGTCTGTACTGGATCCCATCCCCAAGGAGTTTAGTCTGTGCAGGACCCCCAGCCCCCCCAGTATTCCAGTCTGTACCAGTACTCCACCCTGAGAGCCCCAGGCAGCAGCCCTGGCGTGAGCTGAGAGATAAAGGCTCATTAACGCCCTTCCACTGCCATGTGCCGTCGAAGTGCTCGTCATGGCTAACGGTGTGACCGGACTCCATCTGCTTGATCTTCTTTGCTGTGCGAAGGCCTCGAGTGACACTATAAAAACACACTCCTGAGGGGCGACAGGGTGCATTCCCATGGAATATTCATTCAGATACTGCAGAACAAGGATGCTCATATGCAGGGTGACGAATGCAGGAAAGGGGTCTCACTGTAACCCCAAACCTTCAGGAACCAGTTACTGTCAGTTACTGTTACAGTTACTTGTGACGTATACAGGGAAGGGGTCTCACTGTAACCCCAAACCTTCCGGAACCAGTTACTGTAAGTGAGGTCTGCTTTTCTGACTGCCAGACTCCTTCTCATATACCAGACTCTTAAAGATTCTAGGTCTCAGTTTTGGTTTATTGTGTGTGTATATGTATGTGTGTGTGTGTGTGTGTGTGTGGGTATGTTTTTCTTCCCGTCTTCCTGATCCTCCCATTTTAGGAGGAAATGCAAGCCTGAGTCACTGTGTTAGGAGGCAGTTGGAGTCAGTAGGTTAGGAAGCAGTGTGAGTCAGTGCATTAGGAGACGGCATGAGTCAGTACTCACTGTCAGACTTCCTGCGGCTTCAAACCAGAAGCAACTTGGGCTGAGTCTTCGCGCTTTCAGGCGCAGACAGGGTACATGGCGTTGGAGCTGAGGGGGGCTCTGCCTATTTGTGCAGGACTTCCTGATGGGTTTCACTCTGCACATTCTGTCTGAGCACAGGGGCACAGCATGCATCCCCTAGCTACAGAGGGGTGCTTAGGTAAACAATAAATAAGCGATGAAACCCACAGACTGAGACACCAGCACTGCCACACACAGCCACACACAATAATGCCACATATTGTGTATTTTTCATGATGGATTTCTGTCCCACTGGGTAAGGAATACACTCCACATGAAGATAAATCTTACTGCTGTCCTACTAAACCAATAGCATAGATTTGTCCTGTGCCCTGATTTAACAGCAGTGAGACATACTACGCAGCTGTGTGTCAGTCAGAGCACAAGCCCTGTCTGCATTGCTACGGTGCAATACGGTGCAGTATGAGAATGCAGTATAACAGTGGAGTATAGCTGCAGTATGACCATGCAGTACAACGGTGCAGTGTGACAGAGCAGTATGACAGTGCAATATAACTGTAGTATAACAATACAGTGTTCCTGCCATCCTAATCATGAGTTTGAGAAGCTACCACAGTTTGACTATCCCTACTGTATGGTCCTTGGGGTCCTGAAATTCATCACAGAAAATGTGTGTGTGTGTGTGTATGTGTGCGTGTGTATGTGTGTGTATATGTATGTGTGCCATCTGAGCCTGTCTTTGAGAAGGACAGATAGAGGGTCTAAGCAGTGATTATTCCCAGGTTATGTGACATAATTCTGATGCTCAAAGAAGTCACTGCAGACCTAGTGTGGGGCTCAGCACTAAATCCTTCATTCCATCACCAGGAACAGAAGGGAGTGAAACAGACCACAGGGGGTGTGAAAGAGCCAGCCACCACCAGAGCACCGGAAGGAGAAGGGAGTGACACAGACCACAGGGGGTGTGAAAGAGCCAGCCACCACCAGAGCACAGGAAGGAGAAGGGAGTGACACAGACCACAGGGGGTGTGAAAGAGCCAGCCACCACCAGAGCACAGGAAGGAGAAGGGAGTGACACAGACCACAGGGGGTGTGAAAGAGCCAGCCACCACCAGAGCACAGGAAGGAGAAGGGAGTGACACAGACCACAGGGGGTGTGAAAGAGCCAGCCACCACCAGAGCACAGGAAGGAGAAGGGAGTGACACAGACCACAGGGGGTGTGAAAGAGCCAGCAACCACCAGAGCACAGGAAGGAGAAGGGAGTGACACAGACCACAAGCGGTGTGAAAGAGCCAGCCACCACCAGAGCACAGAAAGGAGAAGGGAGTGACACAGACCACAGGGGGTGTGAAAGAGCCAGCCACCACCAAAGCACAGAAAGGAGAAGGGAGTGACACAGACCACAAGCGGTGTGAAAAAGCCAGCCACCACCAGAGCACAGGAAGGAGAAAGGAGTGATACAGACAAAGGACTTTGCCTTTTCCTTACTAATGCACACAGAGTTAGCATATCACAAAAGAGTCATTGTTACTCATCCACATACAGTCACTGTTACTGATCCACAGTTAGCATATGAGAAATAGTCACTGTTACACTGTTAATATCACTAATCCACAGACTTTACATATCATAAGAGTCATTGTTACTCATCCACAGAGTTAGCAAATCTCCAAAAGAGTCACAGGTATTGTATCTCCCGAAAAGCTACTGCGACACTTTGAGTTCCTGTTACTGTGTCACACAAAATCACTGCATCTCGGAGCCACTTCTGCTGTGGCATCATCTGCTGTATTTCTGTCTCCATCGGCTCTTTCCTCATCCTGTCCCTGAAGTGACTTTAATGAGAGATGATTATCTCTGCTCACAGCGCATCAACGGTCCAGCTTATGGCACAAGATCTGTATCCCAAGCGCACACATGGCTTGTGTTACAGACTCCTGGTGCAATTGCACATTCTCTGCAATCGTACAGCCCAGGTAGCTTCCTGCTGAGGAGGGAATGAGGGGGAAAACAAACAGGCAATGAGCTGCACATGTTTACTGATTCCTGAAAACAAGCAGTGGCTATGGATCAGTGAATGTTTCACTGAAACAAACTTAAGTCTCTTATCATACAGACATCAATCACAATGACTGGGTCAGGACTATTTGAGGATAGACACAGAGTGAAGGGGATTGGGAGGAGAGGAAATAGATGGGTAGAGTGAAAGAACATCTCAGCAGAAGTTTGCCAATAATGTCCAGGCGTAGCCTGCCTGAGTTGGGTCTTCGCACAAGGTCATGTCGGTGAGTCCCAGTAGCTTGATCAGTTATCCGACCAACCTGGAGTGTCTCACAAGCAGCACCATCGCTAACATGGGGCAGGTCCACCCTGAAGGCTGTGCTCTGCTTCAGCACAGCCCCACGTCACCTTCACTTCCATGTGAAGAAGGTCCTTCTGAGGCTCGCCCACCCCAGGGGCTTCTGGTCACTTAGCTTCACATGCAGCATTCATCTGGCAAAATCAGCACCTCGTGAATGTTGATGCGGATGCGTATCCCGCAACCTGAGATGCTGCGCCAGTCCTACTTTCACATACCGCGCCTCCAAGCAGCTAATCATTCTTCCACACGTTTGGCTGCTTGATCCCCTCCAAACAGCCGGACGTCCACAATGAGCTGAACTTCAAACAGATGGACTCGCAAGTGTTGTCCAGGGCTGAATATTCGAAGTGGCATAGTTGATTAATTGGTCTAGGGTTAGGACTGCATCGCAAGGCAGAGCCAAATGCAGAGCTGCTGCACGGAGGCTTTCCAAGTCTGCTGTGACGGTGAAGAATGAGCCTTGTGACACCTCTGTTCTTTTCGCTGCTGTTCAGCTTCCTTCCAGAAAAAAACGCAGCCAGACTGACTCTGCATGTGAATCTATGAACCTGGAGGAGGTCTGGCAGCAAATGTGACAGAAATTCTGAAGACTGCAGAGCCTTAAATCATGGCCCAAGATGGGTCACGGTATGCAGGCCAAGCGGAGAACTCATGACAGGGCGATTTTTGAGCATACGTAATCCATCGACAAAAGATGCATTCAGTCATATATTAGGTCCATTTCTGTCCCCGGGTACTCAGCATGCAGCACACCCCGGCCCCACTCTCTCATACCTTTGTACTACAGCCGCTGTCCCTGAAGAGCATACATGATTTATTTCACCATCTTCGCCCTTCAGCACAGCAAGCGGCTGACAGTAGGTGGCCGAAAATGCTGAAATTTCTGTCACAAACTCAGGTGCTGGAGGCTCGTGTGCATGCCGTTTGTATCCCATCATCGCTTTAAAAATCCGTGTGCGTACACAGAAATGCAGCACAAAGTGGAGAAATATGCACAGCTTTTCATTGTACTTAAATATTACAACAATGTCAAATATATAAAATCCACCCCAGCCTGGCTGTGTTCCACCCCAGGGACTGACTCAGGGGGCAGCAAAGTGCTGGGGCAGGTAATCTTGCTCAGCCTGCCATACTGGCATCTTCTGTCCGCACAGCTGCCTCTGCCACTCTGCTCTCCACAGACACCATCCGTCTCCACGTAACCCAGCAGCTCGACGCCTGATCTTGGCAGAAAGCCTCCCGTCCAATCAGGTCACGTTCCTCTAGATGCATGGGGCACTTTTGGCAACAGCTCAAGATGGAGCAAGAGCAGGTAGGGGGATGCAGTGTGAGCTTGTTTACAAGCATCAAACCAAATGGGATTTCCAGTGCATGGCAGTATGGGGGCTCCTCCCACACTAAGTAATGGTATCACCATTTACAATATTGATTCCGATGAGAAAGCCTTGTATCAATACACACTTTTGGCACCCTGTAAAAGTCATGATGAGGTCTGTTAGACTGGGAAGCTGTGGTTTCTGGACTGGGAGTGTATAACGCGAGGATATCAGACAGGGATTATACCAGAGAACTGACTAACTGACCTTGTGCACCATGTTCCTGTATCTTCAGGAGTATGAGGAGGCAGTTTAACTCTTATCCTTTGAGAAGCTCTCTAACTGCCATTCCCACTGCGCCAATCAATCAAAAACTGTACAGCACAGTTAAGGGGTCAGTCTGCTTCTCTGCCCTCAGCAGAAAAACGTGTCAGTGCTTCCCACCACAGGCAGGAGCACAGTAAGCATGCAATCCGTATCTCACCATCACAGTGTCTGACAAAAGGGCACAACTCTTATGCTTGGCTTTAGAAAAACACTCTGTGCCTAAAAGGACCAGTTGCAGTAATTTTCTTTTGCATTCCTGTTTACACTTTCTCTACAGTGCCTAGAGAATGCTGGGAGATCCGGACACTGAGCTGATTTATAGGTAAGCAGATCTATGCCTGAAAGTGCGGTCTGGTGGCAGCAGAGTTCCTCATTTTCATGGTTCAGCCCCAGATGATGTGTAAATGTGCTTCTGCATGCCTCGTCCTGTGCTTGCGGGCTAAATCTTGAATCCTGGGTCAGTATCCCTGCTGTCTAACGGTGACGAAACTGGCTAACAGACTCAGATGGAGGGAAGCCGTTGCTTCCACACCGGCTGTAAAAAATGCAGCAGCGTTGGCTTTTCTGAGAGTGGGGGCCCATGTCCACCTGCATTAAACACATGATCAGTCCCCATTCTCTGATTGGATGTGCCGTTATCATCACGGTGGACCAGACACGTTCGGATTAGGTGTCAGCAGCGAGCCACGCTGGATCTGCGATCCACCATCTGAGCGTGCAGCACTATCCAGTCACAGACAAGGCTGAGAGCGTTTAAATCATGCCTTTGCTGAGTCATTACCTCCTTCTTCATGCCTTGTTTAGACCCGGGTCTTGGTTTCTCTTTCAGGCCATGCGACCCAGATTATGTCTGGGTCTGACATCCTGCAACTGGAGGCAACTGGGTTAAATAAAGATATTTAAAATGATCATTTTCTTCAGTTTCATCTATGCACACAATAGGTCCAGTGCCCTTTGGGGTAGGAACTGGACATCAGTCATCTGTGGAACACGCCAGATATTCACACATGCAGTGACTAAGTTTTCTATGTCTTTGCAGAAACGCATGCAACCCAGGGGAGAAATGTGACGTCTGCACCCACTGACCTGCTGTCCATTCAATTCACAAACCTATCTATATAACTTCATAACAAATCTGAGCCCCGCATTTCCACATGATGCCCGTAAGTGGGTTTGGCCTCCCTCTAACAGCACCACAGTTCTGCCTGTGGGTATTACAGGGTCCTGGGTGCCAGCTATCTTCCGAACAAATAGGTCTAAGAAAGTTTGTGCCGAAGCTTTGGATGTGATAATGGCTACTGGCACGGAGAACACTTCAGTGTCTGGCACAGATAAATTATTCATACACTTCTACTGATTTTCAAAAATAAACGTGGCTTCCTCTATGGGTCCCTCATTATGCTGAAGATGTAAGAGGCACTTGATGGGTCAGGATGGGGCTTCCGTGTGACGAAAGGCAGGCCGCCACACAGCACCTCGACTTCCTCCAGAATCAGGACATCCCTCTGGTCCCTGCGCATGAACCCAGGGAATTCAGCGAGGCGGCAGAGTGGCAGCCGTGCATGCTGGGAAACATACCCATCCGCAAATCAAGTGTGACTTTCATAAGCGGCCCTTAATGAACAAGCTGCGCATGCCACCTTTTTCCAGAGAGAATTTTAATAACTGGCTAAATAGCCAGTTTGTTAGCATGTAATCACCGGGGATGACTGGCTCCCTCACTGGGAAGACAGGGTGCGAGGGGGCCTGGCTATAAATGCTTGTGTAAAAATGCCTGTTAGTGTGTGCGGGTTGCGTCAGGGTGGGGGGGCGTGTCGTGATGAGATGCACGCGGGGGCGGCAGATGGCGATAAGCGCGGCTACTTTTAACAACTGAAACAAATGTTTCAAACAAGTGTCTGTCTGTGCCACACGCGTGTTGCCAAGTGGCGTCCTTGGCAGGAGGGGATTATGGGATATTCCAGAACAGTGCGAAATGCATGAAGCCACCTAACGGGATTTGGCGTTGTACTCGATTAAATCCACTGCACCAAAACAACAGCTCCGAGACGGGTTTCTTTTCTGCCACCTTTGTTACTTGACATGGTTCCAAATTTCTAGTTAAATCTGCAGAATCAATTTTTTCTCCATTTTGACACGTATCTTTGATGGAAGATTCTCTGTCCCCGTCTGTTCACAGATGTCCACCAGGCTTAGTTTGGGACATGAACAGACACAAGAGACACAGGGGCAGCTACTGCTAATTCAGTCAAGTCCATCCTGAAATGCAGATTTAAAAGGTTAAAAAACTAAGCCAGCTACTCACTGGACCCCCAGTGATGTATGGAAGAACACAGGCATCGTGGCATTCACCTCTGGATCCTTCACAACCCAGACAGAACCTCAGATGTGGGAAGTTTTATTGACAGCAGCCGCCTTGGATTCAGACCAGTCACCTGCCAGACCAGTTACCAAGCCACAGCAAATCACAGCATGTTCCTCAAAGACCTCAGTGGAGCTGGCTGGTCACATGATCTGGTAGTGACATGAGGTTTAACACCGCGTGTGGGGGAGATTAGATTAAAAGCAGCAGCTTTAGGTGGGAAACCCAGTTCTTACATCTGGTAAACCTCCCTAACACACCTAATGATCCCTGTCAGGTGGGGATATCCCACAGCGCGCTTGATCTAAAACAGACAGAATCCTGTAGAATCACGTGCATGTAATAAGATTTCTGTAACAGGCTGGGTCAGACAACCCAGCATGTCACTTCAAATCCATCTCTCCTCAATGTTCCCAGTTTCCTGTCCGTATAGTTTATTATCATAAGACGCTGATGATGCGTGCCAGTGCATCCAGGGATGCAAGAACCTCACCTGCTCATTTCCCATCATACTCAGCTCAATCCCCAATCATTAGCCTCAATGATATCTATCTATCTATCTATCTATCTATCTATCTATCTATCTATCTATCTATCTATCTATCACCCATCCATCCATCCATCCACCCATCCATCCATCCATCCATCCTTCCTCTAACTGCTTATCAGCATTACAGTGAGTCTGGAGCCTATTACACAGAGCACATGCAGGGAACACCCAGCCTAAAAATGTCTATTTGTGCACCTAGTGAGTGAAAATAGTATCCTGTTTCCTGTCAGGCTCAAAGCTAAACCATGCTAGAAAGATGTCTGGTCTGTCGGGCAGATGGAAACAGCCGTGGTGATCAGGTGTAACGTAACCCTCTGTGATGCTCCATAATCAGGCATGGAGTTGAGCTGCTCAGTTGTCCGTCATGCAGGGAGAGTGACCAACATAATCTACTGTGAACACAGTTTTGTCTTAATGACTCCAGTGAGACCAATTAGGTGCTTCCATTTCCAAACAAATTCAGGATGAGCTCAGTGACAGGCAGAATGACAGGCCTTAGTGAAACAGGACCAGATGTACCATAACATGACCCCCCAATGGACTGGTTGTCATCAGCTTGGATCTGTCCTGAGAAGACATCAGGCTGGTTCAGCATCAGCATCCCTTACATGACCATGCTGAATGACAACCTTGTGAGCTGATCTGAGATCAGATTTCATTAACATGAATATACTGAACGGCGACCTCATGAGCTGATCTAAGATCAGACCCCATTGACATGACCTTGTGAGCTGATCTGAGATCAGGATCCTTTAACGATCACGCTGAACTGTGACTAGTGTGCTGATCTGAGATTAGGCTTCAATAACATGACCATGCTGAATGGTGACCTTGTGAGCTGGTCTGAGATCAGGCTCCTATAGCATGACCATGCTGAAAGATAACCTTGTAAAGTGATCTGTGAACAGACTCATTTAACATGACCACGCTAAATGATGAGCTTGTGAGCTGATCTGAGATCAGACTCAATTTACATGACCATGGTGAACAGCGACCTTGTGAGCTGATCTGAGATCAGACTCCATTTATAGGACCATCCTGAATGATGACCTTGTGAGCTAATCTGAAATCAAGCTCCTTTAACAACCATGCTGAATAGCGACCTTGTGAGCTGGTCTGAGATCAGGCTCCTTTAATATGACTATGCTGAACGGCGACATCTTGAGCAGATCTGAGATCAGGCCCCTTTAATGATGCCTCTGCGTTTCCGCTTGAGTGCTGAGCTGTTCCCTGGATCTGTATGGTCTTCTTGCTGCTCCCTGGCAGCTGGCTCGGCCCACAGCCCCGGCGCGGCAGACGGGGGGAGGGCAGGACACAGCAGGACACTAATGGGAGCGCACAGGGCCGCCGTTCTGAGGCGGCGCGTCATTGCTGCCAGCGATGCACCACGCTCCTCTCCCTCCATGCCGGCCAATGAAACGTGCCAAACTGGGCCATTTGTCACCAGCAGCGCACAGCCACCCTTCCGCGTGGCACTGAGTTTGCTGTGATGCCCCAGTCCTACGCATACAGGCACATCCTAAACCTTCTATATTTTCTCATCCATTTTCTCTGCACTGCAAACATTTGTCATTCACTGGTGCACTTGTGAAAGCCAATGGACATTCATCAAACTCTATTTACAACCTCAGCATGGATCTCAGTGTAAAATCCACAGTGTGAATCTCTCACAGTGTAATATGTACAGTGTGAATCTCTGTCAGTGTAATCTCCACAGTGTGAATCTCTCAGTGTGATCTCCACAGTGTGAATCTGGCAGTGTAATCTCCATAGTGTGAATCTCGCAGTGAAATCTTCACAGTGTGAATCTCAGTATAATTTCCACAGTGTGAATCTCGCAGTGTAATCTCCATACTGTGAATCTCTCAGTGTAATCTCCACAGTGTGAATCTCGCAGTGTAATCTCCATAGTGTGAATCTCTCAGTGTAATCTCCACAGTGTGAATCTCAGTATAATTTCCACAGTGTGAATCTCGCAGTGTAATCTCCATAGTGTGAATCTCTCAGTGTAATCTCCACAGTGTGAATGGCTTTCACTCTACACCGTCTGGGAGTGAAATTGTAAGTGCTTTTCTAACCTTACACTTTATCTTTTTTTTTTTGTCATTGAGAAAATCCCCTTTCATATTGGCCAATGCTGAACAGAAGGAGATTTATTTAGTCTCTTTTCATTTAGATTCTAATTTAATATTCACACGTTTATTTAAATGTCATTGCTTAGATAAGGAGAGTACAGTTTTTTTCAAAGCAGCATGAGGAACTTTCCTGGGTGAAGTCCCCTGTGATGGTACACAGAGATGTCTTTGCCTGAAGACAAATTACCCGCAGTACTATACCCCCCCCCCCTAACCGCCCACTAATGCCCATAATTCCTTCCCTTCTTCACATATCTTTTCTTGTAGGTAAAGGGCGGATTTATTCCTCATCACACGTCAGTCAAAAAGCTTTTCCTCCCACTGCCATAAGTGAGCTGGGGGTGAAATGTCACTCCGAATCCGCTCACAGCTCAGCTTCTCTGGCCTCTTCAGTCAGCAGCTTCCGTGGTACAGGGTCATGGCATTAATCGCCAGGCTTCCCATCACTCTGTGTCACCCTGACCCCTCCACACCCAGGATGGCGACACTGTCTTCCCTCCATCCTGGGCAGCTACAGCCCCAACTTGCTGTCTCTCTCTCTCTTTCTCTCTCTCGCTCTCACGCACACATACACCATGTGACGTCACACATCGCTGCTGAGCGCAGATTCTTTTATATTTCAGAGGAAGTGAATGTAATCCCTGGCCGCCCATATTGGAGCATTTCAAGTATCTCGCCAAACTGTAATGACACAGCCGTGCTTATGGAGAGAGCGGGAGGAAAGGGAAAGGGGGAGTTATGAAGATAAAACAACTTGACCTTGGAGATTTCCACCATATTTTATTCTGGGTTTCTATGGTTACCACACGTGATGCGAACACTGGATAAGGAATTTGAAATAAGGTCGAATTTAGACCAGACAGCTCCGTTAAATCCCACACAGCAAAACCAGTCTGTCTGTCAGCATAAAATCTATGTGTGTGTGTGTGTGTGTGTTTGCTCTGGGCTGGATTTCTGTGTGCATTCGCTCTGTATGTGTGTGTGTGTATATATACACACTGTGTCCATGTTTGTTTGTACATAAGGATCCAGCTGCCAAAATATACTGTTCATTTACAGATTGAAATGGTAGCTGTAAAGATACCGGAAAAGCCAGTCTAAACAAGCACTAGCAGCACTAATGATGAAGGCAAACTACACAGGTCCAAACACAATGCACCCCTCAGCAAATGGAACTGGCTTTACAATACAGTGCAGTACATTGAATCCTTATTCCCATCCCTCTATAACCATTTCAGTAAATGCCAGCTGCCACTGCCTCTGCCTTTATGACCTTGAGCACTGCTTTCATGTAATAGCTATGTCTACCACCTTACATATGATTACACCTCCTGTAGTGAAGGGTGGCTACTCACAGTCCCACTTTGTGACTAACTCCCCCTGGTGGACATCAGCATTTCTGCGCTATCAAAATGTGGTAAACAAATAATTACAGATGGACGCATTAGATCAAGACCGCAGTTCTACGTCCTAGAAATGCCAGCAGTACATGGAAGAGGAAAAACAGTAAATAATAAAAAAAAAGGCACCTCAGCTACGAAGAGACTCATGTGTGAAGAGGGATAAACACCAAGGCAGACTGCTGCCTCTTTCTACACGTCTGTGACTCACGAGGCGAGATAGACATCTTCAGCCATGCTGGGCAAAGCCTCCAGGCAGAGGCCGCAAGCATAAACATCGCCATCATCGCGAATTAAGGAACGCTTATATAACTAGTCATCATTCAGTTAAGCAGCTGTCCACCTTACACAACAGATGACAGCTGAGCTTTCAGCCTGTGGCCTCCTATTGTATGTGATGGTTTTAAATGTGTCCAGATCCATCACAATACACCTGGGTATCTCTCCAAAAAAACATATTGGCTCAGAAACTGTGACATTCATGTTTCTTCCACAGTTTGTCCCTCAGACAAATATTTAATATTTATAACTGGATTATGTGAACTGAGGATATGGAGTCGGGGAAAGAGAGGTAGGGATGGTAAAAAATGCCCTGGAGAAAGATGTCTAACCTGATTCACCTGAGACAGGCGGCAGGCAAACACATCAGAAAAATGCCTTTAGTGGTTGCTGGGATACGGAAGGCAGCTGCTCCTCATTCATATGTGTTTTCTTTGTGGTATTTCCATGCTTTCTCTGCAGTACCTTTCCTGAAACGGTCAACGGTGTATTCAGCCCACATTAAGGCACCAGGTTGTCTGGTTTCATTAACTGTGATGACTTGCTTGCGAGAATGTAAAATTTTCCTGAGTGATTCATGGGGCTTAGATTCTGACACATGGATGTTTCTCTCCTCCTGGTTTAGATTAGAGAGAGAAACAGCAGGAACACAGTCTTCAGACAGACTGGGAACAAGCTAATGAATAGATTCTTGGTCTAGATGACAGGAACCAGTACACTGTACCTCTGTGGGTGTGAGTTTGGGAGTGACGTCTCAGTCCCATAATGCCACAGCAGAAGGAGAGAAGGAGGAAGAGGTGTATGCACATGATGGTGTGTTACGTACAGTGTCCTGGATCATGAACATTGTAACTCTGTATCGGAGACACTGTCTGTGACAGAATAACCTCTGCCGCAGTTGACCTTCCAGTCCATTCAATTTTTGCACAACGTGTGTTGTTCTGTGGTCATCAAGGATGGCAAGCCTACTGTAAGTAATTCACCAGGGTATGTGAGATGTAGTCCTGTGTATAGATGACATGCTAGGTGAGAGATGACATGTTTCACATGGAGGGCGGGGGGAGGGGGAGGGGCGCTGGGGGGCTTGTTGCAGTCGGCAGCTCAGTAGCTTCCCACGATGGACAGTGTGAGAACAGCTTCTACACAAATTCTGGGTAAATTACTTCTTCAGCAGCATAGTACTGCCTCTGACCGTGACTCTTCTCTGCTTCTTCCTGGCTAAAACATCGATTTTCTTACATTGGCATGAGTGAAAATGCACAATAAGCAAGCCCACCAGTGAGTGTGGCACAGATGAAGGACCCCAGTGGCTCTCTGCCCCAGGCGCTGAGCAGCAAGTCCAACTCTGTACACATCTGCAATGGAGGCTCAGCATTTAAACCCATTGGATCTATATAGCTACATGGATCAAGTCCAAGTTTTGGGTGCCGACTTTCAAAGCCATTAATGGGACAGCAGCTACCTAATCGAGACCAAAGTTTCGTCTGCAGGCTAATTCCTCCACTACATGAAAATAAGTCTGACATTTCTCATGTGTGGTTTCTCAATGAGCTACCTACTCACTGCCTCTCAACCTTCAAGAAACCCCCGACAAGTCATATTTTCAGGAACACCTGACCTAGCTCACCCAATCAATGACCTGCTCCCTCTTCATCAGAGATCCCTTAGCTATGATCTTTGACAACACAGGATGCCCTTGAATTTAATAAAACCTAGTCCTCATGGTGTTTTGATTTCAATAGCTCTTCTCAGCTTACAATGGTTCTTATGCTGATTTGTGATGTGTTGTATAGCTCTTGTCCCATTGCAGATTTGCATTTACTAGAGGTCACGTACTGGAAATTCCACCGTATGCTTAGCTGGCCCATTGACTGTATTCTTATTGTGAACCCTGCTTGTGTGTTGCTTTGCACAAATGTACATTAACATCTACACTACCAGTCAAAGGTTTTTGAATACATTTATTAACATTAACATTTATTAAGAACACACGCAATATTCTTTGCTAGCAAATAAATTTACAGTATGTTCACCATATGAATACCTTAATTAGCACGAAAATGTCATATCTTTGATTCATCAAAGTAACCTCCTCTAGTAGTTATAACAGCAGAAACTTTGAGGTATTCTTTCTACAAGGTACTTTAAATACTGCTCTGTTTCATGGGATGAAACACTTAATTAGTTTAACTAAAGTTAAAGCACAGCCTAGAATATGACTCTGCCTTCACCACACAACCGATTAATAGGGTGTCAGACGTGCACTGTTACATACTCCTTCCATGTTATAAAGGAAACGTGTTTTGTTTAGATTATATTTTAACTTATAGTTGTTCACTCAACTTTCCAATGCTTAACAAGAATAAAAAATCTGCAGTTTATGAAATAAATGGAAAAGTGGTAAAAACCTGTGGTGTGAAAAAACTTTTGACTGATAGTGTATATGATTCTATGTTTATGAAAAATATTAGCTACATAACCTCTGGGGCTAGTGGTTATTTTTGTATTTGCAGGTAGATAATCTACAAATCTAATGTTCAATTTACCTGATGCACCTGGAGTCATACCACACAAAACTGGCAAAATGTCACAGGCTTCCTGGAAACTGGATTATTTAGTCGATGAGTCGCGAATCACAGATCACGGGCTGGTCCAGCGGGGCTGCAGCTACGGCAATGCTGCAGTGCTGATGCAGTGCTGATGCAGTGCTGATGCAGGGCTGGGAGGGAGGGAGGGAGGGAGGAAAGAGAAAAAGAGAGAAGCAAGAATGGTAAGACAGGCAGAGAGAACGTGACGCAGAGGGAGAGGTAATAATCGCTGCTACTGGAAGCTGTATGAAGAAAATGTTAAACATGGCAGTTTGCTGAAGGTCAACACACGTGCCAGTCCAAAATCAAATCAAACATCAGATGGTTTTTGTGTATTCAGACACAGACACACTTAGCTTGCTGTCTTACACCCTCTGTCAGTGACTGAGAGACACACTTTGCTTGCTATCTTACGCCCTTTGTCTCTGACTGAGACTGATACACTTGCTATCTCACTCCCTGTTTCTCTGACTGAGACTGACACACTTGCTGTCTTACTCCCTGTTTCTCTGACTGTGAATGACACACGTTGTTTTTCTCCCTGTTTCTCTGACAGAGACTGACACACTTGCTATCTTACAACCACTGTCACTGACTGAGACAGACACACTTAGCTTGTTAGCTTACTCCCACTGTCTCTGACTGAGACTGACACACTTGCTCTCTTACTCCCCGATTTTCTGACTGAGACTGACACAAGGACACATTTTTATTGTGTTCCTTTCTTTCAGCAAGTAAAATGTATTCCCCCTTTCTGTAAGAATATAACAGCAAGGACTTTAACTAGGGGAAGGTGGAGGTATACTTCTGCTTATGTGGGCCAGTCTACATAGGAATGTATTTGTACTCTTAAGTCAAGTTGCAATGCTCTGCAATAATTTTGTGCCATTATCAGTTTGGACCTGCTCTTGGGGGGATGTTTAGCTCAAGTGGCCATTTGTGTCATACTGATTTCCTCACAGGGTGATTTGATGCAAGAATAACAGTTTAAAACTCTATGAAGAATCATAAAATCATTTGGTACTAGAGGTGAACAGCGACATCAATATCTGTATCTGTATCTGTTTAACCAGCAAAATTATCTGTCTGTATTCAAATAAAAGACAGGAAGTGGATGTGGTTTATACCGGATGTCCCACTAAAATTGTATTTTCTAACCTAATATTAATTGCCAATACAATTGTTGTGCCATAACTAAACAAAGTTTTATGAACAGTCTAAAGTCCACCCCCTTTTAACCAGGAGACACTGAATAATCAGAAACTGATTCATGTATTGTTTTAGAGGTTTGGGTTTGTTTGGGGGCTTGAAAGAAATCTGCACATGAAACTGCCCCAAACCCCCCCCCCCCCCCCACCATGCAAGGTTCCCAGAGTGACAGCTGGGAAAGGTCAGCTCTCAGCCCACTGCTTGTTGTGTAATTAGCTTGGTGGGTCGACTACAGAATATAGTGATCTCTTATAAAAAAACGTAGTAAATTAAAAGATTAGTTAGTAAAATCAAAGTGATGTGTTTCAAACAGAATGGGCGTTTAATCAATTTGAAGAAACATAGATGTGACTTTTTTTGAATAATAATGTGAGACTTAGGGTAGAAAAAAATATCTTTTTGCAACATATTATCTGTGCATTTCAGAAAAATGTATTCTCATTTAGGTACATCCCTGAATGGTACAGGCCTTCCCACCACTGAGTCTCTGTTGACAAGCTGTGATGGGACTAAAGAATGATCTTCAACATCTTAGGGTTAGAGTCAGACCAGTGGCTGAAGACACACAGGCTCAGGTAATGCAGACACCTCAGAGTCCACCATGGCCACAGATCCATTCCCTCTATGCCAGTATGTAACAGGTTACATCCTCTGTATACCATCAAGAACTCAAGATATTTCAAAATATATTTTGTTGCCATGCCCTTGTGAGGAACAAACGCAGAGTGCATTAAATATACTGGCATCATCAGAGCCCTGCAGAGCCAGCTGAAAGTCCGCCAGGTGCGTCTCACTGAATCCTCTGAGCACTGGTGTGGATCTCCTGTGCAAAGCACATCAGTGATCTGTGTCCTGTTTCTCTTATTTTTTAAAAAAAACATAATTTCAGAGTTTTTGTTTTTCCCTTATCTCTATACCCACAACTCTTTTTTCTGGCTTCTTTCCTCTTTTCTTTTCCTCTTCTTCTCTTTATGCTCCCCTCATCCTCCTTCCTGCACTCAGTAATCCCTTAACCATGTGGCGAATCTATCAGCAGCAAGGCAGCCACATTCAACATATTTCACCTTTGCAGGAGATTATCAGCCGTGCCTCTCCCTCCCGTTCTTAGGGATTATCAGCCGTGCCTCTCCCTCCCGTTTTAAGGGATTATCAGCCGTGCCTCTCCCTCCCGTTTTAAGGGATTATCAGCCGTGCCTCTCCCTCCCGTTTTAGGGGATTATCAACCATGCCTCTCCCTCCCGTTCTTAGGGATTATCAGCCGTGCCTCTCCCTCCCGTTTTAGGGGATTATCAGACGTGCCTCTCCCTCCCGTTTTAGGAGATTATCAGCCGTGCCTCTCCCTCCCGTTTTGAGGGATTATCA
Organism: Paramormyrops kingsleyae; assembly: GCF_048594095.1. Lineage (NCBI taxonomy): Eukaryota > Metazoa > Chordata > Actinopteri > Osteoglossiformes > Mormyridae > Paramormyrops > Paramormyrops kingsleyae. The sequence goes on from NC_132820.1 coordinate 14,055,772, forward strand.
GCCGTGCCTCTCCCTCCCGTTTTGAGGGATTATCAGACGTGCCTCTCCCTCGCATTTTAAGGGATTATCAGCCGTGCCTCTCCCTCCCGTTTTGAGGGATTATCAGACGTGCCTCTCCCTCGCATTTTAAGGGATTATCAGACGTGCCTCTCTCTCCCGTTTTAGGGGATTATCAGGCATGCCTCTCTCTCCTGTTTTAGGGGATTATCAGGTGTGCCTCTCCCTCCCGTTTTGAGGGATTATCAGCCGTGCCTCTCCCTCGCATTTTAAGGGATTATCAGCCGTGCCTCTCCCTCCCGTTTTAAGGGATTATCAGTCGTGCCTCTCCCTCCCGTTTTAAGGGATTATCAGGCGTGCGCCTCCCTCCCGTTTTAAGGGATTATCAGCCATGCCTCTCTCTCCCGTTTTATGGGATTATCAGCCATGCCTCTCCCTCCCGTTTTGAGGGATTATCAGCCGTGCCTCTCCCTCCCGTTTTGAGGGATTATAAACTGTGCCTCTCCCTCCCGTTGTAGGGGATTATCAGCCGTGCCTCTCCCTCCCGTTCTAGGGGATTATCAGCCATGCCTCTCCCTCGTGTTCTAGAGGATTATCAGCTGTGGCCCTCTGTACTTATTTAAGAGATTACCATTGCAAGAGAAAGTAAGTGAATCCTTTGGAATTACACATTTCAGGCCACATTTCTGCATTGCTTACTAATAAATTTGGTCTGATCTGTAAGTCACAAGTACAGAAAAAACACAATCTAACTAAATTAATGATAGACAGACAGTTGTACTTTTCATGTCTTTTATTGAGCACATTCAGGAAATCCACAGTGCAGGCTAAGACAAGTAAATGAATCTCTGTGTTACACACCTGATAATGTACACAACAACTGTCTGTTCCATGCCATGAGTAAGATCCTTTCCCAGTTACCACATTACTGTCTGTGCTTGGGACACATAGTGAACTTCACTGTGTCTGTTTCTGTTTAGGAAACAAGTCCACTGTGGTCTTTCTCCCATTTTTCTCGTATCCTTACTATTGCATTTCTCGCATACCCGAGGTTTCCACTGTATTATAGTGGCTTGGCTGACAGGAGGTTTGAGGGTAAAGAGCAGAGCCACCCAGAAACAGAGACAGAAGGTGTGCAGGGAGAAACGACTTAGAAAATAAGCATATTTTTGAAGGCTGGACCTGTCAAGAATATTATGGCTATTAGGGGAACCTCAGCCTTTATAACATCCCAATCTTCTGGAGAAAAACAACATTTACTTACCAGCGAAACAATGCTGATGCAAGAAAAAAATCCACATTGCTCGGGAAAGTGGGAAATATTTGTTGAATATGAAATTGGTGTTTCTAAGCAACGCTGAGGTGGAGAATGACCACGACTGCCTTGCTGTCAGTTGGCTTGTGAGGAGACAGTAAACACTGAAAGCAATAAGGTTACCTGTGCCCTGCTTATCTGTCTGTATTCAGTATTTGCGCAGTATTTGCACAGTATTAGCACAGACTGGAAAACCTGCAGAAACATAAATGTATAATTTTATGAAATAAAAATTAAAAAAGAGTAATAAAGACCAGATTAATACATAAAATGCTTCTTTACATCCACTTTTCACCATTAGGAGAAATGTTCTAGATATTTCAGTAAATATGCTTGCCACAGTAGAAACTCACTTCCCGTCAGCCTGGCACAGTGGAACCTCACTTTCTGTGAGATTGGCACAGTGCAACTTCACTTCCCGAGAACCTGGCACAGTGATACCTCACTTTCTGTGAGCCTGGCACAGTTCAACCTCACTTTCCGAGAGCTTGGCACAGTGCATTCCTCAATTCCAATCAACCTGGCATAGTGGAACCTCATTTCCTGAGAGCCTGGCAAAGTTAGAACCGCACTTCCTGTCAGCCTGCCACAGTGGAACCCTGTTTCTCATCAGCATCGCACTGCAGAACCCTATTTCCGGTTAGCCTGGCACAGTGGAACCCTACTTCCTGTCAGTCTGGCATAAGTTCAGAGGTATGTGCCAGCAGTGCTGCCTCCGCTCAGGTTCACACCCTCTCCGATTTCACATGCCAGATTTCTGATGGGCTGCTGTTCTCACTGAATTTGCAAGTTCTGAGTAAGAGCTGAAATATGGATCTCACCACGGCTTCAGAGTCCAAATCCCGCCTGCTGTTGGGCTCCTGCTGACAGACAGTAAAGTCCCATCTTTCTTGTAGACAAGGGAACCAGCCCTGTAGTGAACAAAGATTCTCATATTCACATATTGTGTCTGATATATGAGTCAGATTCTCACAACAGGAGCAAATATGCTTAAAAGAAGAGCCACATGCAGACTCACCTTGTCCCAGCAGCTCTTTCCCATTGGATATCATGCCTCATGGAGACGGAGCTCTTTCTCACTGGGTGTCCTGCCTAATGGGGGCGGAGCTGTTTCCCACTGGGTGTCCTGCCTAATGGGGGCGGAGCTGTTTACCACAGGGTGTCCTGCCTAATGGGGGCGGAGCTGTTTCCCACTGGGTGTCCTGCCTAATGGGGGCGGAGCTGTTTCCCACTGGGTGTCCTGCCTAATGGGGGCGGAGCTGTTTCCCACTGGGTGTCCTGCCTAATGGGGGCGGAGCTGTTTCCCACTGGGTGTCTTGCCTAATGGGGGCGGAGCTGTTTCCCACTGGGTGTCCTGCCTAATGGGGGCGGAGCTGTTTCCCACTGGGTGTCCTGCCTAATGGGGGCGGAGCTGTTTCCCACTGGGTGTCCTGCCTAATGGGGGCGGAGCTGTTTCCCACTGGGTGTCCTGCCTAATGGGGGCGGAGCTGTTTCCCACTGGGTGTCCTGCCTAATGGGGGCGGAGTCGTTTCCCACTGGGTGTCCTGCTCTTTCTTACTGGGTGTCCTGCCTCATGGGAGCAGAGTTCTCCCAACCAGGACTTCCCCGTAGCTTTCCAGTGTATTTTCTAAGCTCTCACTGTTACAAAAAATGTTGCATTCCATTCAACAGCCACAGCAGGAAACTTTAAGCAAGCTTTTAAAATAACAAATAAGGGCAAAAATGTCATACGTCTGTGTATCCATTTACTTCCCTATCAAGTATCTTAAGGTTTGCTATCCTTCGGTAACGTCTAATGACAGTAACAGCAGGATAATTGCCTCAGTTACATCCTGCCAGCATGAACGTGACATTCCAGGAGAAATAACAGAAAACATAAAGAGAAATGATATTACAGCCATAAACATGAGCCTGCTTCGAACGGCTTAATCAGGACAGTGGAAAAGCCCTCACCTAATTTGTTAATGACGTACAGTAATTAAAGTACGATTTTGTTCTTCTAAAAACTAGATAATTATCCTAGAGTAATTAGTCAAAAAGGCTGTCAGAGGAGCTGAAGATGGGGCTGCAGTTGTGTCAGAAAACAGATTTATGTGGAAAGCAATAATTAAAAATACAAAGGGCATTAGAGTGTGATCAGGCATATATCCTAAACACCGCCGTGAGCACAGGGAAGTTGCACCTCCCACACATCCGTCAGAGTGCGCCCCCCCCCACCCTGACGTGAGGCTGGTGGCCCATCCTAGCACCAGCTGAACAAGTTTGAATCTCAGGTCCTGCCTTAGTGCGGAGCAGAACCACACAGCCACCATGGTCCCTGCGTAAAGCTTCCCAACCCCTGTGTGCCATGTAGCCATACGCAGGAAGAGGAGAAAGAAAAAAAGTGAGGCTGCATCCACAGGTCACAGTCCAATGCAGCTCTGCACAGTCACCAAGACTGTTCCATTCTGCATGCTAGCGTAATATCAGATATATAGAGGTAGAAATGTTACTGGTGTATAAAATACAGATAGGCTCCAATTCATCCCGCCTGCTATGAGGCCCTCGAAATGGCCACACCGTCACACGATTGACGAGTCACACGAGGGCGCCATGTCGTCCCCAGCCGCCGTGCCTCCCAGACGCCATGTCGTCCCCAGCCGCCGTGCCTCCCAGACGCCGGCACGAATAGAAATGGCCTCGAGCCACCTTGTGCCATCTGAGTCACAAGCGGATTTTCTCACTCTGCCTCAGCGCCGCGCTTGCTACGGCGGTGTGCTGATTACGTTTGAAGGTCTATTCTTACGTATCTCTCAGCATACATGGGAGGAAGAGGAGAAGGGGGAGAAGAGGAGAAGGAAGAGGGGGAGGAGCAAGTGAGGGAGGATGAAGGAGGGGAGGATGAGAAGGCTGCCATACAGAGTACAAGAACCACATGAATAATTAGAGTAACAAAGCAATAACGCTCACAAGGCCTCACTCCCATAGAGGGTTTACTTCCTGGTTGTGTTGAGAGCGCCACCTCACTTCCTGTTCCTGTCCCCAAGGTTGGCTGCTCTTTGCAGCAGCTCTCCCAGCTGGGCACATGGGTTAGCAGCGGCTCTGCTTGGATCAGCCTGGCCCATCTGAAGGAGTGTCCCCTGTCCCCAAGACCCTGCCTCACTGCTTCTCAGCGACACAAACAGCCTGTTCATCCAGCAAGCCACACAACCATCAGCAACCATCTCCATGGCAACAGCAACAGCAGCTGAACCCGGAGCTTGATGCCAAACGGGATTCATAAATTGGGCCGTGGTGGCGGACATGGGCCTATGCTCCTCCTTTGTTACTGTCTGCTTTCGTTTCTCAGACAGTAGAGGCCCACATTTTGTGCTGTGATCTGTCATCTGGACATTCCTGAAAAAACCTGGGCACTAATATACTGTCAATATAAAAAGTCAATTTGCACTGCATGTATGAGATGAAAAAACAAGTGCAGCCTGATGCGATAAGCAGGAGCATCTTAGGAGATTAAATGTGCATGACTGCCTGTCAGACTGGAAAGAACAAGTGGCTAAGAGGAAGAGGAGGAGAAGGAAGGCACTGTATCTGAGTGTCACTGTGTGTCCTACTGTCACTCTGTGCCTGACTGTCACCATCTTTGATTGCTTTAGCCTGCGGGACACTCTTTCTTTGATTGGTTTGCTGCATTTTCCAACATGCTGATATTACATGCTGACAACAGGCACGTAAACATACTCACACACACAAACAGTCGCAGCAAAGGCACACGCACACATTGACAAACATGAAGTTACTGTAAACACACACCTAAATGCAGTCACACTCATGCAGAAACATACCGTTCGTCCATCATCATGTGACCTTGTTGAGGCTGCTACATTAGCTGTGGGCCAGGGTTCCCATGATTGGCCTGTCTCCGGGAATCCATGCAGAGTCCCTGGTCACACAGCCCCCGGTTGTGACGTAAACACAGACGACAGCGTGCTGTTACCCCAGCTGACAGGAACGACGGCATGAGAATGTGATGGACGCTGCATGTAAATCTGGGGGCGGAGATACAAGGATGCCAGCTGTTTCTTTCTGGAACTTTCCAGCCATATCTGCTTCTTTTTTGGTCCCCGTTTCCTCAGAAGGAAGCCAGGAGAAAAGGAGGCTCCAAGTGGGAGCCTGGGAGGAAGGGAGGTTCCTCAAAGCTGTGGAGGAGCACAGGGGAAAGGCAGGCTCCTCATAGCTGAGGAGGAGCCATGGGGAAAGGCAAGCTCCTCAAAGCTGAGGAGGAGCCCAGGGGACAGGCAGGTTCCTCAAAGCTGAGGAGGAGCCCAGGGAAAAGGCAGGCTCTGCAAAGCTGTGGAGGAGCCCAGGGGAAAGGCAGGTTCCTCAAAGCTGAGGAGGAGCCCAGGGAAAAGGCAGGCTCCTCAAAGCTGAGGAGGAGCCCAGGAGAAAGGCAGGCTCCTCAAAGCTGAGGAGGAGCCCAGGGAAAAGGCAGGCTCTGCAAAGCTGTGGAGGAGCCCAGGGGAAAGGCAGGCTCCTCAAAGCTGAGGAGGAGCCAAGGGGAAAGGCAGGCTCCTCAAAGCTGAGGAGGTGCCCAGGGAAAACGCAGGCTCATCAAAGCTGTGGAGGAGCCCAAGGGAAAGGCAGGCTCCTCAAAGCTGTGGAGGAGCCAAGGGAAATGCAGGCTCCTCAAAGCTGTGGAGGAGTCCAGGGGAAAGGCAGGCTCCTCAAAGCTGTGGAGGAGTCCAGGGGAAAGGCAGGCTCCTCAAAGCTGAGGAGGAGCCAAGGGAAAGGCAGGCTCCTCAAAGCTATGGAGGAGCCCAGGGGAGAGGCAGGCTTCTCAAACCTGAGGAGGAGCCCAGGGGAAATGCAGGCTCCTCAAAGCTGATGAGGAGCCCAGGAGGAAGGATTGTAAATTCTAAGGGGATGCTGATGCGAAGATATAGGCTGGTGGGGGGATGCTGATGCACTAGGATGATCGATGCTGGTTGGGGGGGGGGGTGATGTACGCTGGTTAGGAGAAGAGGGATTGGCTGTTGACAGTGGATCAGTGGGAGAGGGGGGAGGGTGGCAGTGACCACCTCCCAGGGCCTTTCTCTCACCATTATACCATAATAAATTGCTTCCAGTGTGAGTATCATATCATGACTCTCAGACAGATGTTTCCCAGTGAGGGATCACTGCGAGTGGGAGAGGCGGGAGTGGGCAGGTAACCCAGCATGTGAAATGGGGGCTTCAGGAAGCCTGTCCCTCACTTACCCTGCTCCTCTGGCTGCGGGGCACATAGTACCCTGCTAGGGGGTAGTCCTGAGCATACTACTCTCTGCTGCCACACAGAGCCTACACCATATTGTCCTCCACTGTCACACAGGGCATTTATGACTCAGTCAGAGCTGATTGGTGGAATACTGCCCCCTGGTGTTTAACATTAACTTTCATGTCAGGTTTTGATATTACTCAAAGGGAGACCATCCATCAATCTTCCATCCACTAATCCAGTTCATGCTTTTGGGAATCATGGGGTCTGTTGCAAGGCAGGGGAAACTGGACGGGATGCCAGTCTATCACAAGACAGACAGGCAGACATACACACACACACACACACACACACACACATTATGAAGAAGTGCTCTTATGAATAAAACTAATTTAACTGTCAGCCAGAAAAAAAGCTTCAGTCTGCAGATATTCATGGATGCTATAAATTGCACAAAATACAAAACGCATGAGAAAATACAGTCATGCCGCCAGTTCCGCAGTATCAGTCATCTACACAAACACAGTAATGGAATCACTAATCTCTACAGCTGCAATTACAGAATTGCCTCCTACGTTCAAAACCATAAAAACTGCAAATTCTTCTGTGGTCCCTCATCTCTAGAACCCACTCAAATAAACCTACATGTATTTGTGTCTATGACTGTGGTAAGTGAACCTTATCATTCCAAACCAGCCTCATTTCAAATTCATGCTGCCACTAATCTACTAAAGAGGCACCGTCCTGAATACAATTTAGGTTCCTTGTACTCCATGAAACCTCATCTGGCAAGGAGAGATGAGGTGCCACAGAAGAATTCCCTCATATGACTCTTCACTGTAATTTTCTCTGGGTTTATACTGTCAACGAATAGAATTATTTTACTGGCGGCAGTGAGCTGGGGGAAAGTAAGAGAAGTTATAACATTTACATCAAAGGAGAAGTAAGTATTTAAACAAGCCTTTAAACCATTTCTCATTTTCCATTACTCAAGCACCTTAAAATGCATGTGAAGCAATTTGAAAAGTTATTTTTAACTAAATATTTTCATTTAAACGCTAACTTACAATTATCAAAGTAGAACATAACAGTTCTTCCTCAAAAATGCATACCATAGACACATGGGCACAAATATTTTTCAGTTATTTACATACATATGATTCCTCTCTCACAAATCAGAAAAACTACCGTCAAAGTTAAATTATCCAAGGACCTCAGCTAAGAGCAGAACAAAAGTGTGAAAACGCGTCATCTACCAGTCCCTTCCAATTCATCAAGTAAGAGTATCTGTTTGGAAATCAAGCCAATGAGATCAAGGCCAAACAAGACCAGCACATCAGCTAAGTGCTTACAGAGTCAGAGAGTATAATGTCAGACTTCCTATTGATTACGTGGGATCTCAACAACAGGAATTACAAGAACAATGTGTCAGTAAGCAGGTATTGATTTTGTAGTTTGTAATTCTGTTTGTAATTCAGCATGTCCCCGTTGATAGACTGGCATCCCAACTAGGCTGTCCCCACACCTTCTGCCTAAAGGTGAATGGGAGAGACTCCTGCCCCCCCCCCCCCCCCCCCAAAGAAAAAAAAAAAAAACTGGACAATAAGATGTGAACATGTAAGGTACATGATGCATGTTAAGATCGGATAATCAGCAGGGTATAAGGGTACATTCTTAACCTCAGTCTCCATACAGCAATCCCGAAGAATGCAAAGGCACTGTTACTTTGTGCACGATAATAGAAAAAGAGAACATCACCAAAGCAGGGCTATGTCAGCACTATGCTTCACCATGCTAGAGATACACCCTGCTTCATGGATACATCAACACAAAGCGCCATCTAGTGGAGATTTACTTGAAGCTTGACGTCAGAAACGATGTAGTGAGTACAGAAATCCGTGCATTTCTGCCAGAATGTTGCGCGGTTTTTGACCCACTATCTGTTTCCTAGGAGCACAGATCTAAAAGGTTTCAGTAAACATCCAGGCATCTTCCAGGCGTTTTTTTCCACGCGAAAACTAACCAGCTATAATCACTATACATTTCGACGTATGTACGTGATGTTGGAATCCCACACGCAGCAGTATCGAGCTCTATAGCTCGCTGTTTATACAGTGTTCAACCATACAGATCAGAATACTGGGGTTTATTTTTACTATATTTCTTCCCAATAGGGCTTATTCGCTTTCTAACGTGGTGACGCAATTTCCGGGCGAGCGGAGTGCGTGAGGACGCTCCGGAAGAGGCTAAATGTTCTGGTTTTAAAAGCGACACAGTTTGAGAAGAGATGAACTAGTGTTGGTTGCCTGCCTTTAATAACCACCAGAAGAAGAAGAAATAAACGAAAAGCACGAACTAACGGTGTCTGCGTAGTTTAGCAAAAATACCGCAGCGAACAGAGCTTTGGCGAAATAGTTCTCGACAATCTGCAGGCGTCGTTACTTTCCCTTCCTGCGCTGGCTCCTGTGTTCGGACACGTGGGCTGCCAGGTTAGTGTGTGGAAATAAGAATGCTTTATTGGAGTGCGCAGCTGAAAATGTCGCCTTTCCCTCTGAGATCCTCCCTTCAGCGGATGGGTCAGTGATGAGTGTTAGCCAAATCTGAGCGTCCGTCGCTTTGTCCGCGGCGTTCGTGATTACCGCAGAGAAGCTGTGTTTGTTTGTTTGTTTGTTTGTGTGTGTGTGTGTGTGTGTGTGTGTGTGTGTGTGTGTGTGTGTGTGTGTGTGTGTGTGTGTGTGTGTGTGTGCGCGTGCGTATGTATGTATGTATGTATGTATGTATGTGTGTGTGTATGTATGTGTGTATGTATGTATGTGCGTGTGCTATCGGCTTTCTACTCTGAGCTATGATGAAAATTCTTTCTGTCTGAAGTATATCTCAAAATGATGCCTTCTACACTTGAACTGAGCTCAGAACTGTGTGTAGCCAAGGAATTAATCCGTGTCCAGACAGTTTAGTTTCACCCTTGGTAAACTGCTCTTCTCTTCCAGCTCTCCCAATGCTGCCCAGTGGGAATGGCTGACTGAGTGTCCGTGGAGCCTTCATCCCCACTGTGTGCCTCACTAGGCCCATATGTCTGATCCTTGAATAAAGTCAGTTACCTGGATGAATGTTTGTTCTTTAACATTGTGGCTGAGTAATTTGTCGGCAACAGGGGTCTCGAATTAAGGCACGTAACCTTCAATTCCTCCAGGGATCGTCTGACCACAATTTCTCAAAATGTACATTGATTTGGATAAGTGTCGATTGAGATTAATTTTATTGATCACGGGTAAATTATGGTGCATACTGCAGCAAGAGCACAGTGCATAGATGAACATACATATATTGCTATACAGAGGTAAGCAGGGTAAATTAGACAGTACACATAGTGTGAACAAAGAAAATGTGGTTCAGAGAGATAAAAAAAAAAGTACACAGTACACCAATAAATGAAATGGAAAAACAATGCAATGATAAAAAGTTAAGACTAAATAATTATTTGCAATGTTTTATAATTTCCAATTACATTGCAAATGTAGTGCTATGTATAAGGAAGTACTGCTTGTCCTTCATTTCCCTCTCGGTTGCTCCCTACTCTTGAATCGATGGTGTGAATATGGGGGAGGGGGGTTTGTTTATACGAAAGGCATTGAGGACAATAGGCTTTCCTTCCGAAGGGGGTGTTGAAGTGATGCCAATTGCTGCTCAGCTGGCCAAAGGTCACAGTAGTAGGCATTTAAATACTGGCTGTGGTGCCGCTGTACTGGGGGGTCTGTAGCGGTGGTCGTCTAACACCCAGAGCCCCCCCGGCTCACCATAGTGGCCAAGTGGTGGGCTGAGGAACAGCCATATTTATACTCATAGTACTGGTGCCTTTAAATGGCAGCGCCCCCTAGAGGCTTTACATAGACAGTATTTGTAAACCAGTAATAACTACGCTTTTTCAGGGCAGTGGGTGTATTTTGTGTTTACGAGACAGGATGTCTGCATAACCAATCAACAGCTGCTTTGCTAGTTCAGTGCTGGTACTGGACCAAAAATCAATGGAAAAAGGGAACTACCAAATTTTTAGTACCAAAAGTTCAGTATTTGGCACTGTGTAAAAGCGCCCAAAGCACAGGGCAGGATGCAGAGCCGTTCTGTAGTATCAGTGTTACTGACCGTTGCAGGTGACACACACGACAGAACTTTTAATAAGCTCTTCCTTGGTAGGAACATTACACATTCATATAAATATATAGTGTATGTATTTTTACAATGGACTGTCTATTGCTAATCAATAATAAAGAGAAATAAATAAAGAGAACATTCAGACTAAGACCATTAAATTACAGATAAGGACAAGAATATGGAGAGCGCTCCGCTAATAATATCATGCGAGCAGGGCTGGCATTAGCGGGTACAGGTCATGGGTGCAGCCCTCAGCCTCGGAGAAGCTCTTGGATCTCCATTGCTGATGTTCTTCACATCTGCGTGTTGGTGAGTAGCTGCCAGGAGGTTAGATGGGGAAGGCGACCCCTCCCGTCCCAGCCTGTTGCCCACCTGCCCTCCCCGGCTTGGGAATAGCCACATGGCCTGTGTGGAGCGGGGAGAAAGATGCAGAGCGTCTGGTCGCTAGGCGACCCGGAGAAAGGGAGCCGCTGCAGTGCTCTGACCCCACCTCCGCAGGTGCCGAAGCCAGAACGTCTTCCTGGTACCCCCACGTACTCCATGCCCTTCTGAATGAAGGCACGGCTGGCAACGTGTCATATACACCAGGGCTGGCGGGATCCCCCGGGGAGGGTGATGAGGGTGGCAGGCAGGAGCCGCATGTGGAATGAGGGTCAGTGTCACTCTCTCTGTCAAACTCATCCAGATAGCCGTCCCAGTCATAAGAGGACGCCAGAGAAGATCCTCCTGCTTCGCATCCCGGGATGTCCTTCACATCCAGTGGACCTTCTGCTGTGTCCCATCGGTAAGCTGGGGAAAACGGGACATCCTTATTCATGATTGGGTGTCCTATAAGCACAGAGCCTTCAGCTGGCAGTAGTGAGCTATGAGTAAGACGTGTGTGAGATCAAAGGTCATGGCAGGTCTGCAAGGAGCCACAAACATCATCTAGTCCCTCATCTGGTAAAACATTCACGTCAGCGGAGGATTTGATGATCACTAACATCACTTCATGGTTCTCTGTGCGTGGGGTTTCTTCACAGTTTTTACCAGGCTAAGTATGATTAGTCATATAATGTGACCATGTGCTGATTGCTCCTGAGAGTTTTTCTTACACTAAAATGTTCTGAAGGCAGAACAATAAATGATTGGTTCATAGAGATAATCAATCAGATTGGAAAGGAGGTGAGTCAAAACCACTAGAGGAGGGACGAACCAATCACGTCTTTCCTCAAAGACAGCTGTACATAAACACACGCTGACACACAGTGACATGCACTGCATGGCTTTACCATCGTCACTGCAGCACTCAGTCAGGTAGGAGTTGAGAGACTGGCCATCAGCGATACCCTCCATGCTACCTAATGGCAAGACCCGAGTGTAAGGAGGGAAGAAAGAAAATTTTCCCTGAGGAAATTCCATTCAGTGTAGGCTGGAGTAATCATGCAATATAACCTACAATAAATATGATCCCACACGCTGCTTCAGTCTCGCAGTGACTCTTACATGCGCTTCTTCTAACTCTATCCCCTTTTCTGTCCCCCTGTCCTTACCCATATCTCTGTCTCGGGGGCCGGTCCATTCCTGGTAAACATCTTGCTCCATGCCGTCTCCTCCATTCAACATTCCCCCAAGGAGAGCGCTGCTGTTGGATTGGCCTAGGGAGAGGGGGGTCACTCTGCACACAGCCAATCCCCGCGGGTCAGTGAAGGGGAGGGATGTGTCCGCCCACATGCTCACCGATTCATTTGGGATCCCCGGTGACACGTTATGGAGCCAGGGGCCAGAGTGGGGAAGGGGCTGGACCCCAACCTGGGACGGGTCCTTTAGCTCTAGGCACAGAGTGCAGGCGTCAAAGGGCTGCATGGTGCCAAAGTATAAGTTGTCAGCCTGCATCCAATCGGAATCATGCAAAAGAGCCGGGGCTGGATGAAGAATGGTGGGCGGGGGAGGTGGGGGCTCATCCCGCGGAGGGCAGGATGGAGGGCAAGCGGAGATCCTCCTCCGGCGGAAAGTGACGAGCAGCGCGACGAAGATGAAGGTGAAGCAGAGCATGGCTGCCATGCCGATCAGCTCGTCATGGCCCAGGTAAGGGAACTGTTCGACCTGCGTATCCAGGCCCGGGGAACTTGGGGCACCCGGTGTACCGCAGCCGCCGCCAAGGCCCGGCGTGCAGCCACAGTGACACACGGCACCGTTCACGCACACCTCCGCGGCGCATGCGCCCCCCTCACACCTGTCCGGGAAGAAGCCGCGCCCACGTGTGGAAATGTTCTCAGCCTGGAACAGTTTGCTGCATACTTCTGGAATGCTCCTCAGACACTGCCGTGTGTTGAAATCAGATTTCATGTTTGACCCTGGCTGCTTCGTTACATTACGTAAAAATACAAGACCTTCTGGACCAGAACCAGGAGGTGTGACATCGTTTGTCTTGCTAAAGACATTCCCTATGCTGTTAATAATTGTTCTGCTTAATATGGCATCCAGAAAAGGGAACGTTCCCAGTCAAGCTGGAAGCTTTATCGGTTTGCAGCCTGGGGCAGTCTGACATATCACAAGGGACTTTTCTATCGTCACTCAAAAATGGAAGTGGATTCAGCTACAGAAATGCAGCCCTAAATCAGAAGCACAGCTTAAATTCCTACTGACTGGTCGTAGGTCAATTTGGTCATAAGCCAGCCCTTTATTTCATATGCAAAAATTATCATTTGTATCATATCCTGTATAACAAAATTATATCATCTTTAAGTCATATTGTTTGGTGTTTCCTTTCTATCACCATTTTCTTAGTTCATTATTGTTCTAACCTTTTTTATCACCATTTAAGCTACTAAGACACTAAGATAGGAATGTACGCTGTTCTGTGAGCTGTGAACAGTAGCCTGAGCACAAGATGCATGAATGAGAGTCTCGTGCGAACGGTTGCGCAACCGGCAGTTGTGGCGGAGACTGTCATACACTCTGGGCAGCACGAGACGCGGCTCAGCCGTGCTCATGTATTTTCATTCTCGGTACAGTCATAAAGTTAATCAGTGGTAAGTCATATACAAAAATGGCATGCCAATTGAAAAGGTTTACATTCCACAAAAATACAAATATAATGCTTAAATAAGTAACATTGTTGCCGCTCTCTTGTCTTTTTCTCTCCGATTATATGAAATACTGGCTTTTATGTTGCACTGTTCTGTAGCGACATTAATAAACGCTTAATCTCCTACTCCAGTAACCCCTTGAGAAAACGGTGTCAGTGCGGACTCACTTTGGCTTGGCCTCTCCCCCTTGACAGTGACAACGAAGCTTCTCCCCAGCTGGTTGGCAGGAAGCTCCATTATGACAGGAACTGGGGTTGCAGACTGTGATCTCCACCTCACAGCGCCCCCCAGTGTATGGGGAGGGACAGCTGCACTGAAATTCTGAATAGGAGTATGTGATCTGACTTAGAACTTACCAAAAATGATGGATTCTCAGTCATTGCAAATGTAATCCGAATGGTAAATTGCAAGTGATACACATTATACACAAATGTTCTCACTATTTTCAATATATGCTGATCAGTACAGTGCCATGACTCACCACCAGAGGGCAGGTTCGAGCAGCTGCCACCATTCTGACAGGGCTCTGCCTGACAGGGGTCAGAGGTCAGCAAACATCCAGGTCTGACCTGTGCAAATGCTGTCACCTCCACATGGTGGCCTTGCTCGTTCAGCAGCGGCATCTCGTGCCCATTGAGAACCACAGAGTCCAGGCAGCCCTGAAGCCCATCCAGTACCTGCGTACCGCTGCCCCGCTTCCAGTCAGGAGAGATCAGGCGGGCCCCAAACACGAGGCTAGCACTGCCCCCTGGTGCCCAGGGGCGGGAGGACAGGCCACGTGAACTTCGCTCCACATATCGACTGTCCAGTGTTAGTGTGGTCACATCCCCACTTATCTCCAAGGATACAGTGTGCCATCTGCCATCATTAACGGGCCAACCTGGGACACTCAGACCCTCCTGGTGGTTCTTACAGTCCCCCTGGAACCACAGCTCACTGCGGTTCACCTGGTGGCCGAGCAGAGACAGGAAAGGTAAGGTAAGAACATAAGGAACATTACAGATCCCACCATCCTGGATATGTAGTAATTAAGTGTAGACCACCTTGCCCATCCTAGATGTGTAATACCTAAGTGAAGACTACCTGTGTGAGAAAAATATGAAAGAACAGCCTACAGTAGGCAGCTTAAAAGGCCTTCTTTGTTTTGATTTCAGGTAGTCTTCACTGCTGATCTTCTTCTTCGAACAGTGCCATCAGAAAGTCACCATTAGCTTCCTGTTCTCTTAAAGGTATCCTGTGATCACATGAGTCTTAGATGTGTATGTGTGTGTGTGTGTGTGTGTGTGTGTGTGTGTGTGTGTGAATGTCGGTCTCACCTTTAGTAGAGTGCAGGGATCAGAGTTCATGTACATGATAATTCCCTGGCTCTGAAATGTTCTTATTATGAGGTCCAGTTTGAACCCACTGCTTATGAGTTTCTCGTACACGCGGTATTCGATGTAACTGTTCCCCATGAAGCTCAGAGTGGACACACCTGAGAGGAGACACAACACACACACACACACACACACAAGCATTCCCGTTAGCACTTCTGCTCCATAATGTTCTGCTGTATATTCTGGTTATCACTGGGTTGGTACTGGACCAGCAGCCTCCAGTTCCCTGACCTGCACACTCCCCCGGCCTGGGTACAGGACACTGGCAGGCATGTGATGCTCTTGGGCTCTGGGTGTTTATGCACTGCATGTCAGCCGGGCACAGCTGCACCTGGCAGTACATTGGATGGGTGTGGCAAGTGCCACCCAGTGCTGCAGTCAGGGGGAGGGGGAGACAGGGCAGAGGGGCTTTGTATAATAACCAAGATGAACAACAATCAAGTTCCACATTCACTGCCCAAGATGCTGAGACTCAATGATTAGTGTTCGCCAAAACCATAGTAGTTGAATTTAAAGTACACAAATAAACATGGCCAGTCTGGAATGGGCTAGTGAGTGATGAGTCTTATGTGACATACTCACGGGTGCATGAGCAGCTGAAATGTGGTGACACAAAGCTGGCTTTTGGCATGCTGTAGGTCACTGTGACCCCGGGGTCAAGCATGAGTCCTGACTCACACCACTGCTCCCCACACTGCACCTCGGGGCAGCCCTGCTCCAGAATGGTCGAGATCCTTAGTGCACCCTCCAGCTGCTTCCTCGAGACAGTGATCATCCGGGCCAGTTCAGAGGCCGGGAGGAAGCCCCCACCTTTAGCCTCTGCAGCCAAGAGTACATCCAGTTGGCCATGCGAGCCGGGCACTGGCTGGATACCAAGAACTCTGCAGGGGGTGCCCACGAGGCTTATCAGAGCGTTCCTGAAGCTGCTCAGGTATAGCTGCACGAAGTTCTCAGGAGCAACACCCTCAAAGCGCACGACAATGGCTTCCCACAAGGCTTGGTCGGCAGCTTCTTCTACCAGCACAGAGACTTTCACTGCGACGGCATAGCGGCCATCGCTAACCGTGGCGTTCAGTCGGTACCTACCGGGCCGCAAGCCAGTCAGAGCCACGATCCGCCCGTCCTGCTTGTTGATCTGAAACAAGGTCCTCTGCCGGGACCAGTGGCTAAAGGATAATGCAGCATCCCCATCATAGTCCATGGCATGAATCTGGCCTACGACACCACCTGGGAACTCACCCCCGGCAGTGATGATGTAAACTTCCAGAGGAAAGGCTTCAGGCCTATGGAGGTTATCCTCGACAATACGGACAAAGACAAAGGTGGAGGATGACAGGCGGGGCCTTCCAGAATCTCGGACCTTTGGGAAATAAAGGAAATGATAGAAAACAGCAGGGATAGTATTAGTTCCTTAATTAGTTATACAAAATCAAAGAGGAGACTGGAGATGGAGTCCATCGAAGTGATCTAGATCAATGGAGTATTCAAAGTTCCTGTGAAGTGGTATGAATCACTGTCATAGAGAGTAACTCCACCTTTGATGAAAATGGACCTCACCTGTACTTGGATGTGGTATTCACTCTCTACTTCCTGCACAAAGAAACGGTTGGTCCGGAGCAGCCCTTCCTGGTCGAGGACAAACGCTTCCCCCTCATTCCCGGAGATGATGTTGAACTCGTAAGGTGGGCCATGCAGCACTGTGTCATTGTCTGTGACAGATAGCTGCAGAACGTTGCTGCCCAAGGGTTCATCGGTCTGTGTTTACAATAAGCACAGGAAACCAAATGTAGATTTTGCTTCTGTCACCCCTACAGTGAATCATAAAGCCAATCACTGCCCACAAGGCCCAGTCACATGAAAGAACTACGAAAGATAACTGATTGCAGAAATGTAGGCGCTTACCTGAACCACAATGCTGGCATTAACTGGTAAAATGAGGGGTGGATTGTCATTGATGTCAGAGATGTCAATGCTAACTGTGACTGCAGATGATAGAGCAGGAGATCCCTTGTCCAGAGCCTGGACAGTTAGGGAATATCTGGACACCTTGGAGAGGAGCCAAGTTAAAAGAGTGTTAAGATCAAAACACAATGCCAAAAAAGTCACTCTTGGAATATACTGCTGTTGGCTGTTGTGTCTTAAAGGGAAGCGGTAGTAATGACTGTATCAATCGATAAGGTCCATTGCCCTTGTTTCCAGCTGTGTGTATATAGGTAACACTAAGCCCAGTGTTGACGCCAGTCCCATAATTTTCATCTCCATTTCTTTACTTCCCCAGTTATCCATAAACCATCCCTCCTGACTTTATTTTCCTCATTAGAGCAACATGTGGTCTTTTCCTCCAGACCCAAATGTCTGCCAGTCTGCATGACATGCCACACCCCATACAATCATCTGGTTACACCCCGCCTGTGGACCATCTCTTACCTTCTCCCTGTCTAGCGGTTTGTTGACCTTCACTAGTCCCATATTCAGCTCAATGGAGAACTGATTTCTGTCATCCCCATTCACGATGAAGTACATGATCTGCCCATTTCCCTCACTGTCCACATCCTCTGCTTGTAGCTACACAGGGCAAGTAGCAAGGGATGTTTCTGAGCTCCAACATGACAAAGGTGTTCCTTTCACTTCTGCAATAATCAGGCAGCTTTCCAATGATAGCAGACAAAAATAATAATATAATGGAGAATAAGATGGAGCACCTTGATGACGGACTGTCCAATTCTAGCATCCTCGGGGATGATGGTGTTATATAGGTCTCGGCTAAACCTTGGAGCATTGTCATTCACATCTGTTACACTGATAGTTACCATAGCAACAGCACTTAGGGGTGGAAGGCCACCATCCCAGGCTTCAACAACCAGGAGGTAGCATCTACACACCTCGTAGTCGAGAGCCTCAGAGATGGAGATGGTACCTGAGTAAAAGATATACTTGATTTGTGGTGCATGTAATTACAAATTTTTATTTAAAGATTATTAGTGTTCTGTCTCCTATATGTTTGTTTGACTATTTCTGAAAATAGCACATTATCCAATAGTCATACCTGCTGCTCCTGCAATCTGGAACTTCTGGAGCTCATTGCCAGACCGGATACTGTAGCAGATCTCAGCATTAGTGCCCGCATCTGCGCTGGTGGCGTAGACGCGCAGGACTTCTGTTCCCAGAGTGACATCCTCGAGCACAGAGGCTGAGTAATTGCTTCCCTGGAACACAGGCGGGTTGTCATTCACGTCTAAAACCAAGATGTCAAGGTCAGCTGTAGAGTGGAGCACTCCATCTGAAGCCTGGACAGTGACAGTGTAGGATGACCGCAGCTCATGGTCCAGCACTTTCTCGAGGACCACAATCCCTGTGGACTCATCAACTGAAAATACGCCTCCTGCTGAGTTCTGTAAGGAGTATATCACCTTCCGACTGCTGCCTGAAAAGAGAGCAGAAACAGAGCCAGTGTAAAAGATGATGATGGTTCAGTGATGACTTTCCACATTCTCCCCAATAGGCACCTCAAACTGCTAACATGCAATACAAAAGAAAATTACAAGTAGACCTGAAACAATTAGTAACAGCATGAGAAATAGGCTTGGAGTAGAATTCCTCAAGGTGTTTGAAAAAAAAGAAGCATAAATAGAAGAACGTAAAAGTGCTCACAGGTAGTAGAGAGTAAAAAATGTTTTGAGGTAAAAGCTGAAGTTTGAGAAAAATAAGGAACAGTGAAGTGGACTCCTGCTGCTTTGGCTCATGTTGTGTAGCTGAGTTAGCTGGTGGTGCAACTGTCAAGAGTCAAGACACAAGGCTGGTTTCTGACCTTCATCGGGGTCGAGGGCCTGCAGGCGTGTCAGCAGAGCTTTGGGTGTAGCACTCTCGTAAACGCTGGTTGTGTAGCGTGCATTGGGGAAGGTGGGTGCATTGTCATTCACGTCCAAGATTGTCAGAAGGACCTTTGCACGGCAGAAAAGCCCCCTGCCGTCTGTCGCCTGGGCAACAAACATGTACCTTGGGATCCTCTCGCGGTTGATGACTGAGGCTGTTTTCACATCACCTGACAGACAGAAGAAATGAACATAGACAAACTCATACACACAAAACACAACACACAGCAACACTGAACAAATGGTTATGCATCTACCAGTATTGGCATCCATATAGAAGTCCTCCGCCCCAATGCCAAACAGTGAGTACTGAATCTCAGAGTTCTCGCCCAAGTCTGCATCTGTGGCTCCTACTGTTAGGAGCACAGTGTTGAGAGGAACATCCTCTGAGATGGAGGCTGAATATATGGTCTGGGATAAGGACATGGCACCAAGAAACACACAATGAGTAATCAATAAATCAAACTGATTTGTTATAGTAGGGGTAGGCAACCTTAACCCTGAAGTCCCAGTATCCAACAGGTTTTCTATCCTACCTGGTCTCTGATGAGCCACACCTGATTTCAGGAAGATAGTAACTCATCAGGTAGGATAGAAAACCTCCTGGATAGCGGCAGTCTAGGATCAGGACTCTAGGATTGCCTACCCCTGTGTTATAGCCTTGCTATATATCATTATGGGAGCAGCAGCCCAATTTCAGACATGAAACAGTCAGTGCTAAGGAAAGGTTTCCTGAAGCACATTTCCTCACCTGGTCACATACGGGACTGTTGTCATTACTGTCCATGACCGTGATTTCCACTGCTGCTTGGCTCATGAAGAGCCCGTCAGAAGCTGTGACATTAATGAAGTACTGCTCCTGCTCTTCGCGGTCCAAGAGTTGATTCAGATACATTTTCCACTGATCCTGAACAAGTTCAAGAGCAAAGGCTCCTCCAGGATTCCCCCCTGAGGTAAATGCAGAAACAATAAGTATGCAAACACACTGGATGGATGCCATGGTACCAGTCCTCATGGTATGTGATTTGAATAACTCTTCTGTTTTTATGACGTTGTGTTATATATTCTATGGGTCTTTCTCTGATGTTAACTTGCACTAACTACTGATCATTCATTGGAAGCTCAGCCCAGCTGGTCTTACACCTTGTTGGCTCCATAACAGCTTTATGCTTTTGATGCTTTATTAGCCTAACTGTATGCGACTTTGGACAAAACAGTCTCTTAAATAAACGCAAATGTAAATTATACTCTCCCTGAAATACTTCAGTATAATGTTGAACAATGAAAACTACAGCTTGTCGATATAGCCAAAAACACCGCCACTATGAGCGCTAACTGGTGACTAAGGGACGGGAAAGTCATGCATGGCCAGAATCATATTTTGTTTTTTGTGATCTTATTCAAAAGGAATTATTAACAGAAGTAAAATCCAAGCGCTGTTTTGCAAGGTCGCGTCACACGTTATGGAAAGCGTTATCAGATCACAAAAAACAAAATATGATTCTGGCCATGCATGACTTTCCCGTCCCTTAGTCACCAGTTAGCGCTCATAGTGGCGGTGTTAGGCACTGCCCATTAAAACACATAGGGAGGGGAAACGTTACCCCAGCACGTAAAAAAAGCCGAAAACGTGATCACAGCACGTTTAAATAGATCTTATGTCGTGATGGCTGCACGAAAATTCGTGAGATCGGGTTGATTTTATGTCGTGATGGCTGCACGAAAATTCGTGAGATCGGGTTGATTTTATGTCGTGATGGCTGCACGAAAATTCGTGAGATCGGGTTGGCCAAACAGCAGTGATGGCCAAAATGAGGCTTTTGGAACCATTTTCTCTATTTTCTAACTCCACTAGATGGTGCTCTCGTTTCAAAAAAGGGCTCAGAGCAAAGCCAAAAATACAATGTAGCGCGGTCAAAACAATTTCACAAATGGTTCATGAAACGTCATTTTGGCCACCACTACTAAATAGCATGTCACATTTAAGAAGTCTGAAATAGACGTTGAACAGGTTATTTGAGTAAGTACAAAAAAACACTCACATTCTTTCTAACGTTTTTTAATGTTCTGTGGGTTATTACTGTCGTGATTTCTCATGGACTGAATTTTATTATGGACTTTTGTTTTAGATTTTTCTGGATTACCCTTATTGAACAGGTTGCTTTGGACTTACCTGCTCTCCTGGTTAGTTGCCCTGTTGTTTTAACTGTTTTGTCTGTCATCTGCCTGCCTGCCCTATTGCATTTTCATATTTCAGTAAATCATTTTGTTTTCACGTCTGTGTTGCGCTTGTGCTCCATTTCCGATGTTATGGTGCAACTGGTGACCCTGTTAACTGTTGACAAGAGTGTTCATGCAACATGCATTTGCTTATTTTTGTATATGGAAGATATGGAAGCAGATTCATTAAGTTTGGAGAGTCAAATAAAAAGCTAATGAAGAAAAGGACTTGTCTCGCATGTTTATAAAACATGACAGATATTGCATGCAGTTGTAAAGGTGATATAGCAGCCTACGAATATAAAATTGAGTCCCTTATGAAAAGAGATTGCTCTTCAAGTATTTATTTTAAGTGACCTGAAGGATGTGTATGGACAATTCTGAATATTTACAATTTTATTTCACTTTTCCAAAATTGAGGAATCTGCCACCACCACACATCTGCAAGGACATCACAGAGAAAGTGACATCATTTTAAGTGATGTAAAGCAGCTCGCTGGCGACATGATTGGTCTTAAATTATATAGAACTTTTAGGGAGAATCTGTTGTATTGATATTGAGGAAAATTATATTGTGAATTATCATTATCATTTTATTGCCCAGCCCTAATGTAAACAGTTAACTCAGGGATGTCAAACTCCAGTCCTGGGGGGCCGGAGCCCTGAGAAGCTTAGTTCTTTCTCTGTTCCCCCCACAAATGATTGAACTCAAGAGCTGTGTGGCAATTAGCACAAGGAGTTTCAAGGAGGTAAATTAGGTGTGTTAAATGAGGAGAAACCCAAAAATGTGCAGGGATCTGGCCCCCCAGGACTGGAGTTTGACACCCCTGAGTTAACGGATGGACATGTGTTCCCTTCTCCCCAAATCCCCTGTTACACACTTACGTCTCTACACTATGTTCCCTATCATGGTCTCACTGCAACCTTAACTGCATATAAAAAGTGTAAATTGATAATTGCATGAGTACTGGGAATCACGTAACCTATTAATATCAAAAGAGCACCAAAACTCTCCAATACACGCCTGTCTCACCTGTAATGTGTAAGGACACTTTGTCCGAACTGTCTCTGTCCTGTGTGCCCAGCACGGCGACCACTTCCCCCAGGGTGCCAGTCTCCATCACTGCTGCTTTGTAGTGGTCCATTTTAAAGCAGGGAGGGTTGTCATTAACATCAACCACGGCCACTGTCACCAAAGCAGTGGAAGACAGGGAGATTGTCTCCCCAAGGTCAGTTGCCACCACTGTGAATGTGTAGGATGGCCATAACTCATAGTCCAGGTCACTAAGGGAGGTGATCCAGCCTGTCTTGCTGTCTATAGAGAACATGTTCATAGACCGGTCTACCTCAGGGTCCCGTGGATTAACTAGACTATAAGTGACCTGTCCATTGGAGCCCCAGTCTGGATCCAGCGCACGGACCTGGATTATTCTAGTTCCAATCGGCATGTCCTCCATGATCACCGCCTCATAGGAGCCTGTCTCAAAAGAAGGCGCATTGTCATTCAGGTCCAGTACCTTCACTTCCACATCCACGGTGGACACTGACTCCAGCTGGGGCAACTTTATGGTTGCCGATACTTTAAAGTGGAAGGCTTCAACAGCTTCATGGTCCAGGGGCTTGATGAGCCGAATAACACCGGTGTCACGTTCCACCATCAGCGTGCCTCCGCGGTTGGTGTCTATTGTCTCCCCACTGATGAGGCCGAAGACTACGTTTCGACTGGGGTTAAGGTGGACCGAGCCCAGGACCATCCCCATAAGTGTATCCTCACGCACGGTGTAAGAATACTGAGGCTGTGTGAAAGAAGGGATGGGTACCTCAGGAGGAAGAACATGAATATAGACAGACACCAGGGAGTGCTTTACAGGGACACCTCCATCAGCTGCTTTAGCAAAGAAGGAGAGAACTACACCCTGAAGGTGGCTGAAGCTTCCTTTTGTGATGATCCAGCCACTGTCTGTGTCAATTTCCAGAATGTTGACCACAGAAACTCTGGTTTCGCTGTAGAGAGAGTAGGTCACTTTGCCATTCATGCCCTCATCTGGATCCACTGCCTGGATCTGAATGACAGGAAAACCTGTAGCCACATTGTATTTGACACTAGCCCTGTACTCTGTGGCTTTAAAATGTGGGGGGTTGTCATTTTCATCTATTAGCATCACCCTGACACTACAGAAGGAGGCTCTACCTCCACCGTCCAAAACCATGACCCTTAGGACAATGTCCTTGTTAACTGGGTTCTCCCTGTCCAATTTTCTTGCGGTCAAAATCTGACCAGTAGCATCCACAATGAACTGATCCTTTGCCAAGTCATTGACAAAGCAATATGTCATCTGACCAAACCTTCCAGAATCTTCATCAGTAGCTTTTAGTTGGATGACCCTTGTCCCACCAGCAGCGTTTTCGCGAATTTGAGTCAGATAGAACCTTTGACTGAAGACAGGGCTATAAAGGTTAGCCTCAAGGACTGAGATGTACACTTGAGCCATGCTGGTAAAGATTCCATCAGACACAGACACATTCAGGATGTACAGATGCTGCATTCGCTGCATGCGCTGACTGGACAAGCAGATCATCCCCTTCTCCTCATCCATGGCAAAATGGTTCTTCTCGTTCCCAGTCAGGATGCTGTATCTTAATTGGCTGGTATCAGACCGGTCTGCATCTGAAGCCTGGACACAGGTTACTAAGTGGCCTCTGGGTGCAAGTTCACTGACATGAGCCATGTAGAGTGTCTGGCTAAACATAGGAGGATTATCATTAGCATCTTTAACACTGACAGTCACTAGGACCTCATTGCTCAGAGGAGGAAAGCCATTGTCAGTCACCTTGACAATAATATTGTGTTGCTGCATGAGCTCATAATCAAGCAAGTGGGCTGTGAATAAAAGCCCACTGATGCTATCAATGTGAAAATAATCTGTGCTGCTGTACATCTCTGGTGTTATCTGATATTGCACAACATTGTTCTTCTCTGAATCCTTGTCTACTGCAACAACCTGCAGAGCTGTGGTTCCAATCATGGAAGTTTCAGACAGAATTGCTTCGTAGGAACTTCTCTCAAATTCAGGGGGGTTGTCATTCTCATCTAGAACAGCTATATCTATGTCCACCTCTGCTCCAACACCAGAGACAGTATCTGTTGCCTTAACGGTCAATCTATAATATGAATTAGCTTCATAGTCCAGAGGGTAAACAATGCTAATAATACCAGTGTCATAACCAATGCTGAACTGTGAAGAGGCATCCCCATCCACAATGGTATAAATGATCTTGTCACAAGCTGGACTGGCGGCATTTATGCTGAGAATTGGGGTATGCATAGCTGTATCCTCACTCACAGAGATTTGATAGAAAGGCTTCTCAAACACTGGCATAGCTTTGTTCACAACAGTGATGGAGAACTCCACAGCAGTGACGTGGGCTGGGACTCCTCCATCTTTAGCAAAGACAACCACTTGGTACTCCACATTGGACAAATTGACATGCAAAGGGTTTTTTAAAGATATTTCTCCAGTCAGTGGGTTGACCTCAAAGTATTGGTACTCATCCTTTAAGTAGTAGGACACTTGGCTGTTGACCCCTTTGTCCTGATCTGTGGCATTGATCTGAATTATGTGAGATCCTGGCTCTGCATCCACCCTTACAGCAGCATAGTACGGCAGGCCTATGAATACTGGTGGGTTGTCATTGACATCCTCCACCTGAATCCTTACTGTTGTCGTTGCAACCTGTAAATGGTTCTTCTCCCGAGTGGCCACTAAAACCAACTCGTAGATCTCTTGCTCTTCCCGGTCAAACTGAAGGCCTGTGGTCTGGATAACTCCAGAAGTGGGCCTTACTTTAAATTGGGTCCCTGCATTCAGTAAGCGGTACCTGATAGGCTCGTTAAGTCTGCTTCCCATAACATTGACTATGGCAACTGTGGTCACATTGCTGCTGTTCTCCACCACCGTGTAGGAGTACTGAGGCCGCAGGAAGACCAGACCACCATCCATGGCTTCTCGGACTACCACTGTGACCAGGGCTGTGCTGTAGAACTTTCCATCTGTAACTTCCACACTGAAGCGATAGCGGTCCTTGGAAAAGTTACTGCTTCTCACCATGAGAATACCACTTTCTGGGTCGACAGCAAAATGTTCCAGACTCCTGTCCGTCAAGGCATAACTCAGACCTGCTGAGTCACACGTGTCAGGATCCACAGCTGATACCTGCAGTACTTCTGCTGCCACGCAGGTTGGAAGCAGCAGGACTGTCTCATAGGTGTCCTGGCAAAATTTAGGAGGGGAGTCATTAATATTATGCACCCATACTCTGACCTCAGCTAGATTCTGTGCTGTCAGCTGTGGTTGACCACTGTCTCTCACAATGATGCTGAAGTTAAATTCAGAATGAGTCTCATGGTCCAAATTCGAGATGCTACGTATGGATCCTGTACCTGAATCCACAGTGAAAAATGTCTGAGCTACATTGTCAACTATCTGAAAGATGAGAAGAGAGTTCAGGTTCTTATCGGCATCTGTGGCTGCTAAGACCAATGGCATCCCATCATCTACACTCAGGACCACACTATTGACAGGGGCAGCCTCACTGATGCTTCCTCTGTACTTCAGGTGCTGGAAGACTGGGGAGTTATCATTTGCATCTACCACTTGGATGATGACTGAAGTGATGGAGGCCATACCAGCCATGTTATAAGCCTCTACTATCAGCTCATAGGAAGTAACACTTTCATAGTCTAGAGGTTTCAAGGTGGTGATGACCCCTGTGAACTGGTTGATCCGAAAGCTGCCCGGCTCACCCTCTCGATTTATTCGATACGACGGTGCAGATCTGCTCATGGCACTGACAGCCATGACAAAAGAGCCAGCAGGCATGTTCTCACTGATTTCAGCATGGTATTCTGTATGGAGGAACCTCGGTATGGAGCTGTCAGACAGTGCTACAGTGATGCGTACAGTGGCCACTGCTCCCATTGGAGGAGAGCCTTTGTCAGTAGCTCTGACAGTGATAACATATTGACCAAGTGAGTTCAGGTCCAGCTCCTTGATTACACAGAGTTCACCTGTGACCGGATCAATCCTGAACATGTTTCCTGAGTTTCCTGAAACAGATACAAACAAAGTTGGATGAAGCTTTATTTAAAAATATCACCATTTAAATAGGTGCTTTTAGGTTGGCAACAACACAATGATGCTAGAACTGAAGATGTGTGCTTGATGCTCTAGCAATATTAACAACTGAACAAGATGCTGAATGATTTTTTTGGGGGGGGGCTCACCTGCTTCCAATGAGTAGAGGAGCTCACCATTCTTCCCTTGGTCCCTGTCCAGCGCAGTGACCTGGAGAACATAGGTGCCTGCAATGGCCGTCTCAAAAACAGACCCCTCATACACCGTTTGTGTGAAGTATGGGGCATGATCATTGGCATCCTCCACAGCTACCCGGATGCGGGCTAAGTCTCTGCGGTAGGGGAACTCTTGGTCCTTGACCTGGTTCCAGAGAAAGCGATCCTGTCATTTTCTGCAGATGTGGGAATTCAGGTGCAGCAGACCTGTATATATAGAGCTATGCTCCCCTCAGCTGACATTTCCCAGCCTCTCGTACCATGACTGTAAGGATGTGTTGACTCTGGGCCTCCTGGTCCAGTCGGTCAGCTGTGTAGAGGGTTCCAGTTTCGGGGGCAATCCGGAACGTATATGCACTGCCCGGATCCAGGCTGCTGTGTATGGAGTAGCTCAGCTTGCTCCTGCCATCTGCGTCCGAGGCCCTGACCTGGAGCACCTCAGTGTCACTAGGAGTGTCCTCTGAAACTGTGACGACATAGCTGGCCTGAGAGAAGGTGGGCGTGTTGTCGTTGATGTCAAGGACAGTGATATAGAGCTAGAGAGACGTAAAAGGAGTCAGACTGAGGACAGGTAGAAGAGATGAAGACATTACAGTAGACTAGTAGGAAATCTCTGACATATCTTATGAACTATTTTTTTTTTGTTTACAAAATAACATGTACATTAATAATCATTAACAGTATTGTTACTCTGGATCGATTATGTATGGGCAGGAATACCTGAGTGGAGGCAGTGTGGGTACCATCTGTGACAGTCACCGTTACCTCATAGGAGGACCGCAGCTCAGCATCCAGGGGCTTTGCCACAATAACAGTCCCCACCCCTTTACAAATATCACAATGGCTACTGTATCCCCCACCTGAAAATGGAGTAGCAGTCATCAAACAAAAACCAGCACAGAAGCAAGACTTCAGGTTCGGCCACCAGCCAAAGAATCAAAGCAATGTCTATGGTGTGGTTAAAGACAGGTTTCAAGTAAGATGAATTCAATTGATGATACTAAATCTATGAGGTATGTCAAGGTACCTTGTATAGAACAGTTGGCACTGCAGGCTTTTTGAGGAATGTAGAACATTTCACAGGACAGCTGGTCTCCTTGATGTGCAAGAATGACAAAGGGGGGGGTTATAAACTACAAAATAGATACTTCTCTATGAGAACAGAAATTTTAATGTAATTTTCCTCAAAACATATTGATAGAAAAAAAGTTGTAATTTGAGTGACATAATGAACGAAAAACACAAGCGCAAAAGAAATGAATGAATGTTAAATTTATATAGAGTTCTTTTCAAGCACTTTACAGAACCAATGGGGAGCCACTTCAACCACCCCCACTGTGTAGCCCCCACCTGGATGATGCGACGGCAGCCAATCCACACCAGTACGCTCACCACACAGTAACTAAGCTGGTGAAGGGGCAGGAGAGAAAATGTCCGGGGATCTTTTATGACCTGAGGGGGCCAGGGCCTCAGTTTTACATCTCATCCAATGGACCGCACCATTTTCACTGCACAGTGTCCCCATCACTGCACTGGGGCATTGGGATCCACACAGACCACAGGATGGGCTAACCTGTTAGCCACACCCACAGCTCTCCCAGTAGCCACCCAGCTTTCCTAGTTGATCTCCCATGTAAGTACTAACTGGGCCCAAACTTGCTTACCTTCAGATGAAATACCTAGTCTGTACTGTAGGTGGTATGGCTGTATAAGGTATGAAGTAATACTAGAGATGGCACAACATATATTTTTTTGTTTTGATACAGATATTAAAAGTTTTAGTATCTGCTGATAACTATATCAATCCGATTAGGACACCTGGCCATTATACACCTACAGGAACTTTTCCCATTCTGAATCCATAGGCATCAATATGGAGCTCGTCCCCCCTTTGCAGCTATATCAGATGCCATTCTTTTGTGAAGGCATTGAATAAGATTTTGGAGTGTGTCTGTGGAAATGTTTGCCCATTCATCCAGAAGAGCATTTGTGAGGTCAAGCACTGATGTTAGACATGAAGACCTGGCTCACAATCTCTGTTCTAGTTCATTCCAAGGTTGAGGTCAGGGTTCTATGCAGTTCTTCCATACCAAACTCACCCAACTATGTTCTTATAGACCTTGCTTTGTGCACAATGTCTTGGTATGTTAAGTCATTAATTGTTCCCTTCACTGGAACTATGGGTCCCAGCCCAACAACCACACACTATTATTCCCTCCTCCACCAAACAAGTTTGCATAATGCAGTCAGACAGGTAACATTGTCCTAGCATCCGACTAACAGACTCATCCATCAGACTGCCAGATAGAGAAGCATGATTCATCACTCCACAGAGCATGTTTCTGTGGCTCCAGAGTGCAGTGGCAGCGTGCTTTACAGCACTCCAACTGTCGCTTAGCATTACACTTGGTGATGTGAGGCTTGCATGCAGCTGCTCGGCCATGGAAGCCCATTCCATGAAGCTGCCGATGCACAGTTTTGGTGCTGGGGTTCAGCTTGGAACTCTGGAGTTATTGAGGCTACAGAGCGTTGATGACTCTTATGCACTTGCCGACCCTGCTCTGTTACTTTATGTGGCCTACCACTTCATGCCTGAGTTTCTGTTGTCCATAAACACGTCCGCTTTGCAATAATGCCACTTACAGTTGACTGTGGAATATCTAGCAGGGAAAAAAAAATTCATGAACTGATTGATTGCAAAGGTGGCATCATACAACGTTTGAATTCAACAAGGTCTTCAGAATTTCAGGTGGAAAAAGTACACACTAGTCTCTAGTACAAAATATACAAATCAAATTTTAGAAAGAATACAAGTCTGAAGACATCTAGTTAGTATAAATTTAACTGTGTTCATTATTAAAGGTGCAACATTAACGCCATTGAAAACTCTAAAAGTTACTCTGGGAAACTTGAGATTCCACGGTCACAAAAACAGCTAACCATTGGTGTAGTCAAAAATGAAATTGTGTGTGGGCCACGCAATCCAATATAGCTCAACAGCATGTAAAGTACATGTGTGGGCCTGCTGTGTGATCCTACTGACATTCCTCAACAGCTATAAAAATCAAACTACTCTGTTCGGTTACTACAACAAGACATTAAATTCAGAACCTGAATAAGCACCTCGTAGCAGGTGCCTGGATAACGAAAACAGCTTTAAACAGAGCAACTGCATTGAGTATTATGCAACAAAGCCAAGCCAATTTATATAACAATTCTACAATGTTCAGCCATAGTTCCTAAAGTTCCCAAATCAAACTCCAGTTGACATAACTAAGCATTATTTAAATTCTTTATGGGGCGGTGAGTGGCTCAGCAGGCTGGCTGTGCCTATGATCAGAAGATCACTGGTTTGAGGCCTGACATTGATAGAACAGTCACATGTCTGTAGACCCTCGAACAAGGTCCTTAAACCCCAGCTCCAGGGGTGCTGTACATTAGCTGACCCTGTACTGTGACCCCCCCCCCCAAGCTATGAGTGTAAGATGGGGTTGCTGAAGCGAAGCATTCCAATGTACCTGAGAGATGGCAAATAAAGCGTGTTTGCTTGGGTTTTATTGAACGTCAGCAGTAGCCTATTTCTCTCTCAGCTAACAGCAGTCACTCTGTGCTCTGATAGTCTCGAGTCGTTTCATGGAACCAGATTGCTGACATGACAGCTCTGACGCACAGGTGTGGCTGAACAATTAGCCACCACATGACCCTCACTTCTGTTTACGATATGTTGGCTAAGGCATTTTCGCAATTTTTCAGGCTAGACCTATCTCTGATTGAAAATCAGATTGGTTTCCTAATTGCCCACCCCTCCAATATCTGGTTCAGTATTTTTTGCAGCCCAATACGAATTATGGGTATTGGATCTGTGCCATCTATAATTTTTACCACATTCCACTCCTTACCACTGATGTCGAACCAGAGGGGCGTGGCACTCTGCTGTGTAGAGACCACACCCACCACCTCAAAAACCTGGGCGCTCTCTGGGATGGTGAAGTTGTAGTACAAGTCAGTGAACAGCAGGGGCAGCAGTGAGGGCACAGGTTTGCTGATCCACTTGATGTACAGTTGAGTCGTGGATGACATAGGTGGTTCCCCATTGTCTGCAGCTCTGATCTGGAAGAAGATCCAATATAAGGTCAAAGACTATGAGAAGAACTAGGATGGGATCTGCTCTATAGCTGCTCAGCTCTTTTGTGGCACTGCTACACACAGTCAGGAGGGCAGAGCTCCCAGCTGCCATCGTCTTCCTGGACATCACCGTAGCAGTCTTGGGGTCAATGGCGAAATTGGCGTCCTGGTTCCCATCCACAATGCTGTAGGAGAGGTCAGCATTTAGCCCAAGATCCCGGTCCGAGGCAAGTACCCTGCAGAGGGGCTCACCCCTACTGCTGCGGTCATGCTCTGGGACCCACAATTGGTAGAGCTTCTCAGGAAAATGTGGCTCGTTGTCATTCTCGTCCAGGATACGTACAGTCACCCAGACAGGGGTATGCCTGGGAGATGG
Organism: Paramormyrops kingsleyae; assembly: GCF_048594095.1. NCBI lineage: Eukaryota > Metazoa > Chordata > Actinopteri > Osteoglossiformes > Mormyridae > Paramormyrops > Paramormyrops kingsleyae. Next base: position 14,086,856 of record NC_132820.1, read on the forward strand.
TCCCATGTCTGACACTATCACCTGTCCACACACAAACACATTTAACACATATCATCTCCTTTCTAGGACTAACCAAATCCTTAACTGGAAAACCAACAAAGGTCTGGTTTGATGCAGTGTCTGTGTTCTTCACCTCTAAAAAGTGTTCATCCTGTTGTTCTCTGTCCAGCTTCCTGGAGGTTGTGGTTATGAGACCTGAAGGACACATAGATTCATAAACCACTTCCAAGCACTTATAAGCTACAACAGGGATTAATTAGTAAGCTTTGGATCTACCACAAATAATAATTTGGACAGTTCAAGGTGAATCCATGCTAAAGAAGCAGCAGAAAAAGAGTCACATCACATTGAATCATTCATACAAATACAGATAAATGTGACAGATAGCAGAAACACAGCACTTTAACTCTGCACCTTCCCATTACAGGAAGACAAGGGGAAAATCTCTACAATCTCATTTATGAGGGTCTGTGTGGAAATGCTGGCACCTGTCTTGGGGTTGATGGTGAAAAAGTTCTGGGGATTTCCACTGGCGATGCGGTAGCTGAGGTGGCTGACGGAAGTGGTGGTATCCAAGTCTTGTGCCTGCACCTGCAGGACTGACAAGCCCTTGGCTGAGTTCTCCATGATGGCAGGGCGGTAGATGGGCTCACTGGTGAGTGGGGCATTGTCATTCACATCCTCCACCTGAATGTACACCTCCATGGTAGAGTACAGTGGCCCCAAACCTCTGTCCGTGGCCTGTACTGTCAGCCAATAGGAGTCCTTTATCTCATGGTCCAATATGTCCATGGTGTAGATTATCCCTATTAGGAGACAGACATGTGATTCAGTAAATCCTGGAAACAGATTAGATAAAAGTGTTCTATTTTCAAAATTTAGACATTTATGTACATTAATATGGGTTAAAAAAATACAACTCCAAATGATTTTAAGATCTCTCTGAAAGGTTGGTTACAGTCACATGATTTCTGATACCATGTACAGTTGAATACGGGCTTGTTTTTGGGATGGTGTGTTGTGTAGGGCTGGATCAACCCCAACAAGCATGAAGCTGATGATGTCACGAGGTCACAGCCAGACAGTGTGGATAAAAAACATTTCAGGGAAACAAATAGACACATAGAAATGCTCAGAAAAATGGGGAAGAATAAATGCAAGCATGTTTACATCATTGGACCCTGTCCGAGCCAGGATGTCTTTCTCTCTGTCACCCTGAGACTGGTGATCCAATGAAAATGAAAAAAAGCCACTGACCTATTTTGTAGAAAGGTCATGATCTATTGGGCAGCCTTGGGCAATTTTCTGCATGCCAGAAATTGGGTGTCCAGATGAGAATATGGATTACACCTAGGGCAGTGTGCTCATTTACCAGTTATCATCAGTTAAGGGGAAACTGTACCATGTACATTAGATTAGATTAGACACAACTCAATTGCCATTGGATGAAGTATAAAATACTCATACAGCAAAATGCAGTTTGACATCCAATCCGAAAGTGCAAAATACTGCAAAAGTGCTAGAATCAGCTGTACAATATATACATGTGATAGATAAATAGAAAAATGTACATCTGTACATATACAGTGGTATAGCATGTACTTTCAGATATACTTATATGAGGCATTATTTTCTGTCATTGCAGCGCGGCATGATGCATATGAAACGGGAAGGTGATAATACATTTGCGGCTCGGTGACAAAAAGGGTTTATTAACTAAATAGAATACAATAGGGAAGGCAAAAAAAAGGACCACAAGGGGTCAAAACAAAAATGGGAGAAATGAGAATCTAAGAAGAAACCATAAAGCAAATACACTGGGAAACCAAGCAACACAGGGAACAGAACTGAGTACCAGAGTTAAGTAACAAACACAGGGACCACACACAACTACAATGACCCATAAAAGAACAAAACCAGAGCAGTCACTTAAATACACAGCTAACAAGATGCAATGCAGGACAGACGAGAATCATAACCAATAAACCAATCACGAGGACTCAGGGAAAACAGGGAACAGGTGTGGAATGTTACAATTAAATGGCACTGGAGACTATGGAAAATTAACAAACACTAAAGGTTAACTAAAACAAGGAAAACTGAGTAAACGAGAACAAGGAGCAAAAGACAAAGAACTAACTGAAATCCAAAAACGCCAAAAAACAGGAAAGCACCGCTAACCAATAACATGAGGGAAAACCAGAAAAAGGCTGGTTCATAATCAGCTTTGAAACTGCAACTCACAGGTTCTCAATCTGAGCCGCCCACTCAGCCCACTGACCCATGCAGTACTAGGGACTAGGTACACTGGGGCTGAATGGCAAGAAACGGGGGACAGGACAGGATGCCCAGCAACACCTGCTGGCCAAACTGGAAGGGGACACAAAGGGCAAGGTTGGATGGGTGCTGACCCTGACACTCGCCACAAAGAATTAGCAAAAAATTGGAATCAGATTATGAATATTTTAGATACTATAAGCAACATGTAGGAAACTGAAACAGAGATTGGTAGCAAGGGCACCAGCACATGCGCAGATGTAACGTACAGGAGCTGCAGAGGTGTCTGTCCATTTAGGCAGTGAAATACTTATGCTGTTGATTGGTCTGCATTTTGGTTTATCCTAATCCCTGACTGGCTAGCTCCATGTCAAAGGACAGGTTGACTTTGATAGGTTCCACCCTGTTTAGTGCTTTGAAATCCTGTTAACGGTGATGCATTACACTCTAAAAAACGCTGGGTTGTTTTTTCAACCCAAATGCTGGGTTGAGACTGCTGGGTAACAAAGTTGGGTTGATTTAACCCAATTTGGGTTGAAAATCGGTCTTGATCTATAACCCAGCAGTGCTGGGTTGGGAACGCGGACGTGAAAGAGAGCACGCACGTCACGTCAACATCCAGGGACATCAGCGAGAGTTGACGGAGTTTTGCGCCGTCTTTAGAGGGAAGCCAGTGAAATTCTGTCTGAAACGTAAGTTATTCAGTGTGTATTTAACAATGTTCATAATAAATAAAACATTTGCTTTACTGTATAATATATATACACGCAAATTTTAGGCTTTCGGTCAGTTGAACTGAGATTACCTAACGACTAAGCGACGGCCGTGCTCCGCCTTGGAAAGGATAACGTAAAATTTTAAATATTACTTTTGTATATGTTAGATACGGTTTTGATATAGCGGAGTTTACTTAACTAATTTGATTTTGTCAGCACATCCACATAAATTTCCCGCTCTGCTTGTAAGGTACATTTCGTTCAATTCGTTTGACTTAGTTGTACATTCGACAGCAAACGATGTTAATTTACTACGAACATGTAATTTCTTTAATCCTGTAAATGGTTTGATGCAGGCGGGGAATGTCTGAGCTCAGCTCAGGCTAAAGGAGGCTTGAAACTAAGCATGTTCGACGGACATTTTCTAAGCATAGTGCTAAGGCCATGGTCAGTGGTTAACTAATGCTGATAGCTTGGTGTGTTATGGTCTTTAATGCTCCTAAAGGTTTTTTAGGTGTTCTGAAGGTAGCTCTAAGGATATTTAACTTTTACACATTTTTGAGTTCTTAATGAATCTATACCATTTCTTTTTTATTTATTTTTCCTTTTTTCAGATTGGGACCAATATGGCTGAGTACCTTCGTTCAGAAGAGTCCATTGAATTTTCTTATGTTCTCATGCTTGGAGACAACCACTGCTTTCAAGCCTTTGCTATAATAAATGGCACAGCATTTGAGCAAAGTACATTACTTGCTGCAGTGGATGTTTGAAATGTTTTCATATTTTAAATACATATTTTCTTGGAAGTGAATTTGACTTCAGTCAGTTTATATCTCAGGATATATTGATGTTTGCACATAATTGTTAATGGGAAAGTTATAAAATGTTTTCCTATTTTTTCCTAATCTTAAATTTGTATTTTCTTAAGTTTTTTTTTTTGTTTGTTTTTTCAGTCAGTTTGATGCCGTTTCATTATTACTTCTACATATTTTTTTTTTCTACATTGCAGTTGATGATTTATATATATCAGGATATGTCAATGTTTATGCACAAATTTGTATTTTAAAGTTAATCTTTCTGACTTCAGTCAGTTAGATGCTTTTTCATTATTACTTCTACATACTTTTATTTTTCCTCTACTCTGCAATTACATTGCAATTGATTCTTACTGATGATTCCTGTATATCTCAGGATATATTAATGTTTATGCATGATGTAAATGTTATGAAAAGTTTTCATATTTCAAATTGTGTTTTTCTAAAGTTAATTTGTCTGACTTCAGTCTGATGCATTGTTACTGACTTCAGTCACAGTGTTTCTGTGATACAGTTTGATACATTTTAATAGAAATTGTCTTAATGCTGAGGTGGAGATGGGAAAATGTCTTAAATTCATATGGACACATTTTTTACATGTTTTGTCATAAATAAAATTCCATTACTGAAGTATGTATTGCTGTAGAATTGTTTTTATTTTAGTAATTTTAATCACCAAAGTTTCTAGATTAAATTTCTGACCCATTTTGGGTTACATTCAACCCAGCAGTGTAGTCATTTTTAACTAATAGTTGGGTTAAAAATCACAACCCAGCATGCTGGGTTAAACGTGTAACCCAACTTGTTGGGTCAAAATAACCCAGCGTTGGGTTAGTCCCTTTTTTACCCAGCGCTGGGTTACCAAAATAACCCAAATTGGGTTGTTTTTAACCCAATAGTTTTTAGAGTGTAGTATGCATACATGTTCACGCTACAGGCTCTGCCTCACACAGGTTACATCAGTTACACTAGGCAAGGCAACGATTGCTCTCTCTCTCTCTGTAATTTTACTTTCTCTAACAGTCATTTTTTGTGTGTTTTTTAATGACTACAATCTGTTTCTTTCATTTAAAGAACTTCAACTGAAAATCCATAATGCATGGTTAAGGGGTTCTGGGGACATACCTGATTCCTCATCAATGGTGAACCTGCCCAGTCCACTCCCAGCCTTTACTGAGAATCGGATCTCACCGTCCCTTCCCTGGTCATTATCCCAAGCCACAACCCGAAGAATGCTGGTTGCAACTCGTGAGTTCTCCTTGACCGTAGTACTGAGGGTGAAGTTAGTGAAATGGGGTGCGTTGAGGTTTTCATTGACATCAATCACCTCCACAACAATGAAGGACACAGACCGAAGGGGCACCGGGAAGCCCCTATCATCTGCTATCACAGTCAGGTTATAGAAGTTGTGTTTCTCGTAGTCTAGGTCACCAACTAATCGCACAGTCCCGCTGTCTCTGTTGACCACAAACATGCCATCATAATCATCAGCTAGAGAGTATTTGACCTGGCCTCCAGGTCCCAGATCAGGGTCATGGGCTTCTAGCCAGGTGATGACTGTGCCAGATGGCAGGTCCTCAGGAACACGGGTGCTGTAACCTTTTGGGATGAAGGTAGGGGAGCAGTCATTGACGTCTTCCAAAGATATACTCAAAATGGTCAAAGAGAATCTCTGGCTGCCAGTCTCAGCCCCGTCTCGAGCCTCTATTTGGAGATAAAATGTTGGAATATACTCCCTGTCAAGCTTCTCAGAAACTTGAACTATCCCAGTTGTGCTACTGATCTTGAATGCAGTAGTGCTCGTTAGCAGAGTGTAATAGACTTGGCCATTCCAACCCTGGTCTTTATCTGTGGCTTTAACTTGGATGATATCTGTACCAATGGTGGTGTTCTCAAGTATCACTGTGTTGTAACTCTCTTGCTCAAATTGTGGCGCATTATCATTGGTGTCCTCCAGGTTCAAAATCAACAATCGTGCAGTGGACCTCTGAGGTAAGCCCATATCATAAATTGTTAGGTTGAGAACATACTTGTTGGTTTTCTCACGATCCATTGGCAGAAGGACAGTTATCCAACCATTGTCCATATCAATATTGAAACAGCTGTCCTTGTTACCATCAGATATAGCAAACAGAATCTTTCCACTGAAGCCACTGTCACCATCATATGCATGAACTCTAAAGACACTTGCACCAACTGCAAGATCCTCCCGCACCCATATTTCAGAAGGCAGAGATTCAAACTGTGGGCTTTGCCTGTTCATAGTGAAGACATCAGAGAACCTCTCAATGACTGTAGACCTATCATCTATTCTAGTTTTATTGAGCAGCTTTCCCACAAGCTTTTCAGCAGCTTTGGTTTCTTCGCACTTCAGGCTCTTGAAGGACATTTGGCCACGGAGAAGTGAGATATTCACAAATGTAGGATCAGAGAGAATCGCACCATCACTGGCAATGACCTCCAGGCTGAACACACCATTCTTCGGATTAGCTGTCACCAGAGATTTCTTTAAAGATAAGACTCCAGTGTCAAGATTCAGATTGAAAAAACCTTGCTCATCTCCCGATTGGATTTTGTATATAATTGACTCTGGTTTGTCTAGGTCTATAGCTGACATAGTGATGATCGGCTGTCCCACAGGAAAATCCAGAGAAATAGCTCCTCTACAGGCAACCTTCTCAAACTGGGGTGGATTGTCATTGATGTTTACCAGACTGATAGTGATGTTGACTTCGCTCTCACGGCGGTATGGTGTGCCACAGTCAGACGCTCTGACAACAAACACATAGAGCTCAGGGCAAGACTCAAAGTCCAGCTCCTTGATGGTCTTCAGAACACCTGTATACTGATCCAATGCAAATGGCAGCTGCTGAAAACTGGATATGCTGTAGATGACAGAAGCATTTTCACCCTTGTCGCCATCCACTGCCGACACCACCAGGATCACTGTCCCTACAGGAGAGTGCTCATTAACTGTCCCCTGGTAGGAGGCCTGGCTGAACACAGGACTGTTATCATTAGCGTCCTCGATAGTGATGTACACCTTAGTCCTGAGTCTGCTCTCCACCTCAACCACTTCGAGTGCAAGCAACTCCTGATTAACTGTGGTAAGGGAACAAGCAGTGGTTATCACACCAGTTAAGGAGTTTATGTCAAAATGTGTAGAATCTGTAGTGGGATTCAGCATATATCTTGCATTGCTTTTTTCTGGGAAAATTCTTATGACCTCCACAATGAAACCAGGAGGTGAAATTTCATTAATAATGACGTCATACAACTCTTTCTCAAATCTCCTCTGGACAGGTTGGGGGCTCTGAATTGATACCCAGACAACTTGAAGGTCTGAAAATTTTGGTGGGGAGCCTCTGTCCTTGGCTTGGAGTGTAAGGTTATATCCGTAAGTGAATTGATCCCAGTCTCTTGACTCAGACATTACTACCTTGTACTCATTACCTCCTGATAATTTATCTAAGACAAACAGTTTCTGGGGGTCACCCGCCACAATGGAGACTCCTTCAATGTCCCCATTCAATCCATCATCCAGGTCTTCCACAATGACCTCAGCAAAGACGGGATCTTTATCCTGCCTGGAAGGAACCCTGGAAACTACGGTTATGGTCGGTGAATGGTTATTGACATGTTCCAGTTGCAAGAAGAGCTTTGCTGTGCTGCTCGTACTCTCATCACCATATAGATTGTTTCCCCGGTCAACAGCCAGTATCTCTATCTCTTGTAAACCCCTTTGGTCGGGACTAGGTTGAGCAATGAGGAAGACCACCCCACTAGTAGGGTGGATGGCCAAAAGCTCCACCTTCTCTCTGAAAAAGTAATAGAGCTCTGCATTGGAACCAGCATCAGCATCAGTTGCTGTCACTTGCACCACGCTGGTCCCCAATGGTATTTTCTCCTGCACGGTTACAGAATAGATGGTGGGTGTGAAAAGAGGCCGAAGATCATTAGTGTCCAGGACCAGCACAGCAACCATAGCTAGTGCCTCAAGGCCATCTGGGGTGGCGGCTGTCACAGTCAGTATATAGGTGTCTCTAACCTCCCTGTTCAGGATTGCAGAGCTCCCACTTCTGGTGTGAATGCGCAAGAAACAGAAATCCCCAAGTGTGTAGTTTTCAGCCTGAAAAAGGCCACCATCCCCAGCAGAGATCCTGTATATGACCTTCCAGGACCTAACGACTAACGTAATTCCCATCCGCACTTCACTGTTAATGTAAGTCCCGGCTGCAGAGTTCTCGTAGATGGTGGCATTGTAGAGCGAGTGTGTGAAGTTAAAAGTGAGGCCAGGTACAGAACTCTGAGAAACTTGGCAGTGGCTGAGAGACAGCAGGGAGAACTGGAGGGCGAGGCACAGTAGACTGGTCCGCATGGCTTCCCAGTGGCACCTTTCCACAACCCACAACCACTGACCTATCCTGAAGGGAGGAGAACACAGAACATTGGAGGTTCCTGGAGGTTCAGTTTAGGGTGAATTAGACCGAGCCACTTGTTTACTAGTCTGACCTGACATGTTTGTTTGACTTATAGGACTGATAGGGTTTACCAGATTTCCAGGGGGTTTCATAGACCGATAATATTATTTCCCCAACGCAGTCACAGGAGTCACAGAACAACATACCACTCTGACAGCCTCTGTATAACCACACTGTCACAAATGCATCTCCAGCCTGCATCCCATCCTCCAGTTAAAATATAATATACAGAGCTACCATAACTTTCACAGCACTGAATATTGGAAATATTAATAAACCAGTAAAATTAAGATCAAATTAAGAGGTTTTTTAAGATGTTAGTGGTGTCATACTGTACGCAGCAAATAAGTCTGTAAGTAAAAAGGCTCAGTCAGTATTACCTGTTTACATGGCTGTTTTCATGCTTGTATTAGTCTAAAATTACATTTATTTGTCATTTTTTTTTGGTTTGCTATACAATGCAGCCATAACCATCATCCTCATAATAAAACACTAAGCAAAAAAAGAATCAGAGTGCAGGTTTGCAAGTTACACACGCACAAAACAATCGCAGTTGAAATCTATTTTATAGAATCATAAAAGCACAGATAAATTGAAACTGGTGAAAAACAAGTCAGCTTACCTCACCAGAAGAAAAAAAAAATCACTGTAAAAATGACTTACATCTGCTACACCCATGTACAATCTGATCTCCCCCCCAGTCAAACTAAAGCTACCCAAGGACATACAGCAAACACAGACCGTCACACACACACACACAGCCACACAAACAGACACGTGTTTGTATCCATATCTTTGTCAGCGACTTTCCATTCATTTCTATGGGCATAACCGTGATCCCAGCAATGACAACCTTAACCACCACCCAGCCCTAACTTCAATCATAAGAAAAAAAAGACTTGATTGGCATTGTTTTTATTCTAAAACTGAATTTCCCCTTGTGGGGACCAAAAAACATGTCCCCACAAGGCCAAAATAACAGGTTTGTTTATGTCAGAACATTTGGTCCCCACAATGTAATATATTCATGACCACATACACACACAAACTACAGTGAAACAAGCTATTTGCTGGAAATGTAGAAATGAGGATGAAAAACAATGCATTATTTTTGCCTGCATGTTTTTCAACAAATTCATTAAAGCTTTTCACAACATACTGTAGTGTTTGGTACTAAATACATCAAACTTTTTCTTTAACCGGTTTAATACTGGTTATTGTCAGTCACAGCCATCCCTTACAAATATGCTTACTATCAACTCCAACTCACCAAGGGCGCGAAAACCCGCGAAACACCCACTTAAGTAGCCTCCGTCGATGGCTCCAATTCCCAGATTCATTGTCACAGTCCCCCACAATCATTTTGCTCTCTACCAGGAACAGCAATTTTTACAGCCTTCCAAAGACGAGGATGCTACGATACTTAGACAGTATGCATGTATGTACGATAATGCACATATGTAATTGTTTTAAAGTAAAAATTTCATTTGCTTAAAGCAAGTTTTATCCCTTCAATCATGGTTTCATGGTTCTAATGCAATTTGACGAGATAAACCTGGATTTGAAGTGTAATAATCAGCAACACCAGCAGATGGCAGCAGTACACCAATGACCAGCCATCTGTCATGGTATTTCACGTGTCTGACTGCTTGAGCTTTTCTCCAATACCTTAGTGGCAGAAACAGTCCCGTTACAAAACGTGAAACGTCAATGCTGGTCTGAGAATTCAACATCTCCTTCCCCAAAAAAAAGCAGCAGTGTTTGGAGGAATCCCAGCATCAGAAGGGTTTCTACACATGCTCACGTCCAGGAATGTGGTGCAGTTCTGTCCCCCCCAGGGTTTCCTGCAGGTTGTGTGTTCACAGCTTCCGGCCACATTCTGTGTGATTCATCTTCCTCAGAAGCCGATAGAGACACTTTGCTTGGGGCATTTTCAGTGCTGTGTAAACCTTCTACCAAGCATCTGTGCTGTTAGACTCCACACAAACTCCACCCAGCTTCAGTCAGCACAATGACAGTGTAACGCAACTACCCCCCACATCCTAGCAGTGTTACCTCAGTTTCAAGCACATGCAGAAGAGCCTCATAAAGACAAGCCCTTGGAAACCATTTCCCTCAACATTCACAGTTTGTCACCAAAGTAACAGGACTCTAGAGTCCATCTAATATCCAAGGTAATTTAAGGAACCTTTAACATCTCAACAAGCCTGTATGTTATTACAGCATACAAGGTGTAACTAGCCCTCAGGGATTAAGGAGAGCAGAGCACTTTGTCCGGAAAGGATGAGCCACACTAAGGGACACACTGTCAGGTGTGGTGCAGGTCACACTGAGGGATGTACACAGTCACTGGGGTGTGATGTGAGCCACTTACAAACAGCTTGGGTGTGGTGTAAACATCCAGAGAAAAGAACTGCCATTTTATGACTTTCCCCCAAATAAGTGTTGAATTGGAACAGCTTGGAGTTACCTTTGCTGCTGGTACTATTGAGCCTCCACAAGGCCATATTTACCCTTGTAGGAAAGGAAAAAACCCCCAAGTATGTAGGAGTGTCATCATGGACAGCAATGCCCAATGCAGACCTATGGGGGAGGAAGGAGACTCAACCAGACAGTACTACTTAAATGCTGTGTCCTACATTTGACAGAATCTTTGAGCCAATCCAGGGACATATAGTTGGGAAAAAGCAGCTTTATTTATATATTAGTTAAGTTACACAAAAGCATTAAAAACCTTAGAAGTTAAATTGTTTATCAACTTCAGCAGGCTTGAAGACAAAGTCTCTCTCTGTAGCTTCAGTCTTGAAACATTCATCTTCCACATCCTAGTGGTAAAGAGTTATGGTAGATTCTGAAATCCTACTGCATGCAATGCCAGTCAAGCAGATTGACACACTAGCTGATCACCAGCATTCCACATACAAGCTCACAAAACTGCTTTAAAATCAAGGAGTCCTTGGATGTGGAACCTTGTACCAGATTGCCCAACACTCCACTTTGTACACCAAGCATAGCCATTAGCAGCACTGATCTTACCTCATTGAAGTACTTCTCAATGAGCTCCTGGGCAGTACGATACACAGCATCATTCTCATGGTTCTGAAGCTGCTCTATCCGTTCCAAGCCCCCAACCTCCTCCACCAGGAGGCATAGCTTCTCAGTTTCTCCCAGCTTAGTGGCTGCCTGCTGGTACAGAAACAGCCTGAAGCTCCAGCTCCTGATGCAGTCTTATCCAAGTCACCCATCTATAAGGATCCTCCAAGTCTGCAGCCCAGCAGACCCACTGCTCTTGGACCTTTTCACATCTTGGAGCCAAGTGCAAACCCTATGCATCAGGCTAGGTTCACAACCTTCAGCAGTCTGGAAATCCAGTCCATGTACAACCACTTCAGAACCATACGTTATACTGCTAAAAAGTCCAGGATGAAGGGGACCCACAACCTTTTTTTTGGCAGGGGTAAACCAGTGTCATTCAAGGCTCAGATGCTTGAAATAGCTCTTAAGTACAGCTGAAGGCCAAACTCCCTTACCAAGAACATGTTGTTGATGGCATCCAAAATCACCAAGATGGTCTTGGCATCCTTGATGTGGAGAAGATCCAGAATGGCCTCCAGACCCCCACTCTGCACCAGCTGCACTACCTGGTCTACTGTGCCCCCACTGGTGTAGTTGGTTATGGCCCAAACAGCTTCCCGTTGGGTCTTGAAGTCACCCTGCCAGGAGCATGGCGTTAGGCTTAGTACACAAAGCTGAGCTTAACCTCACCCCCATGACTAGGTTAGGAAGGGATCTGAAGATGCATAGAACCAAAAGGTATATTTGGGTGTGGTGGGTTCCCTTCTACCACCCATCACCTTGAAGGCCGTTTACTCCATAAAAAGGTCCCACTGAGACAGGATTACCATCAACCTGAAGCATCTACAGCAGGCCACTAAAATTAGTCACTGCAGATGTTCAAATTAAGCTCTCCACCCCCAAGCAGAGACCTTCCACCACAGCTTACATTCCTCAGCAGGTCAATTAGTGGTGGCAGCAGGCCACAGGTGATGAGCTGCTGGATCTGCTGACATGGTCCAGCTGCAATGTTGGACACAGCCCAGGCTGCCTCCTTCTGCACACTGGGCTTGGGGTGGCGCAGGAGGCGTGGCAGCACCGACAGCACCCCCGCATCGATCGCCACCTGCGTTTGTTGGTCTGAGCCACTGACAATATTTCCCATGGAGCGCAGAGCTGGGGTCTGGAAGGAGATCAGTGCTCAGTGAAAGGCATCACAATCAACGCTAGTTGTGGCACTCTAATAGCTACAGGTTATTCAAAGCATTCTTAACTAGTCCCATACAGAACATTTGGACATAGACCAGAAAACTACAGCAGGTTTACCAGAACAGACAGCTCCTCAAATTCCATAAGGGCAACCACACGAGGAACAATGCCAGTCTTGACCACAACATCAATGCGGTCATTGGAACCGTCAGTGAGGTAGGAGATGGCCCAGCAGGCATCAGACAGAACGTCTTTGTCGCAGAGATGGAGGAGCTGCACCAGGGAGGGCAGGACTTGCTGCACTGCAGAAAGGGGTGGGAAAGGGTTCTTGTTGCGGCACAGGTTGGACAGTGTCCATGTTAGGTTGCGCAGGTAGCCCACCTGGGGAGGAAGCAGAGGTTAGAGACATTCATATCTTTGTGGGGATGGTCCATTTCTAGGACATAACCCCAATCCCAACAATGACAACCTTAACCACACACAACTAAACAAAATGAGATTTTGCATTTTGGTTACAATCAGATATTAAAATTCCATTTCTGGGCCACCACATCAAAAAAACAAGTTTTTTTTGGTACTCACTGGAGCATCTGGGGTGAGTCGGGCCAACAGGGCTGGGATCACATTACATGCTATCAAGGCATCCCTGTAGGCTGGTCCATCACCTGAGCAAGGGAGAGCAGGGTTCACGCCAGGGCCCAGACTCATCCCAGGCTGCTCTTGGCCCACAGCACTCACCAGCGATGTTGCCCAAGGCCCAGACAGCCTGCTCACTGATGTGCAGCATGGGAGAGCCCAACAGGGTGATGAAAGCAGGAACAGCACCATTTTCCACCACTTGCTGCGTGTGCCAAGATGTCCCGGAGGCGATGTTCGTGAGAGCCCAGGCGGCCTCGAACTGCAAGGTGGGGTCATCATCCCTCCCCAGGAAGTCCACAAAACGAGCAAGTAGCCCAGCATCAATGATCTCCTTCAGAGGGGGGTTCCTCTCTCTGGAAAGCAGCTTTCTATGGGGGCGGGAACATGGCACAGCATACCAGCATCAGTGATGAAAGCAATGACTACAAAATCACAACTCCAACAGAACAATTACAAGGTTTTAGGCAAAGGACAGACAAGGCCTTGCAGAGAACAGATTCAAGTTCTTCCAGTTAAAAGGAAGCGTGTCATGGCACCCCCTACCCCCCTCTTACCTGGCTGCCTGACATCCTCGGGTCTGCTGCTCCTTAGAGTTGCTATTCACATTGCAGATTATTTCCTCAATGGCAATCGAAATGACCTGAAGAGCATATGCGCGTCAGCCCCGCTGCGAAAGGGCAAAGTATTTATACCTCAAAGTAGTTTAGGGCAGTTCAAGCAGGGAAGAAGTCACCTCTTTGTTATCGGTTGCGTACTCCGGAGAGAGAGCTTCATCGTCGGGCAAGGAAGAAATGTTTCGTTTCTTCAAAATGCTCTCACTCCTCTGAGCTTTCCTGAGCTCCACACACACAGCAATGCGACGCTCCCGGAGTTTCTGCAAAAAGATCGTGAAGATCATAGGATCGTGAAGCAGGGCAACGGAAGACCGTCAGGGCAAACTATGCGTTAACTCACGGAAGGCTCTTTGCCTTTGTTCTTGAACTTGGTCATTCGCGCATCGGTGACGTTTGCCGTCGGCATGATGAACACGGATTTACGGGGAGTTTGAAAACGAAACCTAGTGCGAGAAGACGGTCAGACACCCTTCACACGGCAGTAAACACCCAGGCACATGAAACATTTTATTAATAATATTATTATTATTATTATTATTATTATTATTATAATACCTGCAACTGTGTCGTTGGCCGGATCCACCCCAATCACCCGCTGCTCAAAAATAACGCGCACCGCGATCGTGCACCGGTGCGGATGAAATGGCCGCGGCGACGCGCCTGCAGGTGTTTGGCTTCGGCGTGATTGCACGTGAACTTGAGACTCTCACAGGACGTTTCTTTTTTGCTTCTCCCGTTTACATTGCGAGCAAATTATACCGTAAATTATATTGATGATTAATGGCATTATTTTACAGCTTATAATTACCCAGTACAGGTATTCTATAGGCATTCCACCTGAAAACATAAATAATGGGTAAACTTAAAGTCCTATAAGGAACATAGGAACAGTATATTACTGATGAGAACCTTTTGGCCTGTAAATCTCGCAAAGAGCGGGGGTGTTACCCGAGGCAGTTATATCACATAGGGATGAATCAACAGACAGTTTATTTCAAACTTTTATTCAGAACTGCAGCTGTTACAGACATTAGGATGGTGATGGTGAGCTTCTCTATAGCAGTGAGGTCAGTAATAAACTGGGTTTCAGCTTTTACTTGTCTCTCTTGAAGGCCATCTGAGGCCTGCTTGTAATCCCTGAGGGCTGTCATGATTGACTGCCAGATTGAAATGCACCAGACGCCCTATTTGCACATGTATCAGTGCAAAAGGGTTCCTCTGCAACTTCCTCTCTGTAAGCCAGTACTCCCCACCCCCCCGAGGAGGTCAGGTTACAGCATGGGGTGTGCACTTAGCAGTGGCTGTTTCTCCATGTATGTTGATCCCTTCTTCATCTTCCTCCGCCATGGCCAGCAGGGGGTCGAAGGCAAACTGGTCAGAGCGACCGCTGTCAGCATGGCGGCCAAACCCCCCAGGGCAGTGGCACTGAGCAGCCAGGGCCAGATCCTTCTAAACTGATCCAGGTACGGAGCGAGGACCTCCTGAATGAAATACTCAGCTGGGGGAAGACAGAGAGAGGAGAGAGGGGGCAAGAAACGAAAGGGGAAGTGATGGAGAAGAACGGAGGAGAAAAGTGAGGTTTCTGAACAGTGCAGGAGCAGCTGGGGACTCAAAAGCACTTTCAGCTTTTAGATGTTCTGGGCAGTTAAAATGATAGCAAAGGCGCGTCTGCATGTGTTGGCCCCACCTGGCGGCAGCAGGTCTGCATACTCGTAGCCCAGCTCCTTGCTAGAGATGAAAAAGTCCCTGTTGCGGTACAGGGGCAGGAAGGGCACCATGAAGTAGGCGCCATTATGGCCAATTGGAGCATTGGCCTCGGGGTACTGCCCCCTGCTGGGCTGGTGCTTCCGCAGCCAGCGTTCGTAGATGCTGAGGAGACAGGGAGATGTTTTGGTGCAAATGTGCACATGCTTCTCCTCATCAGCTGACCACAAGGTTTGTGGGTTGGGGGTGGGTGGGCATCACTTGACCACAGAGTGACCATGGGGGGCGGGGGGAGGGGTAGGCGGGGCATAGCTCTCCCTGGGGTGGGGGGGTATGTGGGGATCACCTGCCCACACAATGTGAAGGGGTGTGGGTGCGGGGATCACTTGACCTAAGTGAGGAGGGGTAGGTGGGACTCACCTGACCACTTAGTGTGCATGGGGGGGGGGGTTAGATAGGACCTACCTGTCCACAAAGGTATGATGGAGGAGGAAGATGGGGTCGTTGGCTGAGCCCTGCACTGAGGACATGGAGCCGTTCATGTAGACGTGCAGTGAGGCATGCATCATCAGCTGTGGGCTGCTGCCCAGACCGGTCTCGGGGTTTCCAAAGCCTGGGCGAAGGGCAAAGGTCAGAGGTCAGGGGTACAAGTATCCCCCAAGCCTATTGGCAGTTAGGCTATTCTGTTAGAAAAAGTGAACAGACAAGCCCAACATAGAGAAATCTACACACCCACACTCAAACCTCAAAAAAGAACTCTTTCTCCTTATTTAAAATAATGTCCGAGCCAACATGTCTTGAATAAAACAGGTAAAGGATCACACACAATAAACGGGGGGAAATTTAGCAGGAGGAAGTGCCAGACAATCTGATGAAGATTAAAATTCTGCTGTCATTATATGTCACTGAGCGTGAGTTATTAACACAGCTGGGTGTTTTACGGAAGTGAGCCAGATTCAGCCTCAGGCCTTGGCTGCACCTCTGAGGCCGGTGAACACAAGCTGATTATATGACAAGAGTTAGCAGACGTTAGCCGAGCTCGGCCTTACAGGCCTGGGGTGCGCCAGCAGTAATGTGAAAAGCGACATTCATAAAGCATTAAGGGAACAGGTACAGCCACAGATCTGTTTTACAGTGTGGCTTTATGGTAGTTTGCAGGCTTAAAGGGATGGAATCAGGCATTGGGATGGGGATTTGACAGAAATATGAAGATAAATGGTGCAGGAGACCTTCCAGAGTGTTCCGGAAGCTCCTATTGGCTGTTATGTCCATGGGGCCGGTGTCATAGCCCTCCAAGGAGAGGGCAAACTCCACGTCAGCCGAGGTGGGCAGCCGGCTGACCAGCTGTCGGTCGTGGTTGCCGGGGTTACGCAGCAAGGGCCCCTCCCCCGCGCCGTCGCAGAGCACGCCTCGGCTGTTGTACTCCGGGGCCCGAGAGCAGATCACCTGTGTGGTTTAAGGGGGAGAGATTAACGCGCTGCTGGAGAGCGACCCCCCGTTTCATCAGGAAGGCTCTCCGTGTTCACATGTATGAAGTGGGCAGTGTGAACCCTTTCAGATATAACCAGTGACATTTATGCTTGTTAATGAAATAATGCCACTGCCTAAGAAGCAATGTAATAGAGACGCAATAACTGCGATGTTAAATTCCCTTTATGCCTCAGCTCAAATAGTCACTCCCGAAAACCTACGACACAGCACGTAACGGTATGTTTTTACCATTTTAGCAAATGCACGTAATAACTTATGCCTCCCTATTTCCATTCCCAGCTGGAAACTTACGGATAATATATTTTGCAGGTGCTTGCATTCAAGGCCACCCACTGAATACAACTGGCCCTCCGTATCCGCGGGTTTCGCATCCGCAGATGCGAAAATATTTCAGAAAAAAAATCCAGAAAAGCTCTTTTTTTCCTTGTCATCATTCCCTAACCAATACAGTATAGCAACCCTTCACATAGCATTTACATTGTATTAGCTATTACAAGTAATCTAGAAATGATTTAAATTATACGAGATGATGTGTGTAGGTTGTATGCAAATACTATTCCATTTTATATAAATAAAGGACTTGTGCAGATTTTGGTGTCCGCGGGGGGTCCTGGAGCCAAGCCCCCGCAGGCACTGAGGGATGACTGCATATAGACCTACTTTAAGCGCTCATTTTGCCGGGCCACTACACAGTGTTAACACCGAGAGCTTATATAAAGCTGCCTAAGTGCAGATCTGACCCATAGGCTCACTTTAACATGTAAAAAGTAGAGAGATACGTTGTGTAGGGTGCTCGGTATAACTTGCTGAGTATTATACAACGGATCCCACGCGTGTCGCCCACGGAGCAGTTAGATAACATGGCGCAGGGGTGTTAGGCTCCAGGGGAGTCTGGCCAGGACACCATCCAGGGCTTCATGCTGATGATGGAGCCCATTCCCTTATCCCCTCTGCTTGTTCTGAATCATTTTTATTCATGTGAGGGTCGTAGTTTTGATCCCCTGATTTAACTCTAATAACTGTGTCAAATTATGCTGCACTGATCAATACAAAGGTACCAAGGCGTGTAATGTGTTATACTGTAAGTTAATTATAAATATATTTTATTATTTGCTTTGTGGTGTCTAAAGTTACACCGAAACCACAGTACCATGCAATATACTTAATGTAGCTGTTCACTGGGTAGCTTTAGGCCTGTTTCACTTCTGTATAAATTCACTGTGCGTTTGTGTGGCGGACGCCTTTTTACTGCGGTAAATGACTGCTATTCATTTTTATTTAGCCTACTTTCACATTTATTTTATCTAGTAGACACTTTTATCCAATGAGATGTACGAGTGAGTTTTATGTTTCTTAAATTGCCAGCAGATATAACTAATGAACCTCACTGCAAATTAGCTTCTAGTTTATGTTACCTTTACTGCAGTAGGCCTACAATATGACGTAAAATTAAAGCCATCGCTTAGCTTAATCAGCATGCTGTTTGTTTGCCTTGAATATTCTACTCCAATTTGCTACACCAGGAATGCATAGGATTTGATGCAACATTCATGGTACAAATTCATGTCCTTAGTCACTATGATTCACCCTCATTTTTATGGAAATGTGCTTAAAAGCACCCGCTTGCAGATCACTCTGCTTACTTTACCTTCCACGCAGAGAAAACGGATGCGGGGCTGATCCGGTTCGGGTCCAGAGGACTCCGGGCCCCCATCAGCTCGTCGGTGCACACCTCGCAGTCTCGCACGTCGCGCCAGTCCCAGTAGGGCAAGACGAAACCCGGATCGCCCGTCAGCCGGCGGATCTCATCCTCCCAGAGCAGCAGGTAGAGCCGGTGCCAGGGCAGGAAGGCTGGTGCCCAGTGCCCAAAGTCCACATTCGTCCACACGTTGTCGGGTCCCCCGAGAAGCGCGTCCCTGGATACGTAATAGTGTATCCATACGAAGAGGTCATAAATACTGACGTCTGCAAACATGGGAACCGAACCGTTACCCATCTCACTGTAGGTGCCGGTCACAATCACATAGTCAGGGCTTATGGTGTTTTTCGCCAAGTTTAAGTAAGAGATGAACTTCGTCCTTTCGCTAAGCGACAGATGGAAGATGTTCCTCCTGACAGACTCCCGTCTCTGGTCACATTTCTCACCGGCGAACCCGAACCTGCAGCGCCCACAGTCAAAGCCCATGTAGTTTCCCGTACAGGTACAAGTCCTATTGTAGAAGACGGAGGGCCAGCTCTCCCTGTCGTCTATGCCGGAGAAGGGGTACTGGGGGCCGTTGGGGAGGTCAGACACCACCACATCCTGGCAGGAGCCCCTGCCAGAGAGGACTCCGCACGCCGAGCCATCCCCGTCCCACACTGGGCAGCACTGCTTGGTGCGCAGCACCTCAGTGGTCGCACAGGGCCTTGGGAACTGCTGACTGGTGAGTCGCAGCAGGAAGAAAAAACTTAGGAGAGCGAAACAAAACATCATTTCTCGGGTGAGCAAAACTTTTCCAAGGGGTTGGAAGGACTGGAGCTTTATGAGGAGTGTCATCAGAAGGCAAAGCCCCCGGCTCCCCACAGGGCCCCAGCACTGTCACATGCTCAGGATAAGCCCCCCCCCATCCCCCCCCCCCGCGGCATGGCCACTGAAAAGGCATCCCGCTCGCTTGCACCCTCTGTAGTTTCCAGTGATTTCATTGACTGTTTGTTTATATACTTATTATCACAATTTGTATATTTCCCTGTAACACTGCATTGTGTCATTCTTACTTTTGATGAATAAATCATATTATGGAGTTCATTAAAAGCTGAAAAACGCAGATTTCCCGAAAAACTGTAACTTAAACTGTGATGTACATGGATTGCAGATAAACTGAGAATATTCAGTTTATCCTGTACACAAAGCCCTCATGTTTAGGTGTTTGTGTGCGCTTAAATATGGTACAAAACCCATGTTAAAATGTAGTAGTAGTAATAATAATAATAAGAAGAAGAAGAACTATTTTTAGAAAATATCAATATTATATTATTAGAATAACTAATATTCAAGATAACAACCATCACAAAAATAATAGTAATAATAAAGATGGATGAAATGCGTTATCTAAGATGACAAAATCATTAATTTAATGTTCAAAAACTGACATGGATTGATTTAATCCCATGGACAATAGGTAAACTTGCTTTGTTCACGTCTTGTTAGTGTGTGTGTGTGTGTGTGTGTGTGTATAAATAAATATAGATAAATAAATATAGATTCCCATAAATCCACTTAATGCATACCAGCAGGGAAGACCAAAGTACTTTTGGTTTATTATTCTAAAAGTTGTAGGGAACAATACAGAAATTCACTGACAGTAAATCATCATGTCCTCCTACTCATTTTCTTGTGTGGTAAAAAGAGAGGAGTGGTCGCATTGTGAGTGCATCGAGACTAAAAGCTTTTAGCGGTCACGAGCCCGTCACAGGGCCGGCCAACGAAGCACGTGTTTGCCCGAAGGGCTGTAGTGAAGCGTCACATGCTAGTATGGCAGCCTCGGGTCCGGGGCTGACGGGAGAATGAACAGAACATGCATTCCCAGGAGATAAAGCGCAGCATCTGATGCACCCATACAGTCCACCAAACGGAAAACGAATTCATTATAGTAATAACAACTTATCGCTTATTAACAAACTCAAAATCTTTGCAACGAAAGGTTTATATATAGCGTACAGAACTTAAATTAGGGCTTTAAAGGGGATTATAATTTAACGCAAAGGTAAACATTTAAAGTATCCAGAGATGGGCAGTATTTCACTTAAATGCGTTTAAAATATGTATTTAATTACATTCTGAGAATTTTGAAATTTTTATTTTGCTGGTCGGAAAAAAGTCAGATATCTATGTAACAAAACACTTTGAGAGATTGTATTTAATTATTGCATTAAAAATTTTATTTTCTGTAATTTTGAGAACCTTCATCGCCAGGCTTACAAACTTTCAAATGCAGGCTATCACCATCTTTGGCTAGATGCAAGTAAATCACGTGACACGTCCTGTTGCGTACCGCTTCCCGCAACAGACCGACGTCTTTAGGACTTGAATTAAATTGCCTTATGGTGAAGTATGTAGTGAAATAAACTCAGGTATACTGCTCACTGAATGTCGGTATAGGGCAGAAAAATAGAGCGACTAGCAAACAGCAGTCCTGTGCTCTAGAACTTCTGAATTAACTTGTATTTAACTTGCCATTCTAGTTTATTTCAACCGGCATGCCCATGCAGGGGCATTTTGTGGTTTGTCATATATGGAAGCCTTCATTAGCGATAAATCAGACTAGCTACTTTTGTTCCTAAGGTCAAAAATAATTTCTATCAGTCGAACATGGGCGTTTTAGAGCCACTGAGGCTATTTAAAAGGTTCACGTTGTATATTATACATGCGTCACGGCCGCTGATCCCGCGGGGGGGGGGACAGTTTCTTCGTTAAGTAAGGCATGTTTGGCAAACTACTGTAAGACAAACCGGGAAATTCACGCCTTATGGTAATTAATTTAAGAAAGCGTCTGTGTATCAATTTGCGCGTGCACGCCCACACACTGGCGCCCCAGTCATCAGCCACTGCACTAATTCAGTGGGAAACACTGAGTGCAATAACGGTGTCACAGATCTGAAATAGACTAAAACCATGATACATCTACGATCTGGTAACCGCTACCCCCCAGGGTGGCTACCTATTCCATATCAGAGTTCTTGCTGCGTGCTGATTGGTCAGTTTCCTATAGTCATGCATGTGTTACTAATCATAATGTAAAGTTACGGCAAGCTGTATTTTGTAAATATTACACATTACTAAGACCGGACGATATTCCTTAGCGCCCGTAGCTCCGGATCCTTACGACCCTGCATAGGAAAAGAGGGCAAAGAAAATGGATGGAAATATACCGGGGTATGCGTTTCACAAAATTATTATTCCATTTAAAGTTACGGCAAGCTGTGTATTTTGTAAATATTACACATTACTAGGACTTTAATGGTATTCGTTATAGCAAGGGCGTAACTTTGGTTTCAACATGGGGGTCGGGGAGGTTTGAGGTCTCCGCCCATTTAGGAGTAGACATAATTTACGTCCATGCGTCGTGTACGTTACTATTTTTTCTATGTTTTCAAATTACTTAAAATAACTTGCATTTTACTTAAATACAATTTCTCACACCAGTATTTTGTACTTGTATTTTGTTACATTTGATGATTTAGTATTTGTAATTTGTAGCAATTAACTTTTTGATGTATTGGTCTCTGGAAGTATTACGACATCAAGCTGGACTCTGTACAATTGAATTAATTGTTAATTAAATATGGATCATTCTGACTATAACGCCTGCAATAGTTTCATAATCAATTCGATGTTCGTAACAAACTACAAGCACAAATACGCGGACACGGATGGTCCCGTTGATTTCCGGAGGGCACAAAAGTTATCATACCAGTCTGTCAAAAGGTGCCATGTTGGCGCTTTAAAAAAACAGTCGAAGGTTTGAATATGTGTGACCTATAAAATAGCAATATAACTGTAAATGATATTAAAATCATGCAGAGCTAATATAGTTTAACTCCTTCTCTTCATGCATCTTATCTTGCCTCTCTGCTCCTCAGAACCCTGCACTAATGACATGCATCTCCACGGCCTTCTCCCTCATTTGCAGGTAGCCCACTTTGGAGGAGAAGCGCGCCGCCACGTATGTACGTGAACTTATCACGTTAAATGCAAATATTTTCATACTTTGTGTTTGTCACTATAGCCTATTTTTCCAACCATACTCAGAACTATGCCTGTTGAGTTGGAAAAGGTGACGTATCGAGTTGTTTTAACATTAATAAGAATAATAATAACAAACTATATGGATCCAGCAGCTACCTTGCTTGGACCCCTAAATAAAAATAAAATTATGGTATTAGACCGGACGATATTCCTTAGCGCCCGTAGCTCCGGATCCTTACGACCCTGCATAGGAAAAAAGGGCAAAGAAAATGGATGGATAATATAACGGGGTATGCGTTTTACTGTACCATAATTCACCATCTATCCTGCCGGTCATGTACATTAAGCCAAATGCAGCGGGAGCGACTTTGCGGCTTTTATGCAGATGAAATCTCTGGTGACCGAGGGGAGGCGCAGTGGAGCAGCCACGTTGCCATGGAGAGAAAGTCGCTCGGCGGCGATGGTCGGACACTGGAGATCGCTGGTGTTCAGATGCGCTCGGCACTTATGTGATGGAAGTCCATTGAACCGGCAAGGTACGTAACCTGCTTATATTCATACTCCTTGTAAACATGTCCTGAAAAATCTGTAGAGCTTTTAAAGACAATATATTGTAATATAAGATGTTTTAATTTTAAATGCCTTTAAATACATTCATGCATTATGAAAAAAGTAATGTTTTGTACGTTAATTTACCTAAAAGTCGCCATAGTGGAACAGAATGATGATTTTTATTAATATTTAATATAATTTTGTGTCTTGTAATATTTGGTGTATTATATGTTTTATAGTGAAATTGAAGTCCAGTAACTAAATAATTAACTATACCTGCAACAGCCTAATAAAATCCAATGCCAACCGTCTAAAGCCTGGTTAACTGTCAGTGTGGCTTTAGACAGCCAGGAAAACTTGCTCAAAAACAGGACCTGGGATAAAATTGCCAAACACGATCACAGGACTTTAAGGGTGATACTTTATTAATCTCTGTGGGGAAATGTCCAAATGAAGGAGAAAATCTTCATGGTGATAAAAATCATTTACAAGTACGCACCATTCTATGACTGGTGAAGGCAAGAATTAGATTTGAGGAAATTTGGCATTGTTATGGACGAATAAGGGAACAGAAAACGATTTTGTCTACAGCACCCTGAGAATAATAAGACTATGTGTGCAGGTTTGCCACAGCAGTCAAATAATTTTGTTGGAATTGGAAGTAGAATTGTTGAGTTCGGAGGTGATGTGCTGGACAGCCAGAAGAGTGCAGGCTGTAGTTTGATGTGAAGCCAAAATTTAGCCAAGAGCTTTGGCATCACATATACCCAAACTAACATCCTCAGTAGACACTCCTTTATCTTCAGCTGTGGCACAAAGTATTTAGGTCAGCAGAATGGCAAGAAGAACTAATTTAGGTAATTTTATGAGCATATCTGCACTTCTGTGACACAGACCTTCATAATAATGTATCTGAAAACATAATTTTCTTTATATTGCATAATGTTAAGGAAAGGCTCGTGCCTATTCTTTAAGAAAACCTGTAGCTTTAATTACTGAGGATGATTTTGTTTTTCATTGAGTGAAAATAGTTTATTTGAAATAAGATTAACACGAGGCTTTTTTTCTGAATGCTTTTGAACCGTCGCTCTTAGTGCATGGAATTCTTTCTCAAGCACAAACCATGTTGCAGGGGAGGGATGAGGCAAGGGGCAGCTCTCCCGGGGTGCATGCTGGGAGAAGGCAAGGCTCCCAGGGCTGGGATTCTGAGGCACCAGCCGTGTCTTCCAGAAAACACCATTCTTACATACTTACGCATATACCTTCTGCGTGGACAGCAAACGTAGTTTAGAACATTAATACTGCAGCTTTTAATACTTTGTATGGCACCAGCATAAAACAGGCACATGTTGGCATCAATTTTTCAGTTTAAAATAAGTATGATGTGAAGTTGGTACACCCACAGGGTGGCGTTGTGGAGTGTAAAAACTAAGCGTAAGTTATGAAGTAGGCATGAATATCCCCAAATGACACTGAACAGTTTAAGCATGCTGTGGGAACAGAGAGACAAGATCACCATAGAAAGTCGTAAGGCAAGACAAGACAACAACTCAAGACAGGATAGGATAGGATAGGATACTGTAGGATGGGTTAAGATAAGATAAGATAAGATAAGATAAGAAACTTTATTGATTTTAGGCCATAAGCTGTAAGGCTGTTATCACGACTGACTTGTGTCAAGAATGTACATGTTTTGCATGTTACTGTACTTGAGTCTTTCAGGAAACTAAGTTGCCTAATGATTGGTCTCTTTAATGCATGTCCACAAATTCCATAGTTCCTCCACACCACGAATTAGGAACCGGAAATTGGTACCGTAAAATAATCTTGTCATTAATATCTCCAGCACATATTGATCTCGCGTTAAGTCATAGGGAGTTTTAGTCTTCTGGAGGTATTACAAAGTGACATATAACTGCCGACCTGTCCTCCAAAAGAAGACCTGTGAATGCTGACTCCTGGTTTATCTTGCTAGGTTGGGAAGCTCACACCCTTGCCCCGATCATGCATGTCGTCATCCTGGAATCACTTCGGTAATTAGCTGCTGGTGTGGATCAGAAGCCTGCTGACAAATTTCTCTGGCCAGCAACCATGAGCAGTGTGTCGCACTTCCTGCACCCCTCCACCTTAAGCAAAAGGTCCCTGTTGCTCCTGCTTCTCTTGCTGTCAGGAAGGCAGTGGGGGGCAGCTCCCTCTAACCTCCTGGTAGGCGCCCAGCCCAGTGAGCGCCGCACTCTTGCACACGTGCCTGGAGACCTTGTCATTGGTGCGCTGTTCTCTGTGCACCACCAGCCTCCTGCAGACAAGGTGCATGAGCGTAAGTGTGGGGCAGTACGGGAGCAGTATGGCATCCAGAGGGTGGAGGCCATGCTGCACACTCTGGACCGCATCAACGCTGACGAGCGCATCCTGCCTGGTGTGATGCTGGGCTGCGAGATCCGCGACTCCTGCTGGCATTCGGCCGTGGCCCTGGAGCAGAGCATCGAGTTCATCCGCGACTCGCTGGTCTCCAGCCAGGAGGACGCTGAGGGGGACTTTGCAGCCACTGCACGCTGCACTGTTGACAGTTCTGACCGGCCTGCAGGCTCTAAGAAGCCCATCGTCGGACTGATCGGACCAGGCTCCAGCTCTGTGGCCATCCAGGTGCAGAACCTACTGCAGCTCTTCAACATTCCCCAGATCGCCTACTCTGCCACCAGCATGGACCTCAGCGACAAGTCCCTGTACCAGTACTTCATGAGGGTGGTACCATCTGATGCCCAACAGGCCAGGGCT
The DNA here is from genome assembly GCF_048594095.1 of Paramormyrops kingsleyae. Classification (NCBI taxonomy): domain Eukaryota; kingdom Metazoa; phylum Chordata; class Actinopteri; order Osteoglossiformes; family Mormyridae; genus Paramormyrops; species Paramormyrops kingsleyae. The sequence goes on from NC_132820.1 coordinate 14,112,908, forward strand.
ATGGTCGACATTGTCAAAAGGTACAGCTGGACCTATGTCTCAGCTATCCACACTGAGGGTAAGTCAGGGGAACAACACATACAATGTCCATCTCGCTCTAGTTGCAAGAGTTAAAACTAGCTCTTCACTCCTTTGGCTGGTTGAGAGTTAACATTAGTTCTTGTCGCTGCTTTGGTTGGTTGAGAGACTCAGTTAATATTAGTTCATCTTGCTCCATTGGCATCCAAATGGTACCTGGGCGGTTTTTAGAGTTTGAGCAGCAGGAGGTGCAACGGTTAAGTAACCGAGATTCGCCCTGAAGGTTCCCAGATGTTTAAGTACGCTGTCAACAGACATCGAGGTACCATGCTTTAGAAGCATTGTGGCTGAATACCCTGTTGGTCTGAGAAAACATCTGGCCGTGCTTCTGAATGGCTCTCTTTGAATCAACACTTACTGTTATCAATATATAAATATGGCTGAGTGTAAATTTGCATATAGAGAGTCTCTAGTACAGGACATTATTTCAAACCCCTTTAAAATAGATTCTGCTAAAAAGTAGGTGACCTGGATTTTATGCAAATGGGTTTTATGCAAACGGGGGTATACTCCTGACATTCCCCTAAATGGGGACACTGCATGTGCCCCCCTACCTCCGAGAACCTACATGTGCAAGTAGTGTCATGTATAATATGGGTTTGTGAGTGAATTGTGGTTCCTGGAAATGACTCTCCATTATTACCCCAGAGGTAAATGCAGTGACCTATTAGCCTTGCATGTGAGCTGTGGCATCAGGCGGTACTGCAACTAAAAGCAGTGCTAGTTAAAATTCTGGGCTTCATCTGCAGGGAACTATGGCGAAAGTGGCATGGAGGCCTTCAAGGACATGGCGACCAAAGAGGGCATCTGCGTCGCCCACTCCGACAAGATCTACAGCAACGCTGGGGAGCACAACTTCGACCGGCTTCTGGATAAGCTGGTTGCGCACCTGCCACGCGCACGCGTGGTCGCCTGCTTCTGCGAGGGCATGACCGTGCGCGGCATCCTCATGGCCATGCGCCGTCGCCACCTAGTGGACCAGTTCCTGCTGGTCGGCAGGTCAGTGGAACCCGGGTCCACACAGCCTCTGCGTGCATGTTTTATATTTAACCTGATTTGTTTTTTTTTCTTTTGGTACTCAATATGAGATGGATTCACCTGTGTCTTCCTCTACCAAGACCATCTTCATTGTCTTCATCATTCTTATCATTCTCTCAGAGGCCATCACCATCCTGTTACCCTCACAGTAACATGCTGAAGACATTTAGGAGACAGACTCCCTGCACAGTGACTAGACCTTTCCAGTGCGCTTTGCAGGTAATTGCCCTTCAACTTCCAGTATTTATTCGCTGACAGTAACATCCATAACACAGAATCAGATTATCTTGGCTTTTAATGCAACCTTAATTTCCACAGAGAGGATCCTTGGCTAAAAAAAGAGTCAATTTACAAGATGACACATTCCATTGGATACTGGGGAAAAAAAGATTTTGTGAATGTACCTTAAGGCTATCATCGTCAGAAATGAAAACTGGTCTATTCTTAGTCTGATTTTATGAAAAAACACAAATTTCTCATTAACTTTTACTCTCTCGGCATCCAATTTGGTGATCTCTTTTATTTCTAGCAATGAATACGAGTCGGTTACAGTTCTGAAGAAGCTGTATATCGGAGACTCTCTAAAGTTCATCATTATTTGAATGGGTATAAATCCCAATCATATATTGCTCTCTCGTCTGTGTGTAATCCACCTTTTCTCACTAAGTGGATGCTCTGTAACCTGCTTGATTATTGGTCAAGCAGCTATGTGTGTGTATGGTCAGGTTTGCTCGCGTCAGTGATCACATCTTCACACTACAGTCTCAGAAGAACCCCAGCATTCAAGAAGTGTCATCTGAAGTCTGATTAAGGAATGAAACATGTAACTCTTAAAATCAGAAATTATACAATAAGTTAACACAGTTTAAAATACATTCAGTGGCCACTTTATTATGTGCAGCTAGCTAATACTGGGCATGTACCTCTTTTGCCTCAATAACCACTTGAAGGATAGAAGACTAGAATAAAATTAGTAGACAGAGAGAGATACAGAAAAACAGAAGAGTAACATAGAATTCACAAAGAGAATTGAATAGAACTAACCGATCGATCACAAGATGTTTCTAGTCGATCGCAACACAACTTTCAATCCCCTCCAGTTGGGAAAATATACCAAGGGGGTAGCACCATCAAGATTCAGTAGCCCGCCAGAGTATTTTCATTGTAAAGAAAAGTAGCACTCGCTGTAAAAAAAGTTGGAGAGCACTGACTTACGGAGAGTGTAACACAGAATTCACAAATGAATAGCATAGAACTTACAGGGAAAGTAACACAGAATTTGCTAGCAGCCTCAGGCGTGGTGTTAAATTCCCTCTTTCCTAAGAGGCACAGTCTTCCAACATCTCTTTTTTTGTCTGGTTTCCCTTTCTGAGTGTATTTCAATCCTCAGCTTCAGAAGCAGAGGTCAAACCCCTGCACAGAGGATGTACCATGGAGCAGAAATGTACCCGACCAGCAGAAATCACACCTCTGGCAAATCCTGAAATCCAGATTTTGCCACGACTGTGTCTGCCAGGACGAGACCCTCTGAGAGCTGCTGAAACCCAGATAACAGGATGGTTTGTCCTATTTGCTGGTGCCAGAGATACCCCAGAGTTCTGTATATTTTACATAAGCAAGGCCGAAGTTACACAAAAAGCATGATACAAATTATTTGTGTTTGTGTTCACCAGATTTAGCAGGTATTGGTTTTGTGGGTATTTTAATAATGACTGAAATGAGGGTGGGTAAAGTGTGGGTCATTACCCACAGTGTTATGGGCTGTTGTTTACTTATAGGTACATATTGACAGGCTTTGTGGAGCCCGGGAAGTAATGGCAGCCACGTCTGGCTGACGTGGACTCGGGCTCTTCTGTTCCCACGACTCCATGGAGATGTCAGTGAGGATTCCCCCTGGCCTAGACGCCGGCCTCTGTGCCTGTGTGACACCTGCATCACAGCTGAGTCTCTCAGACAGGCCTGATCTTCATCTGCCGTGTCCTAACGTGGCCTCTGGCTGATTGGAGGTTCCGACGCAGCCCTTCACCGCTATTGGTTCAATGTTCCACATGCCAAAAGCAAGAAAGAACAAAATACTGAGACATAAAGATCCTCACATTCCTTCCGATCTACTCCGCTCCAGGGATGTGACCACATCGGACTGATTCACATAATCATGACCTATCTGCCCTAGTACCAGGTCTCTGGATATTACTGACTGACGAGTGTCTCTGAATTAATGCTTTTCACCTTCACCTTTTGTTCATTTGAGCCACCATGCTGTTCCCACCTCATTACATCATCATCAACAGTCTTGACAAAGAAATATGTAATGATATTAATTGGGTGGAAGACAATTGGGAATACAATTGCCTTTTAAGGCACAAATGACCAAGATTTCTGTCACTAGCACCAAAGCACTTGTCTGTCTGTAATGTCTGTGGAATTTGTGTGGTGTCTGGCTGTTTGAACAGTACCAGCAAACCAGTGTCAGGCTGAGGCCTGTAGCAGCTTTCTGTGATCTGTCGGCAATCAGTGAGCAATGAGTCCAATTCACTCACACTCACTTCAGGTACATGACAAGCTAAGACGGGTTTAGCAGTTCTTGAGATTTTAATTTTTATCATAACTGCCTGGGGATGCACAATGATTTTAACTTGCCCAATTTGAGGCATCTGTTGCACTGGTTTTGTGACCAATAAAAGCCCTGAAAGGCCCATCTGTAAAGGCTTGTCCTATTCAGGGTCACAGAGGGTCTGGAGCCTACCCCAGAGGCTATGGGTACAACTCCATCGCAGGGCATACTCACACACCAGCCATTTACACATGCACAACCACGGGCAATTTGGTAACTCCAATTAACCTGTGGATCGGGGAGTAATCAGAGCCCCTGGAGGAAACCTCACAATGACATGCAGAGAACATGCAAACTCCACACACATGGAGCCATGTGGAAACTCAAACCACAGTCCCAAAAATCACTGCATCACCGTTCCACCCCCCTGAAAGGCCCATTGCCATAGAAATCAAGTGTCCCCTAAGCAGGAGGAATAATATTACTCAGCATTTTACAGCTTCTCAGTGAGGTGGCCTGTACTCTACCAGGAAAGTACATGGCTTCAGGAACCTTTCCCAGCGACTCTCAGCTGCTGCAGCTTATGCGACATACGCATCATATAGGAAATGTTGTGGTACTGATGGTTTATATATTGCCAGGTCTATGGTTGAGATGTTATGGGCTCTGGTCTACAGATGTTACCAGTCAAAGCTCTGTTTCTGCTTTTCCTTCTGTTCCTTCCTTGCTCTCAGCGATGGCTGGGCCGACCGGTATGACGTGACCGACGGCTATGAGAGGGAGGCTGCCGGTGGCATCACCATCAAGCTCCAGTCAGCCTACGTCAGATGGTTTGATGATTACTACCTGGCTCTGCGGCCCCACAACAACCAGCGCAATCCCTGGTTCCCCGAGTTCTGGCAGCACCGTTTCCAGTGCCGATTGGCAGGTCACCCGCAGGAGAACCGGCAGTATAATCGCACGTGTAGTGGTGAGCTGACCGTCACATTACAAGAGTACTGGACTAAAATGTTGTGGACTAGCCAAAAACAGCTAAGCTAACCAGCTACGTGAGCGCCCCATAGCAACTCCACAGCTAAGCTAACCTTAGCATGAATGAGGCCTCCCTCTTAGTCTAACTGTCTTCCCCTAAGCAGATAAGGAGTCCCTGAGACAGCAGTATGCCCAGGACACCAAGATGGGCTTTGTGATTGATGCCATCTACTCCATGGCTTACGGCCTGCACAACATGCAGAGGGAGCTCTGCCCTGGCGGAGATGGCCTCTGCTCGGCCATGCACCCTGTTGATGGCCGCGCGCTGCTCGACTATCTTATGAAGACCAACTTCACTGGAGTGTCTGGGGAGCTGGTCTGGTTCGATGAGAATGGGGACTCCCCGAGGCGGTGAGGAAACAAAGCAGCCACTAGGAGTGTTGCACACACTACTGCATTTAGGAACTATGGGAAAAATATGGATGACTGTCTCCCACAACCTAATGACTCAAAGACTGACATGCCTTTATCCTGCAGAGAAGTAAACCAACAAGCAAACGGGGTAGCTGGAGATACAGCGCAACAAAATATTTGTGTTTGAAGGAGAGTGATTGGTTCCCAGGCTAAATGCACTCACCTTGTTGACGAGTTTCTGTTCGGTCCTAGAGTGTCGCTTTCTCATAATCTGATTATCAGCCAGGTGCAGGCTGTGATGTCATATACATGCCACTCATTCACATTTTAGCATCAGCTTATCAAATGGCACCTCAAATTTGTGTTTTTGAGTAACCTGCAGTACCCCAGAATACATGGCCCTTGATTTCCTGACCTGCTCAGGTACGAGATCATGAATTTCAAGAAGACGGGTCCAGAAGCAGATGACTACAGCTATATCAGCGTAGGCAGCTGGGACAACCAGGGGCTGAAGATGGATGACGATGAGGTGTGGGCCAACCAGAGCGTGATCATCCAGTCAGTGTGCAGCGAGCCATGCCAGAAGGCCCAGATCAAGGTGAGGCTAAGGAATTCGCTTTTATTGTAAAACGTAATTTTTGTTATCTGCTGTGCTCATGTTACATGATTTCCAATCAAGTGGGATGTTAACTGGGTTAAAGGCTTCCTGGTCATTGGTCTCCCTTCCTAAATGCTTTCCTGAGCCCCACCCCAGCCACACAACTCTGTGCTCCCTCCCAGGTGATCCGCAAAGGTGAGGTCAGCTGCTGCTGGACCTGCACTCCTTGCAAGGAGAATGAGTTTGTATTTGATGAGCACACCTGCCAGGCTTGTGCCCTGGGATCCTGGCCCACTGATGACCTCACAGGTGACTCTTCGCTCCACTTCAAGCAAATGTCACACTGAGAGCTTCCTTTGGATTTCAGAGGTAGACATTTCAGGTCCAGAGAGTAAAAATTCAGACCAAGATTTTGTTTCAACCAACCAGTTGAGTACTCTGTGACTGAGGCTCTTTATACTCTGGTTGGTTGAAACAAAATCCTGGTTTGGATTTTTACTATATGGACCTGAAATTCCCACATCTGTTGGACTTAAATTGTGCATGAAAGGTTGATGAGAGCCTGTGATGGGTTGGCGCCTCATCCTGGCTTGTTCCCTGCCTTGCACCCATGGCATTCAGAATAGGCTCTGGACCCCTTCGGCCCTGGTTACAGAAAATGGATGGATGGATGAAAGGTTGACATTCTTCCCAAAGCTTGAGATCCTCAGCTCAGTAGCCTCAAAGCTCAATCTTCAGAGATTCTTTCTTCTGTTTTTGATTTAGTAATTTCTGTCCCCATTGCAGGCTGTGAACCCATTCCTGTGGAGTACTTGCGTTGGGGTGACCCTGAGCCCATTGCCGCTGTGGTTTTCGCCTGCTTGGGTCTCGTGGCCACAGCCTTTGTCACCTCTGTCTTTGTCAAGTTTCGAGACACGCCGGTGGTGAAGTCCTCCAGCCGTGAGCTCTGCTACATCATCCTGGCTGGCATCTTCCTGGCCTACCTCAGTACCTTCTCCCTGGTGACCAGGCCACGGATTGCCTACTGCTACCTGCAGAGGCTGCTGGTGGGGCTGTCTCCCGCCATGAGCTACTCGGCCTTGGTGACAAAGACCAACCGAATCGCGAGAATCCTAGCCGGCAGCAAAAAGAAGATTTGCACGCGCAAGCCACGCTTCATGAGCGCCTGCGCCCAACTGGTCATCGCCACGCTGCTTATTCTGATGCAGCTGGCCATTGTGGTGACATTGTTTGTCAAGGAGCCACCGGCCGTCGTGCATGACCACCCCAGCATGCGGCAGGTCCGGCTGGTGTGCAATACTAGCACCCTGGGTGTGGTGGCGCCACTGGGCTACAATGGGCTGCTCATCCTCAGCTGCACCTTCTACGCATTCAAGACTCGCAATGTGCCGGCCAACTTCAATGAGGCCAAGTACATTGCCTTCACCATGTACACCACCTGCGTGGTTTGGCTGGCCTTCGTACCCATCTATTTTGGCAGCGACTATAAGACGGTGACCATGTGCTTCTCAGTGAGCCTGAGTGCCTCGGTGGCACTGGGCTGCATGTTCGCTCCCAAGGTCTACATCATGCTGGCCAAGCCAGAGAAGAACGTCAGGAGTGCCTTCACCACCTCCACCGTGGTGCGCATGCATGTGGGCGACGGCAAGTCTGCCTCCTCCTCTACTGCCAGTGGTGGCTCTGGTAGTGCGAGAAACCTCTGGAAACGCAGAAGCTCCGGGGCTGAGGCACCGAGGTGAGGATCAGGCTTATTGCGTATCTAGAGTTGGGGGGAGGCTCTTCTTTGGGCTGTCTGGACTTAGCAGATATATGAACTGACCCAAAGGATTTCACTATTTATAGTTGTTGGTGATGAATTGGTGAGTTGTAACTGAACCCAAACCTTCACCCTAACCCTAACTTCAACCTAACACTCAGCTAACTATCCCTGAATTTAGAAATAAACATTTAGCAATCACACGTCAGAACACTTCTCTACGATGGTATGGTGCCCCATCCTGGGTTGTTCCCTACCTTGTGCCTGTAACCACTGGGATAGGGTCTGGACCCCCAGTGACCTTGTAAAGCAGTTACAGAAATTTGATGGATGGCTGGCTGGCTGGATGGGTGAATGGATGGATGGATGTCAGAACACAGATAAAAACAGTAAATGTTAAGAGTCAGGACAGCCTTAGAGAACACATATCCCTAAAGTCCTCCCTCAAGTCTTGAACATAATCACGTTGCTTTGGCACATCAGTGAGCCTCTCCTGGGGACACTGGAAGATGTGCTTTATTCTTCAGTCTGTGAGGCACTTCTACTTTGCATTTTCCTTAATAAGAGTCAGTGGGGGCCGTTCCTTTAACGGACCAATCAGGAGCTCTAACCTTGTGCTTCTTGGATGCAGCTCCAATGGGAAGTCGATGACCTGGGTTCAGAATGAGCGAAGCTACCATCACAGCCTGTGGAAGCGCATTTCCATCCATATCAAAAAGAAGGAGAGCAACCAGACTGCTGTTATCAAGCCATTCCACAAGGGCGGAGATGTGGCACCCGAGCCGGGGGCCGAGGCGCGGCACTATCCGGTGACTTACCACTCGCAGTTGCCCTCACCGTCATCAATCAGCGCCATGGCGGGGCCCTCGATGGGGCACGAGGAAGAAGATGAGGAGGAGGAAGAACAGGAGGAAGTGGCCCTGTCCTCATACATGAGCCAGCGGCCAGTGGAGTCCTCCCGGGTCTCCATCATGGAGCAAATCAGCTCCATGGTCGACCGCTTCACTGCTAACATAAGTGAGCTGAACAGCATGATGCTGCCTGGCTCCCCGTCATTGACGCCCAGATTCAGCATTACCAGAGAGACTGCGGATACAGGCCTGCAGCAGGAGTCTAGTTTGGAGCAGGAGGGGACAGGCCACTCCCACAGCCTAGCCCCCAGTGGGAGGTCAGGCGCCCTGGAAGATCTGATCGGGCTTATGCCCCCTTCTCCCTTCCGGGACCAAGCAGAGCTGGCTAACTCTACCTCTGTCCTCTGCATGCCCTCCTCCCCCCCGTATGAGGGGCTGCTGCTGAGGGAGTTTGGTCCCAGCTCCTCATCCCTGTGAGCGAGCTACACGATTGGGGTGTGGCTACATTGTCGGGTGGGGTTTGCTGGGAGATATATTCTGATAGGTCATGGACACAGCCCAGAATGACAATACAGCCTTGGACCAATCAGGACGCGATGGACTGCCATTAAACTAGCGTGGTGACCTTGTTGGACAGAGAGGGGTCAGGTGGCTGTTCACCTGCATGATGTCACTTACTGTATATTTGAACCATCAGTTCAGGACTCGAGCAGGGGGGTGGGGGTGGGTGGGAAGATGCACAGCAGCTGTTTGGACCAACCACACTGAGCAGAGTGTGCTTACTGTCTATATTACACTCTTTGGTCCGGTATGGCATGAAACAGGTGCTAAAATCTGATAAACAGATAAACCATCTGAATTTAAATACAGGGTTTTTGACCAAAGTCCAGTCATGCTTTCACACACACAATACCAGGGCATTCCTGATACAGAGTTGGACATTTCAGGTCCAGAAGGTAAAAATCCAAACCAAGATTTTGTTTCAACCAATCATCTGAGCATAAAGAGTATTCAGAATACTCCACCGGTTGGTTGAAGTGTCCACCTCTGCCTGCATAATCTGACGGCACCATTACAAGGGTCGTTATGGTACCATTCCTGCCTTGTCAGATTGCCTCAAATACACAGAGGAATACTTACATACCGTATCTTAAAAATCCTCAGAAAATGTCAGGTCATTTCTTCTGTTCTGTTATTCACAAAGATGCTAACGAAATGTGGGCGATATAAATATAAAAGCATGGTTAATATATCTTGTAAGAAAATGTCATGTGGTGTTGTTTGATTTAAATAGTTTTAAAAGGTTATTTTTAAATGTTATTTCGAATATTCAAGGTTCTCTATTGTCATACAGCCAGGTGACTTTTGGATATATACTCCATAACATTGAAGCACACTATACTCTATACTCTATAATTTAAATGTACATAACATAAATGCTTACTATACTTTATACCCCCTAATACTAATGCACTATACCTTATACCTTATAACATTAATGCACACTATACTATATACCAGGGGTCACCAACATGGTGCCCGCGGGCACCAGGATGCCCCCAAGGACCACATGAGTCACCCACGGACCTGTTCTAAAAATAGCACAACTCACCAGTGAGCAGTGTCCTGCTGTTGCTATTCTTCTTTAATCACATTTGCATTTATATAGATTTAAAAATTATAATATCTAAAAAAAAGCATATAAAACATGTGTATTATACATGAAGTTTAGATAAGTTTAGGAGGGCGTTTCAATGTGGTAGCCCTTCGTATGGCTCAGTACCCATGAAGTAGCTCTCAATTTCCAAAAGGTTGGTGACCCCTGCTATATACCTTTTAACAAATAAAACACGGCTGAGTAATACTCAGAAGGTTGCTGGTTTAAGCCTGGCCTTGGCAGAATAGTCACATATGTGGGCCCTTCAGCAAGGCCCTTAACCCCCAGCTCCATGGGCGCCACTGCAGGTGGCTGCCCTTCACTGCCAAGCTTACTCTCACCTACATGTGGGTCATGGAGAGTAAGATGCGGTGAGTGAAAAGGGAATTTCCCCACGAGGGATCAATAAATTGCCATTTTTATTATTATTATTATTTTAGTCCATAACATTAATGCACCCAATTGTGTTTAGCTTGTAATATTAATGCATACAGTACTGTTTACCCTGTAACATTAATGCAAACTAATCCACCCACTTAGCTTGGACCTCTGCCCTTCTTCTTCGGTACGGGGTTGAAATGTTAATACATGCCTGATGTGTATGTAAGTTATCACAAAGTGAGTACAGGAAATACAGCCTCTCACTTACACATAGTCTCACATTTGTTTCTTCTCCCAGTATGTGAAAAAAACCATTTAGACAAGAGTTTGGGATATTCAGTTGATTAGCATAGTTTTGACTGGTACAAGTTTGGAGAAAAATACCATTTAAATACTAGTTTGTTATTATTATTATTATTATTATTATTATTATTATTATTAATAAAAAAACTAGGCTTACTAAAGGTGTTCTTTTCATGCTGCCTTACCATTGTTATTGTGTGGTATTGTTTCTACCCTGACATAAGGTGTTTGACACAAGATGGATTTGGTGACCAAGGAATATTTCTATTGCTCTTGGAAACGTTCCCCCATCTCTGCATATCAGTTGTCTAGATGCACACTGATAGTCATGTGGGAGGACAATTAATATTCTGTCTTCAGACATAAAAATATGACACCTACAATAATATTGTCGCAGGACACAATATGGTGTGTCTGTGTGGGGGGGTGGGGGGTGGGGGGTGTGGACTAGGTTTGCATTACATTATGGGGAGCAATTGTCCCCCACAATGTGATAAAAACCTATTATTTTGATGCTGCAGGGACCATTTCTCAGGTCCCCTCAAAGATCTATGACTGCATTCAAAAAACTAAAAATGCCAAAAGTCTCGTATTTTGTTTGATTACTTGTTGGTTGAGGTTGTGGGGTGGGTAAGGGTTAAGATCATCATGTTCAGATTAGAGTTTTCCCCATAGAAATTAATTGAGAGTCCCCACAAAGATATAATTACAAATCTGTGTATGTGTAAATATTGATGACAAAAGCAGTAGACATAATATCCTGTAAAGTGTAATGTATGACAATGTATGTAAAGTGTAATTGTTGACAAAATGCTAAATTAGCTGCCCCCTGCTTTGTCACATTGTCACATATGGGTTAAATGCAGAGGACACATTTCGTTGTTGTGCACTGTGTCATGTGGTGTGTCAACAATGACAATTGATCACTAAATTCAAATTCAACTATAAGGCTTACTGTTTTACATATAGTATGCTGGTTTGTTACATTCAAATAGCTGATATTTTTATTGGGAATGTTGTTGATTCAAAATATTTCTTTTATTGTTGTCATATTTTACATATTTTAAATGTGCTTTCGCAGGAATTACTTTAAAGCGCTGTACAGACAGATGTAAAATCCTGGAGACACGAGGACAGAAACTGATCCTGGAATTTCATTGGTTCTGCGACACCTCGTTGTGCCGTAAGAGTATTGACGACTTTTTTATTGTTGTGCTTTTTAAAACTAACGTAGTTATGACTGTTTTACTGCGTGACGGACGGTAAACGAAGCAGGTTTTAGCGGCTGTGTTTGTGTATTTTGGCTGTGCTGTTCCCATGGCGACGTCTTCCTTGTCATGTGATCACAATGCTGCATGTCCTAGTCACGTTATTAAAGTCACGCTTAAAATGACAGCACATGGTTTGTGGTGTGTCCTGAGTCATTCAGTGACGCTCCCCCCGCATCTATAAAGGCTAATTCAGTGCTTGCCTTGCGTTCATCTGAACACACGCATAGGCACACAGACACCCTCTGTTTGGGCTTCATATATGCACGGAAAATATTATGAACAGTGATCGTGAAACATTGAAAATGTCCTCTGAATCCACCTGTCTGTGTAAAACCTGCTTCTCCAGGTTTGAGACTATTGTGAACACCAGAAAGCAGTAATCTAAGAATACATCCGTAACAACGATTCTGTTGCCATTAAATACGTCGATTCCCTCCAGCTATCATCCGTAACATTTAATTAGACTTCCCGAACAATTGGATGTGATGTTCCCTTTATTTACCGCGTAGAAACTGCATCCGGAGGCTGACAAGTTAAAATTTCTGGAAAGCGATTTCCATCTATTATAAAGTAGGTTAGTAAAATTACGACGGAGCTCCAAGTTCCCGCAGATGAACACAGAGGAACGAACTCCAGAAAAAGAAAGTTTCATGCCTTGACAGTCAAGAGTTTCGCTTTACACCCACTGCGCGGCTAGGGTGATTCACGGGATAACAGCTATCACGCCGATACAATAATAACTATAAAATTTCCGCTGTCGCCTGTCCCCGTCGCCCCACCGTCCGGGGGGCGGTCCTCGGAGGCAGCGGGTAGGCAGGAGTGAAGGCAGTGTGGGTCCCGGGGGCATTTCTTACATACACAGCCATGCAGAAGAGCCACAAGGAGCGTCTCTACAAAGTGCTGGTAATCGGGGACCTGGGTGTGGGTAAGACGAGTATCATCAAGCGCTACGTTCAGCAGAGTTTCTCCGGCAACTACCGCGCCACCATTGGGGTGGACTTCGCGCTGAAGGTGCTCAGCTGGGGAGGGGAGACCGTCCGCCTGCAGCTATGGGACATCGCCGGTAATCATGTCACATTGAACTCATTTACTTAAAACACTGAAAACCGAAGCTTCTGGTAAAACTTTGCTCACTTTATAACAAATGAAGACCAATAAAACAAAGTGTATGATGCACCTAAACAATTTCTTTAAATCGTGTTTAGCCCATTTAATCTTTGCTTTTTAAACATGCCCCATAAAGTTAGTCTTTTACAACAGAATAACTTTATTTTAGTCTTTAGCCGCAGCTTATTTGTCCTGCTTTGAACGTCAGTTGTACCCCGTAATTCGGCTATACTGCCCCGGTTTCCGCGGTTCTTCTTCTGTAAGGCGAATCTTTACAGCGGTTACCGTAATAAGGTTTAATATGACTCTGCTGAATACTGCTGATCTCCCTGACGTCATTTCGATAACCTGCTTTTTCAGATACGTGTCATAAATGTATATAATAAACGTATAAAAAATGACACCATCACCACTACAAAAACCAAGGAATCACAGTTTAAAACTTTAACTTTTGTTGAGGTCTATGATGAGAAAAAGACAGCACAACTGTCACAGATACAGACAATCCAGTGGAACTGAGAAGGCAGGACATTGGTTTGCCTCTTTGCCTGGACTGTATAATGTTATGAGGCACAGATTTAACTGGTTTCAGTGCAATAAAAGTACAGGATCGTAGCACAACTGCAAGCTGAACTGAACCGGTGAGCAGGTTGCCTTGCGTTTCCAGGTCAGGAGCGTTTTGGGAACATGACCCGGGTTTACTACAGAGAGGCCGTGGGTGCATTTATCGTCTTTGACGTGACCCGGCGTGCCACATTTGAGGCGGTCACCAAGTGGAAGGAGGACCTGGACTCCAAGCTCACCCTGTCAAACGGCAGGAGAGTCAGCACCGTCCTCCTGGCCAACAAGTGTGACCACGGGTGTGAACTGCAGAGTCACGACGCAGCCAGGATGGAGCAGTTCTGCAGGGACAGTGGCTTCGTGGGCTGGTTCAGAACATCAGCAAAGGTACTTCCTCACTAGGTCAGAAACACAGCTTCTGCTGTCCCAGAACACATGGTGAGATAGTCACCCACAGTGAGACAGACATACAATGGGAAAGTCAGACAGGGACACACACGATGGGAGAGTCACACAGATGTACAAACAGTGAGAAAGACACACAATGGGAGAATCACATAGGCATACTCACACAGTGGGAGAGTCACCCAGAGACACGCAGTGGGAGAGTCACATAGGCACACTCACACAGTGGGAGAGTCACCCAGAGACACGCAGTGGGAGAGTCACATAGGCACACTCACACAGTGGGATAGTCACGTAGGCACACTCACACAGTGGGAGAGTCACCCAGAGACACACAGTGGGAGAGTCATATAGGCACACTCACACAGTGGGAGAGTCACCCAGAGACACACAGTGGGAGAGTCACATAGGCACACTCACACAGTGGGAGAGTCACATAGGCACACTCACACAGTGGGAGAGTCACCCAGAGACACACAGTGGGAGAGTCACCCAGAGACACACAGTGGGAGAGTCACATAGGCACACTCACACAGTGGGATAGTCACGTAGGCACACTCACACAGTGGCAGAGTCACCCAGAGACACACAGTGGGAGAGTCAGACAAGAGACCTATACAATGGGAGAATCACATCAGCACACATACAGTGAGACACACACAGTGTGAGAGCCACACAGACACAGTGAGTGACACACACAGAGAGAAAATCACACAGACACACAGTGAGAGACCCACACAAGGAGAGAATCACACAGACACACAGAGTGAGAGACACGGGCAGTGAGAGAGTAACACACAGTGGGAGGGTTCCACAGACACACACACAGTGAGAGACACAGTGGGAGAGTCACACAGACACACACATAGTGAGAGACACACATGCAGTTGGAGAGTCACACAGACTCACATATAGATAGATAGTCAGGTAGACACAGAGTAAGAGACATACAATGGGAGAGTCAGACAGTCACACTCACACGGTGGGAGACACAGTGAGAGTCACACAGAAACACACATAGTGACACAGTCACATATTCACACAGTAAGAGAGTCACACAGACCACAGGTCCCTCTCCGTCCTACATCTCCCAGCTTTTATAACAAGTAGGACATTTGCAGAAGTCCCTGGGGGGTCTCTAAAGAAACTTTAATATGAGAGAACACTTGGGACATATAATTAATTCCTTCATGAATATTAATTATGGTCATTATGCCAGCCAATCAGAATGGCAGTTCAGATTGCAGTCAAACTGTAAGACAAAGGCATCGTTTCTGGCTTACAAATGTGCTCTGCACTTTGTTGATCTCTTTTACACTCTAACAGTGATCCATAACATGAACTCTACTCTCTCCTGTTGTCAGGACAACATCAACATAAATGAGGCGGCAAACTGCCTGGTGAAGCACATCATTGCCAGTGAGAAGGACGTGGTGAAGTCGGTCGTGCCTGACATCATCTCACCAAAGCTCAGTGCAGTCAAGGACAGCGCCTGCTCTGGCTGTTTTAAGGGGTGAGGGCCAGCGGGGGGGGTGTGGTCACATACAGAAGGGAGGCTACTTGTGGGGTGTGGCTACTCAGGGGGCATGAACATGCTGGGTGAAGGGCACGATTATTAAATGCTGTGGCTAAAATGCAGAATGGCACCTTATTTCCTCTGGGCCTCAGGGTTCCTCTACTCCAGAGGTGGGGAATCTGATTCATGGAGAGCCGGTGGGGGTTTTTGGGATGATCTCTCAATCGGTTGATTATAAAGCAGTGGTTCTCAGCTCCAGTCCGGAGGACTCGCTGTTATTTGCACGCACACTGGCTCTCCATGAATTAGGTTCCCCATCCTGCTCTACACACTCCATGGATCAAACAAAAGACTCCTGGTAAATGCTCTTTTTTCCATCATCTGAAACAGCCAGAGCAGCATTTGAAACAATGAGAAAATAATGAACATTTTTTGAAACCTTCCATAAATTTGACAGTGGGCCCACTTCTACCACGGGGGACAGGTTTAACGAGGGGGTGGTCAGCACGGTAAAATGGAGCAACGCAGAAAGAAGTGCTGTAATGCACCTGTACTCATACCTGTACAAATGGCAAATAAAGCATCATTTCATCTCCGTCACCATGACCTTGAATAAATGGCTAATTAAACCTACCTACCCTTTCTCTCCACATCCGTCTTCTTCTCAGTCTAGACACATCCTCAGTTTTCACAGACAAGCCTCTGCAAAATCTGGTGTACAGCTGGTTACCACCATTACTCAAAGTCAAATGTCTTATTCAAAGCGCATGTAGATAAAATGGTTCCAAAGCCTGAAATCTGGACCCACCAAGCAGCTGGTCAACAACTGTGTACTGTAGGGCCCTATGCCACACTCCTCTCCCTAGTGCATGTACATAGATTAGGTATGTGAAGAGCGCGACCAACATGGCCGCCTTTTTTGTTCCAGATTCCTGTTCCACCATCGGGTCATCTGAGCGCTGGGTATACCCCGGAAAATACGCATTCTTATTGTATCGCATTGCGGAATTCCGCGGTATTCCCACTGATAACATAGATGAGGATCCCCTCTTCGTCCCCCGTTTTGAATTTTTCAATTCTGTGTACATTTAGACCTTTTCCGGAAACGTTGAAAAATACACTCGATTTCAACATACAAAAACCACCTCAAAGGATTAAGTGACGCTTTTGAAAGCTAAATTGACATATTGTTCATCATTTCATCTTCCTAATCCTGCAGTTTCATAGCTTTCTATGGATCAGAAAAAAAGTTTACTGACCAGGACCGGCAGCATACAGGATCGTCACGGGCCAAAAATCCTGAAATCTGCTGTATGTTCATCAGTGATTTGTTGCATCAATATGCCATGATATTAGGGAAATATCTTAAGATGTGAAAAAGATGATTATATCCACTGAGTCGCATTTAATTAAGCAGAAGATAAGAGATATTCACATGGTCACGTGACCTAAACCAACAGCGGCGCCTGTTGATACACCATTCCAGTCTTCACCTTGTATCCATTTTATTTCAGACTAAGAACATACTTGGAATATATATTATTCTTTCAGATTGAAGAATATAAAGAGATACACCTTCCCTGAAAGTTTCATTGAGATATCTTGATTATGAAGGAAACTACAAGCGTTTTTATATAAAAAGTTAGGTATTTGGTCACAGTTTTCTACACACATTCCATTTTTAAAAATAGGGCTAATTAGCAAACTACTTTTGCCAATAATTTCCTTATTTGTTAAGATATCTGAGTGATTTTGGTGTCATTGTCTTTGTTTATTCAAGCTCTTTCCAATGGTACCATTGGCATTTAATTTGGTTGAGTTTGAAATTTTTCTTCACATACCTACATAGATCCACGGAATAGTCTCTCGAGTCCCCCAGGAGGACAGGGGGTGCCAGCGTGACTCACTGAGCACCAGCTGTAGACTGCAGGGGCCCTCTAGCTTTCCTGCCCTGGTCCATGTCCGTAGATCCACTGATTTGTGTCCCTGACAGCAGTGAGTCCCCCAGGGGAACAGGGGGCGCCAGCTTCAGTCACTGAGCACCAGCTGCTGTGGTTCCATTTTATGATGCCAGCGTGAGGGCACCTGCTATTCCATAGTGTCAGATACAGGCCGGCCAGCAAGCTGATATAATCAATGGCTCCAAGTCCAGGCTGTTGCATGTGTGATTAATGATGGTGGTGGTGGTGGGGGGAGGGATCCAGACCTCCACCCTCTGTGGTCAGTCCAACATGGACACCCTGAGGCCCAGTGTTCCTGATTGGATGGTGCTCACTGAGGAATGTGACCCATGCAACCATAGAAACACTCACTTCACTGCTGTTTACTCTTGCAAACCGCCCACCCCGAGCTCACCAAGCACACTACTCCCCTGTGTAGCCAATAGCCCATCCAAAGCCCCCCATTTTCACACTGATGTTGGTCAGAATCATCCCTTGAATACCTACACTTTCTGTCCAGTTTGTTTGCAGGACAGGTCCCATGACAGTAATCACAGCGATACTGAGTCTGTGAGTTTATGCGTGTTTGTTTGTTTCCACCACTAACTGAGTAAGTCAACAAAGCCGGGTCCCATGACTGAGGTGATGGAGACACTGAGAGCAGTATTGAAGCCCGTAAGGTCCACTAATGAAAGCCTTGTGTGCAGCACACAAACCGTGCATGAAAAATGCACACAGATCCAACTCCACAGCACCTCAGTGAGAGGAACGTGCTGAAGCCAACTGTCTAGCAGCTGCCTGAAGCTTCAGAGCTTCTTCACAGAGTCACACTCAAGCAATCGGCTTAGGAAGAAAATCTCACGCCAAGTGACACCGGCGGGTTAGATGCGCATTGTGTCACATTGGTGACGTACCTTGATGAATCCCGCCTGTCTAAAGCTCAGTCAGCACAGTCCTTCTTAGGGAAAATAACCCAAAGGTGCTAAAATAGAACTATGAAGACATATGTCTCCTTATTTGTCTCATGTGCTGCCACTTGCCACCTTTTACTGTTGTCCCCCTACCCATGAAAATCTTAGGCCCGAGTGTCTGATTTGTCCTGCTGCTGACTCTGGGTGGGTTGAACATGGCTGGTTAAGATGCCATGTTCACCATAGTTTACCAGCTAGTCACGGGGGGTGTAGATAACATTCCGCATACCGCAATGGCAGTAACTCTGAATAAGTGCTTTTGTTCGCTGCAAACAGCAGTTATACTAGCGTGTCTGCCTGAGAACATGTATAAAATCAGGCCGGCTCGTGTTCAAGGTCTGTTGCATAAAGTGTGGGGTTATATAATCTCTGCTTCACCAAGTTCATAATGACTGCTTGTTGCAATATATAGTCCTTACACAGTGAGCATTTCTTAGGATATACTACAGAGTTCAGTCACGCTGACTTCCCACACACACACAGATTAGGTATCCAAATCTTTGTGAGGAGTCTCCATTAATTTCTATGGGCATTACCTTAATCCTAACTATGTCAACCTTAACCCCTACCCAACCTTAACCATAAGTAACCAAACAAAATACAAGACCTATGGCATGTTTAGTTTTCTGACTGAAAAAATGTCCCCAGACTGTCAAAATAATAGGTTTTTATCACATTGTGGGGAGATTTGGTCCTTACTGTGTAATATATACAGTACATGCTCCACACAGATGAATGAAGTGACTCTGTAGTCTTTATGCTCTGGGACCAAATGAACTCAATTCATCCATTTTTGGGGTGGTAGGTAGCTTAGATGGTCAGGGAAGGGAACCTACCTCTAGAAAATCATGAGTTCAAACCCTTGGAAGAAAATCCAGTCCATAGTTTTGTTTAGTCAAACAGCTGAGTACTCTGTGACTCTTTATACTCAACTGGTTGGTTGACACAAAACTTTGGTCTGGATTTGTATTTTCTGGACCTGAACTTTCCACCTCTGGTGGCTGGTAGCATTTGATAATATCAGTGTTGGGCCCTTGAGCAAGGTCTTTAACAGCACTGGGGACACTGGCTGACCTGGTCTCTGACCACAAGCTTTCCTCCATTGCATGTGGCTGTGGGCAAAAATATCTGCAGAATATTTTAATGTTCTGGTGCGTATAAGCTCAGCAAGAGAGGGGACTGTCTTGTTTTTGTTTCCTGACAGCTTGTCTTACTCGGGAGTTCTGGAATTCTGACATGTAAAGACAAACGCTCAATAGTCAGAGCAATGTCAGGTCATTGAGAGTGCTGGATTCTGTTTTTTTTTTTTTGCATAATCTTTATGTGGGAGATGAGAGGAAACAAGCACCCAATGAAGCTCCATAATTGATTATATTTCAGCGTAATGGGGTCGTGTGAATGGATGACTGACACAGCAGGTCACCGGGTATAGACTGCCTCGGTATAGACTCGGGTGACTCTGTGCATGTGGATCTTACATAGATCGCACCACATCTCACAATCGCTATTCATGGATGGTGAGCTGCAGGCTGCAGGCAGCAAGCAGCGACATCGTGATGCACCCAACATCCTAGCAAAATGCTGTGTGGATGGATTCTGACCACGGGAGAAACCAGAGCTACTGTCTGAGGCAGGACCTCTCAGGATGACATCAGCAGAGGAGCAACTGGGAGCCACTTTACGTGGCCTAAGTCCCTAATGCTAACACTGTAACCTTAAGCCTTCCCTCCTGCAGCTGACCAAGTGGTGTAAAGTTCACGAGGAACTCTATTTGGCTGAATTGATAGACACAGGATCTTGGCCAGATTTCCTTCACCTTTGTGAAACAGGGGACAGGGACAGAGTTGGGGTGACTTGAACACGTTTCCAACTAGGAATCATGGGGGAACACGCAGGGGACCTAAGTGACTCAGCACATGTTACCAACAGGAATCACGGGGGAACATGCAGGAGACCTAAGTGACTCAGAACATGTTCCCAACAGGAATCACGGGGGAACATGCAGGAGATGCGAGTGACTCAGCACATGTTCCCAACAGAAATCATGGGGGAACACGCAGGAGATGCAAGTGATTCAGCACATGTTCCCAACAGGAATCATGGGGGAACACGCAGGAGACCTAAGTGACTCAGCACATGTTCCCAACAGGAATCACGGGGGATCATGCAGGAGACCTAAGTGACTCAGAACATGTTCCCAACAGAAATCATGGGGGAACACGCAGGAGATGCAAGTGATTCAGCACATGTTCCCAACAGGAAACATGTGGGAACACGCAGGAGACACAAGTGACATGGCACACGTTCCTGACAGGAACCATAGAACACGCTGGACATAATAGTGACATGGCACATGTTCCAGATAGGAACCATAGAACAACACGCAGGACATGTAAGTGACACAGCAACTGTTCCTGATAGGAACCATTGAGGAAAACGCAGGACACGTAAGTGGTACAGCACACGGTCCTGACAGGAACCATAGAGGAACATGCAGGACATGTAAGTGATACAGCACACGGTCCCTCTGCGTCTGCCTGTGGCCCCTTTAACTGGGCGCCCTCCAGGAAAACCCAGAGAAACTGGGGTTTGTTCGATATTTAAATGCCTTCCAGTATAATTTGCAAGGTCGTTTCAAAGACACTGTGATAATTAGAGGAAGTTCTCACAGGGGACGGCTAGATTACGTCATTCTGTTGATTCGAGGTCAGAGGGACTCAGTAATCGAAGCTCAAAGCCCATCTATGCTCAGAGAAACAAATTGAGGGCGATGGCATCTAGATGGAAACCACAGGGGGCGGAGCACTGAAACAGTATCCAATTAAAAGCCTCCAGATCATCACATAACTTGGGCCTTCTGACTTACTTTGATTAGTTTGTCACGGAGGTGTTCACTACAGAGGAATGTCAGCCTTCTGGGTCACATTTGAGCCACGTAGCGTCTTAATCTGGGATCACCAGATGCCTTCATCAATTGCCAATCAGCAATGCCAGTCCAATGTTCTGTTGAGCATGTTCCAATTACAGAACCATAGTTCTCTACAGTGGTTTAGCCAGGCTCACCTACCTCATCACTAAAGTGTACGACGGATGCAGAGCCACACTGCCAGTCCTGGAGGTCCAGGGAATCTGAAAAATCACTGTTCCACCACAGGGCAGTGTGGAGCGAAGTTTGCAGAGAATAGAGTGTGAGACAACATGAGCACGGATTTTGATCAGTGACCAGGCATTCGAAGGCTTTGGACTAAGACAGATGCAGCATTTTGCTCATGTTAAGCATCAGCAGAAGGAAGGTGTCCACTGGTCTGCCTCACAGTGCCCCCTGTTGGTACTTATTTAATTTGCATGTTCCTCATTAACATATCACCTGGAGCAGGGGTGGGCAATCTTATGCGCAAAGGGCCGGTGTGTATGCAGGTTTTTGGGATAACCTTTAGGTCAGCTGTTCAAAGGCAGGTGTGAGGACTTTTCAGCCAAATCAGTCCTCGAATTAGTAATCTAATTATGGAGCTGCAGCAAAAACCAGCATACACACCAGTCCTTTGCAGATAAGACTGCCCATCCCTGACTTAGAGGGACCAAGTGAAATTTCCAAAAGCTGTTCTGGTCCCTGGACATTCCTGCTGCTGCCTTATGGGACCAATGCTCATGGGAAGCTGTGAGAGAGTGAGATACACAAAGGCTGCACAGCAAACCGCTGAGAAAGGAGTCGCTCACTGGGGACGGAAAAACACAAACATCCTGTAAGATTCACCACAGCATGCGTAAGGCGGCTGAGAACAGCTCCGCATTTCACCGTGATCCCCTTACTGACATTCCATCCGGGGCATCCCCTGCGGCACGGGACCAGCTACGCAGTCATGGGAAACAGGTGGGTCCCTAAACGGTGCAGCGAACATAATCCATGGCAGGGAAATGCACCAACACCTTAACACAGCCACTGGCATGGAGGCCACACCCGCACTCACTTTGGAAGAGAGAGATGACTCATCGGAACAACAGACACCTCCTCCTCCGATGACCTGCACCTGTGCTCCTTACGGCATCTTCGGTCTTCCAGCACCGCATCTTAATACACGGTGCTAAGCATGATGGGAAGCAATTTGCTAAGCATGATGGGAAGTAACCTGCTAAGAATGATGGGAAGTAATCTGTACTCTGTATAGAGGAGACCGTGGACAGATGTGGAATTTTTTCCATGTCATTTCCATAAAATGTAGAAAAATGACACAATGGAAAAAAATAAATAAAAGTTGTAGTGTTTTTTAGTGGTTTTTGGGGGAATCTAAGTTATGCAGGAAGATTACTGTATCCTTTCGAACGACTGATCTCGTTCATCAATTGGCCTCAGTCTCCCCAAATATGTGGCTCTCACTTGCTGAGGCTATTCGCTCGATTCAGTGCTCACCTATACCTCACTCTAACCCCAAACCCTCCCACGACAAGGTCAGCATAACCACAAACGCTGAGAGGGGTCAACTGTGACGTACGAGACGAAAAGAAGGCTGACACGACAGCAGGAAATGTCACCCGAAAGCCGCTCAAACAGGCTGCTTTATTGTTCCCGATGTTACATCCAGTTCTGTGAAAGATGAACACATTCCTTATTAGACTGATCTTAATTCGCCTCTCATTTATTCATTGCTAGATCTCAGATCTCAGGGTACTGTCAGCTATTGGCAGCTTGCACAGTCACAGTCCCGCAAGGGCCGTGGGGGAGGGCCCTTCGCATTTAACCCAGCGTGGGGGCAGTCATACTGCACTACAGGCCCGTGGGTCTGGGTCTCCCATCCATACGTGTGACATCACTTTAAAATGGGCAGTCAGGAGAAACTAAAAGCCTCACTTTATACAGGGATTTTAAAAGCCCTGCTTCCACTGTTTAAAAAGACATCTACAGATATATCTCAGGAGAGCCTGATTTAGCTAATCATACTGGTTAGATTTGATTGTAAATTAATGAGATTAAACTCAAACACATAATTGCATTTGAATTCAGATAAGAAGATTTTCGTTATTTTACCTGCCGTTCGATCCATATTCAATATATCAATACGTAACTGCAAAGTACTACAATCATCGATGCCAAACCATTCAGTGAAGGATCTGTGGAAAATCGCATTTGGACTCACATGTGTTGGGTTTAAGTTGGTCTCTGCCCAGTCCTTCTATGTCAGACACGCTAATGGGAACCCTTTACCTGACCGCCTTCAGCACAGCCCACGTTATACCAGCTTAAGGTGACTCAGTGGCACCCCCTAGTGCCGTGACAATAGGGGGCATGTTTGGCTGGCATCACGGCGGTCAAACTGAAGGCACTTCAGGTAAAGCGTTTCCACAGGCTCACATGAAGGTAACACTGATCACGCTGCATGAGGGGTGCGGTCGAGTCCTTAGATCCACCAGACCCACCCCAGGGCCACCCCAACTCAGCCGAGATGCCCCTCCACACCGGGGGGCATTAAGGTGTATCTGGGGTCCAACTGGGGCACAAAATCCTGAAACTCCTGTGAGGCCTGAGTGCCGAAGATGTCCAGAACCCGGCGGTTCATCAGGGAGAACCTGGAGAGGCACACACAGGAAAAGGAACACTCGTCACTCCAGGGATCAGTCACGTGGGACTGCTGATCCCACCCCCACACACCAGCTGACATCATACCAGGGATCAGTCACATGGGACTGCTGATCCCACCCCCAAACACCAGCTGACATCACACCGGGGATCAATCACATGGGACTGCTGATCCCACCCACGAACACCAGATGACATCACACCAGGGATCAGTCACATGGGACTGCTGATCCCACCCCCAAACACCAGCTGACATTACACCGGGGATCAATCACATGGGACTGCTGATCCCACCCCCACACACCAGCTGACATTACACCGGGGATCAATCACATGGGACTGCTGATCCCACCCACAAACACCAGCTGACATCACACCGGGGATCAGTCACATGGGACTGCTGATCCCACCCCCACACACCAGCTGACATCACATCGGGGATCAGTCGCATAGGACTATTGACTCCGCCCACAAACATCAGCTGACATCACACCCGGGATCAGTCACATGGGACTCCTGATCCCACCCCCATACCAGCTGATGCTACACTGGGGATCAGTTACATGAGATCAGTCACATGGGACAGCAGGACCCAGCCCCCACGCACCTGCCCTTTGTAAGCCGCAGGAGAAACTTCCAGTAAGAGGGCCGCAGATTCTGTACCTCCATCACAGCCTGGAGAAACACACAGCGCCTGCTAGTTAGAAAGCAGACACACAAACACACAGACACACAGACACACAAACACACAGACATACAAACACACAGACACACAGACACACAGACACACAAACACACAGACACACAAACACACAGACACACAAACACACAGACACACAGACACACAGACACACAGACACACAAACACACAGACACACAGACACACAGACACACAAACACACAGACACACAGACACACAGACACACAGACACACAGACACACAAACACACAGACACACAAACACACAAACACACAGACACACAAACACACAGACACACAAACACACAAACACACAGACACACAAACACACAGACACACTCTCAGTGATATCCACTTACCGCCTGGAAGCAGATTGCTGTGGAGACAGCATAGATCAAAGTGTCAGCGTGTGGAAAGTAGGGGACCCGGCCTGCCTCAATGCCCTTAAAGTAAACGGTCTGTGGAGAGGAGGAGGGAGTCAGGAGTCAGGGGTTAGGGTTTCCACAGTCATGCAAGGGCAGTCTGACAGAACACAGGTCACTGCAGGGTCACTACCTCCACCAGCTTGGAGAAAAGGTACATGGAGATGGTGGTGCTCTTGTAGAAGAACATGGAGACCCCAGCCAAGAATCCTAATAGGAGACAAGAAGGAAAAAACATACTAATTTAGGTAGGACTCATCACTGTGGATGTCACTGGACCTACAGAGGCAGGGGTCACATCCGCTGTCATCATGGCAACGCAGTGAGACTGATCGGCAGGGGGGGCGACATACCAGCAATGAGTGCGTGCAGCTCATCGTCAAGGTTACGCACCCACCGGAGAAAACAGCTAGTTCCCTGCGACAGACAGAAAGGCCGAGGCAGAGACCAAGATCAACGGCGAACCAGCAAAGGATTCTGGGATTTAAAATCTCATTATGAGTATGCACAGCTTTTGGGCTACGGTGGGGGGGGCAGACCTTGTAAATGCTGACAAAGGAACCAAGGAACGCCCCCAGCTGGAAGTTCTCCTTATTGTAGAGGAGGGAAAGCAGGCGGGACGGACGGGTGAAGGCGTGTCGGAAGGCTGAAGGCACCCTCAGGCAGCACTGGATCAGGTAGCCCACGCTGAACATGCGCACGAAGCCCTGTCGGGGGGGACGGGGGGGGGGGGAGACGCGTGGGGTCAGGCCAGCAGGGGTGGTGCGGCGGCAGCGTGAGGGCAGCATGGAAGCGGCTCGCACCTTCACGCAGTAGCTGATGCAGTTGTCACCGTAGTGCTTGCAGCACCTGTGCCGGGGGCCGTGTTTACATCTAGGGAAGCAAGAGAAAAGAAGTTGGTGCATCTTTCGGCGGACCAACTCCAGAGGATATGTCCCCATGCAGCCCAGAACCCGTCTCACACAGACTCCAGCAGTCTCCTGGTCAGGTCCGTGATGGAAGAAATACTGGAGGTAGACAGGACACGAGGCCGGTCTTGTTTTGGCTCCACAGTGCCCCCCTCTGGGCCCTTTGGGTATGTGTGCTCTGCCAGAAATGAGTGTGTGGGAATCTCCTCTTTGCCCACAATGAACCTAGTAGACATCACAGAAGAGACTCAACTTTAGCAGTGCTCTGTGGATAGGACCACACTGGGCAGACCTTGTGTCTTTCACCTACTTCAGGGCAGAGAACGTAAATCCCTGCAGTCCGTCTTTACACCTGGGGAACAAAAGAAACACAGTTTGTCCAGTGGCAGACGGCCTGAGTAGGTCCAATGTAACCACAATTGTCCTTAAGCTGCCCCCCTCCCACATGCCTGCACATCGTCATGGTCTCCCCTTTGCACTGCTTTCTGACTGGCTGTTAGTTTCCTGAGATATTGCATCACAGTACATTACTGCAATCAGTCATAACATCGATTTAACAGCAGAGGGCAGCACTGAGCCAGAAATGAAGCCCTTATCAATGAGTGAAATTAAAAGAAATATGAAAGAAAATTAATTCGCTATTTTTACAGGTAAAGAACACAGAAATTCTTTGATTTCCACATATGCCATTGTGCACACATGGATATACAGGTGAAATCTGTATAGGAGGCGAACGTTTTGGGGACGAGCACAGGATCAGTCAACGTGCAGCATCCCATGAAGAACTGGGGTTAGGGGCCTCGGTCAAGGGCACAATGACGGCATTAGTCTGTCATCCAGGGGATTCTAACTGCGGACTTGGCAAACACGGGCAGTCCTGTCTTATTGAGCTACTATCCACAACGTGCACCATTGACAGCCGCAAATACTGCGGACAAGAGTTTTCCTCACCTGAAGAAGAACATGTAGAGAGCGGCTGTGATGCAGAAGAGCAGGACCTGCAGAGAGAGCAGAAAGGGCTCAGAGGAGACCCGCACAGGCCGGAAACGGCGGCAGCCTTCCGGAAGCCCTGGCAGATCCTGAACAAGCAGCCAGGCCGCTCTCTCACGTGGCTGTGTTTCAGGAACAGTGCTGAAGGGCCCGAGGCTGTCAACGGCTCACTCCGGAACATTCTATCAACTTCCTCCTGAGAAATCGGATGTGATACCCACTTCTCAATGAAAGCTACGCTCCAGCACCCTGCCCTGAGTGGGGAAGGGTGGGAGGGGCAGGACACCAGGCAGAGTCTGCACTGATTGGCTGGAAATGTGGTGTGACAGCCAGTGTGGGGAGTAAACAGCCTGCTCTGATTGGTGGAGGGCATGGTGTGACCTCATGCTGGGGGCTCACCTCGCCATGCTTGATTGGAGTGATGATTCCTCTGGTGGCACCCATGCGGAATATCGTCTCCGTGGCCTGGACAGGCGGGAGCACGGCAGCAAAGAAGAAGATCCACATGAACAACAGCTAGTGGCTCGCAGTCGAGCTCCACACAAGGGTCAGGCTCTTACCAGGTTGGCCATGTATATGGTGAGGAGCCCCCGCCTGCGAGAGAGTGGGAGGGGGACAGTCAGCATCTGCACTGCCCCACACACACAAACACACACACACACACACACGCACGCACACACACACACACACACACACACACACACACACACACACACACACACACACACACACAGACCTGTAATCATATCTTTATGGAAACCGCTCATTCAATTCTATGAGAAAAATGCTAATGCTAACTATGACAACCTTAACCCCTACCCTGCCCTAACCATAACCATAAGTAACCTAACAAAATACAAGAGTTTTTGCATTTTTAGTTTTTTCATAGCAGTCACCGATTTTTATAAAATAGAGTTTTCCCTTATGGGGACCAGGAAACCGGTCCCCATAAGGGAAAAAAAACGGATATTTATCACGTTACGGGGACATTATGTCCCCATAAGGATAGGTAAACCCACTCGCACATACAATCACACACACACCCCTCACCTGCTCTTCCGCTCAATCAGGATGGCGAGGTAGGATGCAGGCAGTGCTGCTCCAAATCCCGCTGACCAGGAGTAAAACCTACCCAGAATCCTCCTGGAGCGGGGTGGGTGGGGGGAGGGGAGGGGAGGGAGACAGAGGGATGTGCATTATCACTCACCATCCCAACAATGCGGTACGGCAAAACTAGGGGGGGGGGACATGGGACAAAAAGAGTTTCAGGTGTATGGCTTAGCGGCCTGTGGCTTCACATACGCTGTGAGAGGCAAACCAACGCCCAAGAAGCAATCAGCAACATCGCCCCCTAGTGTTGGGAGTCAAAAGCAAAAAAAACAAAGTCTCCAAACAGTACAATCTGAACTCGGAGCACACTGCACATCACAGTCTTCATTCCACCTGCAAGCATAAAAATCACAGGAGCTTCAGCGTAACTCAGTCCCAGTGCAAAAGCAGGATAATTGGGACCAAATTCCATTTTTTATCTTATTTACTTTAAACACAAACTATATATTTCACATTCAGCAGTTTACTGTGTATCCACTGGGCTGTAACAGAGCTTGAACAGCAAACCCCCGTTACAGTCAGGATATTTTAATTTGCCGTTTGCAGTGTTGCATGTCATTTCCAAATCCCTGTTCCCCTTCGGAATGGGCCAAGCATGGAATGCATGTGGAAATCTCACTTCCCGAGTGACCTTTGGCTGAACACGCGGCTGACGTGTTACACGGACTTTAACCCCCGATGTGCTGAGGAACCCAGGCAAGACATAGGAGGCGCCTCAGCCCTGCACTCGCACCCCCAGTGGCCCAACACACACAGACACACAGACAGACACTGCACGTACCTGAGGATGCAGAAGAAGGCGATATAGAGACCCCCGTTGGCCGTCAGGAAGGAGGCGCTCTGCAGGATCTCAGGCAGCAGCCTCTTCACATAGTAATCCCTCTTCCTCCTCCGCAGGATGGCAGCGATCTGTGGGCAGAGAGAGTTACTGCGGACGGGTACCAGCCAGCATGTGGCGCTCTCCTCCGTTATTGCTGCATCTGTCCTCAGCTGAGAGTCTCTTAGGGTTCCCCCAAGCAGGGACTTATGGGGGCAGCCTGGGGTATTAATCCTCACCCCACACAGGATCCAAGCTCACACACAGCCCTGGGGTATTAACCACCACCCCACACAGGACCTGAGCTCATATATAATCTTGGGGTATTAACCCTCACCCCATACGGGGTCTGAGCTCATACCCAGTCCTGGGGTATTAACCCTCACCCCACATGGGATCTGAGCCATGTTGTTATCCACGGTGACTCTGTGTGTGTGTATGTGTGTGCGCACACATGCATGTCTTTGTGTGTATGGGGGGTTTGTGTTCACACCAGAGCAGACAGGACCTTCCCTATGAGAGTTATGCCTATGACAGTTACAGGTATTAGAGTTACAGCCAGCACACGGACTGTGACCGGGCTCTGTAATGCACCGCTGTCCTTCACACACTCAAATTGACCGTAACCGTAAGAAATGAGAAGCAAACGACAGACACGGACGCATTACCGACATGGCTTTATAGATACTATAACGAACTCGATCCTGTAAAAACAGCAACCCTGGGTGCCGCGGAGAGGTCGGGAAGTCCCCCTCCTCCGAATGAAGCTCCGAACAGCCAGCAGTTCACAGGCCCCGCCGGGCGCGCCAGAGACCCGAGGCCGCGGGCGGTCACGGCGATACTTACGAGGTACAGCGGCGCGTATATCTTAAAGGAGACCTCCAGCGCCCCAGCCGTCACCTGCAGGCTAGACACGGTGCAGGACGAGTTCCAAGTGTGCCCGATCTCGTAGCACGTATGCGGAATGGACTTGCTGAAGGCCGCCATCTTTGCGAGCGCTCGCCGCGGCTGCGCGTTCAGGAAGGCACGGGGACGCGCAGGCTGCGGAGAGCTGAGGAAGGGGGGGAAAGGTCGCTGCTGGGGTTATTCCAGGGCAAGCCGGCAGAGAGACTCAATGAAGGGAATTAGGCACAAAAGCGCTTCGTCTTTGGTGCCAAAATTTGCCGATCGTCTAGTGCCTGGTGCTGATGGAAAATCACGTGATTTTGCAATTTGGAAAAGAGATGTCTTTTCCCAGAGATCATTCGGCAGAGATCTTTCAGCTGATAGATGGCGCAGTATTACTGTACAGTAGGGTTCGGCAGTATCGCTGATTTTCTTTTTGGTCCCAGTAATACCAAAACTGATATCCAGATACCTATATTCTTAGGTCTTTTCTGCACAGGAATCTAACCTGTAGTCCAAAACTAGTTCCACAGTCCATATAAAGGCGTACATGTATTAATAGGTGTAATTAGAATTAGAATTAACTTTATTGATCCCAGAGGGAAATTGTAGTGCATACAGCAGCGAGCATGTAGAGCACATACGAACATATTTTTAGTGCAAAAGACAAGGTGCAAAGGACACATAGTGCAAGCAAAAAATAATAATAATAATAATACATTTAATTTATAATGCACTTTATATTTGAAAGCAAATCTCAAAGTGCTACAAAATTAATTCGACCCGAAAAGTTACATAGTGCAAACTACTGTAATTATAAGGCACACTTTAGAGTCCCGATGAACAGGATAATACAAAATATTAATGATACCGATAAATATTAAGCTGGTGTGGTAGAAAAATTATGAATCAACCTCTCTGATAACACAGAGAGTCACTTAGAATAAAAGTCTGGACGTCTCAGTTTGGTGAGTAAAGAAAATCTCTTTTATTCCAGCGATTTCAGCAAAGCGCTCCCATCACACTCTGGCACTCGGTACCAAGTCACCCCCAACACACAGAGCAACCAGTTAATAAACCATAACTCCCAATTCCCTATAAGGACTTCTAAGTCCTGATTGGTCACAAAATACCAACAAACTAAGCTGAAACGTATAACAAACACAATTCTCCTGCTCCATTGGTTCACCTTGGTAGCAAGGTAAAGTTCACCCATCTTGCTCAATTTACCGGAATATGGCTCTGCTTCTAGACTCTACTTGAGATATGTATATAGATATTGATTATACACTCACCTAAAGGATTATTAGGAACACCTGTTCAATTTCTCATTAATGCAATTATCTAATCAACCAATCACATGGCAGTTGGTTCAATGCATTTAGGGGTGTGGTCCTGGTCAAGACAATCTCCTGAACTCCAAACTGAATGTCAGAATGGGAAAGAAAGGTGATTTAAGCAATTTTGAGCGTGGCATGGTTGTTGGTGCCAGACAGGCCGGTCTGAGTATTTCACAATCTGCTCAGTTACTGGGATTTTCACGCACAACCATTTCTAGGGTTTACAAAGAATGGTGTGCAAAGGGAAAAACATCCAGTATGCGGCAGTCCTGTGGGCGAAAATGCCTTGTTGATGCTAGAGGTCAGAGGAGAATGGGCCGACTGATTCAAGATGGTAGAAGAGCAACTTTGACAGAAATAACCACTCGTTACAACCGAGGTATGCAGCAAAGCATTTGTGAAGCCACAACACGCACAACCTTGAGGCGGATGGGCTTCAACAGTAGAAGACCCCACCGGGTACCACTAATCTCCACTACAAATAGGAAAAAGAGGCTACAATTTGCACAAGCTCACCAAAATTGGACAGTTGAAGACTGGAAAAATGTTGCCTGGTCTGATGAGTCTCGATTTCTGTTGAGACATTCAAATGGTAGAGTCAGAATTTGGCGTAAACAGAATGAGAACATGGATCCATCATGCCTTGTTACGACTGTGCAGGCTGGTGGTGGTGGTGTAATGGTGTGGGGGATGTTTTCTTGGCACACTTTAGGCCCCTTAGTGCCAATTGGGCATCGTTTAAATGCCACGGCCTACCTGAGCATTGTTTCTGACCATGTCCATCCCTTTATGACCACCATGTACCCATCCTCTGATGGCTACTTCCAGCAGGATAATGCACCATGTCACAAAGCTCGAATCATTTCAAATTGGTTTCTTGAACTTGACAATGAGTTCACTGTACTAATATGGCCCCCACAGTCACCAGATCTCAACCCAATAGAGCATCTTTGGGATGTGGTGGAACGGGAGCTTCGTGCCCTGGATGTGCATCCCACAAATCTCCATCAACTGCAAGATGCTATCCTATCAATATGGGCCAACATTTCTAAAGAATGCTTTCAGCACCTTGTTGAATCAATGCCACATAGAATTAAGGCAGTTCTGAAGGTGAAAGGGGGTCAAACACCGTATTAGTATGGTGTTCCTAATAATCCTTTAGGTGAGTATATGACATTGCATCACTGTTAATGTTTGGGTGTTCCATTGATTAATGATTAACACATTGACATATTGTCATTGAATCACTGCAAATAAATGGTTAACATATGATTAGTATGATTAACATGATTACTTATACATTTGCACTACCGCATAACATATTATATACTGTCTACTGCAACTATTTTATAAAGCTATAACTGTTTGTGCACAAGTTGGGGAAGCTTGGAGTTTCTTCCCCCTTTTGCTTCACTGCTGACGCCACACCGATCCCCCTGTCAATCTTCCGCTCCATCCTTCCCTCACTCGTGAACAAGTCCCCGAGATACTTAAACTCCTATTTGGGGAAGGACTCCCTCCTCGACCTGGAGAGAGCACTCCATCCTTTGCTGGCTGACGACCATAGTCTCAGATTTGGAGGTGCTGATTTTCATCCCAGCCGTTTCACATTCGGCTGCGAATTGCTCCAGTGAGAGCCGAAGGTCACGGTCCGATGAGGCCAACAGAACCACATCATCTGCAAAAAGCAGAGACCTAATCCTGAGGTCACCAAACCGGATACCCTCAAAGCCCTGGCTGCGCCTAGAAATTCTGTCCATAAACATTATGAGTAATATCGGTGACAAAGGGCAGCCCTGGCGAAGTCCAACCCTCACCGGAAACGAGTCTGACTTACTGCCAACAAAGCGGACCAAGCTCTGACAAAAGTCATACAGGGACAGCACAGCCCTGATAAGGAAGCCTAGTACCCCATACTCCCGGAGCACCCCCCACAGGACTCCCCTAGGGACACGATCGAATGCCTTCTCCAAGTCCCACAAAACACATGTGGACTGGTTGGGCAAACTCCCACGCACCCTCCAGAACCCTGCGGAGAGTATAGAGCTGGTCCACTGTTCCACGGCCAGGGTGAAAACCACACTGCTCCTCCTGAACCCGAGGTTCGACAATCCGGCGGACCCCCCTCTCCAGGACCCCCGAACAGACCTTACCAGGGAGGCTGAGGAGTGTGATCCCCCTATAGTTGGAACACACCCTCCAGTCCCACTTCTTGAAGAGGGGGACCACCACCTCAGTCTGCCAATCCAGAGGCACCGCCCCTGATGTCCACGCCATGCTGCAGATGGGTGTCAACCAGGACAGTCCTGCAACATCCAGAGCCTTGAGGAACTCCAGGCGGATCTCATCCACCCCCGGGGTTCAGCCACCGAGGAGCTTTTTAATCACCTCAGCGACCTCCGCCCCAGATACAGGGGAGTCCTCCCCCAAGTCCCCAGACTCTGCTTCCTCTTTGGAAGACATGTCGTTGGGATTGAGGAGGTCTTCGAAGTACTCCTTCCACTGACCCAAAACGACCCGAGCTGAGGACAGCAGCGCCCCATCCCCACCATAAACAGTGTTGATGCAGCACCGCTATCCCGCCCTGAGCCGCTGGATGATGGACCAGAATCTCCTTGAAGCTGTCTGGAAGTCATCCTCCATGACTTTGCCAAACTCCTCCCACACCCAAGTTTTTGCCTCCACAACTGCCAAAGCCTCATTCCGCTTGGCCCACCGGTACTCATCAGCTGCCTCTGGAGTCCCACAGGACAAAAAGGCTTGATAGGACTCCTTATTCAGCTTGACGGCATCCCTCACAGCCGGTGTCCACCAGCGGGTTCCTCCAGGTCTCACTGTCATTGCCCACGTGAGCATTGAAGTCCCCCAGCAGAACAAGAGAGTCCCCAGGAGGAGTGCTCTCCAACACGACTTCCAAGGACTCCAAAAAGGGTGGGTATTCTGAACTTCTGTTTGGCGCATAAGCACAAACAACAGTCAGGGCCTGTCCCCCCACTCAATGGTGAAGGGAGGCTACCCCAACACACAGGCGCCCAGCCAGGGGCAATAAGTATGCCCACCCCTGCTTGGCACCTCTTCCCGCGGGCAACTCCAGAGTGGAAGAGGGTCCAACCCCCCTCGAGGAGACTGGTTCCAGAGCCAAGCAATGCATCGAAGTGAGCCAGACTATATCTAGTCAGAACCTCACAACCTCATGCACCAGCTCAGGCTCCTTCCCCGTCAGAGAGGTGACATTCCATGTCCCTTGAGCTAGCTTCTGTCTTGGGCCACTGCCTAACTCACACTGCACCCGACCCCTTTGGCCCCATGGATCCATGTTATAACTTATCATAAGAGGTCTAATGAGTTGCACTTCATCTGGATCCTCACCCAGGACCTGTTTGCCTTGGGTGACCCTACCAGGGGTATAAAGTCCGAGGCAACTTAGCCCCTGGGATCACTGGAACACGCAAACCCCTCCACCATGATAAGGTGTCGGCTACTTTAATTTTCACAATTATCTGTAAAGCTGCAGTTTGTTAAATAAATTTCACCTTTAACCATCGTTATCTGTGTGACTATATAAAATGCTTTTGAACTTCTACTTTCACTTTTATAATTGTCTGTTGAAGGTCGTCTGGAAGAGGTGAGTTTTCATATATATTCCAATACCGTGCAAAATGAAAGAAACACTATAACCCATACATTTATTGGTTTTATGAAAGTCTTTGGCTGGAATTGACAGTTACTGACCTTCTCCGGGGATCTTCCTGGAACTTATGTCGATGAAGAAAGATTTCAGCATCCATATTACTATAATAACTCATTCTAGAAAGTCTTTGAGGTGATCATTTTACTTTTACTGTGGGACTACATAAAATGATGTTTTTACTTTCACAATTTTCTGTATAACTGCAGCTTTAAAGGGTAGTTTGAAAAAAGTTAGTTTGTCCAAGATATATAGACTATGTGCAGCCGCAGAAAAAAATGAGATTTTTTGTTTCATTCATTTCTCTTTCACTCATACAGCTAGTCAATCTGTCACTGACTTTTTAAACCAATTTATTTAATTATTTAACTGAGCTGTTGGTGAAATTTAACAAAATCATGGAACAGTTAAGGTGCCCCTGAGGAGAGGTTTGGGAACTGAAGCGGTGTTCATCTAGCCATCCAACTAGATATCAGTAACTTTTTCGAAATTATTATTACACAGCAAATGTGCCAGTGTTAAATTAACACTGCATGGTGTCTATATGTGTCCACACTATTCGGTATTACTTTAACACTTTTCAGTGTGCAGTAAGTGTTATTTTTACAGTGTTTATATTTATTAACTCTTATAGTGTTCAATTTACAACCTAGAGTATTGTCAAGGAGTCTCCACCTTCACATATCTGCCCCATTTTAATATGCGCAGAAGACGTCATGAGGATCAGAAGAGCCATCCTGGATAAGTTAACAGTTCTGATATGCGGTGTGCGGGCGAGCAGGGAAGCAGGCGAGAGAGCCGTGAATAGGACAAAAATGGGGTTTTATTCAAGGCAGACAGCACACAACAAAACCACATTAATGAAACAGGGAAAACAGAAATGGGAAACAGACTTGAACGCGGACTAAATACACAAGACAAGCAGAAAATAACAGACAACAGGTGATCACAATCAGGGTAGCACGTGTAGGTAATGAGGAGGCGTGGCACACACGAGGATCATATGAGCAGGTCATGACAACAGTCATCTCTGACATTAGAACGTCGCTTCCACCCTGTACCTGGCTGGTTTCTCGTCATTCCCAGTGTCTCCTGCTTCACCTTATTCTTGTGTACTGCTGTCTTAGAAATGTTGAACCTGAAAGCATCCTGCTGCTCCGCGTTGCCTCCTGCCACAATTATACCATGATATAAAAATGTAGATTAAAAAAAAATATATATGGTCTCTTCATTTTTTCTGTGGCTGAATATTTCAATATCATACAAAATGCAGACTAGTAAACCACACAAATCTTTAATTTTATTTTCTATGAAAGGCTCAGCTGAACCATAATTTTTGAGATGGTTTTGGATGGAACTGGGAGTTTCCATTGTTCTGAAACTATATCATTGCTAGTGAACTCATGCAGATGTGTAGAAAGATATTAAATTCTATATTAATATAATAGGCCTAACAAATTATAGCAATTAAATAACTGTTAAATCCCAAACATCCTTATATTTTACCTTTTACCACCGTTATCTGTGTGATCTGTGTTTGAACACCTACATTCACTTTCACAATAGTTTGTATAGACTGCAGTGGTGGAAGGTTGTTTGTAAAAATGGCGGGCAGAAATTTCCGGGCCCCATAGTAAGTAAAATTCTGCCCACTTCATGCTTCTGTCAAGTAAAAGACTTTGGGCAAAACATTTGTAAGCTTGTCACCAAATCAAGGCAGACTCTCTCAGCAGGTCCCTAACTAACCTAAACTAACCTAACTGAACTTAATGTAAACAAACCTGCCTTAAGCTAACCTCAACAAATCAAATGCCATATAGCAGCAATCTCCACGATCTGTTTACTATATTATACTATATTCCAGATAAAAACTCCAAATAAAAAGAATATCACATGCAGTACTCACCTTTTCCTTTAAAAAATTGTACAGAAGTATAGATTTTTTATTAAATATTCATTTCAAAAGCATCAAAATTGATGTATTGTGACTAAACTCAGGTATACGATACCTTAATATGTAACATAACACATTCCAGTCCTAGAACTTTCCAATATGGTCCTGTACAAAGCAAGATGCACAGTTTTGTCCTATGAAAAATATATACGTACCGTAAACTCATATCATGAGTTTACCCAAAGATTTTACTAGTTGCTATAAAAAATATAAATTACAATAGTAAATTGGGCAGCGTTAATGGTTAGGGAAGTGCACTAGTAGTTGAAAGATCGCAAGTTTGAATCCCCAACTAGCAAGGCACCACTGAGGTACCCTGAGCAAGGTACAGTACCACCCCCAAGCACTGCTCCCCGGGCGCTGAATTAGCTGCCCCCTGCTACACTGTAAAAAATAAACCGTAAATTTTACGGTAAAAAACTGGCAGCTGTGGTTGCCAGAACTTTACCGTCAAAAATACGGTAGCAACGTTATTGGTTTTACAGGACTGCACCCACTGTACTGTATATTTTACGGATTTTAATTGTTTTTATTACGGTTTATAACTGTCTAATTAACATATTTATGTTGCTATAAAAACAGTTTATACCTGTCAAATTCCAGGGTTTACATTGTAATATTCTGCCTTTTATGTCTCCCTCAACTTGCTCTTTGTAAGTAAGTTGTCCATGAAGGGCAGCCACTCATGGCTGTGCCCAGGAAGCTGGGGGTTAAGGGCCTTGCTCAAGGACCCACAGACATGCTGAGACTGGATTTGAACCAGTGACCTTGTGATTATTGGCACACAGGCTTAACCCACTGAGCCACACAGAACACATGGACCCTGTTGCTTGAGTACAAGAACTTTTATAAATAAATTACAAATATCAACTCTAAACACAGAAAGCATACAATAGGTATTTTAGACATCCAGAAATTGTGCAAATGTTGCAAAAGTAGTCAAGTAGAAAACAATTTGAATAGTGGAATATAATCGTGTGCATTATATGTGTGTATGATCAGCAGGGTTTAAATATGAGTACAGTCAATCAATTTCAATACATCTATATTGTACAGCACAATACTATATACAATATCTATACAGTATCTAAGTAGTATTGCATTTGTAAAATGCAACTAGAAAACCCCTTGTCTCATGCTGTCTTGCCATGCTTCCCCAAAGATAATACTTGTTACAGTTCGCATCAGTTAGCATAGCACTGCGCTAGCAGACCATAGCTGCTCTGGGTAAAATTGTTCTAAAATACGTTACACAGCAAATGTGCCAGTGTTAAATTAACACTGCATACTGTTTATATTGGCCCACAGCATTCAGTGTTACCTATAATACTTTACAGTGTGCAGTGAGTGTTGTTTTTACAGTGTTAATATTTCTTAAAACTCTTATATTGTTCAGTTGACAACATAGACTGTTAAGTCAGTAAGTCGCCACCTCTTCCTGGATTGCAAGCCAATATGGGTGTCACACAAGTACAAAATGGGTGGCCCATGTCTGCTCCATTTTAATATGCACTCATTTGAACTCATTTGGGCATTCAGCTGCTGTGTTTTACTAACCCACCATAATAAGAAAGACTTAGACCAACATTGCCTTTTCTCATTTAAGCATGACTAATAGGTTTTTTGTATTTGTATAAGAAAGAACCAGTTAAGTTCATCTATGAACTGCTTGTGGTATTAATGTGTGTGAAATGTATAACACCAGCCACCAAACACAGATTACAAAACTTGCCTGTGTTCAACCGCATAACAATTATTTAACAGGGCTGCGAAAAGGTGAGAGCTCTGGTAATGGTTGGAGTGTGTTTCAGCTAAAGCAGCCAGAATGGGTGGTGGCCTTATTGCTTTTAGACCACAACTTGTGATGGAAGAACAAATAAAATCATTTTGCTCATTTAATATTCAGATTTTAATTAAGCTTAATTTTTGAAACCCACCACGACTGAGGATGGTATGGCACTGATATTAGTCTTCACCACATTTTGCTACTTGTGTATGCTAGTTGGTCTGAGCGGTGTATTGGTGCTGGAATCTTAACTGTAGTGGTGCATGTGATCTGGATACTTTACCTAGAGAGCCCAGGCTTAGAAAAGGAGAAAAAAAAAATATATATTGATTTTCCATAGCCTTTTCTTTCCCACCTAGTGCTGCCTTTAGTCAAAGCATATAGGCTAATTAATCTCATTTAGTCATTGGCAAGCACACAAGTGGCATTTCTGTGGTTTTTATTCTCTTGCCCTATTCATCACAATCGCGGTGGATTGAAAAAAAAAAATCTATTAAGTCAAAAACAGTACCGTGTCATGCTATGCAAATATACATCCAGTACCATTGGTCTACAGTGGAGTGGGCGGTACCAGGAGCTGCAAAGAAAAGGGTATCACAACTGTCCTAACACCTTTCCGCATATATTAATCATCCAAGGGCCAGACTAGCAATCAAATGCACCCCCACCCCATTAAAATACATATCACTCTGGAGACATGTCCTGTACATCTCCACAAAACTTTCTTTGACCAGACATATATAATATAAAACCACAAATCAGTGGAAAACCACCAGAACCACAGCTCTTTAATCTTCAAGATCAGACAGAACTTAGCCGACAACACTTTAACATAAGACAAGAAAAAGCTGGTCTTTTTTGGTCAGAGTCTTTCTCATTATGGTGGGTGAATCTGGGGTGGCTCTTCTGATCCTTATGACTTCTTGTGTGCATATTGAAATGGGGCTAATATGTGGAGCTGATGACTTAACAGTCTAGGTTGTCAATTGAACACTATATGAATTAATAAATATTAACACTGTAAAAACAAAACTTACTGCACACTGTAAAGTATTATAGGTAACACTGAATGCTGTGGGCCAATATAAACAGTATGCAGTGTTAATTTAACACTTGCACATTTGCTGTGTAACGTATTTTAGAACAATTTTACCCAGAGCAGCTATGGTCTGCTAGCGCAGTGCTATGCTAACTGATGCGAACTGTAACAAGTATTATCTTCGGGGAAGCATGGCAAGACAGCATGAGACAAGCGGTTTTCTAGTTGCATTTTACAAATGCAATACTACTTAGATACTGTATAGATATTGTATATAGCATATAGTACTGTATATAGTATTGTGCTGTACAATATAGATGTATTGAAATTGATTGACTGTACTCATATTTAAACCCTGCTGATCATACACACATATAATGCACACGATTATATTCCACTATTCAAATTGTTTTCTACTTGACTACTTTTGCAACATTTGCACAATTTCTGGATGTCTAAAATACCTATTGTATGCTTTCTGTGTTTAGAGTTGATATTTGTAATTTATTTATAAAAGTTCTTGTACTCAAGCAACAGGGTCCATGTGTTCTGTATGGCTCAGTGGGCTAAGCCTGTGTGCCAATAATCACAAGGTCACCGGTTCAAATCCAGTTTCAGCATGTCTGTGGGTCCTTGAGCAAGGCCCTTAACCCCCAGCTTCCTGGGCACAGCCATGAGTGGCTGCCCTTCATGGACAACTTACTTACAAAGAGCAAGTTGAGGGAGACATAAAAGGCAGTTTCCCCATGGGGACTTGCAGTCAAATATAAGAACATTGTTAAACAGCTTTAAGTTACATTTTCATGTTGAGTTAACTTAAATATATAAGTACACTTAAAAAAAGTGAACAAGTGAATGTTGGGAGATATTAAAAAAAATGTTAATTGATCTCAAAATGTATAAACAGGGTAACTTGGGTATTTTAAGTAAGAACAAATTATTTTGCATGAGTACAACAAACTCAAAACTAGATTTTTCTGTTTACTTAAAACTGGAAATTTCATAACTTAAAAAATTTGATGTAACTGATTACCTCAAATTTTTTGAGTTTTGCCAACTTATTCGGGATTACAGTGCAGTATATTGTTAATTTTACTGCAATAAACCATATTTTCATATGTTTTTAACTGTGAAATGTAAGGTCTTACTCTGTAAAACTAATTACGGTTTTTCACTGTAAATTCTAAGGTTATCGCATGTTTTGTGGAATATGGTTTTATCCGGTAGCATTTATACGGTATTTTACTGTTAAATCTACGGACATTTTTTACAGTGTATGTCATATTGTCACATATGGGTTAAATGCAGAGAACACATTTTGTTGATGTGCACTGTGTGTTGTGGTGTGTCAGCAATGACCACTAATAACCTAATTCTAAATACCCTTTACTCAACACTGACCAATATACCAAATAAACATTCTCAAATCATGTCATTGCTAGGGAACTCATGAAGATGTGTAAAAGGATTTTTCAACATCTGAATTATAATAACTTATTCTTCCAATTGTATAACTGTTAAATCCTAAATGTACTTAAGCCTATATTTTACCTTTAAAACTATTATATACTGTATGTGACTATATAATACCTAGATAGCAAAGTCCCATTGAAACAACACTGATTAAACATCAGACAAAATCATTGAAACAATAATGATCTTCAACATTGTTTTAACATTGATCTTGCTCAGTGGCGCACTCAGACTGTTTAGAGGGCAGCGGCGAAAAAATACAAAGGGCGCCTATTTTACGACACGTGCCCCCCACCCCACCCCACCCCACCCCTACATGTTTAGAATGGTACGATATGTTTGGGTTAGTCCTTGATTTAGATTGCCCAACTACTGTTTTGTGGACTACAGAGGCGACCTATTGATATCACACTTTCGTATACATACTGTAGGAACATCTCAAAGGTATGTTATTCATCTACTTTTATCGCAAGTGTAGGAAGCTTAGGGATCATTATCTTCACTGGAAGGGCAGTGTCTTCAGAGAGGTTTTTCTCTCCATTACAGGGGCACTTCATAGCAGCACCCTTTTCTATTGGATGGTTACCCATAGAGGGCACTTAGACCATTGTAAGGGCATCTAATAGGGCACTGCATCGCATTCTCTCCACTAGAAGGACACTCATTAAGGCACTTCTTCACACTTTCTTGCTCTATAGGGCACATCTCCTCACATAATGGGGGCTAAATCGTGTGAAGGGCAGCCAATAGCGGCATTTAAAATACTTTAACAGTGCTTCTTCAGCCATAGGAGTGATCTTCAGTGATCTTGTTCATTGTCAAGGTTACCCATTCAACATTGGAAAACTGATAATGTCCTACAAGGATACTTTTGCCAGGGACTGGCTGACCCTGCTGTTTCATTGCTGTGGATTAAAGTGTCTGCTAAATAAATACATCAAAATGCTTTTAAACAGATAATGAAAACAGTGTTTCATTGAACAGGTCTGCAAGTTGAAGTCTAGAAAATGGGAAATTGGTTCAGTCAACCATGGAGGAATGTCGAGTGGAATGATAGGTATGGATCCTGTTTTATATTTATTTATTTTCACCAGCATCATTTTTATAATTTTAATACATATACAATATTTTAAAATTATACATGCGTTCTATACCCCTTTTTCTCACACATACAGCTCAGGTAAGGACACTGTGCCCATGATCAGAGGATCACTGGTTCAAATCCTGTGGCTGCAGTATAGAAAAAAAGCACCCAATTTTTATCCATCCATCCATCAACTTTGTGC
This sequence comes from Paramormyrops kingsleyae, assembly GCF_048594095.1. Lineage (NCBI taxonomy): Eukaryota > Metazoa > Chordata > Actinopteri > Osteoglossiformes > Mormyridae > Paramormyrops > Paramormyrops kingsleyae. Next base: position 14,155,250 of record NC_132820.1, read on the forward strand.
TGCTCATACAGGTGCAGGTCATGGGGGCAGCAACCTGAGCAGAGATGCCCAGACCTCTCTCTATCCAGCCCCTTTGGGGGGATACCAAAGCATTCCCAGATATAATCCGTAACCTCCTGAGACCCCACCCATTCATTTATGTCCATTGCAGCGGACATTTTGTTTTTGCATATATCTTTTCACTGATGTAAGGAAACATATTTATTCCTGTTGTACACTAAAGAGGACATGCTGCAAAATTTAAAATAAAAATAAATTTCAAAAAAGATGTCTTATTTCCTCCAAAGACATAGAAAATCACAATTTACCTAAAACTGGAGGACACTTTTTTCCTTGGGTATCAGGAGGATATAATCTCTCTAGTGTGTCCTGTGTCTGCCCTGGGATCTCCTCCCAGTTGCACACACTTGAAGCACCTTCCCAGGGAGCCGTCCAGAAGGCATCCGAGCCAGATGTCCAAACCACCTCAGCTGCTCCCTTTTGATGTGTAGGAGCAGCAGCTCCACTTTGAGCTCCTCCTGAATGTCCAAGCTTGTATCTATGATCTCATTATTTCAGACGCTACCCAAAAGCTCCTGACCATAGGTAAGGGAAGGAACATAAATCGACTGATAAATCAATTCACTTTCTGGCTCAGCTAATTCAAGACAGACTGGTACAGCATCCGCATAACTACTGGTGCTGCAACGATCCACCTGTCAATCTCCAGCTCCAATCCTCCCTCACTCGTAAACAGCACCCTGAGACATAAACTCAATAACCTTGAGGCAGTAACTCTTCCCTACCCTGGAGGGGGAAATCCACCCTTTTCTGGTTGAAAACTATGACTTCAGGTTGTTTCATATTCAATTTTTCTACTTAAGTAAAAGTGCAGATACCACAACAAAATGTTACTCAATTAAGAGTAAAACTCATCCAGTAAAATACTACAAGTAAAATTATAAAAAAAAATACCTGGTTTGACCTAGAACTCGATCTGAATATCAGAAGTCGAACCGTGAACGCTGACCTAATATAAATTGTACGTGCCAGGAAATGAGTCATACATACTACAATGCAATTCTTACTTGAATGCCTTCTTGACAGACTGGACGATTAACCAAATAAAGCAGCGCAACATTACAGTAATTAACAATAAATTAACCACTAACTTACGTGTACTATTAGAGCTTTTATGTCATTTATTTAAACTTTATTTTACCAGGTAAATTAACTGAAAACCAGTTCTCACTGCTTTACGTGATATTCGGGAGAAATAGCAGATTACGCATCGGAACTGCCTGGGATACAAACGTCATGCATGTAACTAAACTCTTCAGCCAATAAGGGCAAAGGTGTGTCGTCACGGAGGCGGTTCCAGTTTGTGCAGCCGAGTGAGAGGTCGCAATGCATCTAACCGTAATGCATTGCGTCAAGATCAGAATGCCTTGCTTTAAGCCAGCGCTGTAACCAAGTCGAACGCACCCAATGACCGGACTGGGGAAACAAACTGAAATGCGGACTTAATACTTTTTTTTTTTTTTTTATTCAAGCTTTTTTAACAGACATAAATGGCGTAGTACAATTTCAGAAAAATTTGAGTTAGACACACCAGACATTGAACAAGCAGTTACATATGATTACATATACAAGTAAAAAAAAAATACAAATGACAAATGAATGCTCTTCTTGTTTTATCCTGTTCATTTTGTGTTTAAATGCTAAAAAAAAAACATCTTTAGGTGTAATTTTGGGGGGCCGGGAACCAATTTATTGGTTTTACATTATTTCTTATGGGAAAAATTCGATCAGAACTCGAACTTTTTAGGATTTGATCCAGAGTCCAGAACGGATTAAGTTCGAGAGCCGAGGTACCACTGTACATTCTAATTTATTGCTCTTACAAGAAGCAACCTAGCTATTCCTTTAAATTCATCCAAAACAAGTTTGAATATAGTATTATAGTATTTTAAGTTAGTATTTTAGTATTTGCAGCACAATAGGAAAACTGAATTGCAAGAGGGTAAGCAGATGTTTTCTTTTTATTCAAAAAATCCTCTGAAACTTGCTGAACTTTTTGACATTATTGATAGTGGAATGACGATTTAATTCTTTGGTAAACAAAAGATCAATCTAGAGGCCAGATTTATTAATGAATTTAAAATCCTCTCCCTCCACAATGGACAATGGCTGATCGTCCAATGCAATCATCACCATTATTTCAGTATTACCTCTAGCGCTGAAAACTTTAAATATTGATAAAGTTTAAACATCAGAAAGCAGTTTTGGTAAGTTAAAATATTGCTCAAGAATTGTGAGAGAGTTTCGTGCAACCCTACTCAGGTGGGCTGCATGCAATTTGCACCGATCTGATATTCAGATCAGTATCGGCACTGATCCATACCTAATTATACGGATCGGGTATCAGCCGTATGCAACCGATCCATGCCTGATACATAATTTTCGGCAGTCTGTAAAAAGATAGCTCCTATTTCTTGTAAAACCAATTTATACAATCAACTGCACAACAGCTCCTTCCCATTATTACCTGGCTCTCAAGCTTCATCAAAAGTTTGGAGTGAGATTACATTAGGGCTGAAACGTGTGTCTCAAGGTCAATGCGTGACACTTCAGAGCCCTGCCTACCGCAGTCACCGGATCTTCCTCTTCCACATTGTCTGCACTCCATGTATGTGCGCATCCATGTAATAATGTGCTTGCAGCGGGATCACATTCAAGTTATTTTGCAATTTACCCAGAAACAACAAATGCTATTTTCTGATTGGTTGGTAGGTTAGCTATTAACTCTGTTTAACTGATAACGGCTATGAACTCGGCTGAAAACTCCACTCCATCTGCCTGCCCCTCGTCCATTAATTCTATAAAAGGGACACCTTGGTGGGGGTTATGCCTTACTTCTCAATGTGAGAAACAAAGTGTGGCATGTCAGCATGTGAACTGGTTGAAATGTGTGTGTCTGACGGCCAATGCGTGAGACTTGAGAGCCCTAACTGCATTTTAGTTGTGTTGTTTTGCAGCATTCGAGATGCGTGCTAACGCTGCCACTCAGTGGGTGTGAGTGCAGTTATTTCTCAGGTCTAACAGTATTGCCAGACACAAAACACTCATTATTTCTGCTACAGACAGTTTATCTACTAAGAACTGTAAAGATTTCCTCCAGGTTGGCTGGCCATGTCATTGATGGTCTGATACATTGTTTAATTTAATGTGAAGTGCAGCATATGAATAAGTGGGAGTGTCTTTGATCCCGATACTCTGAGTTCCATAGTTGCTACACAGAAAGCAGGCAGCATGTTATGCAGTGTGCTGTGGCCTCATACTGATGAGCTGTTAGTGGGGACAAATCAGTCTGAAGTGCTGAAAGATCTGCAGTCACAGGCTCCCCCTGCTGATACAGACATTGCAGCATATCATGTGTGTCATTCCACTGTGTCTCAGCTTCCATAATTACCTTCATTACAGGCCGACCCATTTGTTCTTAGGCTTTAGTCGCTCCTTCAATGTAGTGCTTGATTTGTAATAACTAACTATTTTCCTTCCTTTATTTCTAACAGCATTGATTCCAGTAATAGTATGAATTGTTTTTTTACCATAAGATTTAGAGCAATGCAGACAGCATGTCTTATTTCTAATGTATTTGCAGCAGCTATCATGTTACACACACCGATGTCTAAGTTATTGGTTATGGTACATTCTCAGGGTACCAACTCATAATATTCTCACACTTGGGCTTGTTTTCTTGACTGGGCCATGAGTGTAACTTTGATGTTCACAAACACACACTGTATCGGCAATATGGACTGAAAAATGAAACCCATCATCTGGAGTCTCTTTCCCTCATATGATCCCACCAATATTCAAAGCAAAGCCCCACCTGTTGAAAACAAGCCGACCAGTTGAGTAGCTCCCTACCCGACTGAACCTCCTCCCATCAGACTGAACCACTTTGGTGATTCACTGCCTGACTGAAACAAACTTCTTCAAACATCGTAGATCACGTTTTTTTTCTCTGAATGAACCAAACTTTGAAGCAGTCCTTCATTTGATTTATTCTTGGGTTAGTTTTTGTTTGCCTTCCCATCTGTGTTTAGACCCCTCATAGTCCTTTGTTCCCCTGAGTTGAGTTTGTAATTAAAATCCCCTTGTTTTCTGTAAACTGCTCAGAGGATTGTCATTGACCATGCTGAAGCATTACATTCCCCCTCCCCTATTTTCCCCTTGCCCCCCCAATCACCCCCCTATGCCCCTCCTGAGAAAGTTTTTTTAAATAAACTTGTCAGCAGTTGCCTGCCCTCTTGACCTTCTGCTCTCCTTCTGCTGCTGAAATCATGATTTTAGTTTCAGTTTCATTTTGGAATCAGAACTGGCAAGAGCTACTGACTGCATATGTTATTTACATGACAGATCTGTGCACCGGTGGACCAAACCCCTTTTGCTTTACAGGTGGGGAAGGGGAACAAGGAGGGGGGTGTGGGGACAGGAATCAGGCAGATAAACAGATAAAGGAAATAGGCTGAGAGGCATGTATAGTATTACTTATTTCTATAATAAAAGAAAGTATCAAAATTACAAACCAAAAGCTTTTGATGTCCCACCCAGGCAGGTGCTCGGGGTTTTAATTAGCCAAACCAGAAGATGTATATGCATTTTATACCAAATATGTTTCAAAACCCAAACACACTTTAACCTTAGATATCATGGTTTCCACGTCACAATGAAATTAGGTGAAATGAGTTAGAAACAGAAACAGACTTACAGTCCTTCTGTGTTGTAAGCTCCATCATCACCAAATGCTTGTTTATTCCCCTGCTGCTTTAATAATCTCAGGCAGATACATCATTCATACACTGGGCAGGTACATCATTCATACACTGGGCAGGTACATCATTCATACACTGGGCAGGGATGTCACACATAGATTGGGCATAAAAACTGGGTTATAAAAACACTGGGTTGATGTGTCGCACACACACACACACTGGACATTTTAAATGCAGAAGTATCCACATGGTTTAACTTCTGATCTCCGGTCTACACACATGGTCCTGCACAGAGACTCTCACAGCCTCTTAAATAGCCACCCCCATGCAAAAGTCTCCTGTTTGTCAGCCGCTGCATTACAGCCCCTGCAAGGCCATGCTGCTCCTGCGCTGCTTCACTCTCCTTCTAGGGGGGGTGGGATTAGATGAAAATGCACCTTATCTTTGGCTACAAGAATTGCTGATCATCTAGTGCCTGGTGCTTATGGGAAGTCACATGATTTCTCAAAAGGGACAGCAAATCATCTAAGGGTGACTGACCAAGCTGTTCCAAATCAACACACATTTATTTGAAAAACAAGTCATAAAATGGCAGTTCTTTTCTCTGGATGTTTATAGGACAGCTAAGCTGTTTGTAAGTGGCTCACATCACACCCCAGTGACTGTGTACATCCCTCAGTGTGACTTGCACCACACCTGACAGTGTGTCCCTTAGTGTGGCTCATCCTTTCCTGACAAAGTGCTCTGCTCTCCTTAATCCCTGAGGGCTAGTTACACCTTGTGTGCTGTAATAACATACAGGCTTGTTAATGTTAAAGGTTCCTTAAATTACCTTGGATATTAAATAGAGTCTAGAGTCCTGTTGCTTGGGTGATAAACTGTAAATGTTGAGGAAATGGTTTCCCAGGGCTTGTCTTTATGAGGCTCTTCTGCATGTGCTTGAAACTGTGGTAACACTGCTAGCATGTTGGGGGTAATTGAGTTACACTGTCATTGTGCTGACTGAAGCTGTGTGGAGTTTGTGTGGAGTCTAAAAGCACAGATGCTTGGTAGAAGGTTTACACAGCACTGAAAATGCCCCAAGCAAAGTGTTTCTATCGGCTTCTGAGGAAGATGAATCACACAGAATGTGGCCAGAAGCTGTGAACACACAACCTGCAGGAAACCCTGGGGGGACAGAGAACTGTGCTTCATTCCTGGACGTGAGCATGTGTAGATACGTCTCCCAGGCTCAAAAGGGTAAGCTGGGACATTTCACATTTTGTAACAGGAATTGCCTTTGCCTCTAAGCTATTAGAAAAAAAGCACAAGCAGAGTCACACGTAGAATGCCGTGACAGGATAGCTGGCCATTGATGCACTGCTGCCATCTGCTGTTTTTCTTGAATTATTACACCTCAAATTCATTTCTTGGTTCTATCACAGGGATTCTGTATTACTAGACCAAAGGAAAGATTAAAAGCGATAAAATTTCCATTAAGCAAATGATATGTTTACCTTAAAACAATTGACAACATCGCCTCCTAGTGTTAAGGATCAAAAATCTCCAAATTGCACAATCTGAACTTGGAGCACAGTAAGCATCACAGTCTTCATTCAAACTGCAAGCATAAATCTTACGGGAGTTTTTACATAACTCAGACCCAGTGCACATGCAGGATACTTGGGAACAAATTCCATTTTTAATTTTATTTACTTTAAACACTAACTATACATTTCACATTTAACTTTATACTGTGTGTGCATCAGACAACTCATAAGAACTAACAATAAACTGTAGTAAAGACTAATATCAGTGCCATACCATCCTCAATCATGGTGGGTTTCTACAAATTAAGCTTAATGAAAATCTGAATATTAAATGAGCAAAGTGATTTGATTTGTTCTTCTATCCCAAGTTGTGGTCTAAAAGCAATAAGGCCACCACCTATTATATATGCTTTAGTGGAAATACACTCCTTCAACCATTAAGGTAGCTCTTACCTTTTCTCAGCCCTTTTATTTCACATTTTTACTACAGGCAGTTCTTAAGAAAACTAGGCTGATTCTTTCTTACTCTAACTGAAGAAACCTTGTTGATACTTAAACAAATACATTCATAGCAACAGTTTCTCAATGCCCTCCAACATGAGCACAGTTCTTTGGGTATCAAGAGCTGAACTGAAATAAAATTTGCATAAAAAGAGAAAAGGCTATGTTGGTCTGAGTCTTTCTTATTATGGTGGGTTAGTAAAACACAGCAGCTGAATGCCCCAATGAATTTAAATGTGAGTACATTAAAATGGGGCAGATATGGGCCACCCATTTTGTACTTGTGTGCCACCCATATGGGCTTGCAATTTGGGAAGAGGTGGAGACACACTGAAAAAAGTGTCACAAGGGTGTAGCTGGTTTGACCTAAAATTTTCATGAAGAATTGATGTATTATTTTCTGTCATGTGTTCAACTTAAGTTTTTTAGCTGAACAGACTCAATTAGACAAACTGCACCACTAAAGCAGAATGATCCTTTCGGTCAAAGCTTAAAATTGCTTGTGTGCTTGGATCGCACATGCGCAAGTCCTACTGCACATCTCTGAGAATAACCGCCACAAAGCTTGCCGTTACTATATACACTCACCTAAAGGATTATTAGGAACACCTGTTCAATTTCTCATTAATGCAATTATCTAATCAACCAATCACATGGCAGTTGCTTCAATGCATTTAGGGGTGTGGTCCTGGTCAAGACAATCTCCTGAACTCCAAACTGAATGTCAGAATGGGAAAGAAAGGTGATTTAAGCAATTTTGAGCGTGGCATGGTTGTTGGTGCCAGACGGGCCGGTCTGAGTATTTCACAATCTGCTCAGTTACTGGGATTTTCACGCACAACCATTTCTAGGGTTTACAAAGAATGGTGTGCAAAGGGAAAAACATCCAGTATGCGGCAGTCCTGTGGGCGAAAATGCCTTGTTGATGCTAGAGGTCAGAGGAGAATGGGCCGACTGATTCAAGCTGATAGAAGAGCAACTTTGACTGAAATAACCACTCGTTACAACCGAGGTATGCAGCAAAGCATTTGTGAAGCCACAACACTCACACACCTTGAGGCGGATGGGCTACAACAGCAGAAGACCCCACCGGGTACCACTCATCTCCACTACAAATAGGAAAAAGAGGCTACAATTTGCACGAGCTCACCAAAATTGGACAGTTGAAGACTGGAAAAATGTTGCCTGGTCTGATGAGTCTCGATTTCTGTTGAGACATTCAAATGGTAGTCAGAATTTGGCGTAAACAGAATGAGAACATGGATCCATCATGCCTTGTTGGCATGTGGTGTAATGGTATGGGGGATGTTTTCTTGGCACACTTTAGGCCCCTTAGTGCCAATTTGGCATCGTTTAAATGCCACGGCCTACCTGAGCATTGTTTCTGACCATGTCCATCCCTTTATGACCACCATGTACCCATCCTCTGATGGCTACTTCCAGCAGGATAATGCACCATGTCACAAAGCTCGAATCATTTCAAACTGGTTTCTTGAACATGACAATAGGTTCACTGTACTAAAATGGCCCCCACAGTCACCAGATCTCAACCCAATAAAGCATCTTTGGGATGTGGTGGAACGGGAGCTTTGTGCCCTGGATGTGCATCCCACAAATCTCCATCAACTGCAAGATGCTATCCTATCAATATGGGCCAACATTTCTAAATGTACAACTACTTTGCTGCTTTCAGCACCTTGTTGAATCAATGCCACGTAGAATTAAGGCAGTTCTGAAGGCGAAAGGGGGTCAAACAACGTATTAGTATGGTGTTCCTAATAATCCTTTAGGTGAGTGTATATGCTGTCCTCAGGTAAGAATGAAAAATGGAACCTGTAAATTAATTTTTTTGTTCTTATATCTTAGTCGAGAACATGATTGCATGTTGACGTTTTAAAGTTAGTATTGGGTAGAACATAGTTATGTAGAACATCTACCTAGCAAGTTTATTTTACATAGATTGGTCGCCATTAGCCGTTTATTGGGAAATGCTCAATGTGAATATTAGTATTAATATATAGATATTATTCTGTGTTAGCTAGCCATATTAAGTACTAGTTCCTTTTGAATTAATGTCAAGAACCACAGCAAGGGTACAAGGTGCGATTTTTGAGTTAGTTGTTAAGAAAACAGTTCTGTGTCGCATGTAGAGAAACGGGGAAAAGGATTTCTCAACATGTACACGAATGTTTAAAAAACGTTGCTTTTTCTTAACCTTTTGGTCTTTCATCCACACGTAAACTGAGTTTCAGTTCATTGAAACGGAGTTTTTGCAAAACTCCAGAGTGAACATTATCAGAAGCTGGTTTAACATGCTGTGGACAGCCATTTTTTGCGTTTTATGTGGGCACAAATGTTTTAAAGTAGTGTTTGTGTGGACAGGATTATATTGTAATTATAGGTGATTGTTTTTCGCAGAGTGAAGAAAGGTGTCATAATTACCCACAAAAATAACAGATCTTCCGCGCAAGTAGCTATTAGTGGCTGCACCTTCACTCGCTCACCGCTAATAACCAACTTTTTTTCCCCCTCCCATTCAGTTCGTCCTAGAATGGCTATTTCTTCACCCCAATCCACAAAATCCCATCCCATTTCATACTGGCCTATCTCTAGCCTCACTGTTCGCGCCCTATCACTGATCCCTCCCAATCAAAATCAATTTTAATAACAGGTGGCATGGGGAAAGGGCGTTACACACCTACACGTTCTTGTTTATGGCTTGTTTATGAATAATGCGTCAAAATAAAGTGGACTGTTACAGTAAACTGGCTTGGTTTTATTATTTGTTTCAAATTATATTCATTAGTTGAGCATGATTGGTTGTAAGTGAAAAAATCTAATGTATTAGATTGACTATTTTAAGTTGAACTGACTTGAAAAAATTATATTAACCCAACTTGAAAAAATTAAGTGTGAAAAAATGAAGTAATTTTTTAAGTTGATCCAATGTTTCATTCTTTACAGTGCTAAGTGAAAAAATCTAATGTATTAGATTGACTATTTTAAGTTGAACTGACTTGAAAAAATTATATTAACCCAACTTGAAAAAATGAAGTGTGAAAAAATGAAGTAATTTTTTAAGTTGATCCAATGTTTCATTTTTTACAGTGCACATTGACTTACCCTATGGTGTAAATTGAACACTATTAGAGTTAATAAACATTAATACTGTAAAAACAACACTCACTGCACACTGTAAAGTGTTAAAGGTAACACTGAATGGTGTGGACCCATATAAACACCATGCAGTGTTAATTTAACACTGGCACATTTGCTGTGTACATAAAATATCAAAATATTGTGAACACATGTGAATTACAATAATAACGCATAATGAATAAAAATATTTTGCAGAAAAACATAACTTGGACATTGTCAGTTATTTTCTTCATTAATCATTTTGTATTCAGCTGCTGATTTGAAAATAAATCAACTGTTGTCTGGAACTGAAACCATTGGCTGCCAGGAAAATGGGAGAGTTGTTTTGCTGCTCTAAATTGTAATGATGGTTAAGAAAAATTCCATCCAATATTCAGTTATACTGTTTAGTTGTATAATATTCACCTGCTGTAAAAACTGGTATTTCTGTTTGAAAGGAGTTTTGAAAGAATTTTGTTTATAGCCCAACTGTTATGCACTTTTTAAATTGTCCTAGCTGTTGCTCAGTGGAATTTTGACAACTTGTTAAATCAACATAGTTATGAACATTTCTTGTCATATCTCTTCTAAATATGCATTTAGTGCATGTTTCATTTAGAGAAATGGACAAAGAAGCCATTTATATGGTTGCACATAATAAAATCTGAAAACAAAAGATTGTATATAAATGCATTTCATTGGTATTTTAAATATATTTAATGTAGTAAATGCAAGTATACAAAAAAGACTTCTTGAAATCATACTATAGGTTGTTATGGTGCAGTATTTTACATTTCTATAAAGCAAATAACTGTGTTGTAAAAACTGCAGACTTTAAGTTGTCTTGTCTAAAATTTCAGTTGCATTAATAAAAACTATTGATTTGAATGTAAACAGATTATTCAGTACACCTAACTTAAAGCAAATGGGTTAATTAAACTTGTTGACTTGATTTGAAAAAACTTAATTCATTTGTGTGTTACCAATTGAAGCAATTTTTTTAAGTTGGTCCAACATTTTTTTTTTTCAGTGCAATTTTTTTAAGTTAGTCCAACAATTCTTTTTTTTCAGTGTACTCTTTAATAACAAAGTTCAGTGTGGGCTTAGGCCAGATTTCCTTAATACAAATAACATTTGATTTCCTTCTGAGATTATTAATAAAGCCTTTAAACTTGTCCATTTGCTATGAGACTTCTTGCATTCCACTGTAAAATAATCAGTTTGTCCCATCACATGGTCCATCTGACTTCGATTCTACTTCTAGTTTTCTAGTAACATGTTCCCAGGAAAGGTCTTTTACTGCCAAGAATTTCTCTGCTCCCCTCACAATAATTAAAATTTTCTCCGTTTTATGTTTAACGTGATCGATGCAATTAGTCACGTATGCAATATGCCTGGTGCTGATGGAAAATCACGTGATTTCGCAGCTGGGAACAGAGACGGTAGCCCATCTTTCAGCTGATAGATGGCGCAGTATTACTGTGGAATAGGGATCGGCAGTATCGCTGATTTTCTTTTCGGTGCCATAACAAGTAATGACAAGACTGGTATCCAGATACATATATTCTTAAGTCTTTACAGTCTGTACAGAAATCCAACCTGTAGTCCAAAACTAGTGCCACAGTCCATATATAGGCGTACATGCATTATTAGGTGTAATTAGAATTAGAATGAACTTTATTGATCCCAGAGGGAAATTCTAGTGCATACAGCAGCGAGCATGTAGAGCACATACGAACATATATTCAGTGCAAAAGACAAGGTGCAAAGGACACATACTGCAAACAAAAAAGAAACATAGTGCAAACTACTGTAATTATAAGGTACACGATACCGTCCTGATGAACAGGACATGCAAATATATGTTATTCACAGCGGGGCGGTGGGCGGAGCTGCGGATCACTGCCGCGCTTTCTCAGTGCGTGGGCAGATTCCGTTGTCTTCGTGTTTCTTAGCCATGGTCCAAACTTGTCGCCCAAACTAATGGCAAAGTCACACGCGGCTTAAGTTAGCTACTTATCTGCACCTTCCGATTCGTTTACCTTCTTATTCCTAGCGTCTTATTTCGGGGCTTAAGTTCGCTTCTTATTCGCAGCACCGCTAGAAGGGAATGTTCACGCATGATGCAGTTTTTAAAAGACATTTTGGAAATACAAAATAACGTATGAATAAAAGGTTTGAGCTATAGAACGTATATTTATTTCGTACTAGAAAGTCTTCCTGTATTGAAAATGGTGGAATTACCTGGGTGTGATGTGATTTTTGATTTGTAACAAATTATTTTTTTTATTTTTTGCAGGATTTTTGCGCACAGACTTTGGAAACTAAATGGCAAAGTGTGGATTGTATTTTCTTTTTATAATTTTCGTTTTCATTTTATTTTTTGCAGAAAATACCTCCCATTAATAAAAGGTCTCTAACAAAATTGAACAATATTAAGAACAATTCTGCCCACGCCCTGCAGGGGCTTGGAACACATTTAGCCACCGGCTCATTTCAACACGAAGCGCTAAAAAGCACCACAGGTGATCCGTACTGCCTGCTGCCATCAGACACCACAACGCCTCTTCCTACTGTCCCACCCCGCATCCGCAGCCGTAACACGCCCGGGGTACACTGAAAAAAAAGAATTGTTGCACCAACTTAAAAAAAATTGCACTGAAAAAACAATTGTTGGACCAACTTTAAAAAATTGCTTCAATTGGTAACACACAAATTAATTAAGTTTTTTCAAATCAAGTTAACAAGTTTAATTAACCCATTTGTTTTAAGTTAGGTGTACTGAATAATCTGATTACATTCAAATCAATAGTTTTTATTAATGCAACTGAAATTTTAGACAAGTCAACTTAAAGTCTGCAGTTTTTATAATACAGTTATTTGCTTTATAGAAAAGTAAAATACTGCACCGTAACAAACTATAGTATGATTTCAAGAAGTCTTTTTTGTATACTTGCATTTACTATATTAAATATATTTAAAATTCCCATGAAATGCATTTACTAAAAATATTTGGTACAATCTTTTGTTTTCAGATTTTATTATGCACAACCATATAAATGACTTCTTTGTCCATTTCTCTAAATGAAACATGCACAAAATGCATATGTATAGATATGACAAGAAATGTTCATAACTATGTTGATTTAACAAGTTGTCAAAATTGCACTGAGCAACAGCTAGCACATTTTAAAAAGTGCATAACAGTTGGGCTATAAACAAAATTCTTTCAAAACTCCTTTCAAACAAAAATACCAGTTTTTACAGCAGGTGAATATTATACAACTAAACAGTATAACTGAATATTGGATGGAATTTTTCTTTCCCATCATTACAATTTAGAGCAGCAAAACAACTCTCCCATTTTCCTGGCAGCCAATGGTTTCAGTTCCAGACAACAGTTGATTTATTTTCAATTTCTAAACCCAAATGAATACAAAATGATTAATGAAGAAAATAACTGACAATGTCCAAGTTATGTTTTTTCTGCAAAATATTTTCATTCATTATGCGTTATTATTGTAATTCACATGTGTTCACAACATTTTGATATTTTATGTAACAGTAAATGTGCCAGTGTTAAATTAACACTGCATGGTGTCTATATGGGTCCACACCATTCAGTGTTACCTTTAACACTTTACAGTGTGCAGTGAGTGTTGTTTTTACAGTATTAATGTTTATTGACTCTAATAGTGTTCAATTTACACCATATGGTAAGTCAATGAGTCTCCACCTCCAAACATTTCCCCCATTTTATTATGCGCACAAGTCATGAGGATCAGAAGAACCAGCCCAGATTTACACACCATCATGAGAAAGACTGACCAAAAAGGACCTTACAGCTTTTTCTTTCTTTTTTTTATTTTTTTATTTTTTTTTAAGCTTTGCTGGCTCTGCTCTGACTGTTCTTGGAGATTAGAGATTATCAGGTTCTCCACTCTTTTGAATTCTACTTTTGTGAAGAAGTCCTAGATGTTGATCCTATCATCATTATATTTGGTAGGTACAGTATCATCTGCAGAGGACCAAAATGTATTCAAAGAATTTTGCATAAGAAGTGAGTCATATGTCAGGAATGCTTGGAAGGAGTCAAGCCAAACCTGGTATATTTCACTGCCAGCAGGAATAATGTGTACCCATTAAGTTTTATGAAATTTGGCCAGATGGGGGCATTATACCAGAAAAACAATCATTTTGGAAACAGCAAAAGACTGAAGCTGGGAAATGATGAACCCTCTGCATTGGCAGTATTGTTTTTCAGTCATCTTGGTATTATCGCAAGGTTTGTATGGCAGTCTTACACTTTATGAAAATCAACAAGGGCTGCAAAGAACCTGTGCTGATGTTCGCGCTTGTGCTAATTGAGAACCCTCAGCAGTAGGATGCGGTTGATGGTGTAAAACCAAACTTCTCCAGTCACTGACAGGCGAGCAAATGATCACAGATCCTATTAATGATGACCCTAGCAAGGACCTTACCTGGCACTGAGAGCAGTGTTATCCTCCTATAGTTGCCCCAAACTGGCGATCACCCTTCCTTTTCCAGAAAGGGACAAGAAGTCCCATTTTCCAGTCACTTGGGATAATGCATGACTCCCAAATGGAAGCAAAGATTGCCCGCAATGCCAGGAGGACAGCCACCACCAGCCTAGAGAATTTCACCCCAGATACCACAGATCCCTGCGAGATTCACCATATGTGCAATCTCAATGAGACTGGGTGGTTCACAGCTGATTGGAGGATCAGCTTCCAGAACCGTGGACCCAGTGATGTCCAACATCCTAGCCGGAGGATCAGCTTTAAGCAACTGCTCAAAGTATCTGGCCAAACAGGTCACAACTGCTGTGCCATGTGTAAAGATCATTCCATCACCCGCCCTGACTGCAAGTCTCCAAGGAACAGATTCAGATGTACATAATGTTTCGATTTCTCTGTAAGCAGGACATGGGGACTAGACTACAGGTGATGTGTCACCTGCTCACAGATTTGTCTAAGAAGGAGGCCTTGTCACAGCTGTCCTCCTCAGTTCCTGGTACAGTCTGGAGTTGCCATCAAGTCGTGTGTTTCAACTCCTCTCAGTATTATCCATTGTGCCTTGCTAAATGAAACACCTCCTTCTGGGAACACCGGCAACACCAGCACAACTCTCAGAAACCTTCACAGTCTTATCACAGGAAGTCTCCCAGATCACATTAGAGTTGGCAGTTGCACCCAAGCCTGCAAGTTCCTCACATAAACTGCATGCAAACTCATCACAAACAGCTTGAACTAGTCTGGCTAAGTCCAGCCTCATTCTCCTAGTAGGTGGTAGCCTAGTACATCTAAGCTGAATCTTTATCAACAAGTCTGTGGTCAGAATTCACAAGCTGGGCATTTCTATAGACCCTGCAGTTCTTCAGGAATCTCCAGCATCTGCCCACAAGGATGTGACCAATCTCCTTCGACACACCACCAATACTTGAGTACCAAGTCCAACAATGCAGTTCAGGGCTTTGGAGCCAGGATGCAGTGCCTGCAACCCCTGATCTTTTGCAAAGTCAAGGAACATGGAGCCACTCTCATCCTGGTCTCCAGACCCATGGGGACTGACATTCCTCATAGCCAGCCCTGTCAGTGCCAATGGTTGCTTTGAAGTCACCCGTGACCAGAGGAGTGTCACCTCGTGGGCAACCTTCACCCACAGAGGGAAGTTGTGAGTAAAATGTCTCCCTCAGCGAGACATCATTTACCACAGTCGGAGCATACACTGAGACAACAGACAAGACACCCAAAGAGTCATAATACGCTTGTTGAAACAGTGACATCAGACACCATCAGGAGGAGCTGATCCACCACAGCCACAGTTACTCCCTGAGTATGACAGCAAACAGGGTGACCAGACCAAAAGTAAGTGTACCCACCTACAGAGATCTGACCACTCCCCAGTCTATGTACCACCGAAATGCAGTTTCACTCCCCCAACAGCAGAGGAAGATGGTCATCTTGCTGGAGAGACAAGATGTCCCACACGCCTACCTGGATGGGCTGCCTCAAACTGGTACCCAAGTGGCACCATGCAACAGGCGATGCCTCAGCACCAGAAGAGCCGCAATCCCCAACAGGCCTGACCCTATTAACTCTCCAACGGTTTTGACTCTTCTGGGGATGAAGCTCCCGAAGGCTTTCCCCCATCCCCTTTATAATGCGTGCAGCCTTCCTGCGGGCAGCTACAGCAGAGCTACTCCCACAGAGAGCAGAAGGGTGTAGTGTCTATTTAGACCAAGCTACCATAAAGTGTTTTACAGTGGCTGGAGTGCCAATCCTACCACCAACTCCAAAAATGTTTTCCTGCAAGTTCCATTTGCAGGGTTGGATGCAGTTTAATGTCAGACCCACTACTAAGGACTACTAAGTTAAAATAGCACGTTTAAAATAAAGTTAAAGACTTTATTAAAGCCTAGGAACAGAAAGAAAAAAATCCTAAAAACGGATTCGAGACTTTTAAGTAACCACTTATTGTGTACAGGTTGTGGTGAGCCCATGGGCGTAATTTCCAGAGGGGTTAGCGGGGTCATGACCCCCCCCAATAATCAGATCCAGCCAATATAACCCCCCCAATAATCATGTTTCCCCCGTAATGGGTGGAGACCTGGACCCTCCCAATGTTCCAGCCAAAGTTACGCCCTTGGGTGAGCCTGGGAGCCATAACAGGAAGCACAGAGCAGGGGGAACAAAGGCCAGGATGCTAGTTTATAGCAGAGCACACACTTACATCTACAATCTCACACTAAGGACAGCTTAGATCACAATCACCTGACTACGTGTTATAGATTGGCCTAACAAACAAGTCAGATCTTGAAAGCTTTGTGGTTTCCCGAGGTAAAAAATGTTGATGATTCATTCGGAAATGTAGTTTGCTTTGCATGGTTTTGCTGCAAGTTACTATGAACCAAATTCAGGTGACTTCAGGGAAATGACAGAGCAGAACTGGAAACATTAAATTTCTCTAAACAATACATACAGCAGAATTAAAGGGAGCAAAAAGCATAGTGGATTGGATAAATAGATAAACAGTTGGGGGGGGGGGTGTAAGATGGGTATTAATGTTTTGACCCCCTCGGGACAGAAACTGTTGCTGAACCTGCCAGAACTGGGTCAGTTGCTCCTGTTTTGCATTTTAAGGTTTTTTGTGAAGTTGCAGGTCTGATTCACAGTATGAGGTCAGATACATAAGCCAGGATTGGACAGCTTTTGGCTTCATTTCCAAGAACTGTGGTGAAATTTATGGTCACTTAACTTACAGGATTTACCTGTTTCTCCTCCCCTCTGCTTAGATGGTATCATGGCATTCCTCCATTTCAGCAGAGCACGGACTCACACACACAATCACACACCAACAAAGCTATAAGGAGGTGCTCTCAGAATAAGAGCATCATATTCCCCGGACAGCCCTGTCACCTGTTCCATCCATCTAATCCATACTTCTCGCATGGATCAACTGAAAGTCCATAAATGTGTTTTTATCTGAGCACATCTGAGTCCTTGTTGTGACATGCAACTCTGAAACTACACCTATTCATTTATTGTTCATTCCAATTACATGCAAATTTTCAAAATCTTTCCCCACCAATTATGTGATTACCAATTATATGGTTACCTTAAATGTCATTTATATTACTCTTATTTTTATATGTTTAAATATACTAGTCTAGTGTCATTAGACAAACATCTTCTATCAATGGATCAGAGTGGCCACAGATGGGCGAAATCTATCTAGACCCAACCCAAGGCAATGGGTATTACTTGTAATACTTACTGTAATACTTAAATGCATAATATGTATCCCAGTCCACATTGGTCTTATTCTGCTATACCTGGCAATTGTCCAAACAAAGTTTCAACCAATGCTATTGAAATTAGGTATTATGGTTATCAATTTCTTATAACTGCGTGAGGTAATAACCAATATAAATCTCTGAGCCCAATATTTCTATAATAATGCATAATATATCTCCCATTCCAAATGTATTCCCCTGCATTCTTTTTGAATGGACATGTCATTTACTTACCACTTACATATTTACATGGCAGGTAGTTGTAGTCTCTGGCCTTCGGTTTTACTACCGGTTGGCAGACTTAGCCACAGCAGACACTTTGGTATGTTAGCCCATAACCTTTTTTGATCTTTTTCAAACTTTGCAATGGTAGTATATTGTTGAGGAACTGAAATTGATTACAATTTGAGACAGATCACCCCACAATTGAAGCAGCACCACATACTGATAGCAAAAAAGGGCAATTTTGACACCTTATCCCTTTAAGACAATAATATTTTTTTGAAAGATCTTTTTCAGGAAGGCTGCACATATCTTGAAGGGAATGGGGGAAAGTCTTTGGGAGCCCCATCCCTGGACGAAACCGTCAGAGAGCTAATATGGTCAGGACTGTTGGGGATCGGGGCTGGTGTGGTGCTGAGGCGTCACCTGCTGCATGGCGGCACTTGGGTCCCAATTTGAGGAAGCCTATTCAGGTGAGTGATGTCTTATTGAGGGAGACATTTTACTCACAACTTTGCTTGGTGGTTGATGGGTGACACTCCCCTGGTCATGGGTGACTTCAATGCAACTACAGGGCTTGTCCTTTGAAAAATGCAGGCGCACACAAATTTGTACACCTAAAAAGTGCTAGGTGCACAATTTTTTTTGTGCACCCTAAAAGTGCTAGGTGCACAATTTTACCTTTTTTGTGCGCCTAAAATGTGGTTGGACTTTGGTGCAATGGGTCAAAATGTACTTGTATTTGTACATATTTCTGTTTTTTTGTAGTCCTAGTGTTAGTTGAGAATTTTGTCCTAGTTTTAATGCTTTAACATGTTTTGTAGAAACCCATTTAAAGTGAATCACTTTTTATTAGTGAATAAAATTTGCAATTCAGAATTCAGTCTTTTTTGCATCAATACTTTGGGGATTGTCCTCAATTTGCATAACACTTGCTGCAGAAGGCTCAGAGGGGAAGAGCACCATAATATTAAGATTATATGGGCCAAAACTTAGAGATGGCATCCAATAATTTGTATGAGCCAAATTCTGTTTCTCCACTAAAATTGCATTTGTTAGCCAGTGTCTTCTCTGAAAACTTCATTCTTGGATGAAGAACACATCAGCAGTCAATCCCAGCAGCAGCCAATCCTTAACATGTATACAGCTAATACTAACTAGTTATGAAGATGCCATCTCTTAAGTGCTTGAGTAGTTTTGAGTAGGTTGCCTTCCAGGATAGAATCTGCAACTAGACCACAGGGGTGAGTAATGACAGTAGCCAAGGATATTGCTGTTGGACTAGGACTAGGAGTGGGGATAGCTCAATATTAAGAGTTGGACAATAGGGTTGGGTCGATAGACGATGCCATCGTCCATCGCCGATGGCCGATAGACATCACGATGCTGAGCTGACATCGCGATCCTCCGCCCCACCCCCGCCGCAGCAGCAACCAGCTCAAGAAAAACACACACTATTATAGCCAAATTAAATGCATGCTTTCAATTTCCACATCTTTACTTATTTTATTATTATTATTATGAGGAAATAATAACAAGGAAGTTGTTAGCGATCACAATACAAATTACAGTGAACGCCAAACGAATTACACGAACTAGTTCGTTTACATTAAATGAGGCATACAGAAACAGCAGAAAAAAAATCTAAATAATTTTAATTAAAATAGATTAAATAAACTACACCAAATATGCCTTTTTCATGGTTTTACCATAACGAACAGAACGTCTGCGCATCTTTTGCGCGGATAACTTGACCGCAAATCCTACACACCACTTCAGACGTATCTCGTGGCTGTCCTGTTTCATTCGGTCTAAAGCCAAAGTATTGCCAGAAATTTCGGTGAATTTGCACCTTTTTTACCAACCAAGTTTGTTGACGCCATTATAACGACACAGATCACTGTGCCTATTCATGCCAGAGTCCCGCGGAAAAAGTGATTGACAGGTGGTAATTTGTGTGTAACTTATCTTTATTTATTTATGGTTTGGTTATGGGTAAAACAAAGACCATGCGGGTCAGGTAGTGGAAACGGTAGGCTACAATTAATTAATTCGTTATGAATTAATTATTTAACAACAACCATCCCTCCCCTCCCCAAAAACGTTGCATTCTGACACGGATGACCCTTGCTATCCATGGTTTTTTTCAATACCATTGTTGTCATGAATAATTCCGTGGAGCGTCGAGTGGTCACGTGACAAATTATGAGGCGCGTACAACTTAATTCTTTTTTATTGATAGGCGCGCATTTCTTTGTGCAGCTCTTCACCATTTTAGGCGCGTGATGGCATGCACGCGCAATTGCGCACCTTAAAGGACAAGTCCTGACTACTAGCACTGATAGGACTAGCTTTTAGGACCGTGTCAGTCCCCATGGGTCTGGTGACTGGGGTGAGAGTGGCTCTGACATGTGAAAGTTCTTCCGCCTGCAAAACTCCTTCCGGCTGTGACGTATCACTCAGCTGTCAGACCAATGATGCAATTAGGGCTGGGCGATATCGTATCGATATTATATCGCGCATGCGCAATAATCACTAGGGCTTCATATGACAGGCGCAACATTTGGCAGTGCGCCAGCTTTTCTGTGCTATACGGACATTTATTTACGCCCACAATATAAGCAGCTTAGTATGGCTAAATTATTAATGAGGCTTTGTATCAGAGCATGTGAGCGGAGTGGAGCTCACGAGGCTGTTGGCTCCGCCCGCTTCTCCGTTCTAATTCCCACTAAGCCGCTCCGCTCAACACCGCTCCTCACTCCACTAAAATTTCCTCCCGCTCCAGTCATATCGCTTCACGCTCGCTCCAATTTAAAAGAGGGACAAATATTCTGCATGCCTAACAAATGTCACCTTAAACCGAAGCCTTATATCACAAAGAAATATCACCAATGGTAACATTGCCACTCAGAAAATATTTATTTTTAAGCAACATATAGGCAACAACGGACAGGTTTGGCAATGGCATTCCACACAAAAATAGGCTTAACAATAAAGGAATCAGTGGGCATAATAGCCTAAAAAATATACAGGCTAAGCATCCACGTTTTAAATTCCTCAATTTTTTTCTGTTGATGCTGCTGCTGCGTCTCTACAAAATAAAATTTCACTGACAGCGTTACGTGAAATTTAAACAGTCGTATTAGACCTACTTTGAATGACAAAACGAATTTTTTTGATTACCAATATTTACTTTATAGGCTTTTATACTTTAATTTACATTATAGACTTGATATGCTACAACCATATAAAACTTGCTCACGTTTTGCTTGCTTCCGCCTGTTCGCGTACACTCTAAAAAAATCTATTGTAAAATGTCAGTCAAAAGTCTGGCAGGTCCTGAAGACCAATAGTGCTGATGTATATTTGCATAGCATTACAGGGTACTGCCTTTATTTAAACTTTTTACCATGACGGTGTTGTATAGGGCAACAGTATAAATTCCCCAGCCACGATACGAAACAATTTCTGCCACAGCAGCAGACTTGTAAAGACAGTAATTATTGGTAAAATCTTCTCAATGTTTATTTTGATGCAGGTTATGAAGTCTGTTATTCTCTGCAGCTTCTGAACCTGCCCATTCTCATAAAGACCAATAGTGCTGATGTACATTTGGTGAAAATGTTTTTCACCGTTAACAGGTTTTATCTAGCACTCCTGCTGCCAGACTTTTAACTTATTTTACAGTAGATTTTTGCGGTGTGGCAGCCTCATTGCATTTAGATCACAAGTTGGGACAGAAGAACAAATGAAATCAATTTGCTCATGTAATATTTAAATTTTTTATTAGGCTTGATTTTTGGAAACCCATATTTATAAATCTAGGGTTCAGTGTCAGCAATCTGACAATTCTATTGCCGGTGAATACCAGGAGTAATCCTACTCTGTTTTGCGTGTGATGTCAATCTCCGTCTAGCCTGCTTTGGAAATTTAAACATAAGTGGGCACAAGGGTAAGTCCAACACTACACATAAACTCACTGGTCTTTTGGGGTATAGCTCATGTGCCTGAAACAGTTCGCTACGTGAGAAGAGCAGTAGAAAAACTTAACTGAATCGATTTTTATGTCTGCCACTAAACAAGATCCTACAAGAATACACTGCTGTGGCAGGAGATGTTTTGTACCGTGGCTGGGGAATTTATACTGTTGCCCTATACAACACCATCATGGTAAAAAGTTTAAATAAAGGCAGCACCCTGTCATGCTATGCAAATATACATCAGCACTATTGGTCTTCAGGACCTGCCAGACTTTTGACTGACATTTTACAATAGATTTTTAGAGTGTACGCGAACAGGCGGAAGCAAGCAAAACGTGAGCAAGTTTTATGTGGTTGTAGCATATCAAGTCTATAAAGTAATTTAAAGTATAAAATCCTATTAAGTAAATGTTGGTAATCAAATAAATTCGTTTTGTCATTCAAAGTAGGTCTAATACGACTCTTTAAATTTCACGTAACGCTGTCAGTGAAATTTTATTTTATAGAGACGCAGCAGCAGCATCAGCAGAAAAAAATTGAGGAATTTAAAACGTGGATGTTTAGCCTGTATATTCTTTAGGCTATTAAGCCCACTGATTCCTTTATTTTTAAGCCTATTTTTGTGTGGAATGCCATTGCCAAACTTGTCCGTTGTTGCCTATATGTTGCTTGGCAATGTTGCCGTTGCTCATATTTCTGTATGATATAAGGCTTCGGTTTAAGGTGACATTTGTTAGGCATGCAGATTATTTGTCCCTCTTTTAAATTGGAGCGAGCGTGGAGCGATTTGACTGGAGCGGGAGGAAATTTTATTGGAGTGAGGAGCGGTGTTGAGCGGAGCGGTTTACTGCGAATTACAGCGGAGAAGCGGGCGGAGCCAACAGCCTTGTGGCGAGGAGCGGAAATTCTCACTGCTCCACTGGCTCACATGCTCTGATACAAAGCCTCATTAATAATTTAGCCATACTAAGCTGCTTAAATTGTGGGCGTAAATAAATGTCCGTATATCACAGAAAAGCTGGCGCACTGCCAAATGTTGCGCCTGTCATCTGAAGCCCTAGTGATTATTGCGCATGCGCGATATAATATCGATACGATATCGCCCAGCCCTAGTTGCAATTGCTATGATGCAGTTTCAAGGAACCTCATAAGTTTCAAGTTACCCCAAAATGTTATGACATGGGGAGCATGAACCAGGGAAACAGGAGACGGAGGATCGGGGAATGAGGGATGAGGGATTTAATAGGTAAACGGAGAGGCATACACAGCAAAACAGGTCAAAACATCAATGACAGGACTGGGGAAAGACTAACAGGGAAGCACTTAAATACAGAAACTTAATCAGACAGGACTAGGAACAGCTGGTAACGTGGGGATTCCACACGTGGTTAAAGGGGGGCGTGGCACACAGGAGGAGAGGTACGATTGGGACATGACACGAAACTTTGAAATTAACCCTTTCTGCTGCCGCAAGTTCACATCAATAAATTACGTTTATAAATGTCTTTTAAAAAGTGTGTTTTTGTTAATTATTAAGAAGCATTTAGCTCCATAGTACAACTGACCTGTTTTATTAGGTTATTAATGTACGTTTGACTTTATAGTAACACATTTTATTGGATATTACATAAAATACGTTTACAAATGTTTTTTAAATAAATTTAATTAGCAAGAATCATTTTCATTTTACTTAATAACATAACCAACTTGTTTTATTAGATTAGAAATAGTTATTACATGTAACCTACATTTTCAAGCATGGGCTAAAGCAGTAGCTGTAAATACTGTGATGTTGAAGTTAGTGTCTTCATGCGAGTGTTGTTGAGCTGTTCTAACTTGGAGAATGCAACACCCTTCTCATCCGAATGTTGATCTTTATCTGTATAAGTAATATGAGCATGGATATGGAGACATACCAGGGATATACAGTAGTGTCTACGGTTCACGAATGCTTTGGCCTACAAACAATTTGGTTTGCGACCAAAAATTTAGTGAAAAAATGCATTGGTTCGCGTACAACATTTGGTCGACAAACAGATTTCTTTTTCTGGCGACCAGATTTCTTTTTTATATACTAGTGTAGCACTGGCGAGGTGCATGTCCCAGTATGCCCCACGTGTAATTGTAAATAGAAGGATCACAACAGGCACCCAATGAGCACCAAACCCAAATACATAGACGGTAAACACAAGGTTGTCAGATGCTGAACTGCAAGATGCACACATGATGGGAAATCTACACAAGCTATATAGGGTGTGGCCACCATTGTCTGTGTGTATAAATGTTTTGAACTCCTACTTTCACTTTTACAATTGTCTGTAAAACTGCAGCTTTTCAGTGTCATTTGAAAAAGGTGAGTTTGTCAAACAAATATATGTATATTTCAGTAGTGTACAGAATGTAGGCTAGTAAAACTCGTTAATTTTGTCTTTTTATGCAAAGTTCACCTGAGAGATATTTTTGAGGTGATTTTTGGGGGAACTGGGGGTTTCCATTATTCTCAAGCTATTTTATTTCTATGAAACCCCGGTAGATGTACTGCATAGAAGGATTTCAAAATCGTTATTAATATAATAATTTAAAGTAGCAATTAAGTAACTGGTAAATCCCATACGTACTTAATTTTTAACCTTTTACCACCGTTATCCGTGTGGCTATATAAAATGGCTTTTTAACTCCTAGTTTCATAATAGTCTGTAAAACCTGTTCCAGTTGAAGATCTTTTGGGAAAGGTGAGTTCGTCCAAGAAATACAAGAGTGAGATTACGTGATGGGCGAAATATATACAGTACCGTGCAAAAGTGTTAGGCAGTCCAAAGAAATGTCTAAAGCTGTTTATCTGGGTAGCAAGTGTACTTTGGCTTAGAACAAAAAACACAATTTAACATTACAACATATGCAAATTAAGAGTAACAATAAAAACTAGTAATAATTTCTTCTGTTTTCTAAAAAGTTACTGATATCTAGTTGGATGGCTAGATGAACACCACTTCAGTTCCCAAACCTGTCCTCAAGGGCACCTCAGCCGTTCCATGATTTTGTTAAATTTCACCAACAGCTCAATTAAATAATTAATTAAATTGGTTTAAAAAGTCAGTGACCGATTGACTAGCTGTATGAGGTGTGCTAGTGGCCAAGTCAAAAAATACATGGCTGCACTGGATGGTTGCTGCAAATACTGTACACAATGTTTTAATTCCTACTTTCACATTTGCAAAAATCTGTAAAAACTGCGGAACCTGAAGGCTGCTTTGATAAGGTCAGTATTTTCTGCCAACTGCTGTTCAGTAACCCTGAAATGAGAATTACTGCATTATTAACTATTCCTGAACTATGGCATGGCCACAGTTATCTGTGTGATTAAATGAAAATGCCTTTTAACTCCAACTTTTACCAGGGACAGACTGACCAGGCTGTTTCATTTATGATTCTTTGGATTAAAGTGTCTGCAGAATAAATGCATGTAAATGTTTTCGAACAGATAATGAAAACACAATGTTTTATTGAACAGGTCTGCAAGTTGAAGTCTGGAGAATGGGAACTTGGTACAGTAAACCATGGAGGAATGTTGAGTGGGAAGAAAGGTATGGAACCTGTTTTTTATCAGATATTATAAGCAGTATAATTTTTTTCACCAGTGTCACTTTCATAATTCTGTGCAAACACTCTTAAATTTTACATGAGTACTATATCCCCCATCGTGGTCTCTCTCTCTCTCTCTCTCTCTCTCTCTCTTTCTCTCTCTCTCTCTCTCTCGTCTCTCACACACACACACACACATGCAAATAAAGACTGTACAGGGCAGGTAAGGACGCTGTGCCCATGATCAGAGGATCATATAGTTCAAATTCTGTGGCTGCAGTATTGGGAAAAAAGCACCCAATTTTTATCCTTCTGTCCATTTTCTTTTCCAAGTCCGGGTCATGGGGGCAGAAATCTGAGCAGAGATACTCAGACCTCCCTATCCCCAGTCTCCTCCTCCAGCTACTCCAGGGTGATACGAAAGCATTCCCAGATATAATCTCTATAATCTCTCCAGTGTACGTGTCTTGGGTCTGCCCTGGGGTGTCCTCCTGTTTGGGCATGACTGAAACACCTTCCCAAGGAGACATCCAGGAGGCATGCAAGATAGATGCCCAAACCGCTTCAGCTGGTTCTTTTCGATGAGGAGGAGCAGCAGACCGACTTTGAGCCCCTCCTGAATGTCTGAGCTCCCCGCCCCCTCCCTAATCTCTAAGGCTGAGCCCAGACACTCTGTGAAGGAAACTCATTTCTGATACTTGTAATTCTGATCTCATACATTTGGATACAACCCTATGCTCCTGACCATAGGTGAGGGTAGCAATGTAGATCAACCAATAAATCGATAACTTCGCTTTCTGGCTCAGCTCTCTTAAGACAGACCAATACAATATCCACCAAAAGGCTGACGCTACACCAACCCATCTGTCGATCTTCTGCTCCATTCTTCTTTCACTCATGAACAAGACCCCGAGGCTTAATCTGCAGAACTTGAGGCAGTAACTCTTCCCTACCTAGGAGGGGGCAACCTACTCTTTTCTGGTTGAGAATGATGATTTAAGACTAGGAGATGCTGATCCTCATCCTAGCTGTTTCACATTCAATTTTCATACTTAAGTAAAAGTCCAGATACCACATTGAAATGTTACTCTAGTAAAAGCAAAAGTCATCCAGTACACTACTATGGAAGTAAAATTACAAAAAAATACCTGGTTTTAAAAATACTTAAGTGAAAAGTACTATACATTCAAATCTATTGTTCTTACAAAAAGCAACTGATCCTTTTAAATTCACCCAAGACAAAAAATAGCATTGTAATTTACAGTGTGGCACACTAGGAAAACAATACAAGAGGCTAAGTGGATATTTTCTTTTTATTTGTAAGTATGTGAAACTTGCTGAGCTTGCCAGCATAAATAGTGGAATAATGTTTTAATTCATTGGAAAACAAAAGATTAATCTAGAGGCCAGATTTAATAATGAATTAACATTTCACAGGTCAGTACTTTGAGACCTCTTATAAGTGGTGAATGAGCCAATTATAACCCTCACCCTCCATGATAGGAAATGACTGATCGTCCAATGCAGTCATCGCCATTAGTTCAGTATTAGCTCAAGTGCTGATATCTTTGAATATTGATTTAAGTATCAGACAGCAATTTCGGTATGTTATTTTATTGAACTGTGAGAGAAAATCATGATAGCTGTTCAGAGTGAAAAAATTGTGATTTTACCCAGAATCCTGCAGCCCTACTGAGGTACGCTGCATATAATTGATTTTTAATTTTCTTTGCTGGGTCTTTATGATGGTCTTCTGCAGAATGTATTCGAGTAAAATGTTGTCATTTGGAACACAAATGTAAAATGAAAGTAAAAGTTACAAAAAACAAACAAGGCTGTTAACCCCTTAAATATTAATCCCAATGTTTCAGGGATTGACAAAGCAAGCGACCACTGCTTTTTCAGTTAAGTCAGGTCAAATGGGGCTTTATTGTCACATAAACCAAATTCAGTTCACTGCATACGACAATGTGAAATAATGTTCCCAGGACTGCGGTGCAATATGTGTACATAAAGTGCAGTGATAGACAGGACAAGTTCAGGGGAAAAAAGAAAACACACATGGACTCAGCAGAGGACAGGTGGAACCTATGAGTATATATATGAGTTATAACCTAATAAGTATTTGAGATAAATGATGAGTTTTGGAAACAGTGCAATAATGGTGCAAATTGCAAAAAGGTGCTGTTGGATGGCAAAGTTAGTTTCAAAGTTAAATCTATGGACAGGCGGCCAGCACAGAGTTCAGAGTCTGAATGGCCATGGGGAAGTAGCTCTTACAAAGACTGGCAGGACTGGCTGAGGTTCTCCGACACCTCCTGCCAGATGGGAGGGAGACAGGAAGACTGTGGGAAGGGTGGGGGCCATCCTCCACGATGCTGGAGACCTTACGGGGGCACTGTGTCAGAAAGGTATCATCAGTGGAGGGCAGAGAGGTCCCAGTGATCTTCTAGGCTGCATGTACGTTCCATTGCAGCGTCTTGCAGTCAGAGATGAAGCACTTCCCAAACCAGACAGTGATGCAGCTGGTCTGGACACACTCGATGGTGCCTCTGTGGAAAGTAGGAATAAGTTGGCATTGTCAAACATTCAGATATTCAATAATATATATACATTTCATAAAAACCTTCAAATTTAATAATAATGAGCTATTTTAAGTATTCTTTAGCAGCAATAATATCAGTTGGGATTGATCTGTTTTCTGATGTTTACTTCCACTATCGTAGTTCTAGTTGTAATGATTATTTCTGCCTGCACTCTCTGAGCAAATCATTTTCATTTTTCTCACTCATAGTGTGGCACGTTTGTGAGAAATGTAACAAAAATGAGTGAGGTGAACAAGACCTGATCGTCAGAGGACATTCGTCTTTCACTGTATGGAAATATTTTGGATTCTGAAATTGAGACGGTATTGGACATAAGAATGTGATTTGTTGGTATTGATTTGTGCTGGGAGAGAGAATCTCATTATGCTGCTGCTGGTCATTTTATATGCTATAACCTGTAAGCTAGAGAAGTATTGTCAGGATTGTGTTGTTAAAAACAAAGAAATCACCATTTACCATAATTGCCCAACATAAAGGCTATTGAATGTTGTATGAAACTACACTTGAGCTATCGCTTCAGTTTAATTTAATAATTTGTTTCAATTTAATTTATTCAAGCTAATTTTGAATGATTTACATTATGTTTTTGCAGTAACCAGTAATATCTCATTTTTAATTTTGATCCATACTCCATTGTCCCAGTGTATGGTGGGGGTAATAATAATAATTAAAAAATAATAAGAATAATAATAGTAATAATAATACCCTTTATATAGTGCACTTCTCAAACACAAGGTTGCTTTACAAGTAGAAAAGAAATAAAAAACACAAAACCCAACAATATCAAGCTGTTCAGGGATAGAAATGTTCCTTAAGCAGGAGGATCTTTAAGTCAGATTTCAAAATGGTGAATGAAGAACAGACACAGAAAGACAGAGGAACAGAATTCCTCAGTTTGGGGTTGTTACGTCTCAGTGCATTTGCAGTGCACTTGCAGTGCTTTCTTCTGTGACTGTGTGTTGTGTTGCAGGACATTCCAGTGACGGCGGTGGCTAATTGTTTCTGTTCCTGCTACCGGTAATTGGGTGCGCGGCTGTATAAAATGGGTGCTGTTCCCTTGAGAGAGGACACTGCGCTCTTCCAGTCACGTTTTGTCATGATGATCGCTTTTTGCTAGTGTGAGAGACAGGCATGACTTTGGCGTTGTACCTTGTTATTTTTCATGTTGGGTCTTGTTTTTCCGTCTTTTGTTATACGAGCCATTATTCTTACTATTTGTAATTTTTTTGTTTTACTGATTATTTTGTTCGTCATGTGTTGGAGGTTTTTCACCATCTCCTTTTGTTTGTTCAGGTGTCCTATCCCTAGACTGGCACTTAACAGGGGCAATGACATTGAATTACCTGCCACCCATAGTGAGAAGCCTGGTTGAGGGACAAGGAGCAGATTACAGTTAGACGATCAGTGACAGGGATTGGGAGCATAAGGGGAGAGGGAGAAGTGTGAGGGGAGCGTAAGGGGTCAGGAGATCACTGAGGTAAGGGGGTGCAAGGCCATGTAGTGCTTTGAAGGTGAGTAAGTAGGTTTTGAATTTGATATGGCACAAAACTTGTAACCAGTGCACCGGCACTTTCACACTGCAGGAACTTTTATCACTTTTTATCACTTTTTATTTAGTTTATAAATAAAATATAAATGAAAGGCTGTGTACCATTTTGATGGCGATCAATCTCCCCAATGACTAACACAATTACCTGTTCATCCTTCATTGTTTTGGAGTGGCAGTGCAGGTTTGATTAAAATTATGTGTGAACTTTAACCTACAAACTTTTTGCATCTCAGTTTCCCATGTACTGATTTAGCATAAAGGTCCCAGAACCTGTTGTGTGGTGTGAAAGCAACACACAGAAATGGCCAGGAGCTACAAATCCAGGCACCCCAGGAAGCTATAAACAGGGACCAGGTTCCAGAACATTGGTGTGAAAGTAACTAGAAAATGGGAGTGATGTGGGTAGGGTGCTTGTTATTTGTGAGGACTCTTGCACAGTTCTAAATAAGACTTATCAAGAAGGCTAATGAAGGGAATTACGTTAGTATGGGACACGATGAAAGCATGAATCATCATTGCGCATCATTAGAAGAGAGAAATAGCCGAAGGCAAGCAATGTTACAGAGAGGGCTGATCAAAGTTCAGTGATGGGTCTAGTAGTGCTCCTGGATTTTAGTTTTATCATTGTCATGGGTGTGATGTAGAAAAAAATTGCTCAAATAATTTGTGTCTCCATCAATATGTAGGGAAAGTAATTAGTTACTGAATTAGTATTAATTACTATACTGGAATGGTTTGCTTCTCCAATAAACCATATCATGGAAGTCCCAGTTAGTCAGTTACTGGAAGACTTAGTTCCAGAATATAAATGGAATTCATTAATTACAGTATAACTACTTAAACTTGGTTAGAACGTTCGTCCCGCGAGAGTAACTTTCACCAGGTATGTAGCAAGTCTGTAGCAAAACTCGGCTCACGGCTGCAGTTTCACAATACTTTAGGACAAGCTCAGGACTTTTGTTCCAAATCTGAGCCATATAAGTTGGAATGCTGGCTTTCCTGAGCATTGTAATCTGAATCGCCATGTATGTATGATCCTACAGTGGTTAATCAAATATTATTCAAATAACAACTGGCAAAATTTAACTAAAAATTCTGCTTGAAATGCCTATTCCAGGCAGAACGTGGTGAGAATGGGAGAAGACCTGGGAGGGGGGGCGCTGGTGCTCAGTGTGGTGACATCTGGGGGTGACGTCTCTGATGTCTGTCTGCCAGGAAGTCCATGATCCAGGTGCACAGGAAAGTGCTGAAGCCCATCAGGCTTAACTTCCCTATGAGCTTCTGTGGGATGATGGTGTTTAATGTTGAACTGAAGTTGGTGAAATTGGATCAGGTCATAGGGCTTTCAGGTGCCCCATGACTGGGCTTTCGAAGCAATTCATGATCACAGATGTGAGTGCTACAGGGCAGTAGTCATTGAGGCAGGTTCAGGGAAATTTTAAAGATGATTGTGAAGACATCTGCCACCTGGCTTGCACATTCCCTGAGCACATGGGCAGGCATGTTATCTAGTCCAGCAGCTTCTTATGATTTACTCTCAGCAGAGGTCATCTCAGGTCAACTGTGGACAAACACAGTACAGTATATCTTCTTTAGGAGGAGGGATGGTCTTCCTTGGAGGTGTATCATTCAGGGCATCGAACCATCCGTACACTGTAAAAAAAAGTCATGGTTTTTACTTAAAAAAGTTAGTGTCCGGGCTGCCTAACTATTTTCAGTTTACCAAATTTGAGATAATGAGTTGTGGTGATTTCTAAAGTATTTCAAACAAACACTCTTTCCAAGTTAAATGAACTACTGTAGATATTAATTCAAGTACACTTAAATCCTTTTGTACTGATAACGTAAGAAAACAAGTGTGATTTTTAATGGTTCAAAACAAACTAACTTTCCACGTCAAGTAAACATGATATTAATTCAGGTGTATTTAAACCCTTTAGTTTTTATAACTTGATCTCAAATTTAGTTAACCTAATGTTTCTACTTCTTTCTCCTGAAAATACTTAAATCTCTAGTTCGGTATGCTCCAGTTCACATTATATTAGCAAACAAGTACACTGTATCAAACATTACTGCACTTTAAAAAAAATGTTCAGCCAACTCAAAAATTCAAGGCAACATGCTGCAATACATTTTTGAGTTAAGCTAGTCAACTCAATTACAAAAGTTCAACAAACCTATAGACAGAGGTTCAGCTAACTTTGACTTCAGTTAAGGCAACACTATAATACAAGTTAGATTAACCTGGGTACAAATCAAACCATGACTTTTTTTTTTTTACAGTGTAGAATTATTGCTGCCGCAGATGGGTGGTGTGCTCTTATGGGTCAGTTTATAGTCGGGTTTGCTTTAAGCCTGTTGCAGGTGCCGGCTTGTCTGCCCAAGCTTTTGTTTCTGCTCGCAGCGCTCACATCGAATACTCACCCAAGCAGTCACCAAAAGTGAGGCTGTGGTCATGAGGCCTGGTCTGTGCAGCACGCCAAAGCTGTCCAGTGTCTCTTCTTGTTTGCTGAGCTGTGCTCCACCATTTCTAGTGGCATCTGGTGATTATACAGTAGGTGCGACGGATGTTGATTTCTACCAAATTACAGAAATCCAAACAAAAAAACTACATTTAACACATTTAGATTCTTTCAGCCCTTGAGTAGTCGCCACATTTGCACGCAGTGCCATCTTGGGTCAATGCGCATCATGTTGGGTAAAAGTATCAGATAAATAAACAATTTCTAATAATAATGTAAGATTTATTTTATTATGTAGTTTCAATAGCAGATGACCAAAGAGATTAAATGGAATCTAAAGCAATATATTACTATATATGGGATTATTTGTATTCTTATTTTGACTATTTCCTATTTCCAATTCCAATATTCATTCCTTTAGCAAAAGAAACAGTCTCAAGAAGTTTGTGCAAGAATACAGACCCATTATTAAGTCGGTACCTCAGACTCGGATTCTTCTGGTTGGTGATGTTAGTGCTGGAAAATCAAGCTTCTTCAACTCCATCAGCTCTGTCTTCTGTGGCTACATAACAGGCCAAGCCACTGCAGGAGACAATCCCTCCAGCCTGACCCTGAAGGTAATGTGATCATATAAATCTTCCTCTCATGGGGCCGGTGTCACAATGAAGTCAGGCTTCAAAAAAGTTTCAGCTTGAC
Source organism: Paramormyrops kingsleyae (assembly GCF_048594095.1). NCBI lineage: Eukaryota > Metazoa > Chordata > Actinopteri > Osteoglossiformes > Mormyridae > Paramormyrops > Paramormyrops kingsleyae. The sequence goes on from NC_132820.1 coordinate 14,188,091, forward strand.
TAAACTAAATGCAATCCAAGATAATTAGTATCACGATGTTGACTATCAGCAATCTATTTCAAGCCAGGTTTTCTTACTGAGACTTACTGCCTGAGCATGTGCAAATGCAAGAGTGCCGCGCTGCAACATTCAGCAAACACATAAGCATGGATTGGGACAGGCCTACATATTTCAGTGCAGTTGAAGAGAGAATTATTACGGTAGAATATAAAGAATTGCGAAATTCAATGACGACGAAGAGCGACACCATGGCTGCCACCAAAGCTAGAGAGGCATGCTGGCAGTGGATTGCTGACATCGTAAATGCATATATAAGATAATTGTGTTTTAAACAATGGACTGAGGGACAATGCATCTCGCTTGATGTTCAGATTCTGTATTTCTATACATCTTTATTAATAATTGCACTGTGTCCATTCCGCACCAGCTATTGAACAAGAAGTGTGCATTCAAATACGAATAAAAATTTCCCTGTAAAGTTATCTGGAAAACCAAGGGATGTGCACTCAACACAAAATGCTGAACCAATATCCGGTTGGCAGAAGAGAATTCACCGTTTAAATACAAGGGATGATTAAAGGCTAGATTTGAAAAGGCAATTTTAGCCAGAGCATCGGGGTACCATCTCTACTCTTTCGAAAGATGCCCTGGGATGTTTTATTACCTCATAAATTCAGAAGATGAATGACATCATCTGAAGGACAGGTCTGTGTCCCCATTGCTGCACTGGGGCATTGAGATCCAGACACACCACAGGATGGGCTAACCTGTTGGCCACACCAAAAGTAACCTATGTTTAAACTGATGTTGTAGCACCAGTGGTAACCATTGGACAGCGCAGCAGTATGCTGGACTGGTAGCAAATGTAATGTAAACAATAAGCTCTGTGAATTTATTATGAATTGTGATATTATTATACCATCCATAATGTTATGTGTAGTGTTTTTTTTTAATGAATTAAACACAATTTTTTTGCATTGGAGTCTGCCGCAGTGTTATTCTGTGTACCATGTCCAACACCCACACCATAATATTTAAAAATCTATTTTTCTTTCAAGACAATCTAAAAATTGCCTCCTTTAAGAATAGTGATTTGTAACTGAATCAGTTTATTCCCCACTATCCCTACTGGATAAGCTGTCAGTAGATGAATGACACCATGTGTCTTCTTACAGTATCGCACTTACAAGGTGACGAAGGGCCGAGGTGGACAGCCTCTGGCATTCCTACTGTGTGACACCATGGGACTGGAAGCAAGGCAGGATGGAGGGATGAATATTCAAGATATTGAGAGCATCCTGAAGGGCTACATAAAAGAAAGGTATCCGGTAAGAGCTGTGTATCTAACCAAGCCTCAAAAACACCTGCAGTCTGATCAATGGCTTACAGAAGTCACATGTTTATAATTTTTCTTCCCAAACCCTTTTATGAGGAAATCATATATCATTCACTTTTTCATATTCAGTTTTTTTTTGGTATTAATAATATACTGTTGTTTCATAAATGTCATATGAAATGACTCGCTTATCATTTCGCTGCTGTTTCTCATGATATCAATGTCAGTGTCTGTCTGAATGTACCTCATTTTGTTTGTCTAGTTTAAATCTGAAAAACCACGGAGCCAAGAAGATGATCAAGAACACATTCCACCTCTTAAGGATTGGATCCACTGTGTGGTGTTTGTCGTGGACGCCTCAACACTTCCACTTAAGAATTCACAAGATGAGAAAGATAAAAATTTTATTGAAATCAAGGAGAAAGCTAACGAGCTGGGTTAGTGACGGCCGTCGCACAAGTGATTTGAATGTGTGTTTTGTTGCACTCAACCTGCCTTTCCTGAAACATGAGTAATACTAAATAATCATCCAGATACATGAAAAATTATCATTGAATAATATATTTGAATATTCAACATAAACCCAGAGAAATTCAGTTTCTGGATTGGAAAATGGAAAATGGCAAATAAAATGTTTTCCATGGCTTTGGCAGAAACAGTTCTCATGCAGTAACTGAAGGAGCTCCTGGATGCTCCTCCACACACAGCCGCTACATCTGTGAGAAACTTGAGGGTTTTCTGTCACATAGAGCCTGAAGAGGCTTTCCTGTAAGCCTCAGAATGGAAGGCCAAGTGTTCTCAATGCGTAGCTTTAAATAACCAATGTCCAAGCGGTCTCTGCAGTTGAGTGATGTTCCCGTTTATTCCAAATCTTCGGTTCGCATAAAAATGATCTTTTGCTTTAACCTACAACACTTGTGCTGTATCATGTGCTGGTGGTGTGCTATTTGTAACATGCTGTCTATTCTACAGGTGCTACGGTAAGAACCGTGTTCCCTCCGCCATCCTCCCGTCCAAGCGGAAAACACCTATTCATACCCACCTGTCCTCATGTGATCAAACCACCCCATGCAATACACCCCCCAGTGGCCAAAATACATAATACACCCCAAAGTTATAAATGGCTCCCACAAAGCCCATTTAAACAGTTGCGACTGAATGTTGGGACATGAACATGAGCTGAGCTGAACACATGTGGATTCAGGAAGGGCAGAGTTATGCTGCCAGGTGCTTTTGAGTAAGACAGACATCAGTGTGCTGATTGCTATGATTTTTCTTAAGAAATACTGTCAACTAATGATGGCTTATTCCATAGAACATACAATATGTCACTAATAAAACTTTTCTATTGATATTTTCAGATGTCCCTGTAATGGTTCTACTGACCAAAGTGGACAAAGTGTGCCCACACACGGGAAAGGACTTGAAGAATGTGTACTGGAGTGACTACTTGAAGGAGCAGGTGAGTATCAGGGTGTAACGCTGGAATCGGTCCTGAAAGCTGCAGTGACATATCAGGACAGTATTGGTGGATACTTGCACCAGGTCTCTCGACTAGGAAATGGACCTGAATTTCTGCAGCAAATAAATGCAGCACAATGAATGAGTGAAAGGTGACCTGCAATGAGCCAGCATCCTGGCCTGGGTGTCTCCTTCCTCAGGTCCTCTGTTTCCTGGGATAGACTCAATGATGGATGGATGACAAATCTGTGTCTTACATTAAATTGCCTTTGAGAGCTTTAGAACTTTAATTGCACATCCATGTTCAGCAGCATCTGCTAAAGACAAATTTCTACCATTTCAAAATTAGCTTATTGCATATGGAGGGCCAAGAGTGCCAAAATTAAATAAATATATTCAGTACTGTGCAAAAGTCTTAGGCAGTCCAAAGAAATGTTTAAAGCTGTTTGTCTGAGTAGCAAGTGTACTTTGGCTTAGAACAAAAAACACAATTTAACATTACAACATATGCAAATTAAGAGTAACAATAAAAACTAGTAATAATTTCTTCTGTTTTCTAAAAAGTTACTGATATCTAGTCGGACGGCTAGATGAACACCACTTCAGTTCCCAAACCTCTCTTCAAGGGCACCTCAGCCGTTCCATGAGTTTGTTAAATGTCACCAACAGCTCAATTAAATAATTAAATACTCAGTCTAGTCTCACTGGAACTTATGGGGATTGTCTAGGCACCAACTCCAATAGTCTTGTGACCTTTAATTTCTCCTCCATCTCTTCTGCTCAGATCCGCAAGGCTCTGTTAAATTTAGATTGCAAAACGTCTGCTGGGCCAGACCAAATTGAACCTTACTTTTTAAAGACGGCTGCAGATTTGATTGCTGGTTCTATTGCCTCTATTTTTAATCTTAGTTTATGAAGTAGGGTAATCCCTAGCTCCTGGAAATCAGCATTTGTCCTCCCATTATTAAAAGGAGGCAATCCTTCCTGTTTAGACAATTATTGTCCTATTTCCAGGTTGTCTGTTATAGCTAAATTATTTGAATGTATTATAAATGAACAACTTAAAACCTTTTTGTCTGAAAATAATATTTTATCCCCTAATCAGTCTGGTTTTAGACAGGGCCACAGTACAATAACTGCAGTAACTTCTGTCACAAATGATATAATCACTGCTTTGGACAACAAAAAATCATGTGCTGCATTATTTTTAGATTTAACAAAAGCATTTGATACTGTTGACCATGGTCTTGTTTAACAAAGATTACAGGCTATAGGTTTTAGTAGCACTGTTTTGGACTGGTTCTCCAATTACTCCAATTATTTAAATGAGAGAACTCAGTGTGTAGCGATAGAAGGTTTTAGATCTACATTACTTACAGTAAAAACTGGTGTGCCACAAGGTTCAATATTAGGGCCTGTTTTATTCTCTATTTACATAAATAATATGTGCATGGGGTTAGACCCAGCAAAAATTCACTTATATGCTGATGATATAATTCTTTATACAACTGCATCATCATTACAAGTAGCAATGGATTTCTTACAGCGTGCATTCAACTTCTTACAATTGACCCTTCTCAAATCGAAACTTAAATGCTAAAAAAATTTATGATTTTTAATCGCTCATGCTCTTCCTCTGTGTATACTCTTTTAACACTAGATGGCACTAAACTAGAAAGGGTAAACTCTTACAAATATCTTGGAATCTGGCTTGATGACAAGCTGTCATTTGGAGTCCATATAGAAAGTATATTGAAAAAGCTTCGTCCTAAATTAGGCTTTTATTATTGTTTGAAAAAATGCTTTCCTTTTACTGCCAGAAAGCGATTAGTACTGAGCACTTTCCTATCAGTATTAGATTATGGTGATATAATATACATGCATGCATCCACAGCCCATCTGAAAAAGCTGGACGTTGTTTATCATTCTGCTTTGAGATTTGTAACTGGAGCTGCAGCAAGAACACATCACTGTGATCTTTATGACATGGTGCAATGGACATCATTACAGCTTAGAAGGAAATCTCACTGCCTAGTATTTATTGCAAAGGCTTTAATGGGTAAACTACCGCAGTACATATGTAATCTACTGACACTTCGCACTAATACTTACAGTACGCGTTCATCAGTAAAACTTCTTCTTTGTTCTTCAATAACTCGGACAGCGCTAGGCAAATCCGCTTTTTGCTCATATGCACCACATGAGTGGAATTCATTACAAAACATTCTAAATTTGGACTCCCTACCCTCTCTAAATGTTTTCAAAAATCTTTTAAAATCAGTTCTTATACAACAGTGCCATTGTTTTTCATAATTTGTAGCCCATATATTTATATATATATATTTTTAATTATTTTATTCATTCTTTCTCTTCTCCTTGTCCATAACTCTCTCTGCCTTTTTTGACAATTGGAATTTCCATGTATTTTAGTTTGATAGTCCGTATTCATTGGTATGTTTGTATGACTTTAGGTGTAAATATTACAAGTGTGTAAGTTGTTTGTTTATGTTGGAACTTTTGTAACTTATTGCTGCCACCTTGGCCAGGACTCCCTGGAAGAAGAGATAATGTATCTCAATGGGACATTCCTGGTAAAATAAAGGATAAATAAAAAAAAATAAAATAAAAATAAAATAATTTGGCTTAAAAAGTCAGTGACAGATTGACTAGCTGTATGAGGTGTGCTAGTGGCCAAGTCAAACATGCATGGCTGTACTGGATAGTTGCTGCAAATACTGGGATGATTTTAGCAGAGGTTCTGAAATCGCTAAGCTGACACACTTTGACAGGAATTATAGTTTTACACCAACACGAGGATAATTTAAACATAATTTTCTTTGCCTGCCTAAGACTTTTGCACAGTAATGTACATCAATAATAAAATTAAATGTGTCACAAATTATTTAAAATGGGAAATAAAAACATCATTAATTAATTAAATGTGTCATGAATTATATAAAATTTGGAAAACATCATTAATGAAATGTGTCATTAATTATTTAAAACAGGAAATAAAAATATTATTTATGAATTTAATGTCACATATAATTATTTCATATTTATTTAATTTTGGCACTTTTGGCACACCATGAATTAATTTTATCTGTCAGTCTGACCCATCAAACTCAGTCAGCGGGACTATTTCCGTTTGGCTCAAGCCGATTGGCAGAACCAGCATGTTTCTAAAGACACAGCCAACCGCCTTGCATAGATTGCCCTTAGTCCCGCCAACTCATTTTGATGGCTCAGACTGACAGATTAAATTAATTCATGATGTACCAAAAGTGCCAAATTTAAATAAATAGTGGAATAATTATATATGACACCTCTCTATGTATATGTATATAATAGAGATAACAATAAAGTTTACATTGACTTTGAAAATTGTAATGTTTTTATTTCACATTTTAAATAATTCATGATACATTCCATTAATTGTTTTATTTACCATTTTAAATCATTCATGAGACAACTAATTAATTATTGATACATTTATTTATTTATTTAATTCTGGCATAATAGCAACCCGTAAAGAAGCTGATGAAAATACATTTCATGAGGAATGTATATGTTAATTGCATGTCTCTCTGCAGATCGAAAAAGCGAGTCAATTACTGGGCATCCAAGTGTCAAATGTGTTTCCAGTGAAGAATTACTGCCGCGAGGTTGAGCTGGACATGCGCTGTGACATCCTGCTTCTCATCGCAATGCAGAAAATGCTACGCTTATCTAATGATTTCTTAGCCAATTTTGAGGAAGACACAGAGAGATAGGGATTTAAAATTGTCTTTTCACTCAGGCATATATGATGTGTGTATAAAGTTGAGATATAATCAGATACACACTGTAACCCTATAAAAGGGTGTGTCACATGGACATTCTTCTGATGATCTTATCAAAGTGTGCTATTAGCTTGCTATTTTAGCTGTACTTAGGCCCCTGTACACAGACTGCTAACTGATTGGGGTAATACAATTATCTTATGTCATGTCACCAAGCTATGAACTTATATACAGCCGCAGAAAAAATTGAGACCCCAGCATAATTTTTTGTTTCACTCATTTCTCAATTTATGGGTGTGTGTCTCTTAATAATACTTTTTTGCAAACTGTATGGCATATTTCTTAGCATTGTATAACGCTTAGTAAATGTAATCCTTAGGACAACACTATAAAGATGCAACCTGCAAAATGCCATATAACCATGTAACCTTTGGAGAATGTAGTCCAGTTATTGCTCTATCCATCTCTATCTACAGTCATTGACAAAAGCCTTGTCACATAAGGACATAGTAACTTAAAAAGGCATATAACTTTATTTCTAATCAATCAATTGTTACAATGAATGGATCAATTTAATGCCAAGGGCTTTCATATTAATAACTGGGTGCAAAATGAAACAGTCAAAAAGTGTCCTGATGTTCACAGCTTGTTAAAGTCCAAAACACCTGTTTTTGCAAGGACAAAAGTCTTGTCATGTCTTTTAATTATTCAACCAATCACAAATTAGAGGTTCACCTTTGACAAATATTGTAATTAACATAATCCCAGGTGTGTATAAAAAGAACCCCAGCACACCAGACCTTCACTTGAAGTGCAACCTAACTTCTGACAACATGCCAAAGATTCAACCACAGACCAAGTCTGCTGCTGAGGTGGCAGACATCATTAATGTATCCAAACATCAAGTGGAGAGGATTAAAAAAAGATATAAAGAAACTGGTAATGTTCATGACAAGCCCAGGTCAGGCAGACCCCGTAAGACAACTCTTTGAGAGGACCGTTTGTTGCTTCGAAAGTCCAGGGCCAACCCTTTTTCAACTGCAGCAGAGCTACATCAGAACTGGTCACCAGAAACCGCTGTGTCTACAAGAACAGATTCTCGAATTCTCGCACGCAGTGGTCTCCATGGTCAAATTAGTGCTCAGAAACCAGCATTAACAAGAACACAACAAAAAAAGCATGTTGAATTTGCCAAGGCCCACAGCTTGCAGCAAGGATGGACAGAGGCAAAGTGGCAGAAGGTTGATTTTTCTGACGAATCATCCATTGAACTACATACCAAATGCCGCAAATACTGCAGGAGACCTGTTGGAACCCGCATGAACTCAAAATTCACCCAGAAAACAGTCAAGTTTGGTGGAGGAAAAATCATGGTTTGGGGTTACATCCATGGGGGTGTTCGAGAGATCTGCAGAGTGGATGGCAGCATCAACAGCCTGAAGTATCAAGATATTCTTGCTGCCAATTACATTCCAAACCATAAGAGGGGGCAAATTCTGCAGAAGGATGGTGCTCCTTCTCATACTTCAGCCTCCACATTGAAGTTCCTGAAACTGAAGAGGATCAAGGTGCTCCAGGATTGGCCAGCCCAGTCACCAGACATGAACATTATTGAGCATGTCTGGGGTAAGATGAAGGAGGAGGCTTGGAAGACGAAACCAAAGAATCTAGACGAACCCTGGGAGTCCTGCAAAACTGCTTTCTTTGCCATTCCTGATGACTTCATCAACAAGTTATTTCAGTCATAGTCAAGGTAACTTAAAAAGGCATATAACTTTATTTCTAATCAATCAATTGTTACAATGAATGGATCAATTCATTGATAAAAAGACGTATGGATGTGGTCCTCCAAGCTCATGGGAGTCATACACATTATTAATTTTTTTTTTCCAAGGCACCATGACTTTATGTTCTGATGTTATTGTAGCATGTTTGTGTATTCTAAATGAAGTATATGTATAATTTCTACATTATTTTTGCATATGACAAGACTTTTGTCCAGGCAAAAGTTGACCTTTCTGTCCTAATTACATGACAAAACTCAATGAATGATGCAAAACTTTATTTTGGTATAATAAGCATAATCTAGAGGGCTTTGCCTTTTCTCATAAGCCATTTCTGATTCCAACTGATTAACTACAGGTCAAGTTATTATTTGTTGTTCCTACAACTTGGTTAAGCGACAAGACTTTTGTCAGGCACTGTATATCTTATTTTATCCCTGGTTGTATGATATGTGCATTATTCAGCTCTGCAGCTTCTCCATGTTGATTCTCAAGAATATAATTGGCTGTAATATGTGGCCAGTTAAAACTTCCAAAGACTGCTACTGCTCATTATATTAAAAACACCTGGTTTCTCACAAGACTTCTGGGCGTCTTGTCTGGGTCTTCATCACAGTGCCCTTGGCAGACTCCGCCCCCGCTGACATGAGCATACAAAGCACTGTGGAGACCATTTCGCTATGATTGTGCTTCCAGAAAATATGATTGGCAGCTCTGTCTTATAGAGGCGGGGAAGTAATTGGATTCCAAAGGAGACAGGGGATAGTGGTAAGACACAAAGGGGTGGGGACTAGCTGAGCCACGGAATGGGAAGCAACCATCACCACCTCTGTCATCTTCAATGCTGCAGTTATGCTTTTGTTACCGGCCCCGACCTAGGGGTAATCCGTGCCGGCACAAGGCCCACAGGCAGAGTAGCGCTGTGGGTGACAATAAGGAGGCGTGAAACGTTACGTGTTGCTCAAGCTGATCGCGGTTTAATACTGCTGGCGCTTGAGCTACTGTCTCCCAAGCCGCCCACAGAGACGCGATAGCGCCCACCATTGGTGTGGTGGTGAAATGGTCACGGCAGTTAGCCACAGTAGCTCCAATCAAAAAAATAAAACGGGGGTAGCTATTCACTAAGGATAATCTGCAATTCCATTACACTCTCCCCCACTTCAGAGATGTCTCCCGATATCTAGAACTAAACTAACCACAGGGTAAGATAAAGAAGTAGGCCCAGAAGGATATCAGCTCAGACATTCGTCAGACCATTACAGGGGCTTTTAGGCATCAGTCAGGTAAGTACCGTAACGGCCAACAGTCATTTTTTTCTGTCCGGCATGTCTATAGTGGGTCAGTAGCGGGTAAGTACAGCTGTGTCACTGTCCTTGTCCCGATCAGTATGCCCATACTGCAGATGGAGGATAGTAGCACAAGTTCGGATCTATTGAGCAAACAGGAATGGAGTACGGAACCCAAGCATATACGGCGTTCATTCCCATTCTCCAGGGCTGATATGTGGGCTGTCCAGGCTGGTTGTATGTGAACACACTCCTGGATTTAACAGGTCGGGTGGACCTCCGGAAGGGCTGCTCTGCTCCACTTCCTGGGACCGGAACCGGGAGGACCCCCACCTCAGACTCCTGTGGACTTTCAGTTTCCACAGCCTCATCTCTGGGTTGTTCCTGGTTCTCCGCTGCTGGCAAAGATTCTGCCCACACTGGTGCTTGCTCGTTCTCTAGTGTCACTAGCGGGACAGGCGGTTCCATAGGCAGTGCTTCTTCCACTGCGGGTCTTTGATTCAAGGGCTGAAAATCTGGAGCCACAGCTCTCAGCTTACTGTGTAACGCGGGCTGAGGTGAATGGGGCCTGACTGCCCTTCTTTGGTACACTGGTAGTCGTCTGGGGTGGGATGCGCCGTCATCCTCATCATCAGATGCACTGGAGTCTAGGTCAGGTGGCCGTCGAGAGCTCACCTGACGTCTCTGCCTTGGTTGGTTCTGTTCCACAGCGGGGTCCTGACCCTCATAGTGTAGGGGCAAATCATGGACAGGCAAAAGAAGATTACGATGGAGCACACGGAGGGTACGGTCACCTGTTTCTGCTTGAACTCGGTATACCGGTCCACCTCCTAGTCTCTCGATGACACGATGGATCCTCTTTTCCCAGTAAGGGCGAAGTTTACCAGGGCCACCTCTCTCCGACAGGTTCTTGACCAACACATGATCTCCCGGCTGGAGCACCGCCCCTCGGGCATTCCAATCGTAGTACCTTTTCCCTTTTGCTGAGGACTTTTTACTATTTTCTGAAGCAATTCTGTATGCCTCCCGCATACGAGAAGCCCATGTCTGTGCATACTCTTGTCGTGCCTGTGTCTGCTGTTCAGATTTAAGGTCAAAGATCAAGTCAATGGTTAACCGTGGGTGTCTTCCAAAGAGAAGGAAAAAAGGTGAGTAACCCGTTGCCTCATGTCTCGTACAGTTGTACGCATGGACTATGCTTGGAAGATGGTCTTTCCAATTTTTCTTCTTGTCCTCATGCAACGTTCTGAGCATCTGAAGAAGTGTCCTATTCAGGCGTTCAACTGGGTTCCCCTGAGGATGATAGGGAGTAGTTCGTGAGTGGGAAATTCCTGCTAACTGCCGGAGTCTTTGGAACAGGGTGTTCTCAAATTCTCTGCCCTGGTCATGGTGGAGCTTTTCAGGATACCCAAAGCGTGGAATAAAGTCATAGAAGATTTTTTCAGCAGCAGTTTTTCCAGACTTATTTCGGGGTGGGTAGGCCTGTGCAAAGCGCGTAAAGTGATCCACCAGGACTAAAACATACTCATAACCCCCTTTGCTGGGATCAAGGTGCAGAAAATCAACAGAAAGGAGCTCGAATGCCGCACTGGTTGTAATGGAACCCATAGGTGCCTTCTCATAGGTAGCCGGGCGTTTTTGTTTAATACATTGGCACTGGCGAATGACATAGTCTTCGATATCCTGCTGCATAAAAGGCCAATAAAATCTCTGCCTTGCGAGGTGAATCACTTTGTCAGCCCCCACGTGCCCCATGTCGTCATGCAGACTTTTTAAAACAGTTGTCTGTAATGCCTTCGGAAGGACCAGCTGTCGGTTTTGTCCTGCCTGCCGATACAGGATTCCCCCTTCCAGCCCAAGCCTATTCCATTCATGTAGTAATCGTCGTGCCCCTGGGTCCACTTGTCTCCTGTCTTTCTTCCTCGTGTCCCAGCCACTCTGTTTCAATCCGATGATGGTACGGATAGATTCATCTCTGTTCTGGGCAGTCCTAATGTCCTCTGAGGTGAACATGGGTGCGATGGATTGTAGGGAGGCGTCATCATTAGCAACTGTCTGAAGGGCTGCCGCCCAGGGTACATCCCCTGCCTCCTGAGCCTTGTCCCCTTGCCAGATAGCAGACACAACCTCCGGTGACATAGTTTCGGTATATTCTTTCAGGTGGCCTTGGAGCTTCACTGGGAACCTTGAGAGGGTGTCAGCATCAGTATTCACCTTGCCTGGCCGGTACTTAATAGTAAAATGGAAGTCAGCCAATTCACCCACCCAGCGTTGTCCTACAGCACTCAACTTTGCCGTGCTCAAAACATAGGTAAGGGGGTTATTATCGGTGTAGACAGGTGGGGGTATAGTACAGGTAATCACGGAATTTATTGCAGACAGCCCACTTAAGGGCGAGAAACTCAAGCTTGCTAGAATGAAGGTGATAATTCCTTTCAGCAGGTGTAAGTGTCCTGGACCCGTACGCTATTACTCTGAGTTTGCTCCCCTGTTCCTGGTAAAGCACAGCACCCAGGCCCTCATTAGATGCGTCTGTATGCAAAATAAATGGCAGATTAAAGTCGGGATAAGCCAGGATGGGAGGGTTAGTTAACATGTCCACCAGGCGAGAGACAAGAGCACTATGTTCGGGGTTCCACCGAACTGGTGTCTTGGATGGTACTTGGCCACCGTTCTTAGCCTTTTTGGAGGATTCTTCTTTGACCGGACTGTTGCTGAACTTAGGGGAACTCTCTTGAAGCTTGAAAAGTGGTCGGGCGATCCAGGAGAAGTCCGGAATGAACGAGCGATAGTAGCCCAAGAAGCCAAGCAGAGCTCGGACTTCTCCAACATTCTTTGGCTTCCTCTCCTTCAGCTGTAGTACAGTTTCCAGATCATTAGGATCTACTTGAACGCCCTCGCTTGTCACCAGCCGCCCAACATACCTCACCTGGCGCTTGAACAGTTCACACTTCTTTGGCCGAAGTTTAATACCATGCTCTCGCAAGCGACATAGCACCTTGCTCAGGTTCTCCACATGATCTTGGAAGGTCTTGGAAAAACAGAGCACATCATCCAAATAGGGCGCGCAGCATTCGTCCCTCAGACCAGCCAGGACACCCTCCATACACCGCTGAAACTCTGCTGGGGCATTGGTGAGGCCAAATGGGAGGCGAATCCACTCATAAAAACCCCATGGTGTGCTGAAAGCCGTCAAGTGTCTACAACTCTCTTCAACAAAACCCTGGTGGTAAGCACTGCCTTGGTCCAGTATTGAGAACCATGAATTACCCCCTAAGTTATCCAGCAGGTCTTGGATGCGCGGAAGTGGATGGCGATCTGGTATGGTCTTACAGTTCAGTCCCCGAAAGTCAATACAAAAACGTAAGCTCATGTCTTTCTTCCTGACACAAACTACCGGGGAAGAGTAAGCAGAGGTAGACTTCCTAATCCACCCTCGGTCGAGCAGGTTCTGGACATATTCCTTTACCTCCCTGTACAGGGGCTTTGGAATGGCATTGTATGACTTTTGTACTGGTGTTTCATCTTTCAAGGTGATTCACAATTGGAGATCTGGAATACAACCAATATCAGCATCATCTCTGGCAAACGCGTCACACTGGTCATATAACATCTCCTTGACTACTCTCCGTTCTTCCTCTCCCAGGTGTGAGACGTCAACAAGGGGGTGCCACTTGTCGGTCATCCTTAGTGGAGTCTGGCTGTCCTCACTTTTCTGCAGGTGAGTGGAGGGGCTGGTGCTCAGCTGGACCAAAGATGTTTGGACACCATGGTGCTGTGTATGCTCTGGACAAGAGGGATTCAAGATGGGTGTCACCTCGGCAGTGGCTTCAAGAATGCCCAAGGCTGTTCTCTGGGCAAGGTAGATGTCATGCCGGGTGGCATTCTGAATGGGGATCTTAATGTACTTTGGAAACCCCCTATGACTGTCTACTAAAGCAGGAAACAGTATGAAACCCTCGGGAAGGGTGTTCTCAAAGACAGGCTGGAACAACATGGTGCGCCTCTCAGGCAACCTCCTAACTCTGCACCTGACCTCATAAATTTTACCAGCGGGAACAGTGACACCTTTCCTCCCAAGGCGTGCAGTGTATACTGGTGTCTCATCAGTGGCCATCACCTGCAGGGCAGAGATCAGGGCTTCTACAGTATTTTCTGTGACACTCAGAGCTTCACTCAAAAGAGCAGTCACATTCACCGTGTTGCCCTTTTCTTCATTTTCTTTGATGATCTCAGTGATGACATTGCTACCCAACAGTGGACAGTGACAGTTTTGACTGATGAGGAGGGGTACTCCAATGGTCATGGCTCCATGGTTTTTACTGTAAATCTGAAGGTCAGCCTCTACCCACCCATCTAGCGGCACTGCCGTCCCGTTAGCGGCAGCTATTTCAAGGGGCTGATTACTGAAGAGTGACTGAAGCGGCCAGATACGGAGATGAGGTAATGCCCCCTCTAGCCAGGCTTTGCTCACCATGGTCACTTGGGCCCCTGAGTCTAGCAACATTTCAATAGGCTTGCCATTGATTAAACATGAGACCGTGCATCGGTTTCCAATGATTTGAGCTATTCTTTTCTTTGGATTTTGTGAGCACGGTGTGGCGTACTGGGCAAACGTTGAAGGCTTGGTCTTCTCAGCGGGCTTTTCACTGCCTGAGGTCACTGGCCACCCTTTTCCAGCGACCTCCTCCCATTTCCCGACAACTTCCTTTGCAGACAGCCAATAGCCCTGTGTCCTGCTTGGCCACAGATGAAACAGTGGGGGCAGCTTACAACCCCGTTGGCCTCACAGTCACTACATCGGCCCCTATTCTCAGTGGGAATGGGTTGGGCACGCCTTACAGGCGTGCTGGTACTGGCTGGTCTCATGAGTTCAGTGGGTCCCTCCTTCAGGGTGAAGTGTCTGGTCAGTGAAGACACCTGTATGGTCAGTTCCCTAATAGCGTCACGGTTTGCTCTTAACTCAGTGTCAACTTGAGTCTGCCTAGTCTCGTCATTACGGTTCTGCTGGGCGGCACTTACAGTCACGGGTCGGGATTTAGTGACTATGCCCAGGCGTTTTAACCTCCCTTCTTCCTCAGCGGTAGACTTCGTTATCTGTTCTAAGAGGAAGTCGTCACTGACCTGCCTGTCTGAGAGGAAAGGTTTAATGTGGTGCCTAACATGGCTGTTCCTCTCATTAAGACCTTGGTATAGGGTGTGTAAGAAGGTGCTCTGGACCAGCCGTTCGTCATAGCTAAACTCTGCACCAAGTTGTTGTGATTCGAAAAGGACTCTCTGTTTTAACCCCATAACTCTGTAGAGAAACTGCTGTGGGCTTTCCCTGTCATGTTGTCTAGCATTATTTAATTCCTGAAAGAGCTCAGTTACGGGTTTATCTCTGATGTGAGAACGAAGAAACCTCTTTAACCCATCCACAGTAAGGCCAGAGTGATTGATGAGCATTTCCCTGAACGTACCAGGTTTGGTGATCTTAAGCACTGCTCAAACGACCTCTGACTCACTAAACCCATCTTGCATGGCTGCATCGATCTGTTTACAGAGGCATGTAGGATCACACATGCACATATCACAGGGCCTAAATTCCAGGTGGCCTGAGACAAGGCCAAGCCTGGTACGAGAGGCACCAAAGGGGGGTTACACACACAAACACACACACACAGATAACCAGGGAGGCTAGCACTCCAACTTTTATTGCCCAAAGATTTAGGGACCTACAGACAAGCAGAGTGGACTTCACGGACAGGGGTCCCTCGACTTGGCACCCAACCCCCTCCACATACACTCTGCCTTACATCTCACTCACCCAACAGATGAACACCCTAAAGGAAATTTCATTTAAGTTTGGCTTTTGTATACCCTGTATATTGATTTACTCACGACTACTAGTCTCAATATACAGATACGTTATGTTTGTATGTGTCCTAACTTTTAGAGAGTCTTCTGTGTTAAACCCCCCCCCCTTCTCTTCCAACATTCCTTTGAGGTCCTTATCTGATCTTGGTGGACGGTTACCAAGTTTCTTTGTTTCTACCATGCTATGTTAAAAGAACTGAATTAAGGTGTATTTTATCCATTCTGGAGAAGATGAATTGGCATAAGCCACACCAAACAAATTATGTTGTTTCCAGATGTGCAACTTATATTGATAGTACCACAAACTAACGGCCACGCCTATCTATGGATAAGATGTGCTGTTTGTAATATGAATATTTGAAGTAATAGCTGCACAAAGTGTAACATCTGTTGAGGTGCAACCCAAAACACCTGTATCCCATACTGATGTGAATGAGTCACATAGATAAAATAATTAATTGTTTAATCAATTAATGCAGATGGTATGAGGTATGTACCTGTGAAGCTGGTATGGCATGTTTGGTATCAAACTGATTGTTAATCACCCCTGATTCCGAATCTGGTCAGTGATTACCATAAAAGTGGATGTATCAAAAGTTATAACAGCTTAATGAAAATCATCAGTAAAGGTAGAATCAGGCGGGCCATAAATCCCAAAAGGACTGATACAGACTCCCTTCCGAAAGCCCGCCAAATGGATGGCCAGCCATTGGGCCAGGAGTCGAATTCCTGGTCATCCCTATTCATGAACTTTAGACCATAAAAATCTAGCACCTCAGAACAAAGGGAGCAGAGAACAACCAGCAGCGGCGCAGAGAACACCCAGCAGCCGTACAGAAAAGACCATCAGCCCAGGAGCAGAGAAGCCCACCAGAAACCCTCCGGTGAAGGCCCAGCTGAACAGAGAACAGCACCCAAGACAAGGCTTCACCAGGAGAGAGAATCCAAAGGGGCTCCACTCCACTGCTCCAAATGCCGCGCCTTCCTGAGTGCCATCAGCTCAGCAGCTCTGCCATCAACTGCCAAGACCCCCCCCCCCACTCTTCAACCAAGTAAACCAACTTCCTTTCATTCTAACAACTTAAGCTGTTCTGTTAACCTGCTATAAGACTTTAGGGTCGTGTTTCCACAAACTATGCTTGCTTTGCAGAACAGTATTTCCCATTTAAGGTTACTCATTTAAATCCGGTCATTGCATTTTCATAATTACATCGTTTGTTTTATTCCGTTATTTCGTGTTTATTGTTTGTGTTAGGTGTAATGTCTGTCTTATGTCAGTTGTAGTGTTAGCTAGGAATAAATGCATGTCTTTTACACAACTTCAGCCTCCGTCATTGAGTACTCACACTAAGTTCCTGCCTCTGTGCGATCTTGCTACACGCTCTGAACCTCAAACTCGCCTGAAACATCGCGAGACTCTCTCTCATTGGCCGTGAGGGGAGCTTCGCTACCAATCGTTTACATTACCTGGTGATGCAGCTCGCTGGACGAGCCTTCTAACCCAGGTTACTAAGCGATACTGGTAATTAGTGAATCCCATTTAAGTCTCACATTAACAGACTCACGGGGATACCACAATCGAGTTTGGAGGAGCCGACCATGCGGCATAACAATTGATTAATAATCAGCATTAAATAATATTAATTAAACTTTAATTAATTCAAACATATTGGTGGAGAATATTAAAATTTATTTGAGCTATTAATTCCTACAGGCAGTTGTATGAAATGTCAGAACCTGTGTCAGAAACCTGAACACCATACAGTTTACACTCCCGTCGTGGTAACAAGGCCGTTACATCAGTCAGTCTCACCACCGGGTCAGTGATGGTGGAGGATGAAGGGGACCTACCATGGGGAGTACCAAAGGCACCAGTGGCACTCGATTGGACTGGCCTCCCTGTTGTCATGTCCCTGATGTGTACATGAGTGTCTCCGTCCATGTCAGGAGTGTGCATATTTAGCACTTGTAGGCGGGTCTGGATACCTTCCCTGTGTTGGAGGGCAGAGGTACCACCCTCAATAGAACTGGGGTCTGATATCAGGTCACGAAGCATGTCATGGAGTGCGATGAGTTGAGGCATACCTTCCTCCTCAGTAGCTCTCAGATCCTCACCTCTGATGTAATCAATGATCAGGTCGTACAGTTCTGGCTCGCTGAGATTATCAGCGTCCTCGGGGTTGCTCTCCAGAGAACGGACGACCAACCGCAGCTGACTTAAAGTTAAAACTGGAAGTTTTCTTTGGATCTGGAAAACCAGCATCCTCCGGGGGTCTACTGTCGCCATCTTGACTTCTCAAACCTGCGTGGCTCTCTGGATGATGTGCAGCGCTGCTGCCTTCCTTGAAGCCTGGACACCAGGTATCTCTGTTGCAGTGACTGTCCACCCTGCTGTTTGATGCTGGAATCCCGGACGAGCCCCCAATTGTTACCGGCCCCGACCTAGGGGTAATCCGAGCCGGCACAAGGCCCACAGGCAGAGTAGCGCTTTGGGTGACAATAAGGAGGCGTGAAACGTTACGTGTTGCTCAAGCTGATCGCGGTTTAATACTGCTGGCGCTTGAGCTACTGTCTCCTAAGCCGCCCACAGAGACGCGATAGCTGTAGGTGAGACACGATAGATGTAGTGTACCCACTACATCTATCAGCAGAACCATGAAGCTCCTATTTAAATCCCAGAGAGGCAGAGCCAGGAAGTCTTCCTACTTATTCCTACTGTGTACAGATACATGGGACAGATGCCCTATTTTATACTGTCAGATTAATAACCATCTTCTGATGGCTTGGGTAGGACAGGGAGCAGCTCTGAGGATGACACCTTGTACATAAAGGTCACTCCATGGAAGTGGACTGTGTGTATGTCCATCTCGCTGCCCATCGCCAGAAGGTGCCAGTCTGCCTGCTCCCCCTGGTACAGGGTCAGGTTTTGAATATTGCCATTCAGCTTTATACTGACTGCTGTAAGGTGTGCAGAGGAGATGCCAAGTCCTGGAGGATGGCCACTAAGTAGCCTACAATACCAGGGAGCTAATCAACAGGCCCAGCTGGGGAGACACTTACAGGCACCAGTGTTTTGCTGAGGGGGTGCAGTGTCATGGCAGTTGCAATAGAAATGTTACAATACTCAGGAACCAAGTCTATCTCACTGAAAAGTAGAATGCTGGTATCCCACAACTGCAGTCTGCCACAGGCAACATTCAAGAGACCATGGTTAAGGACAACAAAGTCCGAGCCCAGCACTGCTGCTTCTGCAGACCCCCTCAGTACGAAGAAAACATGCTGCTAGGATTCATGATATAAATGAAAGGTGGCAGTTATGGTGCCTGATATGTCAACATTTGGCCATTCACAGCATGTGCAGCAATCAAGTGAGCATTTAGGGGTCGCTTGTGCAGTGGTTAAGTTAGAGTTGCACCGATCTGATATTCCCCAGACAGCAAAATCTTTCTGGCCCGGATGTGGCCCACATACCGCATGGAATGACGGCGATTGAGCGGACCGCTCTCGGTTGCCGCATCAGGTTAACATCTGGGCCAGAGTTGGGCCTTATGTTAGCCACAAGTGGCCAGGCTCTGTCTGAGATCTGGCCCGGATCTGGCCCACATACTGCATGGAATGACAGCGATTGAGCGGATCGCTCCCCACACATAGCAAAATTGGTATGGCCCGGATCTGGCCCACACTATGCGCTTACACCCGGCCCACATACCGCAATGAATGATGGCCCCTTGCTGGCCCAGATCTGGTTTGCCAGAGGTGGCCCACACATGGGCCAGCACAAAGCCAGATGCAGACATGTTGGTGGCCCTGTTCTGGAGCAGAACAGTTTCAGCTCGGGCACCAAATGTCAGCCTATGTGTACCTTAATCAAGTCATGTAATACCTACTTAATATTAATTCAATATTCATTGAAATATTAAGTTACCTCATCATTCAAATAAAGTTGCTCTACCTTAATTTTTTTGTTTTCTACTCAGAAATGTCCATGCAAATAGTTAAAACATTTTCTTTAGTATTAGTATCTTGTTTTACTTAAGTCAGGGGAAATTAAAAACAAGAACCTCATTTCACAGTTCAACATTTTAAATAATAATAATTCTCGTCATCACTCATTAATCCCCATGGGGAAATTGCCTTTTATGTCTCCCTCAACTTGCTCTTTGTAAGTATGTTGTCTGCAAAGGACAGCCACTCATGGCTGCGCCCAGGGAGCTGGGGGTTAAGGGTCTTTTTCAAGGACCCACAGACATGCTGAGGCTGGGTTTGAACTGGTGACTTTGCGATTACAGGCGCGCAAGCTTAACCCACTGAGCCACATAGAACACAAGACCCAAGCTGTTTCAGTACAAGAATTTTTATAAATAAATTACTAATATCAACTCTAAACACAAAAAGCATACAATAGGTATTTTAGACATCCAGAAATTGTGCAAATGTTGCAAAAGCAGTCAAGGAGAAAACAATTTGAACAGTGGAATGTAATCGTGTGCATTATATGTGTGTATGATCAGTAGGGTTTAAATATGAGTACAGTCAGTCTATTTCAATACATCTATATTGTACAGCACAATACTATAGTATATACAGTACTATACACTATATACAATATCTATACAGTATCTAAGTAGTATTGCATTTGTAAAATGTAACTAGAAAAGCCCTTGTCTCATGCTGTCTTGCCATGCTTCCCCGAAGATAATACTTTTCATATTGGAACGTGTGTCTTCTGTTCAAGTAATTTAGCTGTGGAGCTTAATGAAAAATGACGGGACCACAATTTGCATCAGTTAGCATAGCATCGCGCTAGCAGACCATAGCTGCTCTGGGTAAAATTGTTCTAAAACATGTTACACAGCAAATGTGCCAGTGTTAAATTACTGCATGGTGTTTATATGGGCCCACACCATTCAGTGTTACCTATAATACTTTACAGTGTGCAGTGAGTGTTGTTTTTACAGTGTTAATATTTATTAACTCATATAGTGTTCAATTGACAAACTAGACTGTTAAGTCAATAAGTCGCCACCTCTTCCTAGATTGCAAGCCCATAAGGGTGGCACACAAGTACAAAATGGGTGGCCCATGTCTGCCCCATTTTAATATGCACTCATTTGAACTCATTTGGGCATTCAGCTGCTGTGTTTTACTAACCCACCATAGTAAGAAAGACTTAGACCAACATTGCCTTTTCTCATTTAAGCATGAGTACGATAGATTTTTGTGATCAGAATGAGAAAGAACCAGTGAACTGTCTGTGATATAAATGTGAGTGAAATGTATGGCACCAGCCACCAACCACAGATTACGAAGCTCTACTGTGTTAGTCAGCATGACATAATTATTTAACAGGGCTGAGAAAAGGTAAGAGCTATGTTAATGGTTGGAGTGCATTTCTGCTAAAGCAGATGTAATGGGTGGGATGGAAGAACAAATCAAATCATTTTGCTCATTTAATATTCAGATTTTAATTAAGCTCAATTTTTAGAAACTCACCACGATTGAGGATGGCATGGCACTGATATTAGTCTTAAACACATTTTGTTATTAGCTGTGTATGCTGTCTGATCTGAGTAGTGTGTTTGTTCTGCAAGCTTCTCAATTGTAGCGGTGCCCATGGTATGGATACTTTTCCTAGAGAGCATAGGCTTAGAGAAAGAACAAAAAAATGTTGATTAGTAAAACCATAGAGGCTAAATCATCTCAAGTCATTGGTGAGCACACAAGAGCCATTTCTGTGGTTTTTGTTCTCTTGCCCAATTCATCACAATCGTGGTGGAATAAAAAAAAAAAAATCTATTAAGTCAAAAACAGTATTGTGTGCTGCTATGCAAATACACATCCAGCACCATTGGTCTACAGCAGAGTGGGTAGTACCAGGAGTTGCAAAGAAAAGGGTATCACAACTGTCCTAACACCTTTCCACATATATTAATCATCCAGGAACAGGACTGGCAATCAAATGCACCCCCACCACATTAAAATATATACCACTCTAGAGACATGGCCAGTACATCTCCAAAAATTTTTCTTTGACCTAGCACCAACAAACTAGAAAAACACCAAAACCAAAGCTCTTTAATCTTCAGGATCAGTCAGAACTGAGCCAGCAACACTTCAACTTAAGACAAGAAAAAGCTGTAAGGTCCTTTTTGGTCAGAGTCTTTCTCATGATGGTGGGTAAATCTGGGGTGGCTCTTCTGTTACTTATACGGATGACACTTCCCCATAGTGACAGATCATAAACCCCTAATTTGGTCTTCAGCAAAATGACAGTCATTTTGCAAATGGTATCACCATGCATCCAGAGGTGGGCAGTCACTCTGGGAGCATACAAGTAGGGCTGGACGATTTTTATCTTATATTCAAATAATTTTTACATATGAAATTACTTGATAATGTATCGTTATATCGATCTTATTTACTTACTGCAAATGTGGACAATGTGATTTGTCGTAAAATGGTGGGAAATCAGATCAGGCAGTGCCAGAAAATGAACATGCTGTACATGCACAGACATATACCAATATTTAATTTAAGTGATGGCAAATCCCTGCGTATGTTAAAATCAATTTAAAAAATCAGAGCAACTTAGTTAGTTGATTGACAATAACAAACCATTTCAAATTGACCCAGACAGTCTCCTCATGCATGCACCTATTGCAATGTTGCTCCCCTTACATCTATTGTCTAGTCCATGCAATTCGCGGATGTAACACTTACTTTCATTTTCACAATTGTCTGTAAAGCTGCAGCATTTGATGATCGTTTGGAAAAGGTGAGTTTGTTAAACAAATAGTCCTATATACCGTATAAACTGTAGGTCAGTAAACCCATAATTGGTTCATTTTGTCTCTCTCTCTCTCTCGTTTTTAATTTCGTGGGTTTTTTTTTTTTTGGTGGAACTGATAGCTTCTGTTCTCGAATCGTGTTAGCCTATACCCAGGGAACTCATGCAGATGTGTAGAAGGATTTCAAAATCTGTATTAATATAAGAATTTATTATAGCAATTATGTAGCTGGTAAATCCCCAATGTACTTATATTTTACCTTTAACCACCTTTATCCGTGTGACTGTATAATACGGTTTTGAACTATTTACTTCCACATCAGTCTGTAAAAACTGCGGCGGTGGAAAATCCTTTGCAAAAGTTTTCCGAATATACAGTATGTGTATTTTAGGGGTGCAACGATTATTCGACATTGTCGACAAAAATCGACAATAAAAATAGTCGCTGACGAATTTGATTGTCGATAATTGTCGCCAGACGTATTTTTAAACGGAGTGAGACGTTTTCCTTCCTTTATACTTGTGCAATACTACCGCTTTCCAATAGACTGCACCAATACACCACACAGGTGAGATTCGCTCTTGCGCAATAGCATTCAGCAACAGGTAGAAGAATGGTGGCCACAAATCAGGCATCGTCGCATATTAAATACTCTAAAGTCTTAAAGGCTTTTAATGTCCGAAAACAAAGACGAGATCTACAAAAGGGTGAATAGCACGGACTTCTTGTTGTCTGGCGTATCTAATAATAAATAATAATAATAATAATAATAAATAATAATTATAACAACAACAACAATAATAGGGCATAATAATAGGCTAGTAGTAGTATATTTTACATTTTCAAAAAAGATCAGAATAGAACGTATTTATGTTTGGAAGTCGGTATTTTGGGTCAGGATCTTGGGATTTTTCAGCCTGCTTTAAAATGAGTTTTTATTTGTAAACATAGGCTATATAAATAGCTGATATGACAAGAAATTACCGTGCATTTTAACCCCTATAACGCAAATGAAGTACGAATTAGCATATAAAGGTTAAAATGCATGATAATTTCTTGTCATATCAGCACAAATGCACATAAAATACGTATTTGCACTGTCACAGGAAAAGATTGCCGCATGTATCGCTTATAAAAGGTGAATGCGTACTTGCGTACCAGTTATATGCAGCCCTGATTATAACAAAGATTGTATCAGAAATTCGGATCGGTGCCGATCCAGACCTATTTGACGGATCGGGTATCAGCCATGTGTGACCAATCCACATCCTATACTTACTTATTTAGTTTTTGGCAATCTCTAAAAAGAAACCTCCCATTTCGTGTTAAATCAATCGCAGGACAGCTCTTTCCCATTTTACATGTGTTGTTTTGCGGCATTCAAGTCAAACAATAACCTCATGCTAAATGAAAAAGCTGGTAGCTAAATAGGAGCCATTTTGTACTTGTGTGCCACCCATATGGGCTTGCAATTTGGGAAGAGGTGGAGACACATTGTCCTAACACTCTAGGTTGTAAATTGAACACTATAAGAGTTAATAAATATTAACACTGTAAAAACAACACTCACTGCACACTGAAAAGTGTTAAAGGTAACACTGAATGGTGTGGACACATATAGGCACCTTGCAGTGTTAATTTAACACTGACACATTTGCTGTGCAGGATGGCTCTTCTGATCCTCATGATGTCTTGTGCGCATATTAAAATGGGGCAGATATGTGGAGGTGGAGACTCTTTGACAACACTATAGGTTGTAAATTGAACACTATAAGAGTTAATAATTATTAACATTGTAAAAACAACACTCATTGCACACTGAAAAGTGTTAAAAGTAACACTGAATGGTGTGGACACATATAGACACCATGCAGTGTTAATTCAACACTGGCACATTTGCTGTGTGGATAAGTTAACAGTTCTGATATATGGCATGCGGGCGAGCGGGGAAGCAGGCGAGAGAGCTGTGAATAGGACGAAAAAGGGGTTTTATTCAAGGCAGACAGCACACAACAAAACCACATTAATGAAACAGGGAAAACAGAAATGGGAAACAGACTTGAACGCGAACTAAATACACAAGACAAGCAGAAAATAACAGGCAACAGGTGATCACAATCAGGGTAGCACGTGTAGGTAATGAGGAGGCGTGGCACACATGAGGATCATATGAGCAGGTCATGACGACAGTGTAGGAATTAATAGCTCAAATAAATTTTAATATTCTCCACCAATATGTTTGAATTAATTAAAGTTTAATTAATTATTATTTAATGCTGATTATTAATCAATTGTTATGCCGAATGGCCGGCTCCTCCAAACTCAATTGCGGTATCCCTGTGAGTCTGTTAATGTGAGACTTAAATGGGATTCACTAATTACCAGTATCGCTTAGTAACCTGGGTTAGAAGGCTCGTCCAGCGAGCTGCATCACCAGGTAATGTACACGATTGGTAGCGAAGCTCCCCTCACGGCCAATGAGAGAGAGTCTCGCGATGTTTCAGGCGAGTTTGAGGTTCAGAGCGTGTAGCAAGATCGCACAAAGGCAGGAACTTATTATGAGACACACAATGACGGAGGCTGAAGTTGTGTAAAAGACATGCATTTATTCCTAGCTAACACTACAACTGACATAAGACAGACATTACACCTAACACAAACAACAAACACGAAATAACGGAATAAAACAAACAATGTAATTATGAAAATGCAATGACCGGATTTAAATGAGTAAGCTTAAATGGGAAATACTGTTCTGCAAAGCAAGCACAGTTTGTGGAAACACGACCCTAAAGTCTAATAGCAGGTTAAACAGAACAGCTTAAGTTGTTAGAATGAAAGGAAGTTGGTTTACTTGGTTGAAGAGTGGGGGGGGGGGGGGTCTTGGCAGTTGATGGCAGAGCTGCTGAGCTGATGGCACTCAGGAAGGCGCGGCGTATGGAGCAGTGGAGTGGAGTCCCTTTAGATTCTCTCTCCTGGTGAAGCTTTGTCTTGGGTGCTGTTCTCTGTTCAGCTGGGCCTTCACCGGAGGACTTCTGTGGGCTTCTCTCCTCCCGGGCTGATGTTCTCCTTCGGGCTGGCGGTTATTCTCTGCGCTGCTGCTGGTTGTTCTCTGCGCACCTTTGTTCTGAGGTGCTAGATTTTTATGGTCTAAAGTTCATGAATAGGGATGACCAGGAATTCGACTCCTGTCCCAATGGCTGGCCATCCATTTGGCGGGCTTTCGGAAGGGGGTCTGTATCAGTCCTTTTGGGATTTATGGCCCGCCTGATTCTACCTTTACTGATGATTTTCATTAAGCTGTTATAACTTTTGATACATCCACTTTTATGGTAATCACTGACCAGATTCGGAATCAGGGGTGATTAACAATCAGTTTGATACCAAACATGCCATACCAGCTTCACAGGTACATACCTCATACCATCTGCATTAATTGATTAAACAATTAATTATTTTATCTATGTGACTCATTCACATCAGTATAGGATACAGGTGTTTTGGATTGCACCTCAACAGATGTTACATTTTGTGCAGATATTACATCAAATATTCATATTACAAACAGCACATCTTATCCATAGATAGGCGTGGCCGTTAGTTTGTGGTAATAACAATATAAGTTGCACATCTGGAAACAACATATTTTGTTTGGTGTGGCTTATGCCAATTCATCTTCTCCAGAATGGATACAATACACCTTAATTCAGTTCTTTTAACATAGCATGGTAGAAACAAAGAAACTTGGTAACCGTCCACCAAGATCAGATAAGGACCACAAAGGAATGTTGGAAGAGAAGGGGGGGTTTTAACAAAGACGACTCTAGTTAGGACACATTGGTTACATTCACTTTCCAGATTCTTCTGGTATACCATGAGAACATATATACAATGGTAGCTATACCAATCTATTTATTTAAATTTATATGTGTTCAAGTGCAAAGGGGTGAAATAGGTGATACTCCGTGAACATGGTTATAAGGGTGGCACACAAAACACTAAGATTGTCTAAGGACACATACAAACATAACCTATCTGTATATTGAGACTAGTAGTCGTGAGTAAATCAATATACAGGGTATACAAAAGCCAAACTTAACTGAAATTTCCTTTAGGGTGTTCATCTGTTGGGTGAGTGAGATGTAAGGCAGAGTGTATGTGGAGGGGGTTGTGTGCCAAGTCGAGGGACCCCTGTCCATTAGGTCCACTCTGCTTGTCTGTAGGTCCCTAAATCTTTGGGCAATAAAAGTTGGAGTGCTAGCCTCCCTGGTTATCTGTGTGTGTGTGTTTGTGTGTGTAACCCCCTCTTTGGTGCCTCTCGTACCAGGCTCGGCCTTGTCTCAGGCCACCTGGAATTTAGGCCCTGTGATATGTGCATGTGTGATCCTACAACAGTCATCTCTGACATTAGAATGTCGCTTCCACCCTGTACCTGGCTGGTTTCTCGTCATTCCCAGTGTCTCCTGCTTCACCTTATTCTTGTGTACTGCTGTCTTAGAAATGTTGAACCTGAAAGCATCCTGCTGCTCTGCGTTGCCTCCTGCCACAATTATACCATGATATAAAAATGTAGATTTAAAAAAAATATATATGGTCTCTTCATTTTTCCTGGGGCTCAATATTTCAATATCATACAAAATGCAGACTAGTAAACCACACAAATCTTTAATTTTATTTTCTATGAAAGCAGGGCTAGACATAAGCCGCGGCACCGCCGCCAATGGCCGTCGTGCCTTTCAAAATTGGCCGCACGCCTCCTCAAAATTGAAGTACCTTACGGCCAAGATTGGCCTGCCTTTAATGTTTGTCTGGCCGTATGCCCCCTTTTTACCGAAAGTAACGTTCATTACACAAAAGACTTGCGCACGACACGGTCCACTTTACCTCGTCAACAATCGATGCATCTGTACTGAACCCGAACCCAACCTTCGATACGAGAAACGAGGTCGACCCGCACATCTCGTAATTCCCAACTAGTGAATGAACTGCAATGAATTCTGGACTAATACGATCATGTGTTCGTCGCATGATTGGCTGGTACGGTATGTATCGTCCAGCCTACTATGGAGCCACAGCAATGACAATGGTGCAATGACAATTTTTGATTGGAAAAGCCATCTGACGGTTTCCGAATAACAGATAGGTGTCCTCTTCGGTAATCATCGTGTAGTTGTCGTCTGCTGCTTATGCTGTCACCATGCCTCGCAAAGATTGAGAACGTAAAAGAAAGCAAGCTGAACTCGCGGCTACTGCCGCAAAATGTTGCAAATGATCTACTTTGTTCAGGTAAGTGTCAGATGGTGTTGTAAAAAAACATTTGCCGAGGCAGAGCAGATTTGACTCAGAGAAGTACCAAGCTCTGCTGGGAGGATATAGGACTGGTAGCGTGCAGTGTGCAAAAAACGAACGTCAAGTCAATTGTCATGTACACTAAAAGAATACGGGTGTTCTGAGCAAACAAATATAAAAATATTGACGGCTCCTTTATTGTTGGATTTTGTTTTTTGAAATAAAGCTATATATATATATCTATAAATATATATATATCTATAAATATATAAATATATATATATATATATATATATATATATATATTCTGTCTCAAATCGAAGGTCGTATTGCGTAGGTTGTCTACACTTGGTAATTACAGTAATTGGTAATTAGTGACTAGTATTGACCCAATGCCTTTTTGGAAAGTTTCTGCTTTTTTGAAAATAAAAAAATGCATCCTTTATGGAAATAAAATTCCTCCACAAGGCCCGAGGTGTCCTATGAATTTTCCAGATTTTGGCCTTATGCCCAGGCTTAATGGCCTTGTGCCCTAGAAAAAATATGAATAGCCAAGGCCAAAGTGGCTGTGCCCTCCTAAATCCTTATGTCTAGCCCTGTGAAAGGCTCACCTGAACCATAATTTTTGAGATGGTTTTGGATGGAACTGGGAGTTTCCATTGTTCTGAAACTATGTCATTGCTAGTGAACTCATGCAGATGTGTAGAAATATATCAAATTCTATATTAATATAATAGACCTAACAAATTATAGCAATTAAATAACTGTTAAATCCCAAACATCCTTATATTTTACCTTTTACCACCGTTATCTGTGTGATCTGTGTTTGAACACCTACATTCACTTTCACAATAGTTTGTATAGACTGCAGTGGTGGAAGGTTGTTTGTAAATATGGCGGGCAGAAATTTCCGGGCCCCATAGTAAGTAAAATTCTGCCCACTTCATGCTTCTGTCAAGTAAAAGACTTTGGGCAAAACATTTGTAAGCTTGTCACCAAATCAAGGCAGACTCTCTCAGCAGGTCCCTAACTAACCTAAACTAACCTAACTGAACTTAATGTAAACAAACCTGCCTTAAGCTAACCTCAACAAATGAAATGCCATATAGCAGCAATATCCACGACCTGTTTACTATATTATACTATATTCCAGATAAAAACTCAAAATAAAAAGAATATCACATGCAGTACTCACCTTTTCCTTTAAAAAATTGTACAGAAGTATAGATTTTTTATTAAATATTCATTTCAAAAGCATCAAAATTGATGTATTGTGACTAAACTCAGGTATACGATATCTTAATATGTAACATAACACATTCCAGTCCTACAACTTTCCAATATGGTCCTGTACAAAGCAAGATGCACAGTTTTGTCCTATGAAAAATATATACGTACCGTAAACTCATATCATGAGTTTACCCAAAGATTTTACTAGTTGCTATAAAAATATAAATTACAGTAGTAAATTGGGCAGCGTTAATGGTTAGGGAAGTGCACTAGTAGTTGAAAGATCGCAAGTTTGAATCCCAAACTAGCAAGGCACCACTGAGGTACCCTGAGCAAGGTACCACCCCCAAGCACTGCTCCCCGGGCGCTGAATTAGCTGCCCCCTGCTATGTCACATTGTCACATATGGGTTAAATGCAGAGAACACATTTTGTTGGTGTGCACTGTGTGCTGTGGTGTGTCAGCAATGACCACTAATAACCTAATTCTAAATACCCTTTACTCAACACTGACCAATATACCAAATAAACATTCTCAAATCATGTTATTGCTAGGGAACTCATGAAGATGTGTAAAAGGATTTTTCAACATCTGAATTATAATAACTTTTTCTACCAATTGTATAACTGTCAAATCCTAAATGTACTTAAGCCTATATTTTATCTTTAAAACTATTATATACTGTATGTGACTATATAATACCTAGATAGCAAAGTCCCATTGAAACAACACTGATTAAACATCAGACAAAATCATTGAAACAATAATGATCTTCAACATTGTTTTAACATTGATCTTGCTCAGTGGCGCATTCAGGCTGTTTAGAGGGCAGCGGCGACAAAATACAAAGGGGGCCTATTTTACGACACGTGCCCCCCACCCCACCCCACCCCTACACGTCTAGAATGGTACGATATGTTTGGGTTAGTCCTTGATTTAGATTGTCCAACTACTGTTTTGTGGACTTCAGAGGCGACCTATTGATATCACACTTTCGTATACATAGGAACATCTCAAAGGTATGTTATTCATCTACTTTTATCGCAAGTGTAGGAAGCTTAGGGATCTCTTAGGGATCATTATCTTCACTGGAAGGGCAGTGTCTTCAGAGAGGTTCTCTCTCCATTACAGGGGCACTTCATAGCAGAACCCTTTTCTATTGGATGGTTACCCATAGAGGGCACTTAGACCATTGTAAGGGCCCCTTATAGGGCACTGCATCGCATTCTCTCCACTAGAAGGGCTCTTCATAGCAGCACCCTTTTCTATTGGATGGTTACCCATAGAGGGCACTTAGACCATTGTAAGGGCCCCTTATAGGGCACTGCATCGCATTCTCTCCACTAGAAGGGCTCTTCATAGCAGCACCCTTTTCTATTGGATGGTTACCCATAGAGGGCACTTAGACCATTGTAAGGGCACCTTATAGGGCACTGCATCGCATTCTCTCCACTAGAAGGGCACTTCATAGCAGCACCCTTTTCTATTGGATGGGTACCCATAGAGGGCACTTAGACCATTGTAAGGGCACCTTATAGGGCACTGCATCGCATTCTCTCCACTAGAAGGGCACTTCATAGCAGCACCCTTTTCTATTGGATGGTTACCCATAGAGGGCACTTAGACCATTGTAAGGGCACCTTATAGGGCACTGCATCGCATTCTCTCCACTAGAAGGGCACTTCATAGCAGCACCCTTTTCTATTGGATGGTTACCCATAGAGGGCACTTAGACCATTGTAAGGGCCCCTTATAGGGCACTGCATCGCATTCTCTCCACTAGAAGGGCACTCATTAAGGCACTTCATCACACTTTCTTGCTCTATAGGGCACATCTCCTCACATAATGGGGGCTAAATCATGTGAAGGGCAGCCAATAGCGGCATTTTAAATACTTTAAGTGTCAGGGATCCGGGCAGCTTGGGCGCGGGAACAAGGCATGGTGCAGGCACAGAAAGGATGGACGACCCACTTGCAGCTCAAAGAACAAAAACAGGGTTTATTTAACTGAACTAAAAAAACACAAGGAAGGGCTAACAAAAACAAAGGACCACAAGGGCTCAAAAACTAAAGGTGATTAAACAATACTAAATAACAAACACCGAATACACATCGAACACTGAAAATATCAAAACCATCGAAAATCGCAAACAACAACAATCAAATACAAACCAAGAAACCACTAGGGAACAGAACAGAAGCAGGGACTTAAATACAGAAACCAAACTGGGTAATAAGACTAACACAGGACAGGTGAGACTAATTAACAGAGACCAGTAAAACAGGGCACAGGTGAAACTAATAAACTCAAAGGAACTAAAAACAGGGAAACTAAGAACTAACCAAGGAAACAGGGAAACAGAAACCAACACTAGGGAATTAAACAGGTAAAGACACAAGCAGGGGCACAAGGAACAAAACCAAAACCAACTACAAAATCAGACACAAAAACTAAAGAAACTCAAATGAAACACTAGGGAGCAAAATACAAAAACAGAGGAGGCAGGATTCAAACACAGGACAGAAGTGTACACAGACAACCACATGCTCAACACACTGAGCCACATGACCAGACAGGCAACAGAGGAGAACAAAGACTAACATGAAGTACAGGATGACCAGCAAACGCCTGCTGGACAAACGGGGAAGGGACACAGAAGGACCACAACAGGGGCTGACCCTGACAAACAGTGCTTCTTCAGTCATAGAAGTGATCTTCAGTCATCTTGTTCATTGTCAAGGTTACCCATTCAACATTGGAAACCTGATCATGTCCAACAAGGATACTTTTGCCAGGGACTGGCTGACCCTGCTGTTTCATTGCTGTGGATTAAAGTGTCTGCTAGATAAACACATGAAAATGCTTTTAAACAGATAATGAAAACAGTGTTTCATTGAACAGGTCTGCAAGTTGAAGTCTAGAAAATGGGAAATTGGTTCAGTCAACCCTGGAGGAATGTCGAGTGGAAGGATAGGTATGGATCCTGTTTTATATTTATTTATTTTCACCAGCATCATTTTTATCATTTTAATACATATACAATATTTTAAAATTATACACGAGTTCTATACCTCTTTTTCTCACACATGCACAAATAAATACAGCTCAGGTAAGGACACTGTGCCCATGATCAGACGATCACTGGTTCAAATCCTGTGGCTGCAGTATAGGAAAAAAGCACCCAATTTTTATCCATCCATCCATCAACTTTGTGCTGCTCATACAGGTGCAGGTCATGGGGGCAGCAACCTGAGCAGAGATGCCCAGACCTCCCTCTATCCAGCCCCTTTGGGGGATACCAAAGCATTCCCAGATATAATCCGTAACCTCCTGAGATCCCACCCATTCATTTATGTCCATTGCAGCGGACATTTTGTTTTTGCATATATCTTTTCACTGATGTAAGGAAACATATTTATTCCTGTTGTACACTAAAGAGGACATGCTGCGAAATTAAAAACAAAAATAAATTTGAAAAAAGATGTCTTATTTCCTCCAAAGACATAGAAAATCACAATTAACCTAAAACTGGAGGACACTTTTTTCCTTGGGTCTCAGGAGGATACAATCTCTCTAGTGTGTCCTGTGTCTGCCCTGGGATCTCCTCCCAGTTGCACACACTTCCCAGGGAGCCGTCCAGAAGGCATCTGAGCCAGATGTCCAAACCACCTCAGCTGGTCCCTTTTGCTGTGTAGGAGCAGCAGCTCCACTTTGAGCTCCTCCTGAATGTCCAAGCTTGTATCTATGATCTCATTATTTCAAACGCTACCCAAAAGCTCCTGACCATAGGTGAGGGTAGGAACATAAATCGACCGATAAATCAATTCACTTTCTGGCTCAGCTAATTCAAGGCAGACCGGTACAGCATCCGCATAACTGCTGGTGCTGCAACGATCCACCTGTCAATCTCCAGCTCCAATCCTCCCTCACTCGTAAACAGGACCCTGAGACATAAACTCAATAACCTTGAGGCAGTAACTGTTCCCTACCCTGGAGGGGGAAATCCACCCTTTTCTGATGGAAAACTATGACTTCAGAGGTGCTGATCATCATCCCGGTTGTTTCATATTCAATTTTTTTACTTAAGTAAAAGTGCAGATACCACAACAAAATGTTACTCAATTAAAAGTAAAACTCATCCAGTAAAATACTACAAGTAAAATTATAAAAAATACCTGGTTTGACCTATAACTCGATCTGAATATCAGAAGTCGAACCGTGAACGCTGACCTAATATAAATTGTACGTGCCAGGAAATGAGTCATACTACAATGCAATTCTTACTTGAATGCCTTCTTCACAGACTGGACGATTAACCAAATAAAGCAGCGCAACATTACAGTAACTAACAATAAATAAACCACTAACTTACGTGTACTATTAGAGCATTTATGTAATTTATTTTGTAGGGGCTCCTACCATTTAAACAGAATTCATTCTCTTACCTTTTGCTCATGCGTGCAGTGTGTAGTGGTTGGTGACGTATGCCCAGGCGGGTGCGCGGGTTCTCTCTGGTGTTTAGATACGTTAAAATAAACTCACTTGTTTTTTGGCTCTCAGCCTGTCTTGACTGCCTCTTTCCTTTTTGCTGCTGCACCGCAGCTCTACAGTGGTGACCCCGATGTTTCGGTGCGTTTGTTTTTGCTCCGACCATACTCGCTAATGCAGTTGCGCTCAAGCTCCCGGAGTTCTGGTGCGGCCAGGCGGTGGTCTGGTTCGTGCAGGCGGAGGCTCAGTTCGCCTTGCGCGGGATCACGGAGGACGCAACGAAATATTACTACGTCATTGCAGCGCTTAACAGCTCCACGGCGGCTAGAGTGGTGAGTTTGCTGCAGAACCCTCCAGAGGCAGACAAGTATGGTGCCATAAAGTCTCTGTTGCTGGGCACTTACAAGCTTTCCGAGACAGAGCGCGCGCGCCGCTTGCTCGCGCTGCCCGGGCTGGGTGAATCACGGCCCTCGGAGCTGATGGATCACATGCTAGCTCTCCTCGCTGACCATCAGCCCTGCTTTATTTTCAGAGAGCTTTTCATGCAACAGCTGCCCGCAGACGTGCGGGGGGCGTTAGCTAACCTCCCGCCTAAGGACTGTAGGGAGCTTGCTAGGGAGGCTGACAAAGTACACACCGCCAGGCTGGCAGCTTGTGCAGCCGTGTGTGCT
This sequence comes from Paramormyrops kingsleyae, assembly GCF_048594095.1. NCBI lineage: Eukaryota > Metazoa > Chordata > Actinopteri > Osteoglossiformes > Mormyridae > Paramormyrops > Paramormyrops kingsleyae. The sequence continues at coordinate 14,222,063 of NC_132820.1, forward strand.
CGGAGCTCGGATAGCTCCCCGCCGCTCGCCGAAGCTACTGTTTCTGCCGCGCAGCGGAGCGGTATACCAGGTCTCTGCTTCTACCATGCACGTTTCGGTGACAAAGCAAAAAAATGCACCCCCCCTTGCCGTTTTAAGGGGACGGGAAATGCACGGGCCGGCGCTCGTTAGCGGCAGCGAGCGTCGGCAGTTCCGGCAGCCTGCTCTTCGTCACGGATGCTGTGTCTGGCTGCCGTTTCCTCTGCGACACGGGCGCGCAGGCCAGTGTTTTGCCTGCGTGGGTGGCGGATACGCGCTCTGGGACGAAGGGGCCAATGCTGGAGCCTGCTAATGGCAGCAGTATCTTAACTTATGGCACTCGTGTCGAGGCAGTCTGTGTTGGTGGCCAGCGGTTCCGGTGGCGTTTTGTGGTGGCGAAGGTGTCCACCCCCCTGCTGGGCGCTGATTTTTTTATATGCCAACAACCTGCTGGTGGACATAAAACACTGGCGCCTGGTTGATGCCAGGACTTTCCATTCGGTGCGGTGCTCGCAAAGCAGGGCTGGTTCGTCTCAGCTGTCTAGCGCCTTGGCGGCAAATGACACTTTCGCCCGCCTGCTGGTGGAGTTCCCAGACCTCACCCGGCCCACCTTTACATCAGTCACGGCCAAGCACGGTGTCGAACACCACATTGTTACAACAGGGCCGGCGGTCCATGCCCGAGCCCGACGCCTTGATACCGGTAAATTGGCCATCACTAAGGCGGAGTTTGCTGCATTGGAGAGCCTTGGTATTGTTCGCCGTTCCAGCAGCGCATGGGTCTCCCCTCTACACATGGTACCCAAGCCAGGTTGGGGTTGGCGCCCGTGTGGCAATTAACGCCGGCTTAATGACGCCACAACCCCGGATCGCTACCCGATCCCACACATCCAGGAATTTCCTCCCGGTTGGCGGGGGCATCCATTTTTTCAAAGGTTGACTTGGTGCGTGGCTACCACCAGGTCCCAGTACATCCAGGGGACATTGCAAAGACTGTGGTCATCACCCCGTTTAGACTTTTTGAGTTTCTTCGGATGCCCTTTGGGCTTAAAAACGCTGCCCAGTCTTTCCAGCGGCTCATGGACAGTGTCCTGAAGGACCTTCCGTTCTTCCCAGGCAACACATCCATGTGGGGCCCGCATGGGATGCACTTGGGCTGACATGGGAAACCCAAGTGGGGCCCAGTCAATTTTATCCGCAGTTTCCATGGTGGCCCCACATGGGTTAGCCCACATGGGCTAATGATGAGCCCTTGATGGGCTCCATATACACTGAAAAAAAGAACATGTTGGATTTACTTAATTCAATATTGGACAGTGGTTGCACAGATGTTTTGCTTTGGCAGCAACTTGAACAATTGAGTTAAAGTACTAATCTTTATTAACTCTAATAGTGTTTAATTTACATTATAGGGTAAGTCAAGTCAATGAGTCTCCACCTCCAAACATCTGCCCCATTTTAATATGCGCACAAGTCATGAGGATCAGAAGAGCCAGCCCAGATTTACCCACCATCATGAGAAAGACTCTGACCAAAAAGGACCTCACAGCTTTTTCTTGTTTTATTTTGAAGCTTTTTTGGTTCAGTTCTGATTGTTTTTGGAAATTACAAAGCTGTGGTCCTGGTGATTTCTTTTTTCCATAAGTGTGGTTTTATCGCATATTGATGGTAAGTCAGAGGAAAAACTTTAGGAAACGTACTGAGCATGTCTCCTGAGTGGTATATAGTTTAAAGGGATAGGTGTGTATTTGGTTGCTGGTCCTGTCCTTAGATGATTAACATATGCAGAAAGGTGTCAGGCATTTGTAATACCCTTCCTGTAGAGTTCCTGGAACCGTCTACTCCCCTGTAGACCAATGGTGCTGGGTGTATATTTGCATAGCATGATACAGTACTATCTTTGAGTGAATAGAGTTTTTTTTTTTTTGACCCACCACGATTGCGATGAATAGGGCAAGAGAATAAAAACCACAGAAATGGCTCGTGGGTGCTACCTGGTGACTAGATTAAATGTTTTTTGCCTCTATGATTTAACTAGAGAATGCGTGTTACTACAAAAAAATCAGTTATTTTGTTTGTAGGCTCTCTAGAAAGGACATTTGTATCTCTACAATTGAGGTTTCTGGGGGGATGCACATAGATAAAACAAATTAGCAGACACAGAACAACATAATAAAATGTGGTAAAGACTAAATATCAGTGCCATACCATCCTCAATCGTGGTGGGTTTCTAAAAATGAAGCTTAATGAAGATCTGAATATTAAATGAGCAAAGTGATTAGATTTGTTCTTCTATCCCAAGCTGTGGTCTAAAAGCAATAAGGCCACCACACATTATACACTCACCTAAAGGATTATTAGGAACACCATACTAATACGGTGTTTGACCCCCTTTCGCCTTCAGAACTGCCTTAATTCTACGTGGCATTGATTCAACAAGGTGCTGAAAGCATTCTTTAGAAATGTTGGCCCATATTGATAGGATAGCATCTTGTAGTTGATGGAGATTTGTGGGATGCACATCCAGGGCACGAAGCTCCCGTTCCACCACATCCCAAAGATGCTCTATTGGGTTGAGATCTGGTGACTGTGGGGGCCATTTTAGTACAGTGAACTCATTGTCATGTTCAAGAAACCAATTTGAAATGATTCGAGCTTTGTGACATGGTGCATTATCCTGCTGGAAGTAGCCATCAGAGGATGGGTACATGGTGGTCATAAAGGGATGGACATGGTCAGAAACAATGCTCAGGTAGGCCGTGGCATTTAAACGATGCCAAATTGGCACTAAGGGGCCTAAAGTATGCCAAGAAAACATCCCCCACACCATTACACCACCACCACCAGTCTGCACAGTGGTAACAAGGCATGATGGATCCATGTTCTCATTCTGTTTACGCCAAATTCTCACTCTACCATTTGAATATCTCAACAGAAATCGAGACTCATCAGACCAGGCAACATTTTTCCAGTCTTCAACTGTCCAATTTTGGTGAGCTCGTGCAAATTGTAGCCTCTTTTTCCTATTTGTAGTGGAGATGAGTGGTACCCGGTGGGGTCTTCTGCTGTTGTAGCCCATCCGTCTCAAGGTTGTGCGTGTTGTGGCTTCACAAATGCTTTGCTGCATACCTCAGTTGTAACGAGTGGTTATTTCAGTCAAAGTTGCTCTTCTATCAGCTTGAATCAGTCGGCCCATTCTCCTCTGACCTCTAGCATCAACAAGGCATTTTCGCCCACAGAACTGCCGCATACTGGATGTGTTTCCCTTTGCACACCATTCTTTGTAAACCCTAGAAATGGTTGTGCGTGAAAATCCCAGTAACTGAGCAGATTGTGAAATACCCGTCTGGCACCAACAACCATGCCACGCTCAAAATTGCTTAAATCACCATTCTTTCCCATTCTGACATTCAGTTTGGAGTTCAGGAGATTGTCTTGACCAGGACCACACCCCTAAATGCATTGAAGCAACTGCCATGTGATTGGTTGATTAGATAATTGCATTAATAAGAAATTGAACACGTGTTCCTAATAATCCTTTAGGTGAGTGTATATGCTTTAGCAGAAATACACTCCTTCGACCGTTAAGATAGCTCTCACCTTTCCTCAGCCCTTTTATACCAGAGATGGTTCTCAAGAAAGCTGGTTCTTTCATACCCTAACTGAAGACACCTTATTGATGCTTGAATAAATACATTTATAACAACAGCTTTTCAATATACTTCAACTTACATGAGCACAGTTCTTTGGGTATAAAGAGCTGAACTGGGGGGGGGATTTGCATAAAAAGAGAAAAGGCTATGTTGGTCTGAATCTTTCTCATGATGGTGAGTAAATCTGGGCTGGCTCTTCTGATCCTCATGACTTGTGTGCATATTAAAATGGGGCAGATGCTTGGAGGTGGAGACTCATTGACTTACCTTATGGTCTAAATTAAACACTATTAGAGTTAATAAAGATTAATACTTTAACTCAATTGTTCAAGTTGCTGCCAAAGCAAAACATCTGTGTACAACCACTGTACACTATTGAATTAAGTAAATCCAACATGTTCTTTTTTTCAGTGTATATGGAGCCCATCAAGGGTCCATCATTAGCCCATGTGGGCTAACCCATGTGGGGCCAACATGGAAACTGTGGACAAAATTGACTGGGCCCCACTTGGGTTTCCCATGTCAGCCCAAGTGCATCCCATGCGGGCCCCACATGGATGTGTTGGCTGGGAATTGTTTGTCTATTTGGATGACATTTTGGTAGCCAGCAACTCCAGGTCTGAACATATAGCTCCCTTTGCACCCTTTTTGAGCGTCTGAGTAGTCATGGGTTAATTATCAACCCACAAAAGTGTCAGTTTGGTTTGTCCTCCATTGATTTCCTCAGCCACCGCATCACGGGTGATGGGGCAGTTCCTCTGCCTGCCAAAGTGGAGGCCATCTCTGTGTTTCCGCAGCCTGCTACAGCCAGGGCCCTTCAGGAGTTCCTGTGCATGGTTACTTTTTACCATCGGTTTATTCCACGGGCCGCCCAGCTGATGCGGCCGCTGTTTGAGGCTCTCAGGGGTAGGACGGCCAAGCGGGTTCTTGAGTGGACTGCTGAGCAGACCCAGGCTTGTTGACCACAAGCCCCTGACGTTTGCGATGGCTAAGACATCGGAGCCTTGTTCTGCTCGTCAGCAGCGGCAGCTCTCCTTTATATCGGAGTTCACTACTGACATCTGGCACGTGGCAGGGAAGCATAACCATGTTGTGGACTGCCTCTCCCGCTCGGTGGCAAGTGCTGTGCACTTAGGAGTGGATTATGCTCTATTAGCAGCAGATCAGCGGGTTGATCTAGGGGTGCAGGCATATAGGACTGCAGTCACCAGTCTGCAGCTGGCTGATGTTCCCTTCCTTGACTGTGGTGCCACCCTCCTGTGTGATATCTCAACCGGTCTGGCTAGGCCTATCGTGCCTGCTGGTTGGCGTCGTCACATTTTCGAGGTGGTGCACGGGCTTTCACACCCAGGCAGACGAGTGTCTCAGCGTCTGCTGGCCGCCAATTTTGTCTGGCATGGGCTGCGGAAGGATGTCCGTAGTTGGGCCGCCTCCTGTGTTCCGAGTCAGCGTGCTAAGGTGCACCAACATACCAAGGCAGCATTGGCGCCTTTTGTGGTGCCTGAGCGCTGTTTTGACCATGTTCATGTGGACCTGGTCGGGCCTCTTCCCCCTTCCTTGGGCTTTACTCACTTGCTAACGGTAGTGGACAGGTCTACTCGGTGGCCAGAGGCCATACCTTTGTCATCCACCACCACGGCAGACGTGGCCAGGGCTTTCATCGGTGGTTGGGTGTCCCGTTTCGGGGTTCCATCTGATGTGTCTTCGGACCGTGAAACCCAGTTCACCTCTGAGCTCTGGGCTGCAGTGGCCCAGGTTTTGGGGGTTTCCCTCCATCGTACCACAGCCTACCATCCGCAGGCCAATGGGCTATGCGAACGTTTTCACCGCTCCCTGAAAGCCGCTCTTCGGGCCAGCCTCAGGGACGGCGGCTGGGTGGACAGGATTCCCTGGGTTTTGTTGGGCCTCCGGACCGCTCTCAAGTCAGACCTGCAATCCTCATCGGCCGAGTTAGTCTACGGGCAGACTCTACGTGTGCCAGGGGATTTCCTGCCCACCACCACAGCCCCTTGGTGCGCTGAACACCAGCGTTCCGCTCTGCGGGACTTGGCTGGGGCTTTCGTTCCAGTACCCACGACTCCACATGGGGTGCCCCAGTCACATGTTCATGGGGATTTATTAATGAATTTAAAATCCTTTGTCCGCCATGATGCTCATCGGGGCCCGCTGCGGCCGCCCTATGATGGACCCTCCCGTGTCCTACAATCAGGGGACAAGTTTTTCACACTGGACATTAGGGGCAAGCCGGACCAGGTTTCGGTGGACCGTCTGAAACCTGCTCATTTGGACATGGACACCCCAGCAGCCCCCACCCCTGCTGCTGTGCGTGTGCGGGGGCCTGCTCCGGCAACGGCTGGGCACCCAGCCTCCCAGCCTGTTGTGACTCGTTCCGGTCAGGTAGCCCGACCTCCCCGCAAGTTGGACTTGTCTGTGTTTGTGAATTCTGGGGGGGCGTGTGTAGGGGCTCCTACCGTTTAAACAGAATTCATTCTCTTACCTTTTGCTCATGCGTGCAGGGTGTGGTGGTTGGTGACGTATGCCCAGGCGGGTGCGCGGGTTCTCTCTGGTGTTTAGGTACGTTAAAATAAACTCACTTGTTTTTTGGCGCTCAGCCTGTCTTGACTGCCTCTTTACTTTTTGCTGCTGCACCGCAGCTCTACAATTTAAACTTTATTTTACCAGGTAAATTAACTGAAAACCAGTTCTCACTGCTTTACGTGATATTCGGGAGAAATAGCAGATTACGCATCGGAACTGCCTGGGATACAAACGTCATGCATGTAACTAAACTCTTCAGCCAATAAGGGCAAAGGTGTGTCGTCATGGAGGCGATTCCAGTTTGTTCAGCCAGGTGAGAGGTCGCAATGCATCTAACCGTAATGCCCTGCGTCAGGATCAGAATGCCTTGCTTTAAGCCAGCGCTGTAAGCAAGTCGAACGCACTCAATGACCGGACTGGGGAAACAAAATGAAATGCCGACTTAATACAGAGAACTAATGACAACAACCAGAAATAGCTGATCACATGGGGATCCCACACGAGATTAACGAGGGGGCGTGGCACACGGAAGGAGCGGACGATCGGGGCAGGACAGGGGTAATGTTGGGATAATGTCATATCCTGCTCCGTCCGATCCCGATGTGTGCCACGCCCACCTCGTTACCTCGTGTGATTCCCTGATTATTCTCACCTGTGATTCGTTACCCTTAGCCTGTCTCTTGTATTTAGTCCGTGTCTGAGTCAGTAGTCCCCAGTTCTGTCATTGACGTTGCTGTCGTGTTTTCCCCGGTCCAGTCTGCGTGCAATAAAGTCATGTTTACCCTGCTTCCTTGGTCAGCTCGTCTGCTTGCCTGCTCGCCTGCACCACCGATCGTGACAGATAAGATATTTATCGTTTTGGAAGCCATTAAGAACAAAATGCTCTTCTTGTTTTATCCTGTTCATTTTGTGTTTAAATGCTAAAAAAAACAAAAACATCTTTAGGTGTAATTTTGGGGGGCCGGGAACCAATTTATTGGTTTTCCATTATTTCTTATGTGAAAAATTCGATCAGAACTCGAACTTTTTAGGATTTGATCCAGAGTCCGGAACGGATTAAGTTCGAGAACTGAGGTACCACTGTACATTCGAATTTATTGCTCTGACAAGAAGCAACCTAGCTATTCTTTTAAATTCTTCATAAACAAGTTTGAATATAGTATTATAGTATTTTAAGTTACAGTGCAGCACAATAGGAAAACTGAATTGCAAGAGGGTAAGCGGATGTTTTCTTTTTATTCAAAAAAGGCTCTGAAACTTGCTGAACTTTTTGACATTATTGATAGTGGAATGACGATTTAATTCTTCAGTAAACAAAAGATCAATCTAGAGGCCAGATTTATTAATGAATTTAAAATCCTCTCCCTCCACAATGGACAATGGTTGATCGTCCAATGCAATCATCACCATTATTTCAGTATTACCTCTAGCGCTGATATCTTTAAATATTGATAAAGTTTAAACATCAGAAAGCAATTTTGGTAAGTTAAAATATTGCTCAAGAATAGTGAGAGAGTTTTGTGCAACCCTACTCAGGTGTGCTGCATGCAATAGATTTTTTTTATTTTTTAACTGGGTGAGTAATGATGGTCTTATGCTGAATTTATCCTTTAGTACAAGATACAGTCTCAAGGAGTCGGTTCAAGAATACAAACCGACTATTAAGTCAGTACCTCAGGCTCGGATTCTTCTGGTTGGTGATGTTGGTGGTGGAAAATCAAGCTTCTTCAACTCCATCAGCTCTGTCTTCTGTGGCAAGATAACAAGCCAAGCCAATGCAGGACCCAATGACACCAGCCTAACCCTGAAGGTAACGCGATCATCTAAATCTTCCTGTTATGAGGCCTGTATTACAAAGCTGGTTTGAAGGGGTCAAAGATAAGTTTCATTTTGACTAAATCAAATGCAATTGAAGATAATCGGTATCATGATGGTGACTATCAGCAAACTGTATCAAGCCAGGTTCTTAATAAAATCAAGATTATTGCCTGAGTGCATGCAGCTATACTTCAGGTATACTATGCAGGTATACTTCAGTGCTGCTTATGAATTTTCTATGAATGCATAATTACTGTAATTAATTATAAAGGTGCAGTTAATGTAAAGTGCTACTCAATTTTTTACTGCAGCATTTTTCAGATATCCATACTCATGTTGTTGTGTATGTCCCACTTACACACACATTCAACCTTTGCCAAATGTTGTCTAAAATAAGACTCAGATGCTTGTAACAGGAACTGAGTGTAGCTCCATCTTTTCACTTTGTTTCGTTCTGAAAACTATTACCAGTCAGACGTAACTCACGTAACAAAAGATATCAAGGTTCCAGTTCCACTATTGCATTACCCACTATTATTACTATCAGTGCACAATTATAAAATGTGTTAGTAAAGGATAGAACAAAAAAATAGTGCAACAGAACTGCATACATATCACGTCTAAGTGTTAGTTTCCTTTATATTTTGTCCAAATTTTGGATTTAAATTGAGAGTGCTAGAAAAAGTCTCTACGCACACTGCTCATGAATGAATGAATGAATGTTACATTTATATAGCACTTTTTTAGAACCCAAAGTACTTTACAGAACCAATGGGGAGCCACTTCAACCACCCCCACTGTGTAACACCCACCTTGATGATGTGACAGCAGCCATTCTGCACCAGTATGCTCATCACACAACAGCTAAGGTGGTTAAGGGGCACGAGAGAATTCACCAATTAGATACAAGGGATGATTAAAGACGAGATTTGAAAAGGCCATAGTGGGCAATTTTAGCCAGAGAATCGGGGTACCACCCCTACTCTTTCGAAAGATACCCTGGGATGTTTCATGAACTCACAAAGTCAGAACCTCCGTTTTACGTCTCATCTGGAGGACAGTGCCGTATCCCAGTGCTGCACTGGGGGCACTGAGATCCACACAGACCACAGGATGGGCTAACCTGTTGGCCACACCAAAAGTAATCTATATTTAAATCCGTATTGCATCACTAGTGATATCCATTGGACAGCGCAGCAGTATGCTGGACTGATAGCAAATGTAAATAATGTAAAAAGCTCACATTTATTATACATTGTGTTGTTTTTGTGCCGTAGCTAATGTTATGTGTAGTATTAGCGTTACCTTTTGTAAATAGTTGTGTGTGTGTGTGTCCCCACTGGGTGTAGAATGGGTAGTTGAGATGGTCAGTGTGGTGAGCAGTGTGTGTGTGTTTTTAGAATGAATTAAATGCCATTTCTTGCACTTTCCTGCACTGGAGTCTGCCGCAGTGGTGTTCTCCGTACCATGACTAACATTCCACCACAATATTTTTCTCTCAAGACAATCTAAAAATTGCTGCCTCAAAGAATTTGTATCTGAATCATTTTTCCCCACTATCCCTACTGGATAAGCTGTCAGAAGATGAATGACATCATGTGTCTTCTTACAGTATCGCACTTACAAGGTGGAGGTAGGCCGAGGTGGACGGCCTCTGGCATTCCTACTGTGTGACACCATGGGATTGGAAAGACAAAAAGAGGGACCGGAATACAAAAATAAAAATGGAGGGGTGCACACTGAAGATATTGACAGCATCCTGAAGGGCTACATACCAGACAAGTACCAGGTAAGAACTGTGTGTCTAACCAGGCCTCAAAAACACCTGCAATATGAACACATGCAGGTCTGATCACTGTAATGGCTTACAGAAGTCACATGTTTATAAGTTTTCTTTCCAAACTCTTTTCTGACGACAACAAATATCATTCACTGTTTTTCTTGTTTGTTTTTTTAGCATTAATAATGTGCTGTTGTTACACAAATGTCACATGAAATGACTCCCTTAACATTTCGCTGCTGTTTCTCATGATATCAATGTCAGTGTCTGTCTGAATGTACCTCATTTTGTTTGTCTAGTTTAACCCTAAAATACCATGGAGCCAAAATGGCGATCAAAGTCACATTCCACCGCTTAAGGAGAGGATCCACTGTGTGGTGTTTGTGGTGGACGCCTCAACACTTCCACTTAAAAAGTCAAAAGAAGACACAAAAAAATTTATTGAAATCAAGAACAAAGCTAACCTGCTGGGTTAGTGACGGCCATCGCATATGTGATTTGAATGTGTGTTGTGTTGCACTCAACCTGCCTTTCCTGAAACATGAGCAATACTAAATACTCATTCAGTAACATGAAAAATTAACCTTGAATAATGTATTTGGATATTCAGTATAAACCCAAAGAAATTCCGTTTATGGATTGGAAAATGGCAAATTAAATGTTTTCCATAACTTTGGCAGAAACAGTTCTCGTGCTGTAATGGAATGAGCTCCTGGATGCTCCTTCACACAGAGCTACTCCATCTGAAATAAACTCAGGGGCTTTCTGTCACATAGGGCCCATTTAAATGGTTGCGACTGAACATTGTGACATGATTATGAGCTCAGCTGAACACATGTGGATTCAGGAAGGGCAGAGTGATGCTGGCAGGTGCTTCTGAGTAAGACAGACAGTGTGCTGATTGCTATGAGTTTGCTCAAGAAAAAGTGTCACCCGATGACGGCTTATTCCATAGAACATACAATGTGTCACTAGTGAAACTTTTCTATTGATGTTTTTAGATGTCCCTCTAATGGTTCTACTGACCAAAGTGGACAAAGTGTGCCCAGATGTGGAAAAGGACTTGAAGAACGTGTACTGGAGTAACTACTTAAAGGAGCAGGTGAGTATCAGGGTGTAACGCCGGAATTGGTTCTGAAAGCTGCACTGACGTATCAGGACAGTATTGGTGGAAACTTGCAGGAAATGGACCTGAATTTCTGCAGCAAATACTCTATATGCAGCACAATACAGGGCTAGACATAAGGATTTAGGAGGGCACAGCCACTTTGGCCTTGGCTATTCATATTTTTTCTAGGGCACAAGGCCATTAAGCCTGGGCACAAGGCCAAAATCTGGAAAATTCATAGGACACCTCGAGCCTTGTGGAGGAATTTTATTTCCATAAAGGATGCATTTTTTTTTTTTCAAAAAAGGCGAAACTTTCCAAAAAGGCATTGGGTCAATACTGAGTCACTAATTACCAATTACTGTAATTACCAAGTTTAGACAACCTACGCAATACGACCTTCGATTTGAGACAGAATATATATATATATATATATATATATATATATATATATATATATATATATATTATAGATATATATAGCTTTATTTCAAAAAACAAAATCCAACAATAAAGGAGCCGTCAATATTTTTATATTTGTTTGCTCAGAACACCCGTATTCTTTTAGTGTACATGACAATTGACTTGACGTTCGTTTTTTGCACACTGCACGCTACCAGTCCTATATCCTCCCAGCAGAGCTTGGTACTTCTCTGAGTCAAATCTGCTCTGCCTCGGCAAATGTTTTTTTACAACACCATCTGACACTTACCTGAACAAAGTAGATCATTTGCAACATTTTGCGGCAGTAGCCGCGACTTCAGCTTGCTTTCTTTTACGTTCTCAATCTTTGCAAGGCATGGTGACAGCATAAGCAGCAGACGACAACTACACGATGATTACTGAAGAGGACACCTATCTGTTATTCGGAAACCGTCAGATGGCTTTTCCAATCAAAAAACGTAACCCCCGATGATGCACCATTGTCATTGCTGTGGCTTCATAGTAGGCTGGACGATACATACCGTACCAGCCAATCATGCGACGAACACATGATCGTATTAGTCCAGAATTCATTGCGGTTCATTCAGTAGTTGGGAATTACGAGATGTGCGGGTCGACCTCGTTTCTCGTATCGAAGGTTGGGTTCGGGTTCAGTACAGATGCATCGATTGTTGACGAGGTAAAGTGGACCGTGTCGTGCGCAAGTCTTTTGTGTAATGAACGTTACTTTCGGTAAAAAGGGGGCATACGGCCAGACAAACATTAAAGGCAGGCCAATCTTGGCCGTAAGGTACTTCAATTTTGAGGAGGCGTGCGGCCAATTTTGAAAGGCACGACGGCCATTGGCTGCGGTGCCGCGGCTTATGTCTAGCCCTGACAATAAATGAGTGAAAGGTGACCTGCAATGAGCCGGCATCCTGGCCTGGGTGTCTCCTTCCTCAGGTCCTCTGTTTCCTGGGATAGACTCAATGATGGATGGATGACAAATCTGTGTCTTACATTTCATTGCCCTCAAGAGCTTTAGAACTTTAATTGCACATCCATGTTCAGCAGCATCTGCTAAAGACAAATTTATACCATTTCAAAATTAGCTTATTGCAACCCTGTTTGACATTCATTTCTCCATACAGAAGCTGAAGAAAATATGTTTCATGAGGAACAAATATTTTAACTGCATGTCTCTCTGCAGATCGAAAAAGCAAGTCGATTACTGGGCATCCAAGTGTCAAGTGTGTTTCCAGTGAAGAATTACTGCCGCGAGGATAAGCTGGACATGTGCCGTGACATCCTGCTTCTCATCGCAATGCAGAAAATGCTACACTTAGCTGACGATTTCTTTGCTAATTTTGAGGAAGACACAGAGTGAGTCAGGCATACAGTATATGATGTGAGCATAAAGCTGATATAATCAGACCACACACTGTAACCCTACACTAGATTAACAGATTAAATATAAAATTAAAGATAATTAAAGATAAATAAAAGTACCTGATGATTCCAACGTGGGTCAATGTCAGTCTCAATTGTGGTTTGGTTCAATGTTCTATGTCTGTATTTTGAGTTTGCTTGTGTCACTGTCAGTTTGATTACTAGATTGTTGGATTGTAAATGGACAACTATAATAGTCTCACGTTCAAATTCATCATCACTGGAGTTTTAATAAAAGGGTGTGTCACATGGACATTCTTCAGAATATCTTATCAAAGTGTTTAGCTTGCTATTTTAACTGTACTTAGGCCCCTGTACACAGACTGCTAACTGATTGGGGTAATTAAATTATCTTATACAACTTGTCATGTCACCAAGCTAAACACTTATGTACAGACGCAGAAAAAATTAAGAGACGACAGCACAAGTTTTTGTTTCTCAAATTATGGGTGTGTCTCTGAATAATACTTTTTTTTTTGCAAACTGTATGGCATATTCTTTAGCGTTATATAACGCTTAGTGAATGTAATCCTCAGGACAATACTATAAAGATGTAACCTGTAAAATTCTATTTAACCATGTAACCTTTAGAGAATGTAGTCCAGTTATTGCTGCATGATCTAGCCTCAGAATTTCTGTATCTGTATCTTATTTTATCCCTGGTTGTATAATATGTGCTTTATTAGGCTCTGCAGCTTCTCCATGTCGAATTCGCAAGAATATAATTGGCTGTAATATGTGGCCAGTTAAAACTTCCAAAGACTGTTACTGCTCATTATATTAAATACACCTAGTTTCTCACAATACTTCTGGGCGTCTTGTCTGGGTCTTTGTCATAATGCCCTTGGCCTACTCTGGCCCCTCTGACATGAGTATTCCTGTAGTACTGCTGATCTTTGTCAAGATTTCTTGAACACCCTACAGTCCAGTTAGGCCTCATCCCCCTCATCTCCCCGGCTCCTGATGGTGAAGCTGGTCTCCATACCAATGTATATGTCCTCAGCTACATGACAGTGCCACAGCCATGTAGCTCACAGGATTCTCTGCTACCATGGCTATAGTCTGGAATGCTCTGGAGAGAGGTTGTTCTGGTGAGCTCCATCTATCAGCAGAACCATGAAGCTCCTATTTAAATCCCAGAAAGGCAGAACCAGAAAGTCTTCCTACTTATTCCTACTGTGTACAGATACATGGGACAGATGCCCTATTTTATACTGTAAGATTAATAACCATCTTCTGATGGCTTGGGTAGGACACGGAGCAGCTCTGAGGATGACACCTTGTACATAAAGGTCACTCCATGGAAGTGGACTGTGTGTATGTCCATCTCACTGCCCATCGCCAGAAGGTGCCAGTCTGCCTGCTCCCCCTGGTCCAGGGTCAGGTTTTGAATATTGCCATTCAGCTTTATATTGACTGCTGTAAGGTGTGCAGAGGAGATGCCAAGTCCTGGAAGATGGCCACTAAGTAGCCTACAATACCAGGGACCTAATCAACAGGCCCAGCTGGGGAGACACTTACAGGCACCAGTGTTTTGCTGAGGGGGTGCAGTGTCATGGCAGTTGCAATAGAAATGTTACAATACTCAGGAACCAAGTCTATCTCACTGAAAAGTAGAATGCTAGTATCCCACAACTGCAGTCTGCCACAGGCAACATTCAAGAGACCATGGTTAAGGACAACAAAGTCCGGGCCCAGCACTGCTGCTTCTGCAGACCCCCTCAGTACGAAGAAAACATGCTGCTAGGATTCATGGCATAAATGAAAGGTGGAAGTTATGGTGCCTGATATGTCAAGCATCTGGCTGTTCACAGCATGTGCAGCAATCAAGTGAGCATTTAGGGGTCGCTTGTGCAGTGCTGAAGTTAGAGGTGCACCGATCTGATATTCAGATCAGTATCGGCACTGATCCATAACTAATTAGACGGATCGGGTATCGGCCATATGCAACCGATCCATGCCTGATACATAATTTTTGGCAGTCTGTAAAAAGATAGCTCCTATTTCTTGTTAAACCAATTTGTGCAATCAACTGCACAACAGCTCCTTCCCATTATTACAGGGCTCTCAAGCTTCATCAAAAGTTTGGAGTGAGATTACATTAGGGCTGAAACGTGTCTCAAGGTCAATGCGTCACACTTCAGAGCCCTGCCTACCGCAGTCATCAGATCTTCCTCTTCCACGTTGTCTGCACTCCATGTATGTGTGCATCCATGTAATAATGTGCTTGCAGCGGGATCATATTCAAATCATTTTGCAATTTACCCAGAAACAACAAATGCTATTTTCTGATTGGTTGGTAGGTTAGCTATTAACTCTGTTTAACTCATAACGGATATGAACTCGGCTGAAAACTCCACTCCATCTGCCTGCCCCTCGTCCATTAATTCTATAAAAGGGACATCTTGGTGGGCGTTATTCCTTACTTCTCAATGTGAGAAACAAAGTGTGGCATGTCAGCATGTGAACTGGTTGAAATGCATGTGTCTAACAGCCAATGCGTGAGACTTGAGAGCCCTAACTGCATTTTAGTTGTGTTGTTTTGCGGCATTCGAGATGCATGCTAACGCTGCCACTCAGTGGGTGTGAGCGCAGTTATTTCTCAGGTCTAACAGTATTGCCATAAAAAAACACTCATTATTTGTGCTACAGACAGTTTATCTACTAAGAACTGTAAAAGATTTCCTCCAGGTTGGCTGGCCATGTCATTGATGGTCTGATACATTCTTTCATTTAATGTGAACCGCAGCATATGAATAAGTGGGAGTGTCTTTGATCCCGATACTCTGAGTTCCATAGTTGCTACACAGAAAGCAGGCAGCATGTTATGCAGTGTGCTGTGGCCTCATACTGATGAGCTGTTAGTGGGGACAAATCAGTCTGAAGTGCTGAGAGATCTGCAGTCACAGGCTCCCCCTTCTGATACAGACATTGCAGTATATCATGTGTGTCATTCCACTGTGTCTCAGCTTCCATAATTAGCTTCATTACAGGCCAACCCATTTGTTCTTAGGCTTTAGTCGCTCCTTCAATATAGTGCTTGATTTGAAATAAGTGACAATTTTCCTTAATTTTTTTCTAACAGCATTGAGTCCAGGAAAATTATGAATTGTTTTTTTTTTTTTCTAAATGAGATTTAGAGCATGAGCAATACAGACCGCATGTCTTATTTTCAATTTATTTGCAGCAGCTATCATGTTACACACACCGATGTCTAAGTTATTGGTTATGGTACATTCTCAGGGTACCAACTCATAATATTCTCACACTTGGGATCGTTTTCTTGACTGGGCCATGACTGTAACTTTAATGTTCACAAATACACACTGTATCGGCAATATGGAGTGAAAAATGAAACCCATCATCTGTAGTTTCTTTAACTCATATGACTCATATTCACTGACTGACTGAAACAAACTTCTTCAAACATCGTAGATCACGTGTTTTTTTCCTGAATGAACCAAATTTGAAGCAGTCCTTCATTTGGTTTATTCTTGAGGACCTCATGGTCCTTTTTTTCCCCCTGAGTTTAGTTTGTAATAAAAATCCCCTGTTTTCTGCTCAAAGGATTGTCATTGACCATGCCAAAGCATTACACCCCCCAACCACCCCCCCTTCGCTGTTTCCCCCTTACCCATCCCCCAATGCCCCCCATAACTGCAGCATTGAAGATGGCAGAGGTGGTAAGCTTAAAATAAACTTGTCAGCAGCTGCCTGCCCTCTTTTAACCTTCTCTTTCACTCACTGCTCTCCTTGCGCTTCTGAAATCAGGATTTTAGTTTCGGTTTCGGTTTCAAACACTGGGCAGATATGTCATAAAAACACTGGGTTGATGTGTCACACACACACACACACACACACACGCACACACACAAACACACACAGACACACTGGACATTTTAAATGCAGAAGCATCCACATGGTTTAACTCCTGATCTCCGGTCTACATGCATGGTCCTGCACAGAGACTCTCACAGATTCTCACAGCCTCTTAAATAGCCACCCCCATGCAAAAGGCTCCTGTTTGTCAGCCCCTACAAGGCCATGCTGCTCCTGCGCTGTTTCACTCTCCTTCTGGGGGGGCTGGGATTAGATGAAAATGCATCTCGTCTTTGGCTCTAAGAATTGCTGATCATCTAGTGTCTGGTACTTATGGGAAGTCACATGATTTCTCAAAAGGGACAGCAACTCATCTAAGGGTGACTGACCAAGCTGTTCCAATTCAACACTCATTTATTTGAAAAACAAGTCATAAAATGTCAGTTCTTTTCTCTGGATGTTTACAGGACAGCTAAGCTGTTTGTAAGTGGCTCACATCACACCCCAGTGACTATGTACATCCCTCAGTGTGACCTGCACCACACCTGACAGTGTGTCCCTTAGTGTGGCTGTTACGATCCCCTGTCTAGGGTCAGGGACCGCCAGAAAGGTAGAGGAGAGGGAGAGGGGAAGACAAGACAACCAGGGAATAAGGGAACGGGAACAAGGGACACAGGAGGGATCTTTTTTTATGTTTTTTTTATTTTTCACAACACGTTCACAAACAGGAGGTGCAACGAACTTCGGGAGTGACCCACGCCAAAAATAACAATCAAAACAACTAACGAGCACGTCCCAAACTGAGCTAATCCCGAAGTGAAAATAAGTGAACAAAACGACAAAGACTAAACCTGGCTCCCTATCCAAAACACACAGTAAACACCACGGTCGCAAAACAAAATGGCAGTCACTCCTTATGCACCAAAAAGACATGTACAGACAACATACAGGCCGAGACACGGTATCCAAAGGGCGAGCAAAAGAATAGTCAGAAGACAGACGGGAGATCAGAAAACCAGCAAAGAAGTCAAACCAAAGCAAAAGTACCAAGGGCCGAGCAAGAAATCAAAATCCGAAAACCAAAACAGTCATACACGAGTAATCCAAAAACCAAATAAGCAAAACCAATAATCTATATTTATATAGTCACAGTTTTTCATTTTTCATTCCATCTACCAATAAACTGTGAAAGGGATTTTGTTGTTGCTACTTTTCTTGCGTTTGAAACTGCCTTTCCAAAGTGATGGGTGTGGGGTGCAGTGACATTCCAGACTGATGGGCCATTGACAGTATGCAAACTACTACAGGTGTGAGGACACCTATCTCATCAATATTCATTGTGCAGGCCACTGACTTTGACAAAAAGAGTGTCACTCTAAAGTGCTAACACTTTAGTAATCAAACCATATAAAATTTCAGAATGTCACTTTCACCTATGTGTAGCCAACCCCTGTGTCTATAAGCTTTAGAGCTCAAAAGTCTTACCTAGAAATGTCTATAATGTGATTTTTTACAATTTCTCAGCATGTCTGAAAATAGGTTTTTGAAAAGTATATGTTTAAAGTTGATTTTAACAAAAAATAGAATAACATTCTAAGAGATCTCAGATTATTGGTGCTGAGTCCGTGCTGAATAAAAGCAAATGTAACACTTTGGGATAAATCGAAATATTAGATAAGTGAAATATTTTGAAATGTCAAGGTATATCAGACTACCCCAAAAGTGGAAAAGAAGCCTCAGACCCCAGGGGGTTAATTAAGGTAGCTTTCACCTTTTCTCAGCCCTTTTATTTCACATTTATACTACAAGAAGTTCTTAAAAGAACTTGGCTTTGCATAAATTTGCATAAAAAGAGAAAAGGCCATGTTGGTCTGAGTCTTTCCTATTATGGTGGGTTAGTAAAACACAGCAGCTGAATGCCCAAATGAGTTTAAATGAGAGTACATTAAAATGGGGCAGACATGGGCCACCCATTTTGTATTTGTGTGCCACTCATATGGGCTTGCAATCTGAGAAGAGGTGGAGACACATTGACTTACCCTATGGTGTAAATTGAACACTATTAGAGTTAATAAACATTAATACTGTAAAAACAACACTCACTGCACACTGTAAAGTGTTAAAGGTAACACTGAATGGTATGGACCCATATAGACACCATGCAGTGTTAATTTAACACTGGCACATTTACTGTGTACATAAAATATCAAAATTTTGTGAACACATGTGAATTACAATAATAACACATAATGAATGAAAATATTTTGCAGAAAAAAACGTAACTTGGACATTGTCAGTTATTTTCTTCATTAATCATTTTGTATTCAGCTGCTGATTTGAAAATAAATCAACTGTTGTCTGGAACTGAAACCATTGGCTGCCAGGAAAATGGGAGAGTTGTTTTGCTGCTCTAAATTGTAATGATGGGAAAGAAAAATTCCATCCAATATTCAGTTATACTGTTTAGTTGTTTAATATTCACATGCTGTAAAAACTGGTATTTTTGTTTGAAAGGAGTTTTGAAAGAATTTTGTTTATAGCCCAACTGTTATGCACTTTTTAAAATGTGCTGGCTGTTGCTCAGTGGAATTTTGACAACTTGTTAAATCAACATAGTTATGAACATTTCTTGTCATATCTATTCTAAATATGCATTTAGTGCATGTTTCATTTAGAGAAATGGACAAAGAAGTAATTTATATGGTTGCACATAATAAAATCTGAAAACAAAAGATTGTATATTGGTATATTCATTGGTATTTTAAATATATTTAATGTAGTAAATGCAAGTATACAAAAAAGACTTCTTGAAACCATACTATAGGTTGTTATGGTGCAGTATTTTACTTTTCTATAAAGCAAATAACTGTATTATAAAAACTGCAGACTTTAAGTTGACTTGTCTAAAATTTCAGTTGCATTAATAAAAACTATTGATTTGAATGTAATCAGATTATTCAGTACAACTAACTTAAAGCAAATGGGTTAATTAAACTTGTTGACTTGATTTGAAAAAACTTAATTAATTTGTGTGTTACCAATTGAAGCAATTTTTTTAAGTTGGTCCAACAATTCTTTTTTTTTCAGTGTACCTTTTAATAACAAACTTCAGTGTGGGCTTAAGCCAGGTTTCCTTAATGCAAATAACATTTGGTTTCCTTCTGAGATTATTAATAAAGCCTTTAAACTTATCCATTTGCATGCAAAATAATCAGTTTGTCCCATCACTTGATCCATCTGACTTCGATTCTACTTCCAGTTTTCTAGTAACATGTTCCCAGGAAAGGTCTTTTATTGCCAAGAATTTCTCTGCTCCCCTCACAATAATTTAAATTTTCTCCGTTTTATGTTTAACCTGATCGATGCAATTAGTCACGTATGCAATATGCCTGGTGCTGATGGAAAATCACGTGATGTCGCAGCTTGGAAAAGAGACGGTAACCCATCTTTCAGCTGATAGATGGCGCAGTATTACTGTGCAATAGGGTTCGGCAGTATCGCTGATTTTCTTTTCGGTGCCATAACAAGTAATAACAAGACTGGTATCCAGATACATATATTCTTAAGTCTTTTGTGTACAGAAATCCAACCTGTAGTCCAAAACTAGTGCCACAGTCCATATATAGGCGTACATGCATTATTAGGTGTAACTAGAATTAGAAATAACTTTATTGATCCCAGAGGGAAATTCTAGTAGAGCACATACGAACATATATTCAGTGCAAAAGACAAGGTGCAAAGGACACATAGTGCAAACAAAAAAGTAACATAGTGCAAACTACTGTAATTATAAGGCACACGATAGCGTCCCGATGAACAGGATAATACAAAATATTAATGATACGGATAAATATTAAGCTGGGGAGTAACAAACGACTTAACTAGTGGAGGTAATGTGGCATTAAAAAAGCGTTGTGGTGTCTGATGGCAGCAGGCAGTACGGATCCCCTGTGGTGCTTTTTAGCGCTTCGTGTTGAAATGAGCCGGTGGCTAAATGTGTTCTAAGCCCCTGGAGGGAATGGGCAAAATTGTTCTTAATATAGTTCAATTTTGTTAGAAAACTTTTATTTATGGGAGGTAGCCTATTTTCTGCAAAAAATAAAATGAAAACGAAAATTATAAAAAGAAAATACAATCCACACTTTGCCATTTAGTTTCCAAAGTCTGTGCGCTTTTTACGCAAAATGTGTAAAAAGTTTTTTTCTCTTTTTTTAATTATGAGTTTTTTGTGTGTGTAACTGTTCGTTTCTGTTGTTGTCGAATCATGTTATACTCAGGGAATCCATGCAGATGTAACTTCTTGTAAATCAAATTCCCATGGTACTTTCATTTTACATTTAACCACCGTTATCCGTGTGACTATATAAAGCGCTTTTGAACGTACAGTTTCACTTTTATAACTGTCTGTCGAAGGTCGTCTGGAAAAGGTGAGTTTTTCATGCATATTCCAATACCGCGCAAAATAACCCCATAACTCGTTCATTTATTGGTTTTGTGAAAGTCTTTGGATGGAATTGACAGTTATACTGATCTTCTCCGGGGATCTCCCTTGTTACGACCCTGTCTAGGGGTTAGGGTGTAACAGAGGAAGGGAATGGGGAAAGGGGAACACAGGGTGTGGTGTACAAGGGAACACACGTGGACAAAGGGGATATTTTTATAGTTTTTTATATTTTATTCACGCAAGACAGACACAGAACAGCAAACCTGGTGCAA
Source organism: Paramormyrops kingsleyae (assembly GCF_048594095.1). NCBI lineage: Eukaryota > Metazoa > Chordata > Actinopteri > Osteoglossiformes > Mormyridae > Paramormyrops > Paramormyrops kingsleyae. The sequence continues at coordinate 14,243,385 of NC_132820.1, forward strand.
GAGCTTCAGGAGTGATAAAGGCCAAAACAATAAACAAAACCCCAACTACCGAACGAAACCCAAGTCTAACTGAACTACCAAAGAACACAGAAACAACAAAACCTATACCTAACTCCCTATCCAAATCAGTGGACACAAAGTATAACAAAACAAAACGGCAACCACTCCCTACGCACCAGATACATACACAAACACACATACAAGCCAAAGCGTAAAGTCCGAGGGGCGCGCGAAGTCGTAAACCAAAAACCGGGCGAAAGATCGAAAACCAGAAATCAAACAAAACCAGGGCAGAAGTACAGAGAAGGGCAAAGCGAGAAATCGTAATCCGAGAAACCAAAACCGTCATACACAATAATCATTCAAATAAGCAAACCAAAACACAATCCAAAATATGAGCAGAGCTCTCGAGGGTACGTTCTGTCCGGCTTTTCACTTCCGCCGGACGGAAGTGACGGCCGGCTTGCGGGGAAAGGTGGGCGGGGTCCAGACGGGGAGGCGGAGCAAGGGCCGAGCCGAGTGGTCCTGGTGGAGGGGGCGGAGCGAACAGCAGCAGGACGTAACACCCCCCCCCACAAGTGTGAACCTCATAGGTTCCACAAAACACAGTTAATTAGCAACAGGGTATATTACCCCAGTATATACAAAAAGGTCACATACGTGAGAGGGCGTCAGCCACCAAGTCACTGGCACCTTTTTTATGGACAATCCGTAAGTGGAACGCTTGTACAATGAGGGACCAGCGCATTAGTCGTTGGTTGGAATTACACATTTTGTTCAAAAACACAAGGGGGTTGTGATCAGTAAAAACGGTCACAGGTTGGGGACTATCACCTACGTACACTTCGAAGTGCTGCAAAGCGAGTAACATCGCGAGGGCTTCCTTCTCTATCGTGCTGTATCCCAACTGGTGCTTAACGAATTTCTTTGACCAATATGAAATCGGATGGTCTAAACCCGCGGCGTCCTCTTGGAGAAGGACAGCGCCGGCTCCAGTACCACTGGCGTCTACCTCCAATTTGAAAGGCTTTCCAAAGTCAGGGGCAGCTAACACGGGGGAACTAGTAAGCAGGGATTTTACCGAGTCGAAAGCAGATTGGCATTCAGCAGACCAATTCACTTGGGCGTCCTTACGGAGTAAATTGGTTAGGGGTGAAACGACATCCGAAAAATTTCGGCAGAAACAGCGGTAATAACCCGCCATCCCCAGGAAGCGGCGAAGGTCTTTCTTTGTCTTTGGAATGGGGAACGACGTAATAGCTTGGACTTTGGCGTCCACAGGCTTGACTGTTCCGTGTCCCACCAGTTTACCCAAGTAAGTGACAGTGCCCTGTCCGAATTCACACTTCTCCAGGTTTAACACTAACGAAGCCTCCTTTAATCTAGTAAAAACTAGATCTAACACCGTCATATGGTGTTCCCATGAGTCAGAGTAGACAACCACATCATCTAAGTAAGCTTCACAACTTCTAACATCGCCGAGTACTATATTCATTAGTCGCTGAAATGTGGCTGGGGCATTACGTAATCCGAAGGACATAACCGTGTATTGTAGGAAGGTGTCTGGGGTGGCGAAGGCGGAGATCTCCGAAGCACGAGGGGTTAACGGTACCTGCCAATATCCTTTCAGGAGGTCGAGCTTGGTTACGAACCGAGCGGACCCAATGCGGTCCACACAATCTTCCATTCTAGGAAGCGGAAAGGCGTCAGGTTTGGTTACCGCGTTGACTTTCCTATAGTCGGTGCAGAAACGAGACGTACCATCGGGTTTTGGGACAAGCAAACAGGGTGAACTCCAGGGACTGGAACTAGGAACGGCAAGACCCGTTTCCAGCAGGTAATCAGTCTCCTTCTTTAATAGCTCCCGCTTATGAGGACTAACGCGATAGGGGTGCTGTTTAATGGGGATATGATCTCCAACATCAATGTCATGTTCTAACACAGGGGTCTGCGAAGGGGTGTCGGAGAATAGCGACGGAAACTTGCACACTAGGGCCTGGATATCCGATTGGGCGGCTCCGGGTAAGTGAGCAAGCCTTTTCTCGAGGACTTTAAGGGCTTCTGAATTTGGTAGGCGAGCGCATGGTAAACAATTTCTCCCGAGGTGCAGCTCATCGAGTTCGGGCGAGTACTCGCGCACCGGCACAGTAACCACAGCAGAGGGGAGCAAAACAGAAGCGGACGAAGGAACGGGGTCAGCACGATCAACGTAAGGTTTTAGCATATTGATATGACACAGGCGAGTTTTCCGCTTGCGGTTTGGGGTCTCAATGATATAATTTGTGGGACTTACTTTTTCCTGTATACTATAAGGACCTGAAAACCGGGCTTGAAGAGACGAGCCAGGCAAGGGCAAAAGGACTAACACGCGATCTCCCTCTTGGAACGACCGTTCTCTAGCTGTTTTATCGAAACGAGTTTTCATCACCTCCTGTGACGAACCTAACGAGCGCTTGGCCAAGTCCCTGACTGTACCAAGGCGCTCACGCAGAGACTTAACATAGCCTAACACATTCCTAGTCTGAGGAGGTGGACTCGGGGACAACCACTGCTCTTGCAGTACCTTCAAGGGACCACGTAGCGTATGCCCAAAAACAAGCTCAGCTGGACTGAATCCAGTGGATTCCTGTACTGTATCCCGAATTGCGAATAAAAGCAAAGGAACTCCCTCATCCCAATCTTTTCCTGCCTCTGAACAGTAAGTTCGCAACATTGTCTTAAACGTTTGGTGAAAACGCTCGAGGGCACCCTGGGACTCCGGGTGATAAGCACTGGAGACCTGATGTCTAATTTTCAATTCCCGTAATACCTGCGAAAACAACCGGGAAGTAAAGTTTGACCCTTGGTCGGACTGTACATATCTCGGTAAACCAAATGTGGTACAAAATTTTATTAGCGCTTTCACCACCCCTTTTGTTTTTAAGCTCCGCATTGGTATTGCTTCGGGATAACGGGTGGTGGCACACATTAGGGTAAAGAGATAACTATTCCCTGAACGAGTTTTGGGTAATGGACCCACACAATCAATAAAGACATGTTCGAAGGGTTCCCCAATCGCTGGGACTGGGCGCAGGGGAGCGGGGGGAATAATTTGGTTCGGCTTTCCGACTATTTGGCAGGCATGGCACGAACGACAGTATCTTTTTATGTCTGAATTTATTCCTGGCCAATAGAAGCACTTGGTTATGCGGGCGAGCGTCTTCCTAATTCCAAGGTGACCTGAACACGGGTGATCGTGAGCTAAGGCTAATACTTGAGGTCGAAGGGGACATGGAACAACCACCTGAAATACCGTAGCCCATTCCTTGGGAGACTGAGGAGGTGTCCACTTCCTCATTAGCACACTGTGATCCAAGAAGTAAGCTACTGCGTGGTCTGCTAAGTCTGCTTTCTCCACGGCCGAATCAAAGCACTCCTTCAGGGAGGGGTCAGCTTCCTGAGCGGAGATTAACTCTCCCCGTGTACATATGCTACCAGTGGCTTGGGGTGGAACAAGTTCTTCTAGTTCAGGTTCTGGACCAGAGCACGGGGGCAAAATGGTGATCTCCTGATCAGCCATAAAGGTGTCAGCTAGCTCAATGTCTGCAAATTTTCGAGCCTGGGACCGAGTGAGAACACAAGTGGGGAATACAGCAGGATAGTCAACATCCAAATTGTCGGAGCAGCACCCTGGCTCTGACGCTACCTCAGGTAGTGGAACTACCTTACCTCCCGCTATGTCGTTCCCCAAAATGAATGTAACACCCGAAACAGGGAGACGAGGTCGAACAGCCACTTTAACAACACCACAGAAATCATTGGTTTTCAAATACACTTGGTGCAGAGGCACTCTCACAGTTCCTAACTCAATCCCTTGCACAAGAACATCATAACCAGTGTACGTCGAGTCAGTAAAGGGTAACACATCGTCTAGTATAAAGGACTGAGCAGCTCCAGTGTCACGCAAAATGGTTACAGGGGTATTTACATCGGCATCATCGAACGAAACAAAACCAGAAAACACAAATGGTTGGAAGGCAGGTTCAACAGAGTGGGCTGGCGGCGAGACATCAATAACACAATCAGCAACATTTACCTTCCTAACAGCCGAACGGGTATTCTTGCGCCGAAGCGCAGGACAAACAGATATCAGATGACCAACTTCATGGCAATAGAAACATTCCCTGGTTTCTACGCGTGAGGTAGAAACAGCCGTCTCAGGAGTCGGCACCGATCTAGGGTGGAGTTTACGAGGCATAGGGGTAGGGACAAACACGGTTCGATGGGTCAGTATGAATTCATCAGCGAGGGTGGCGGCTTCCGCAAGAGACGTCACCTTTTGCTCATTCAAGTATATAACCACACGATCAGGTACACAGTTTTTAAACTCCTCTAACAAAAGCAGCTCTTTAAGATGATCAAAGTCAGTCACACCACTAGCGGTACACCATTTATCAAAGAGGAGTGACTTCTCCCGAGCGAATTCCACGTGAGTTTGCTGGGCGGATTTACAAAGTTTCCGAAAGTTCTGCCGGTATGCTTCGGGCACTAACTCATAAGCCCTTAAAACAGTGGCCTTCACCACATCATAATCTAGACTCTGTTCTAATCCAAGAGCCGAACATACCTCCTGAGCTTTCCCTACGAGTTTGCATTGAAGCAAAAGCGACCAAAGGTGCCTGGGCCAATTCAAAGTGGTCGCGATGCGCTCGAAGATAGGGAAATATGCATCCACTTCATTTTCTCTAAATATGGGCACGAGTCCAATATGGCGACTCACGTCAAATCCAATGTTCTCCTTTTCAGGAGTTCGAGTTAAACCCAGCGGAGATTGAGGATTAGGACGCACGTTCTCGTCCGGCGAACCAACACCGGCACGAGCGGTGGAGCGAGCAGTTTCAAGGGGCGAGCTTACCTTCCGCGGCGGAGGAACAGGCTGTGGCTGGCCTACCCTCGCCCTTTGCACGGCAGCGTCCCGCTCTGCTTCCATCTCCAAAGCCCTAATTCGTAAGATTTGGGCTTGGCAGTCCTGCTTCTTAATCTCCAATTCGGTTTCTCTCAGCCGAATTGTGAGGAGGATCTCCTCCTTAGACGAGCCGAGATTCTTGGGATCCATGCGAGACCCTGGCACCGGGCCTCCGGCTTCCGCCGTCGTAGGCGACCGGGCTGGGCTAGGTGCAACACCCGAGAGATCTCCAGGCTCTGGCAGGATTCCTTGCATAACCAACTCGTCCTGCAGGACCTGCTTAATCACCTGCTTCGAGGCACCGACAGGGATCACCACGTTGAAGAATCCCGCTATGGCTACCAGGTCAGACTTCCTGCAGCCCTCAAATTGTTCCGCTGTGGGGTTCAGCGTAAACTCAAGCAGGTCGAACGTAGCCATACTAAACCTAGTTACACAAACTATCCCTACCACAGGTAAACCGCCAAGCAAACCCGAAAAACACACAGCAACCGAGTGACAACACAGAGGGATGATGCAAAACAGTGAAATCCCAGACAATGGGATCCCGGATGAGCCCCCAATTCTGTTACGACCCTGTCTAGGGGTTAGGGTGTAACAGAGGAAGGGAATGGGGAAAGGGGAACACAGGGTGTGGTGTACAAGGGAACACACGTGGACAAAGGGGATATTTTTATAGTTTTTTATATTTTATTCACGCAAGACAGACACAGAACAGCAAACCTGGTGCAAGAGCTTCAGGGGTGATAAAGGCCAAAACAATAAACAAAACCCCAACTACCGAACGAAACCCAAGTCTAACTGAACTACCAAAGAACACAGAAACAACAAAACCTATACCTAACTCCCTATCCAAATCAGTGGACACAAAGTATAACAAAACAAAACGGCAACCACTCCCTACGCACCAGATACATACACAAACACACATACAAGCCAAAGCGTAAAGTCCGAGGGGCGCGCAAAGTCGTAAACCAAAAACCGGGCGAAAGATCGAAAACCAGAAATCAAACAAAACCAGGGCAGAAGTACAGAGAAGGGCAAAGCGAGAAATCGTAATCCGAGAAACCAAAACCGTCATACACAATAATCATTCAAATAAGCAAACCAAAACACAATCCAAAATATGAGGATGGGGAACTCGTGTAGACGAAGAAAGATTTCAGCAGCTGTATCACTATAATAACTTATTCTAGAAAGTCTTTGAGAGGATCGTTTTACTTTTACTGTGGGACTACATAAAGTGATATTTTTACTTTCACAATTGTCTGTATAACTGCAACTTTCGAGTGTAGCTTGGAAAAGGTAAGTTTTCCAATAGCTATATGTAGACCTATATTTCAATAGCGTACGGAATGTAGCCTAGTAAACCACATTATTTGTTAATTTTGTGTTTCTATGAAAAGTTAACATGAACGATCGTTTTTAAGATGGGAGTTTCCATTGGTCTCAACCCGTATCATTGCATTTATTATGAATCCGCGTGTTACTGAGGCGAATTAGCGGCGCATGCAGAGCGAGAGTGTCGTGGCAAAAACCAGGAAAGCAGGAGCAGGGAGTCGAGGAACGAGGGATTTATTGCAGGAAAGCACACTCAGGAACATAAAACGTGAGACTCCACAACGTTAATGACCGGACTGGGGAAACATACCTAAACGCAGAATTAAACACACAGGACTAATGACAGCAACTGGAAATAGCTGCATGATGACACTGGGATTCCACGCGTGGTTAATGAGGGCACGTGGCACACAGGAGGAGCGGACGAGCGGGGTGTGACAGTGAAGATGTAACATAGCAAGCGAAGATCCGAGCCCTATATCAGACAAAATTATTTTATCGTGTGGATCAGTGTTTTTAGTGGTTATTTTTAGCTGATATATTTTAGAGTTTGTCTTATTATGATGGCAAAAATCTTTCTTATTAAAAAATATATTTTTAATTCATTCTTACATCGCATCCATTCACGATGTGGCTATTGCATGTATGCCCATTGCGATATTGGGATATACATCACCCGCCCCACCCGGCTCCCTCTCTCGTGACTATGGTGGCTGTGAGTTTTGATTGGTTCTGTTCCAAATATATGCAAAGTGACATTTTTCCTGTGAGATAGTTTAACTCAGGTATATCATCCTTTAACATTTGCCTTATCATGGCATTTCTTTCCAGCTGCAACATCTATCACTCACTAATCTACAAAAAACAAGCCTCTGAAAACTCCATTACAGTGATTGTTCAGATAGTTTACTAAGGTTTCTTATAGTTGCCTTATTCAACACCATCATGGTGGATAAAAAAAACCCCAGAAATCTCTTAAAAGGCTGTACAATATCATGGTATGCAAATAAACATCCAACATCATTGGTTTACAGGGAAGTGGGCGGTACCAGGAGCTGCATAGCAAAGGTGTCACAACTCTCGTAACACATTTCCATATATAAAACCCATCAACCAAGGTTAGAACGGGTATCCAAAATCAGCTTACATCAACAAATACACAACATCCACCATTAAAATAAACACAAATATAGCTTTTTTTAAAAAAAAAAAAATGTAAGAAAAAGCCAGGAAAAGCAAGACTTTGTTTGACATCGTGGCACACAGCTCTCTAATCTTCAAAAAAAAGTCAGCATATAATAAGTAAAGGCTGAGAGGTCCTTCTTGGTCAGAGTCTTTCTCATGATGGATGGTAAATCAGGGTGGCTCTTATGATTCTCATATGAGATCTTGTGTGCACATTAAAATGGGGCAGATAGGGGCCACCCACTATGCACCTGTGTGCCACCTATATGGGGCTTGGAATCTGGGAAGAGGTGGAGTTACAGTAATCTAACACCCTATAGTGTCAGCTGAACACTATAAGAGCTAATAAAATGTAACACTAAAAAAAAAACACTCATTGCACTCTGTAAAGTGTTAAATGTAACACTGATTTGGTGAGAACTATATAAACACCATGCAGTGTTAATTGAACACTGGGAAATTTGCTGTGTATTAATATAATAGGCCTAACTAATTGTAGCAATCACATAACTGTTAAATCCCAAACATCCGTATATTTTATCTTTTATCACCGTTATCTGTGTGATCTGTGTTTGAACTCCTACATTTACTTTCACAATAGTTTGTATAAACTACAGTGGTGGAAGGTTGGTTGGAAAAAGGCGGGGCTGCCATCAGAAATTTCTGGGCTCCATACTAAGTAAAATTCATTGAATGCGTTCATGCACATCACTGCCAACACAGATACTTTTGCCAGGGACTGGCTGACCCTGCTGTTTCATTGCTGTGGATTAAAGCGTCTGCTAGATAAACACATGAAAATGCTTTCAAACAGATAATGAAAACAGTGTTTTATTGAACAGGTCTGCAAATTGAAGTCTAGAAAATGGGAGCTTTGTACAGTCAACCACGGAGGAATGTCGAGTGGAATGATAGGTATGGAGCCTGTTTTATATTTATTTATTTTATTATTTATTTTCACCAGCATCATTTTTATATTTTTAATGCATATACAATATTTTTAAATTATACACAAGTTCTATACCTCTTTTTCTCACACATGCACAAATAAATACAGCTCAGGTAAGGACACTGTGCCCATGATCAGAGGATCACTGGTTCAAATCCTGTGGCTGCCGTATTGGAAAAAAGCACCCAATTCTTATCCATCTATCAACTTTGTGCTGCTCATACAGGTGCAGGTCATGGGGGCAGCAACCTGAGCAGAGATGCCCAGACCTCTCTCTGTCCAGCCCCTTTGGGGGGATACCAAAGCATTCCCAGATATAATACATATAATCTCTCCAGCATGTCCTGTGTCTACCCTGGGATCTCCTCCGAGCTGCACACACTTGAAGCACCTCCCCAGGGAGTCGTCCAGAAGGCATCTGAGCCAGATGTCCAAACCACCTCAGCTGGTCCCTTTTGATGTGTAGGAGCAGCAGCTCTACTTTGAGCTCCTCCTGAATGTTCAAGCACCTTATCTCTAAGGCTGAGCCCAGACACTGCAAAGAAAACTCATTTCCGCTGCTGGTATCTATGATCTCATTCTTTCAGACGCTACCCAAAAGCTCCTGACCATAGGTGAGGGTAAGAACATAAATCGACCGATAAATCGATTCGCTTTCTGGCTCAGCTCATTCAAGACAGACCGGTACAGCATCCACATAACTGCTGGTGCTGCAACGATCCACCTGTCAATCTCCAACTCCAATCCTCCCTCACTCATGAACAGGATCCTCAGACATAAACTCTAACGCTTGAGGCAGTAGCTCTTCCCTACCCTGGAGGGGGAAATCCACCTTGGTTGATTTATATTCAATTTTCATACAGACAAAAGTATGAAAAAGTACAGATACCACAACAGTAATATACTACAAGTAAAATAACAATACCTGGTTTGAAAAAATATTTAAGTGAAAAATACTATACATTCAGATTTATTGTTCTTACAAGAAGCAACCTATTCTTTTAAATTCACCCAAGGCAGGTTTGAATATAGCATTGTAAGTTACAGTGCAGCACAATTAGATCAACTGAATTGCAAGAGGGTAAGCGAATGTTTCCTTTTTATTCAAAAATGGCTCTGAAACTTGTTGAGCTTACCGGCATAGATAGTGGAATGATGATTTAATTCTTTGCTAAACAAAAGCTCAATCTAGACGCCAGATTTATTAATGAATTTAAAACCCTCTCCCTCCACAATTGAAAATGGCTGATCGTCCAATGCAATCATCACCATTATTTCAGTATTACCTCTAGCGCTGATAACTTGGAATACTGATAAAGTTTAAACATCAGACAGCAATTTTGGTAAGTTAAAATATTGGTCAAGGATTGTGAGAGAAAATCGTGATCTCAATTCAGAGTGAAAAAATTGTGATTTTACCTAGAATCGTGGAACCCTACTCAGGTGGGCTGCATTCAATAGATTTTATTTTTATTTTTACTGGGTGAGTAATGATGGTCTTATGCCGAATGTATCCTGTAGCACAAGAGACAGACTCAAGAAGTCAGTGCAAGAATAAACACCCATTATTAAGTCGGTACCTCTGGCTCGGATTCTTCTCGTTGGTGATGTTGGTGCTGGAAAATCAAGCTTCTTCAACTCCACACTGTAAACCCTAATGCTGTAACTAATTGATTGAACTGAGTTGTATTAACTTAAATAATTACAATTAGTTTATATTAATTAAAATTTATGAGTATTTAGAACTTTTTTCTTATTTATGAGTTTGTAAAAATGAAACCTTTCAAGTAAGATGTAAAATTTTGCTGGTTTAATTTAAACAAAATGTCTGTTTAAAGTTTTATTAACTCAAAATCTTTCAGCCTTGTGATTTTGCGTATGACGTCATCCAGGTTCACGTAAAGTCACGTAAATGTAATTTCAATTTTACCTGAATTTACAAACATTGTGCTGGTCAGTAACAGCTCCCAACACTGAACTAACGTTAAAAGTTTATCTTATTGACCCACAAGCTACAGCGCGGGATGAGGAGCTTCCTCGTCTCAAGATTTAAACAGGGCTAAACGCGTACTTTGTAATGCAACACATCTAAACGCATCTACATTACTTTTAAACATTACTGTGATTATATGGATTAAAACACTTGCTTAAGATTCATTGGATTTGTATATTTGGATATTTTACTTACTGTAGTGTGAAGCGAGGCCGATCCGCCATCTTGAAAAAAAACGAACGAGGAATAAGCGCGGGCAAGACAGTTTACGTCAACCTGGATGACGTCATACGCAAAATCACAAGGCTGAAAGATTTTGAGTGCTGCATGGATACACTTAAAAGCAGGTGGATGCATCATGTTGTGCAAATTTGTTAAAAGTTCTGTATTTATATATATACACTCACCTAAAGGATTATTAGGAACACCTGTTCAATTTCTCATTAATGCAATTATCTAATCAACCAATCACATGGCAATTGCTTCAATGCATTTAGGGGTGTGGTCCTGGTCAAGACAATCTCCTGAACTCCAAACTGAATGTCAGAACGGGAAAGAAAGGTGATTTAAGCAATTTTGAGCATGGCATGGTTGTTGGTGCCAGACGGGCCGGTCTGAGTATTTCACAATCTGCTCAGTTACTGGGATTTTCTCGCACAACCATTTCTAGGGTTTACAAAGAATGGTGTGCAAAGGGAAAAACATCCAGTATGCGGCAGTCCTGTGGGCGAAAATGCCTTGTTGATGCTAGAGGTCAGAGGAGAATGGGCCGACTGATTCGAGCTGATAGAAGAGCAACTTTGACTGAAATAACCACTCGTTACAACCGAGGTATGCAGCAAAGCATTTGTGAAGCCACAACACGCACAACCTTGAGGCGGATGGGCTACAACAGCAGAAGACCCCACCGGGTACCACTCATCTCTACTACAAATAGGAAAAAGAGGCTACAATTTGCACGAGCTCAACAAAATTGGACAGTTGAAGACTGGAAAAATGTTGCCTGGTCTGATGAGTCTCGATTTCTGTTGAGACATTCAAATGGTAGTCAGAATTTGGCGTATACAGAATGAGAACATGGATCCATCATGCCTTGTTACCACTGTGCAGGCTGGTGGTGGTGGTGTAATGGTGTGGGGGATGTTTTCTTGGCACACTTTAGGCCCCTTAGTGCCAATTGGGCATCGTTTAAATGCCACGGCCTACCTGAGCATTGTTTCTGACCATGTCCATCCCTTTATGACCACCATGTACCCATCCTCTGTCGTGTCTGTGACTATACAAATACACTGGTTTAGGGGATAAACTGAGAGACTATTTTCTCATTACTAGACTACATAGTGTCATTTTGTAACATTTTTGGTTGGTGGTGTGCAGTGGGATTTTATTCAACTTCATGGAGTGAGCAAACACCCGCAAACAAAAAACGTAATGTTCGTAACAGACCATGTCACAAAGCTCGAATCTTTTCAAATTGGTTTCTTGAACATGACAATGAGTTCACTGTACTAAAATGGCCCCCACAGTCACCAGATCTCAATCCAATAGAGCATCTTTGGGATGTGGTGGAACGGGAGCTTCGTGCCCTGGATGTGCATCCCACAAATCTCCATCAACTGCAAGATGCTATCCTATCAATATGGGCCAACATTTCTAAAGAATGCTTTCAGCATCTTGTTGAATCAATGCCAAGTAGAATTAAGGCAGTTCTGAAGGCGATAGGCGGTCAAACACCGTATTAGTATGGTGTTCCTAATAATCCTTTAGGTGAGTGTATATATATATATATATATATATTTATACATTTAAGTTAATTTATTGTTCAATTTGATGTTCAAATTTGCCATATAAATAAAATAGGCCATTCTTTAATGCTCTGGATTGGTTTAGGCACTGTTTAGTCACCAGCATCTTTATTTCTTCACTCTTATTGTTTATACATTTATTTTAGAGTTAGTGGTAGAGAGGGGGGGCGCTGCTGGTAATGCCTGCCCAGGTCGCCAAATGGGTGAGGACCAGCCCTGAATGTACTATAGCAGCGGTCACTAACAGGCGAACCGCGGTCCGGGTCCGGACCCAGAAGCTGTCCCATAAGGACCCGGACCGACAGCCAAAACATTTAGTTATTATTTAAAACCTGACGGGGCGCTTTTATTTTAACCGGCATAGCGTTTGTAGTCTTTTCGGTAGTGGTTATTCAGTAGAACCGCCGTTTCCCACGCCAATGAACGTCAAACGCCTTTGACCGCCAAGCAAGACGTATAGTTCGGCGTAGGGCTGGGCGATATCATACCGGTATTCTATCACGCATGCGCAGTAATCACTAGGGCTTCAGATGACAGGCGCAACATTTGGCAGTGCGCCAGCTTTTCTGTGCTATACGGACATTTATTTACGCCCACAATTTAAGCAGCTTAGTATGGCTAAATTATTAATGAGGCTTTGTATCAGAGCATGTGAGTGCAGTGGAGCAGTGAGAATTTCCGCTCCTCGCTCACGAGGCTGTTGGCTCCGCCCGCTTCTCCGCTCTAAGGGGCCGTTCACATATCGCGCCTAAAAACGCGAGGAAAACGCTAGGCGCGTCGCTTTCTCCTGCTTTACAAAAGAACCCGGGCGCTTGCGCTCCGGAAGTGTCTGTCGTTGCTAAGCAACCATCCGCCGCACTCTCCATTAATTTAAAAAACGGATTTCCACCAACGAAAAACCCTTGCTGTGACTCTTCTACAAGATTTATTTACGCAGAAAAGAAAAAAACGCCGTAGTGTTTGGATGCACCCCATTCTTCAAAAACGTAAAAAACACAGGGAATTTCACCAGCTGATCCAGGAGCTCCGCCTGGACAACGGGAGGTTCAAAGCCTATTTCAAACTTGACAAGGACCAGTTGGATTATATTTTAGGAAAAGTTGGCCCTAGCATCAGCAAACAGCTTCTGCAGTGAAACCATCTCTCCTGCACAACGGCTCTGCATTTGTAATTACCGTCATAACCGAAATGACCAAAACACAAAATTAAAAAAATATAACTGAAATAATTCTATATAAAATCTATATAAACAATAACAAATTCTATATAAATCAATTCTATAAAAACAATGATGGAATTAACAAGGAATTATTTAATACGCATTAAAATATTTTTAAGTAACTAGTACAGCAATTGTGTGTGTATATATATATGTATGACAAATCATAAAGTTCAGGAAATCCCTGGATCACAATAATGAGCTGCTCCTCAGTTTCTGCTGAGGCGTCAGTGTAATGGAAAAGGCGAGGAAGCTAATTGGTTGAATCTTGTCACATGACTCGCGGTGCGCTTGCGGCATTTTGAAAAGTTGAGATGGTTCCAACTCGTCGCGGCGCGGACGCGCCTGAAAAAACCGGGCTTTCCGCTCCTCACTCCACTAAAATTTCCTCCCGCTTCAGTCAAATCGCTCCACGCTCGCTCCAATTTAAAAGAGGGACAAATAATCTGCATGCCTAACAAATGTCACCTTAAACCGAAGCCTTATATCAAAAAGAAATATGAGTAATGGCAACATTGCCACTCAGAAAATATTTATTTTTAAGTAACATATAGGCAACAACGGACAGGTTTGGCAATGGCATTCCACACAAAAATAGGCTTAACAATAAAGGAATCAGTGGGCTTAATAGCCTAAAGAATATACAGACTAAGCATCCACGTTTTAAATTCCTCAATTTTTTTCTGTTGATGCTGCTGCTGCGTCTCTACAAAATAAAATTTCACTGACAGCGTTACGTGAAATTAAAAAAATCCTATTAGACCTACTTTGAATGACAAAACGAATTTATTTGATTAGCAATATTTACTTTATAGGCTTTTATACTTTAATTTACTTTATAGACTTGATATGCTACAACCATATAAAACTTGCTTTCGCCTGTTCGCGTACACTGTAAAAAAATCTATTGTAAAATGTCAGTCAAAAGTCTGGCAGGTCCTGAAGACCAATAGTGCTGATGTATATTTGCATAGCATGACAGGGTACTGCCTTTATTTTAACTTTTTACCATGATGGTGTTGTATAGGGCAACAGTATAAATTCCCCCAGCCTATTTTTGTGTGGAATGCCATTGCCAAACCTCTCCGTTGTTGCCTATATGTTGCTTTAAAATAAATATTTTCTGAGTGGCAATGTTGCCGTTACTCATATTTCTTTTTGATATAAGGCTTCAGTTTAAGGTAACATTTCTTAGGCATGAAGATTATTTGTTCCTCTTTTAAACTGGAGCGAGCGTGGAGCGATTTGACTGAAGCGGGAGGAAATTTTAGTGGAGCGAGGAGCGGTGTTGAGTGGAGCGGCTTAGTGCGAATTAGAGCAGAGAAGCGGGCGGAGCCAACAGCCTCGTGAGCTCCACTCCGCTCACATGCTCTGATACAAAGCCTCATTAATAATTTAGCCATACTAAGCTGCTTAAATTGTGGGCGTAAATAAATGTCCGTATAGCACAGAAAAGCTGGCGCACGGCCAAATGTTGCGCCTGTCATCTGAAGCCCTAGTGATTACTGCGCATGCGTGATATAATACCGGTATGATATCGCCCAGCCCTAGTTCGGCGTATGCAGCCCTTTGTCTGCGCTAATGTGCCTTTCGTGTTAATAGCAGCAGCGAAGCTAACACCCGCAAACAAAAAGCGTAATGTTCGTAACAGAGTGGCTGCGCTCTCCTGAAATCATAAAGCTGAAAAGTTTTCAAATACAATATGTATTATATAACACGTTGGATAAATAGACATAGTTTATTGTTGATTTCATGTTCGTTGAAGTTTATGCATTTTAACTGTTGGAGTCAGAACTCCGCCGGGTCTGTTGATGAGAAGAGATTCACTGCGCAGTCGAGGAGAAGTTGCAAGTCACCAGTTTATTCTCTGACAGATTGCAATCAGGGAGCAACTATCTGACATACATTCAGCATGTACAGGAAGAAGCTCGAACCATAGGAGTCGGCTCTGGGTCTTTATAGGCCTTTTGGGGTGTGCCCCCCTTTTCTGTACTTTTCCATCTACGTGACTACAACATATTTTGACATTTGCCCTAGTTAGCCAGTGAGTACATGTTCTCCCCCCCCCCCCCCCTTTATGTTATGCCAAAGTTAAAAGAAGCATTGGTTACGTGATGGGTTCCTGCCTCCTTGGCGTCTGGGACGAGGTCATCTTGACCTGTTTTCTTGCCTATCAGTTCCTGTTTTCCCAACTTCATGGAGTGAGATCACCCCATCCTGTAGGCCTAGTCTCAGTTCCCATTTTTCAGTAAGAGTAAAATCTTTCCGTGCCACGGGCATATGCCACTCGACATCTCACCGCTACGTGCGCATGGCAGTGGCAGCTGCCACTCCACATGTCACCGCTGCGTGCGCATGGCAGTGGACATGTCACCGCTACGTGTACATGGCAGTGGCAGCTGCCACTCTACATGTCACTACATGAGCATGGCACTCGATGTTTCACTGTTATATGCGCATGGCAACCGACCCGGCACGGCCATCTGCGCATTTCACGGGACCCGGCACGGCCATAGGAACCTGTCACTCGACCTGGTGTCTTCACATATCGGCTGTCATTCGACCTGTCACCGCTACGTGCGACTGTCACCACTTAAAGCTTGCTTTATACTCGCAGAGGTTTGACATTTGTTTATGTCCTTGAGTATTGTTTGTTTTTGGTCACATTTCAATACATTGTTTTATGTAGTTACACCAACTATTTGCAAATCTGCATAAAGTTTAAATTGTTTCTGAATACCCCTTTATTTTTAATTATCCCTCACCCATTTGTCTGTTCATACCTTAAGCACCAGTGTTTTATCAAATTTTACAAATTCAGAGGCCTATAACGACCCAATTTCCTACACTGTACATTTGTACACTAGTCATTTGATCTGGTATTCTCTGTATGCATCTGTCACAACATTCTCTCAAATTACTATTAAACAACCAAAATAGATCAAGAAAATTAAAATTGTCATTAATATTAAGACTACTGTCAAGGCTAAATTAAGCAATACGTTTCAATCTAAATTATAATACTATGTTGCTTTTAATATATAGTAACAGCAACCTAAAGTGACAGAAATAAAGTGACAAGAAACACGATATATATAATCACACCAACCACTTCTTTAATAAGACCTCTATAATGTTCCCTATTTGCATTTCTATGATCAAAAATAAATGATGAACGCGAAAGTCTTTTTTATTGTACCGTAATATACTTAGACCGCAATCTGTTTCTAGTAATTAGCACTTTTGTGTGCTCATAACTGCCCATCCTGTTTCACAGGTACATCATGAATTATCCAATACATAACTGCACACACATCCGGAGTAATTTACTGAGGGGGTTCAGTCTTGAAACGGCAGCTGGCAGGAGGAAGTGACGTCACAGGCACCCGTCAAGGCAGGTAGCGGCAGCTGCCACTCCGTCACAGGCACCCGTCAAGACAGGTAGCGGCACTATTGTTCTTAGTGGCAGCTGCTACTTCTGTCCGTCGCTAGTGGCGCTAAACAGTGACAGGATCCGTTCGGGAACAGTGCTTGCCGGTAGTGGCAGGTCTAGTGGCAGGTCCCGTGGCAGGTCTAGTGGCAGGTCTAGTGGCAGGTGCCGTTCAGATACAGTAGAGAGGCACCTACCAACCGCTCATGGAAGTAAACCAGATGTAGCGAGTGGTGATGAAATACTCCCGGATGGTACCCACCAATGGTACCAATAGCCACAAGTCAGCTCGACTACGCCACCCCAGGTACTACCCCCGGAGAAAGTTCGGTCACCCTACACCCCGGGCCAACGCACACAGGTCCGTTTACCATAAGAGCGGAGAGATGTTGTTCGAACACAAATTATTAGAACTAAAACCACAAGATAATTAGTCAGTCACAACACCATAGGCCTAAAATACAGCCTGGACACCAGCAGCCACGTCTTGCCGGTCTGAGACTGGGCGCTGAAACCTAAAACAGCACAAGAAAACCCGGAAAATGCATGCAATCATACAAGCAAACAAAAATATATATAACTACAAACCACAACAGTAATCACACAAAACCCAAAGAAAACACTGCAGTCAAGTAAAAAAAAAAAAAAAAATCAACCAAACAAATAAAATACATAGCCACATACCCGAACAAACGATTTACATTGATAACACAAAAACACATTTTTACCCATTCGAAACAGGACACAATATATCAAACAAATAAACGTAATACAATCAAAACAAAAACAAACCTTTGAAAAGTGAGGGACCGATCAGCCCCTCTAACACCGTCGCATGCAGGTAACCAGACTCCCCCCCCCCCCAGCCAAACCGCTCCCCAGCTAAGCACCCGCTGGTGAATCGGCCGGCCACAGGCTGGACGGAACACCACAAATCAAACCGGAAGCGCTCAAAGCGCGACACGGTGCAAACGTCACTAAACAGCAGCAATAAGACCGCCGTAGGCAGAGCGGCAGTAAGGCAGCACAGAGCCGCCGTAGGCAGAGCGGCAGTGGTTCCACGTAAGATGGAGCAGCAGTCACCGCCGCACCACAGCACACGGGACCCTATAGTAATAGAACAGTAAGGTAAGGGACTAATTAATTATAAGGTAACGCCATCTGCCCACCTACAAACCAGGCGAAACATTTAACTCACACCTTAGGAGAAACCCCGCCGTATTATTCCCAGCGTCAGGCGTCCTGTCGCAGCTTGTACCATTTACACCACCCAAGGGCTGAACACCCCGGTACAAGATGTCCCGACCACTAATCCCGGAACAAACCGGGAATCCAACAATTACAATAACCGCCGAGAAGGAGCATAATGCATCTGTGCTGGGGTAACCCTTATAGCCTGAGCGCCCTCTCCTATTGGCTACTCACCCCCCAGGACTTAATAACACACACGTTGTTGTTGTTTCCTCCTCCTACTACAGTCTACCCCCATCTCTTTTCATCGTCGCCCCGACGATGGCACAAGCCAAAGAAAGAAACCACTACATCCATGGCCTAAACAAAGCAATCACAGCATTAGATGCAGAATCTAATGAGCGCACGGCCTCATGCACCCCACCCAATGGCCTAGGCAGGTGATGGATATTGGAATGCCGGCCAGCAGTAGGTCGTACAGTCCGCCAAAGGGTCATCCCCCTAATGTCTACATTACTAGCTAATGGGGCTGCCAAGGGAGCTGACGGTTGGCTGGTTAGAGCCAAGTCCACCGGAGGAGTCTGAACAGGTTCCACCTCACCCGGTATCTGAGACACCTGCGGAGTAGCTGCCGACACCAAAGCTGGAGCTGACGAGGTCACAGTCAACACCTGATCTTCTGACCCTAAACACAACAAGTCACCAGCCACTGAATCCTCATCCTCCAACTGTGGCGGATCTATTGATGGTGGAGAACTAACCGCCACACCTGTAGGAGGGTCACTTCCCACCACTGCCTTCAATAGATTACGGTGGACTCTCCTTACCTTAGCCTGATCAGTCAGGGGTGCCACAGTGTACACAGAGCCACCGGAATCAGGTGCCTGTAAAACTCTATACACTACCGAACCCCACAAATCCTGAATTTTATGCCGACCCCTGGCATTGGTCTCCCGTAACAGCACACACTGACCCTCAGCCAAAGGGACATCCCAAACATGCTGATCATAGTTCCTTTTCCGACGGGCTGCAGCAACCCTTAACCGTTCTCTAGCACCATCAACCGCATCCTGTAATCGGGCTTGATGCTCTTTGACCCACTCATGAACATACCCCCTACCAGGTTCCTGAACTCTACCAAGTAGAAAATCCACCGGGAGCCTAGGCTCCTGGCCAAACATCAAGAAAAAGGGGGACTCACCCGTGGCCTGATGGGGAGTTGTGTTTTAGCAGTACAGTAACTGCGGCAAACAGGAATGCCAATCTCGCTTGCGAGACACCGGCAGCGCATGAAGTAGATTATGAAGCGTCCTGTTGAACCGCTCGCACTGCCCATTCCCAGCCGGGTGGTATGGAGTAGTGCGGGAACGCTCAACGCCATAAAGATCACAAAGCTGGCGAATCAGAGAGCTCTCAAAATTACGGCCCTGGTCGGAATGAATCCGAACGGGGACACCAAATTTGTAAAACCATTCCGAAACCAAAACCTGCGCCACAGTGGCGGCACGTTGATCTCGAGTAGGGATGGCCAGCGTGTACTTACTAAAAATGTCTGTCATAACCAGAACATTCTCTAAGCCATTGCTAGCAGGCTCCAACACCGTATAATCTATCGCCAAGATTTCATTAGGCTTTGATGCTAAAAGATGCCCCATATAGCTATGAGCTACTGGCTGATTGTCCTTCGCTACCTGGCATCTTTCACACATCTGGCACCACCTGGCCACCTCTGAAGACATACTGGGCCAGTAACACCGTGATCGCAGGAGCCCCAAGGTCCTCTCTACCCCCTGGTGGCCATGCTCCTGATGGAGCTGTGTCAAGACCTCCTCCTTCAATGCAGCTGGTAGTAGCAGCTGAAGTTCAGCCTCACCTCCATCGGGATGAAAAACCTGCCGGTACAAAATTCCTTCCCTCTCCACCAACCGACCCCATTGTCGCAACACCACCAACACAGGCCGGGAAAGCTGTTTCCGCTCCTCAAAGTTGGGGTGCTGCTTCCGCCTCCAAAACACCAAAACCTCCTTCAAAATGGGATCAGCCTGCTGAAGCGCACAGATGTCCACCGGGGAATGCCGTGGCAAGACTAATTGCCGCTTGAGTCCCTTCAACCTGATGGAACTGCAAAGCTTGCCGTAAAGGCCCAGGAAGCAAAGTGCCAGGGACTATACCCTCCATCTCCAGGGCACTGGATGGATGCTGCCGAGATAAAGCATCTGCGTTTTTGTTACTCTTCCCTGACCGATATTTAATCTCAAAATTAAAACCCGCAAGCTGAGTAGCCCACCGTTGCTCAGTCGCTCCAAGCTTTGCAGTGGACAAGTAACTCAGTGGGTTATTGTCGGTATACACAATGCACTTATGCCCCAGCAGATACTCCCGAAATTTTTCAGTCATGGCCCACTTCAGTGCCAGAAACTCCAGTTTCATAGAACTGTAATTCTGCATGTTACGCTCAGTCGGCCTCAGACCTCGACTGGCGAAAGCTATTGGCCTGACCCTACTATCCTGCTCCTGCGAAAGTACTGCCCCCAGGCCGCCATAACTGGCGTCCACCTCCAAAATAAATGGCTGTGAGAAATCCGCATAGGCAAGCACCGGCGCAGTAGTCAGCTTGGTCTTGAGAGCTTCAAAACTATCACGACATTCCACAGTCCAGCTCTCAATCAGACCCTGCCCTCCCTTCCCTTTGGTCTTTGAGCCACTAAGCTCTGCAACCCACCTGTGGAGGGGGGCGGCCAGCTTGGCAAAACCCTCTACAAACCGCCTATAGTAGCTAGCAAAACCCAGAAAAGAGCGCAACCCTGATGCAGTGGTGGGAAGTGGCCAATTAGCCACTGCTTCTACCTTGGCTGGGTCCGTAGAGACCCCCTCCTTAGAGATCACATGGCCAAGGTAGCGTACCTCAGACTGGAAAAAAACACATTTGCTCAATTTGACCTTAAGACCCTCCTGCTGGAGTCGGCTCAACACTACTTCCAACCTTTCCAGATGTTGTTCCACGGTGGAGGAGAACACAACAATGTCGTCCAGATATAGCAATAAGGACTGGCCCTGTTGGTCCCCAAAAATCCTCTGCATCAACCGCTGAAACGTGCCCGGGGCATTGCATAACCCAAATGGCATGCGATTAAATTCGAATAGCCCAAAAGGCGTACAAAATGCCGTCTTTGGACGATCCTGCTCTGCCACCATTACCTGATTGTAACCACTGGCCAGGTCTAAAGTAGAAAACCAGTGGGCCCCAGTAAGGGCATCAAGAGACTCCTCAATCCGAGGTAGGGGAAAAGCATCCTTTCTGGTCTTATTATTCAACTGCCTGTAGTCTACGCACAGGCGCAAACTACCATCCTTTTTCTGGACCAGAACAATAGGAGAAGCATAGGGGCTACTGCTTTCCTTAATCACCTGTGCCTCCAAAAGCTGATTAATATGCTCTTTCACCAACTCATATTCTGAAGGTGGTATACGCCTATAGCGCTGTCTAACTGGGGCCTCATCCATTAATGGAATCTCATGCGTAATCAAATCTGTACACCCTAAATCCCCATCATGAACAGAAAACACTGACGCAAATTTCCTCAGCAGGGTTTTGACTCGAGTCTGTGCCTCAGCCGAGAGCGAGGAAAGGTCCAGAACCTCCACTGGATCCAAGGCTGCCATGGTTGCAGACTGAAATGCCGTAGTGGATACACCAGATGACACCTCAGTAACTCCAGTAGGGAGGCTCACCATGCTACCCTCACCCAACGTACCCAGAAGGGTATGGGGGTAGAGAAGCACATCAGTGGCCCCCACATTGGTAACAGAGACATACACAGTGCCCCGCACCACCCTGACTAACGCTGGGGAAGCAAGCAGCCCAGCAGGCAGACCAGTCTCAGGAGGTTCAAACATTACGGTGCCACCAGAAAACTGCTCTGAGCATGTCGCAGCCACCAGCTTCATTGTCCCACCTGGAACGCGACAGGCCCTCCTACCACGAACCTTAACCCTACCAGAGACAACCCGAAGAGCTGACTCCTGATCATAACACTGATGTAATGCCTGCACAACTGGTTCAGGGGCCTGACACAAGCCAGGCTGTTCAAACAATGAGAAGCCATGCTGGGAAAACTGCTCTCTGTAACACCTCTTGATCACGTTCATACCCAATATACCTGGAAATTAGGATGGTAACCCACCAGGGGGGTCCCCAACCACCAGTACTCCACACCCCTTCATCCACTTCCCACACAGATTAATATCTAGCTCGAGATAGCCGATATAGGGAATAGCTAGTCCATTGGCAGCTCGAAGCTCTAACCAGTGGCAATCCCAAAGTCGCTCATGACCCAAAGGCACAAAATACTGCTGGAAGAAGCTCTGAGTGATAGTGGACACCATAGACCCAGTGTCAACCAAACAGGGCACCCTGACGCCACTCATGTCCACCTCCAAATGGGGGCAAGGTGACACTAGCTGGGAGGCATTCCCCAAATTACTTGAGCCCGTAACAGTCCCAACTGAACTTTGGCCCCCCAGTTCAGTGGGCGCTAGTTTTCCGATGGCTGCGCCGGACGAGACTGACTATTAGGCTGTGAGGATACCCGTTGCCGGGGCAAATTACCAGAAGAAACGCACAAACCATCGGACTCCCTGGCGAAGTGACCGGGCTGCCGACAACGCCGACATATTACAGGGTCCTGCCGAAAGGCCCGATCACGCTGACTGGGGTTCTGCAACAGAGCAACACTCTGTGTGAGCTGAGTCAACTGCTCCTGCTGACGCTTCAAGAGCTCTCTCACTTCCTCCAGTGCAACCGACTGAAATGAAATACCAGCACCCTGAGGACCACCACGAACCCCATACTGAATACCGAACACTGCAGGCACGGAACTACTCCGTCCACGTGCACCACGGGGCAGACCCTCACGGTCCCACCTAATAGCCTCCCCTCGGACATCCAACAGCGTAGCCATAGGCTGCCGGTGCACCAATTGTTTCAATTCACGGCGCAAGGTGCCATCTAGCACATGTTCAATGAATTGATCCCGCAGCAACACCTCTGCATTCTCCATGTCAGCCGGTGCACGCTGTTTCACAGCCTCCATAAGGCCCATTAAAGCCAAGGAGAACTCCTGAAGAGATTCCCCATCCTCTTGCCTTCTAGCAAAGAAGGCTTGCTGTAAGGACACATAGGATTCGGTACACCCATACAGTTCCCTTAAGATGGCCATTATCCTTACTGGGTCTGTTCTATCCTGAGGACGGTACTTTCTCCTTCCTTGCTTCCCCCTCCAGATGATCAAACAAGAAGAATGCCCGATCTGCAGTAGACAAATGACGCGCCCTCATACTTGCCTCCACTTCCTCCAACCACTCAGTTAACCCTATACCTGTTCTTCCCCTAAAAATTGGGCATTTCCTATCCCTAGGGACAAGAACCATATGTTCAACAACAGGAGGACCCATACTGGGCATGGTGGATTGAATGGGGTTAACCATACTGGCACTAGGCCCTGGGGCAACAGGAACCGGCTCTCGGCGCAACCTCTCATTCTCAGCTTGTAGCTGAGAGACAAGCTCCCTCAACTCCTGTAACTCCTCAGCCATATCTACAACCCAACTAAAAGCTGAGCTATCCTGTATGGTGGCGGCACTCAAATTACAGCGGCGCGAAACCGTATCTTGGGCAATTCTCAGGAACATCCAAAGAGATTCCCAAGGAACCAGCTGCTGCTCTGCCTCTCCAAACTGAAACTACCCTTTGCAAAACAAAAAAAGAAAACAAAAATTACCCAATCACAAAATTAAAAAGAACAAACCTCCGCTAAAAGATAATCCTGCCGACTGCGCCACAATGTAGCGAGTGGTGATGAAATACTCCCGGATGGTACCCACCAATGGTACCAATAGCCACAAGTCAGCTCGACTACGCCACCCCAGGTACTACCCCTGGAGAAAGTTCGGTCGCCCTACACCCCGGGCCAAGGCACACAGGTCCGTTTACCATAAGAGCGGAGAGATGTTGTTCGAACACAAATTTTATTAGAACTAAAACCACAAGATAATTAGTCAGTCACAACACCATAGGCCTAAAATACAGCCTGGACACCAGCAGCCACGTCTTGCCGGTCTGAGACTGGGCACTGAAACCTAAAACAGCACAAGAAAACCCGGAAAATGCATGCAATCATACAAGCAAACAAAAATATATATAACTACAAACCACAACAGTAATCACACAAAACCCAAAGAAAACACTGCAGTCAAGTAAAAAAAAAAATAAAAAATCAACCAAACAAATAAAATACATAGCCACATACCCGAACAAACGATTTACATTGATAACACAAAAACACATTTTTACCCATTCGAAACAGGACACAATATATCAAACAAATAAACGTAATACAATTAAAACAAAAACAAACCTTTGAAAAGTGAGGGACCGATCAGCCCCTCTAACACCGTCGCACGCAGGTAACCAGACTCCCCCCCCCCAGCCAAACCGCTCCCCAGCTAAGCACCCGCTGGTGAATTGGCCGGCCACAGGCTGGACGGAACACTACAAATCAAACCGGAAGCGCTCAAAGCGCGACACGGTGCAAACGTCACTAAACAGCAGCAATAAGGCAGCACAGAGCCGCCGTAGCCAGAGCGGCAGTAAGGCAGCATAGAGCCGCCGTAGGCAGAGCGGCAGTGGTTCCACGTAAGATGGAGCAGCAGTCACCGCCGCACCACAGCACACGGGACCCTATAGTAATAGAACAGTAAGGTAAGGGACTAATTAATTATAAGGTAACGCCATCTGCCCACCTACAAACCAGGCGAAACATTTAACTCACACCTTAGGAGAAACCCCGCCGTATTATTCCCAGCGTCAGGCGTCCTGTCGCAGCTTGTACCATTTACACCACCCAAGGGCTGAACACCCCGGTACAAGATGTCCCGACCACTAATCCCGGAACAAACCGGGAATCCAACAATTACAATAACCGCCGAGAAGGAGCATAACGCATCTGTGCTGGGGTAACCCTTATAGCCTGAGCGCCCTCTCCTATTGGCTACTCACCCCCCAGGACTTAATAACACACACGTTGTTGTTGTTTCCTCCTCCTACTACACAGAGATTCTGTGAATCGGCTAGGATAAACTGGAATACAGAAATAAATTGAGGACTTGTTTAATCTTTATATGACTACGAATTATATTATTGTTGCTGACTGTACATCTCTTTAAGATAATATTTGAGAAAGCAATGATTGTACTGTCGCTTGTGGCGCTAAACAGTGACAGGAGCCGTTCGGGAACAGTGCCTGCCGGTAGTGGCAGGTCCCGTGACAGGTCCCGTGGCAGGTCTAGTGGCAGTTGCCGTTCAGATACAGTAGAGAGGCACCTACCAACCGCTCATGGAAGTAAACCGAACAGCACCTGCCACTAGACCTGCCACGGGACCTGTCACGGGACCTGCCACTACCGGCAGGCACTGTTCCCGAACGGCTCCTGTCACTGTTTAGCGCCACTAGCGACGGACAGAAGTGGCAGCTGCCGCTACCTGCCTTGACGGGTGCCTGTGACGTCACTTCCCCCTGCCAGCTGCCTTTTTGGGACTCACCCTTACTGGTAATTTATAGTATTTCGTGTGCTCATACCTGCGCAATCTTTTTCGAAGGTAGCGTCATCAGTGTTTACGTGCAAAGCGCATTGCGCCATCTCATAAGAGATTGAGATAGTATTCAGTAGTCTTTTGTGTGCTTGGACTTCATACAGTTTTTACAAATTCTAAGTTGCAAGTTCCATTTTTCTTCATTACTTATAAAAATGCTTTGTCTGTCGGCACATTTATAATGCATATATCGCATTAATGTCATGCCAGGGTAATTTTAACGACATACATTAGTTAATTCGTCTTTTAGCCCTGATCGAACTTTAAAACTGAAAAAGAGATTAACACCGATTGTTACAGACAGTAAGCAAATGCATTTATTTATTCTTTCAAATACTTTCGGGAAACTGAAATCGCAATTGCTGAATCGAGAAATGGGGATTCAATTGTATTTCAAATTCAATTAATTATAATCAGTGCTTGAAGTGGGCCGGAACGCAGCGGAACCGCCACTTTTTTCTGCGTTCCGGTACTTACTGAAACTGATCCGAACTTATCACAAGACCGATAAAAGACTACATTACTCACGAGCCACGACAGTGCCCTATCATATGCATCCACTGAGTCCCAACCAATCGCATCAGCTTTAGCCCTGGTCTATTGTTAGGCCTACAAGTATCACACTGGTCTGGTTCATGTTGTTTTAATGGTTTTTCAGTATTCCATTTGCGAATTAGAAAAAAGTAGCCTATGCCTATAGGTTATTGCTTGGAAGAATGATTAAATTAAAATAGTTTTTGAACCAACACATCCTACAGACTTCATTTTTTTTTCACCGCACAAATGTCAAATGTAGGAAAATTAGAGTTCCTGCACTTATTTTTTCTCACTTCAAGCACTGATTATAATATAGGCTACATGTATTTTACGATTCCTCAGACCACACTGTTAGAAAGACGTTTCTGTGCAGACCCGAGGTTGAAACCGTGAAACTCGCTTTCATTTGTAAAACAATTAGTGGCAGCTGCCAGTGCCATGCACACGTATCGGTGACATGTTGAGTGGCAGCTGCCACTGCCATGCGCACGTAGCGGTGACATGTCGAGTGGCAGCTGCCACTGCCATGCGCACGTAGCGGTGACATGTCGAGTGGCAGCTGCCACTGCCATGCGCACGCAGCGGTGACATGTCGAGTCCCATGCGCACGTAGCGGTGACATGTCAAGTGGCAGCTGCCAGTGCCATGCGCACGTAGCGGTGAGATGTCGAGTGGCATATGCCCGTGGCACGGAAAGATTTTACTCCCTCTGCCATTTTTTGTGTCTGCATTATATTAGACACTGTGTTATTAGACATTCGTAAATTCATATCTGGATTATAGTGAAATTAACCCCTCATTATTGTATGATGCACCCCTCATAACATATGTATGAAGTAATGTTATCTGTTATATAAATAAACTCATGTGAAACAAAAAATGTACGTTTTCACGGTTGCCAAATCTCAAGCATCTGGCATGACACTCACGCTTTCAGACTCATGCTGGAAATCTTACGGCAAATCTATATTATTCCATTATAAAACCTAAAATTAGCTACGTCAAAAGTGTATTTACACGGTTAAATACAAAAGCAAACTATTTACAAGGTTTCTTTACAATGTAAAGAACTGTTACATGTGCAGACATCTCTAATTGAAAATCTCACTCCAGCCAGCTGGCCGAAGTTCTATGTCACGTGACAATAAATAATGTCAAAACGTTTTTGAATTGTACTTAATTAATTTGATTTGACAGTCAGGTACTGATTACATAGAATATTGATGCAACTAATAGGCTACTTAAATATATATCACACTATTAAAAGATTATATATATATATATAGACATTATGATCTTCTGGACCTTTGCTTCAAGAATTTTTCTCTAACTGGACCTCTTTAAATTTTAGTTGAATACCCCTGTACTATAGGTATAATAGGTATAAGTACAAATCCAGTGCTTGAAGTGGGCTGCTCAGAGAGAGGCTGCACTGGCACCTCTTTGTCTTTCTTTTCAGAGAACTGGCAACATTTCTAGCATGTTGGCAACTCTCATGATTTTCTAGTATCAGTAAAAGATAACAAGGCGAGTATCGGCACCTGTTTTTCCTACTCCAAGCACTGTAAAAATCCATTTAACAAACATTTTACTCCAAAGCCACCTGTAGCATAAGATGTCTGGAAAATGTATAAAGTATATTGTTAAAAAGGTTGATGCAAAAGGGTAACGGAGCAGTGTGTGACTCTGTGTCCATAATCAGCAGGTTGCTGGTTCAGATCCTTTGATCGGCCCAGTATTTTTCCTGTTGGGCCCTTGAACAAAGCCCTTAATCCCAATTTCTCCAGGAACTGGTGGACCAGTATTGAAAACACAATGCTTTCATTGAACAGGTCTTGGAAAATGGGAGGTGGGAGCAGTACCCCAGTGACAGTGGAGAAAAAACCAGAACTCCTTGGTAAACCATGGAGGAATGTTGTGTGGGACCATAGGTATGAAGCCTGTTTTTATCGAATATAATCAACAACTTTTATTTATTTTTTACTAGCATCACATAATTCTATGCATGAGTTACATAACCTCCTCCCCCCACACAAGCTCACATATAAACACTGGCCAGTGTGCGGCCCTGCAGGTTAGCTCACCAGCTGGTAACTGTGTTTATCACCTACCTTGCATTTATGTATCTCTGTTGTGTATCTTTTGCCTTATATTAAATCTGTCTGCTTATGCCCTAATTGTTAATTGTCTATTATCATGGTGTCTCCAATTGTAGCAAGCTGTGCCAACGCCAATTTTATGTTGCGATAAAGATTCTGAAGATTCTGATCTTACAGTATGTTCAGCAGAGTGATGTCACAATTGGGTCCTTGAAAAAGACTGTTAAGTCTTGCATAGCTTTGGTTAAAAGCACATGTAAATAATACATTAATAAATAAATAAACACTTTCTAATAAGCATGTATGATACTTCATTAAGTGGTTTCAGTTGCAGATGACTAATGAGATGTAAAGGAAGCTGTAGTAATATGATATTAGATATGGGATTGTTTATATTCCTTATGAATTTTGACTAATTTCCAATTCCAATTTCTGTTCTTTTAGCACACGAACCGATCTCATGCAATACCTGCAAGATTACAAGCCCACTATTGATTCAGTGCCTCAGGCTCGGATTCTTCTAATTGGTCGGATTCAAGCTGGAAAATCAAGCTTCTTCAACTCCATCAACTCTGTCTTCCGTGGCAACATTACAAGCCAAGCTGGAGCTGGAGAAATGACAACCAGCCTGACTTTGAAGGTAATATGATTGTCTAACTCTTCATTTCCTGGTGTATGACTTTTGTATCCAAATATTCTTATATAATGTTTTTACTTGAGAGGAGGGATGATATTCTAGTTTGGTGTTTGATCTACATCTGAGGAATGTTCTTCATATGTTGATTAACGAGTTATCTGTATTTAATTGTTGAAAAATTGACTAGATCCCAGGTGTGTAATTTCTTCAAAACTCTTGCTGGATTGGTAGTCATAGCAACCAGTCCTTAAACTCAAACCTGTTATATCTTTTTTTCAGTATAGTATATATATATATATATATTTCAGTATGTATCACGCTTCATGATATATGACCTAGTCAGTGTCCACAGCAGCATGCAATTTTTCGGATCATTTAATCCAGTTTGGATAATCCAGTTCTCCCACAGCTTTGAGGAACTGAAAAAGCCAGATCATGGTTTCCACGATTAGACACTCTGGGTTGTGTCCTCTGATCTTGGATGTTTCAAACTATGTATGAAGAATACCCCCCTGCTGTTTATAATTTCATTCTGTTGCCCAGTTGCCATTTGTCGTCTTCATTAGGGAGAGACTGAACTGTGAAAAACCCACCCAAGTCGGGGACATCGTATAATCCCCCCCCCCCCCAACACACACACACATTTTAATGATAGCTGTTTAGCGGATTATCTTTATATTATTCAAAAACAAAAAACTTAAGCAGGTCCCTTGAGCTGAACACCTCCTTGTCAGTGGCCCCCAAGTTACATGTGTTTGAGGCACCTGCTGAGCTGGATAAGCTGTCAGAAGGTGAATGACATCATGTGTCTTCTTCCAGTATCGCACTTACAAGGTGAGGGCAGGCCGAGGTGGACAGCCTCTGGCATTCCTACTGTGTGACACCATGGGATTGGAACAAACAGCAAATGGAGGGGTGAACCCTAAAGATATAATGAGCATCCTGAAGGGCTACATACCAGATGAGTACCAGGTAAGAGCTGTGTATCTAACCAGGCATCAAAAGTAGCTGCTAAATGAATGCAGGTCTGATCAATGTAATGGCTTATAAAAGTCACACATTTATAATTACTGGTCTTATACTTTCCACACTATTTTCTGAGGAAACCAAATCTCAATCATTGTTCTGTTTTTAGCATAAATAAGGTACTGTTGTTACGGAAATGTCATATGAAAGGACTCACATTGCATTTTGCTTGAGTTTCTCATGATCTCAAAGTCAATGGATGTCTGTATGTGTCATTCACACCTTTTTGTTTCTTTAGTTCAACCCTTCGCAACCAAAGGCAGCTGATGACTCTCAGCAATGCAGCACACAGACACTTGCAGACAGGATCCACTGTGTGGTGTATGTGATGGACAGCTCATCGCCTGGACTTCTAGGCGAAGGCATGAAGAAGAAAGTTGATGAAATCCGAAAGGAATGTTGCTTGCACGGTTAGTGAGTGGGGGGAACAAGGAGGGAGGTGGCATCTAATCTGGGGTTTAAATTCATAAACAACTAAATCAGCTATTTGTATAGAAATAATAATGTGTGTTATCACCTGGCTTTCTGGAAACATGGACAATGCTGAATAATTAGAAGTAAGCTCATCCCTGAGAAGTAATGACTAATAATTTGGATATTCAGAAAATTACCAAGAGAAATTCGGTTTCCTGGATTGGAAAGTGGCAAACTGAAAGTGTTCCATACCTTTGACATGAACAGTACTCATGCCATAACTGAAAGAGCTCCTGGATGCTCCTCCACAAAGAGCTGCTCCATCTAGGAGAAACTCAAGGGCTTTCTGTCACATAGAGGCCACTTAAGGGGATGGGACTGAAAGTTGGGGCATGAACATGTGGATTCAGGAAGGGCAGAGTGATGCTGGCAGGTGCTTCTGAGTAAGACAGACAGTGTGCTGATTGCTATGAGCTTACTTATGAAACCGTGTCATCTGATAATGGGTTATTCCATACAATATTTCATAATAAGTGTGATTAGGGACACATTTCAATTGATGTGTTTAGATGTCCCTCTACTGGTGCTACTGACCAAAGTGGACAGAGCGTGCCCACGTGTGGAAGAGGACTTGGAGAATGTGTACCGCAGCTGCTACATAAGGGAACTGGTGAGTTTGGTTACAAGCTGACAAGATGCCAACTTGCTGGACAGGTTACCAGTGACAGCAAAACACACCCAGACAAACACAATGACCAAGTGAGAGAGAGCAGCTCACCTGGCTGAATGTTTGTGGACTGTAGGAGGAAACAGAGTGAACAAGCAAACAACAGACATGAAGTTAGAGGCAGGGATCGAGCCCACAGCCCTGGGGGTGTGAACTTCTGTTTATTATATTCCAATGACTCACAAAACTTTATCTTCAATATTTCAGGGCTCCGGGTGGTGACTAAAATGGTCACCAGTGCAACTAGATTTATAATTTTGCGACTCGTTTTTTCATTCTAGACACCAATCCAATGAAAAATAAATAAGGCAAGAAAAGTGGCAGCTTTTAATGACCAATGTCTGCCTTTCCTTCTACATTATCATGTGACTAAACCCTGGCTTGATCCAGAGCAGTGTTAGCAGATTGGGCGGGTTTTGTGAAATCGTTGCTTTGGAAACTCTTCACGCTATCTGGCAACCTGTTGCAGAGAGTTTGGACTCTCGCCAAGGTGGGATGGACTTTTGCAATACTTTTCCGTTACCATTAATAACTGCACTGTGTCCGTTTAAAGTAAAATAGATGGACTGATAAGCATTAACCTAAATAATACAGACATGTCCTGTAAAGTCAGCTTTAAGCATAAAACTATGGGGGAAAATGCACACCATGTAACTTGCATATTATGTGTTTTTATTAGTGCTGTCAAACGATAATTTTTTTAAATCAGATTAATCACAGGGTTGCTGTGGATTAATTTAGATTAATCACGATTACAGTAAATATCATTCATTTTTAATCTATATTAATCACAATTCATTTTGCATGAGCAAACGGACTCAAGAAAAAAGGGAATATATATGCACTTAACATGTTTATTAAACATCTTGAACACGAGTCGGATGCATTCCATCTGCCACAGAACTGCAATACCATGGACCCATATGAAAAAGCAAGATTTTTTGCTTAGCCGGACAACTTGTCGGATTTAAGATACCTCAGTTTAAATGGTCTTTATCTTCGTTCACTTATAATTAGCCCGGACTACCGTAAATCCGACAAATAATCCGACTAATCATGAAATCCAGTTCTAGCCCGGTTAATTGCCATGGTTAGCAATATCAGTTTAACACATTATGCACGGTGTTTTATGTATAAAACTCCGTAGCAACACGTCCACAGATAAGTTGGACGGTATAATGTGTGCGACCGATTTAATGAGCCACAAATGAGAAGTAGTGCTTAAACAGTATAAAACTACAACTTTCCCTTCTGTTGATAAAAGGCGCAGCCATCTTGGATTCTGAACTCGGGATCCTCTGTGCTGCTCCGAGATATTTCTCGGATCTCCGAGAAACGGGAGCGCGCATGCCGTCACTTCAGGCTTCAAAACTTGGAATCCGATTCGGAATACGAGTTCCCAGGGTAAATGGAAAGCACCAAAACTGCCCGAAATGGGTTGACAGAGACATTTCAGGGATTTTGAGTCATTCTGCGCTGCAGATGGGTTAATTGCGTAATTTTTTTTAATCAGATTAATCATGATGATGGATTAATCCGCGTTAACCCGTTAATTTCGACAGCCCTAGTTTTTATGCATAATTATTAATAATTGCACTATGTCCATTCATACTTTATGCAAGACAGCTGGACTACTGAACGTGAAGTGCATACACAACCATAGAAAAATATTACAAACAGTGAAAGATATTACAGCTGGAAAACTGCATATAAAGTTAACTTTACTGTGGTGTTGGGCTTACGGCTCATTCCCACTATGCGCGTTGCGTTGCACTTTTCATCAACGCACGCTTTCTGTGATTTGCTGTAACATTGTACATTGCATAGAAAACAATGTATGATGTTCCCACTAGTGTGCTGCATTTCTCTGTGCTGCGCACTCCCATTGATGAAAATTGAAAAATGGATGCAAACACATTCCCTCTTTTTCCCCAGAAACACTAGCGACAATCATGTAGAATCATAGAAACGGCTAATACAACACAACATTAAAAACATAGAAAGACTCACAAGAACGTGGACAACCGCGAGATGAAAATGCGGAAAAACACATGCTAAAAATTAAAACGCAGTACAATGCTTTGCCCTTTTCATTGCATTTTCTGGCTTCCCTAGTGTGAACATACCCTACATCATCAAGGGAGAATACCAGGGAGGTAAACCTCATCTATGACACCGCGGTACAGTTAGCTTTATATTCAGTCTCCCAATTGTAATATCTTTCAAAAAAAGCATCTCCTCTTGGTTTTCCAGATTTCTTTACGGGCGAGTTTTCACATTTCAATGTTTGTGTGTGCACTTCACATTCAATAATGCAGCTGTCTTGCTTTCATACTGCTTTTTATGTATTGGATATTTCTGTCATTTATTATTATGTTATTATGTATAAGAATGCTGAAGGCATGCAGTAGCAGGCTGATCAGGTAGCTCAGAAAGAAAAGGCAGTGTGAAGTAGACTGGAGACAAAATGTGCCATGCAGGTATTTTTTATTTATTTAATGTAATGATGATTATGGCTCCATAAAAACATTTGGCGCCTGTACTGTACATTTTGGGTTTAGGGGCCAAAGGCTCCTATTTTTTTTATCTGTAGCCCAGTATTATTTTCTAACAAACGTGTTTACTGGCAGCCACATGACTCAGTGAGTAGCACTGTGGACTCACACCTCCAGGGTTGGGGCTTTGAATCCCACCTCCACTCCATGTCTGTGCAGTTTGCATGTTTTCCCTATGACTGTGTTCCCCCCCCAATAGGTGAAAACATGCTTTTGGGGAAGTGGTATCTCTAAATTGCCCACAGTGTGTGACTGTGTGACCTGCAATGAGCCGGCATCCTGGCCTGGGTGTCTCCGTTCTCAGATCCTCTGTTTCCTGGGATAGGCTCACCATCACCCTGTTATGGATGGATGGATGACAAATTTGTGTCTGATATTTTATTGCATGCAAGAGCTTTAGAACTTTAGCTGTATATTGACATTCAGTAGCATCTGCTAAACACAGATTTCTGCTGTTTCAATTGTGACTTATTACAACCCTGTTTGACATTAATCTTGCAACACAGCAACTGAAGAAAATATATTTGAAAAGGAATGTAAATGTCTCTCTGCAGATCAAAAAAGCAAGTGGATGTCTGGGCATTGCGGAGTCAAATGTGCTTCCAGTGAAGAATTACTCCAGTGAGATTGAGCTGAATGACACCTGTGACATCCTGCTCCTCAGTGCTATGAAGCAGATGCTCAACTTTGCTGATAATTACTTAGACAACTTTGATTAGGAGACACAGTAGAGAGACACCATGAATTCATCGTATTTGGGGTCAGTGCCAACAGCTCATTCTGATGGTGTTGAGAGCTGCTGCCCAAGTTTTTGTCTCCTCCAGCCTATAGATATAATCAGACACATTAATAAAATAACTTGGTGATTCCTGCATGGTTCAGTGTCTGTCTCAGTCTTAACTGTGGTTTGGATCAGTTTTCTACGTCTGTATTTCAAGTTTTCTTCAGTGTCTCTGTCAGTTTGATTACTGGCCTGTTGATTTGGAAATGATCAAATAAATTGAAATAAAATGGTCTCATATTCTTTTGCATTACTGGAATTTTTAATCACATGAAGATTTTTTCAGAAGAGCTTATCGAAGTCCATCCATCCATCCATCATCTGCCGCTTTTCCGGGGTTCGGGTCGCGGGGGTAGCAGCTTCAGTAGAGGCACCCAGACCTCCCTCTCCCCAGCTAACCCCACCAGCTCCTCGGGGGGGACACCGAGGCGTTCCCAGGCCAGCCGAGAGATATAATCCCTCCAGCGAGTCCTGGGCCTGCCCCGGGGCCTCCTCCCTGTAGGACATGCACGGAAAACCTCTCCGGGTAGCCGCCCAGGAGGCATCCGCACCAGATGTCCAAACCACCTCAACTGGCTCCTTTCGACGTGAAGAAGCAGCGGTTCTACTCTGAGGCCCTCCCGGATATCCGAACTTCTCACCCTATCCCTAAGGGAGAGCCCAGACACCCTGCGGAGAAACCTCATTACGTTCTTTCGGTCATTACCCATAGCTCATGACCATAGGTGAGGGTAGGGACAAAGATGGACCAATAGATCGAGAGCTTGGCTTTTTAGCTCAGTTCTTTCTTAGCCACGACGGACCGGTTAAGCGCCTGCAGAACTGCAGACGCCGCTCCGATCCGTCTATCCAGCTCCCGATCTCGCCTACCCTCACTCGAGAACAAGACCCCGAGATACTTAAACTCCTCCACTTGAGGCAGTACGTCTTCCCCAACCCGAAGAGGGCAAACCACCCGTTTCTGGCTGAGAACCATGGTCTCGGACTTGGAGGTGCTAATCCTCATCCCTGCCGCTTCGCACTCGGCTGCGAACCGCCCCAGTGCCTGCTGGAGATCCCCAGCAGATGGAGCCAGCAGGACGACATCGTCTGCAAAAAGCAGCGAGGCAATCCTGAGGTCACCAAACTGGACACCCTCAACACCCTGGCTGCGCCTAGAAATCCTGTCCATAAATATGATAAACAGGACCGATGACAAAGGGCAGCCCTGGCGGAGCCCAACACGCACCTGGAACACGTCCGACTTATTGCCGGCAATGCGGACCAAGCTTCTGCTCCGTTCGTACAGGGACCGGATCGCCCACAACAGTGGACCCCGGACCCCATACTCTCGAAGCACCCCCCACAGAGCACCTCGGGGAACCCGGTCATAGGCCTTTTCCAAATCCACAAAACACATGTAGACTGGATAGGCAAACTCCCAGGCCCCCTCCAGTACCCCTGCAAGGGTATAAAGCTGGTCCAGCGTTCCACGACCAGGACGAAAACCGCATTGTTCCTCCTGAATCCGAGATTCGACTATCGATCTCACCCTCCTCTCCAGTACCCCGGAATAGACTTTCCCAGGGAGGCTGAGAAGTGTGATCCCCCTGTAGTTGGAACACACCCTCCGGTCCCCTTTCTTAAATAAGGGGACCACCACCCCGGTCTGCCAATCCAGCGGCACTGTCCCTGACCTCCACGCACTGTTGAGAAGGCGTGTCAGCCACGACAGCCCCACAACATCTAGAGCCTTCAGGTACTCCGGGCGGATCTCGTCCACCCCCGGGGCCCAGCCACCACGGAGTTGTTTAACCACCCCGGCCACCTCAGCCTCAGTGATGGGCAAGCCCCCCCAAGCACCCTCGGGCTCTGTGCGCTCAGATGTCTCAAAGGCAGTATGCGTAGATGTATCTGAGGCAGGGTTGAGGAGGTCCTCAAAGTATTCCTTCCACCTCCGGATGATGTCCCCAGGTGAGGTCAACAGCCCCCCCCCCCCCCCCCACTATAAATAGTAGGAACCAGGAGCTGCTTCCCCCTCCTGATACTCCGTATGGTTTGCCAGAACCTTTTTGAGGCCGACCGAAAGTCGCTTTCCATGGCCTCACCGAACTCCTCCCACGCCCGGGTTTTTGCTTCTGCGACCGCCCGAGCCGCGTTCCGCCTGGCCCGCCGGTACCCGTCAGCTGCCTCCGGAGACCCCCGGGCTAATAATTCCCGGTAAGGCTCCTTCTTCAGCTGCACGGCCCCCCTCACCTCTGGTGTCCGCCATCGGGTACGGGGGTTACCGCCACGACAGGCACCGACCACCCTGCAGCCACAGCTCCGTACGGCCGCTTCCACAATGGAGGTCCGGAACAGTGTCCATTCAGACTCAATGTCCCCTACCTCCCCCGGCATGCAGTCGGAATTCTGCCGGAGGCACGAGTTAAAGCTCCAGCGAACAGGAGCCTCTGCCAGACGTTCCCAGCAGACCCTCACTATGCGCTTGGGCCTACCAGGTCTGACCGGCTTCCTCCCCCGCCACCTGAGCCAACTCATCACCAGGTGGTGATCAGTTGACAGCTCTGCCCCTCTCTTTACCCGAGTGTCCAAGACGGAGGGCCGCAGATCAGTTGATACGATTATAACCTGTAGCCCCGGGCATGTTCGTACCATGTCCACTTATGGACACCCTTATGCTCGAACATGGTGTTCGTTATGGACAAACCATGCATTGCACAGAAGTCCAATAACAGAACACCACTCGGATTCAGATCAGGGAGGCCGTTCCTCCCAATCACCCCCTTCCAGGTCACACTGTCATTGCCCACGTGAGCGTTGAAGTCCCCCAGCAAAACGATGGAATCCCCCCGCGGCACGCCAAATAGCATACCGCTAAGGGAATCCAAGAAGGCCGGGTACTCCGAACTGACATTCGGCGCATAAGCGCAGATGACAGTCAGAGACCTATCCCCAACCCGAAGGCGCAGGGAAACAGCCCTCTCGTTCACCGGGGTAAACTCCGGTGTTAATGCACCGAGCTGTGGGGCCACCAATAGCCCCACCCCAGCCCGGCGTCGCTCACCCGCCGCAACTCCAGAGTAAAAGAGCGTCCAGCCCCTCTCCAGGAGATTGGTTCCAGAACCCAAGCTATGCGTTGAGGTGAGCCCGACTATATCTAGTCGATACCTCTCAACCTCACGCACAAGCTCAGGCTCCTTCCCCACCAGAGAGGTGACATTCCATGTCCCGAAAGCCAGTTTTGTCAGCCGGGGATCGGACCGCCAAAAGGTAGTAAAAGGTAGTAAAAAAAAAAGTCTAAATTAAGGCCCTTGAAAGGTAGTAAAAGGTAACAAATGAAATTTGACCTGGTAGTAAATTTTTCTTCTCCACCTCAATATATTCCATTTGTTCTGAATATTTCTGTTTGCGTGTTTAACTTCATCTCATGAATAAAAAAAAAAAATATATATATACGGTATATACAGTATAGGACCTGAGTGTTGATAGCCTATCAGATTGGAGCTTGTGGGATTGATCCAATCTAACGTGTGTATGACGTTAGCAGAGTCCCCGACACTAGCTAGGTGACACTCGGCTCCGGGAAAATACGAGGAAAATGGGGAAATGCAGGTTTTCACAGACTTGGCTCGATGACCCGTTGTTTAAAGATTGGCTTAAGCCGGTCATGGGCAATGACAGAGAAGCATTCTGCAGTGTGTGCAAAAAAACAATAAATTTAACATGGAACGGCGTTACCGCGGTGAAATCACACAGTGCATCGTCCATTCACCAGCGGAGGATGCGGGTGGGGGGGGAGCAGCTCCCTATTTTGATGTTCAGCCATGCACAGACAAGCATAAACCCCACACAGCCTTCACAGCAAACCAGTAGGCCTACCACGATTAGTAGCACCACTATGGCTGCAGTGGATAGACAGCAGACTTTACAGGTACCAATGTCGGCTTTCAGAGCTGAAATCCTGTGGTGCTTGAATACCGCGGCAAACCATCATTCTTATAATTCCAATGAAGGGGTTGGGGAATTATTCGCTACTATGTTCAGTGACTCTGACATCGCGAAAAGCTTCGCTTGTGGCAAGGATAAAACTTCCTACATGATTCGATTTGGCATTGCGCCACATTTTAAGAAGCTACTCATAAAAAGCGTAAATGACGCAGGGCCATTTGTACTCATGTTCGATGAGTCTCTGAACCAGGCGGCGAAAAAAAAACAACTGGATATCCACGTTCGGTTTTGGAAGGATGACCGTGTGGCTTCCTCATACTTTGGGTCACAGTTCCTTGGACACGCAAGGGCTGAAGACTTGCTGCAAAGCATCAAAGTAAGTTGACTTCTTATCGTAGGCTATTGTACATTTTATGGTTTTCAATTAATATCAACATTAAAAATCACATTTAATTTGGTCAGAGAATGAAAAGTTGGTTTGGTTTGGAGTTGGTGGGTGGATGGGTGGGGGGCTGGGGCTCTCTGACCCTTGGGTCCAAGGCCTGATTTCCATATCTCATGTCTGTTCATGTTACCACTAGCTTGCAAACCATGCATGAAATTTTATGTAGGAGTGCCATCTACTGGACAGTAAAGTTCCTATAAATAATTATTTCTTACACTCATTATTCAGTCCTAATTCAACTCATTTAACAAGATCTTGGATTCCACACCTTACTTCTGGGACTGTGTGTTTTTGGTGGAAAGGTCTATAATTTACAGATTAAATATTTTGTGTTATATCTGAAATATGAATATTATAAAGAAAAGTCATATTTGCAGATACTTACGGGGACATGGGCTAGGCTACAAACTGTCTAGCAGAGTTTTATGAATAATTAAAAACTCAGTCAAAATAGTTATTTTAATAAAATTTTCTTTTGTGACAGGAATGTGTTACACAGCTCAACTTGAGACACCTGCTGTCTGTCAGTATGGATGGCCCAAATGTCAATTTGAAAATGTTGGAGCTCCTTCAGAGTGAACATTCAGAGCTTCATGGGGATGCACAACTCATCAGTGTTGGCAGTTGTGGCTTGCACACCCTTCATAATGCCATGAAGGCTGGATTCACCACATGGCAGGTAGACAAGCTGTTGCGAGCCTTGCACTACATCTTCCACAATGTTCCTGCACGTAGAGAAGATTTCACCAGTGTCACAGGATCCTCTACCTTTCCCCGACCTTTCTGTGGCCACAGATGGGTGGAGAATGTCCCTGTGGCTGAAAGAGCTGTCGACATCTGGCCCATGCTTTCAAAATACGTTGATGCTGTTGAGAAGAAAAAGGTGCCAAACCCCAACACAGCGTCATATGACACAATTTTGTCAGCACAGTCTGATGATTTCATCATAGCAAAGCTCCAGTTCTTCTTGTCGGTTGCAAGAAGCTTTGGCCCATTCCTGATGAAATACCAAACAGATGAGCCTGTACTGCCTTTTTTGGCTAAAGACCTGACAGAACTCCTAATGGTAATGATTAGTTATTGTTGAAATTTATTGACTCATTTGAATATGATTAAACTGCTATAGTTGATTACTAACAGTTATTTCTTGTATTGTTAAGGGTTTACTGCGGCGATTCATGAAATGGGAACTTTTACAGGACCAAAGCCCCCTGCAGCTCATCAAAATTCAGGTATCTGATGAGAAGAACTGGGTCTCTATCAAAAGCGTGGACCTCGGCCTGGGTGCTGAATCTGCCATCAAGGTAAACTTGTCCTAGTCTCACTTCCATTAAGAACATTAAGTCACATGAACATTAATAACATTAATAAATTATTTGTTAGGTCCTGCAGAGCAAGCCAGGAAGCAAAATAGGGGAGCTTTCTGTATTAACATTCCGACGGGAATGTTTGAAGTGCCTTGTTAAGGTAGTCGGG
Organism: Paramormyrops kingsleyae; assembly: GCF_048594095.1. Classification (NCBI taxonomy): domain Eukaryota; kingdom Metazoa; phylum Chordata; class Actinopteri; order Osteoglossiformes; family Mormyridae; genus Paramormyrops; species Paramormyrops kingsleyae. The sequence goes on from NC_132820.1 coordinate 14,283,721, forward strand.
AAGTTGCAGGACAAATCCCCCCTGAAGTTTCCCATGGTTCGGAATGTGGCATGTCTTGATCCCACAAAAATCTATGAAGAGCCAGAGTGGTGCATCAAGAACATGAAGAGCATAGTGCAGACGTTTCTTCGGGGCAAGAAATTGACAGGTGGAATTCCAGCTGGTAAGAAAATGTATGCGTAGGGACAGTAGAAGAGGACAGGTCATTCAAATGAAGGCCATGTTTAAGGGATGTCATTGATGTTATTCTACCTTATTTACCCTTCAGAGCGTTGTCTGTTTTGCTGTTATAAATGACTGTGTGCACATTGACTGTTTGAGAAGCTGTGATATTCTACTTTGTAATGGGCAGTTAAGCATACTGCATTGTACTTAAATGTCATAAATGATTATATCTTAATTTCTTTATCAATATTTCAGGTGATGTTATCATACAGCAGTTTACCTCCTTGACCTCAGTTGAAGGAAGGGGTGAGCGTTTCCTGTCCTTCAAGCCAGTGAAGGAGCGCCTTGATGTGTTTCTGTACACAAATCTCAGCACACCTTACCCTGAGTTATCACGGTTTTGCCAGAGTCTCCTCCTTCTATCGCATGGCCAAGCCACGGTTGAGAGAGGTTTTTCCATCAACAAGGAAGTGGAAACGTGGAACCTCCAGGATGACACACTGGAATGCCTCAGATTGGTCTGTGACAGGATCAGCAGTTGTGGGGGTGTTTTAAAGGTGCCTCTGACGAAGGAGCTCCTTGCCTCTGCCTCATCTGCCAGATCTCAATATAGACTGTACCTGGAGAATGAGAGAAGAAAGAAGGAGAGTGCCGCACTTGCTCTGAAGAGGAAAGCAGTAGAGGAGGAGCTTTTGGACCTCAGAACCCAGCGTGAGGTACTAAGCAGAGTCTGTGAGTCGCTTCAAAATGACGCAGACAAGTTGGCCGAGCAAGCTGAGGGAAAGGCTGGGTCCAAAATGGCTAAACTTATCACAAAGTCCAACACACTTCGCAGAAGACACAAAGAGAAAAAAGAAGAGCTCCGCCAATTGGAGGAAAGGATTGAAGAGAAGTCCTCACAACTGAGACTTTTGTGACTGTCTCTCCTCTGTCTCAGTTTCACAATTTTCTCTTATTCTCCTCTTGTGCTCCACTGATTTTCTCCCTTCCTGTCCATTCATCTCTTGCTTCCCTTATGTCTTTGGGAGGAAGAGGAGGACCTCTTCACATGTATGTATGTCTCTCTCTCTCTTCCACTGTCACTCTTTTTCTCTGCTGTCTCCATTCCCACATCTCTCCCCCTCAATCTCAACCCCTTCTTCCCCCCACCCCCCCCCTCTCTCTGAAGTTATCAGCTGATGAATACAGGTAAAATTGTTACAACTTCTACATTCTACATTTAATAGTGTTATAGTGCATATCTGTTCTGCACATAGAATTATGGTTATGTACTGCTAATGGTACGCCTGTTCTGCACACCAAATTGATTTTGGGACACATTCAAACTGATATCTATCTGAAGTTTCATCAACCAATAAATGCCAGTGGTTACCACCCATTACCATTTTATGGCTCATTGACTCATTTGGACATTCTCATTTGGAGTTGACAGATAATGAATTGCTTTTAAGAAAGTATTTCATTTCTTGAGTCTGTTTGTGAGTGTGTGTGACATGACACACTTTTATTGATTTTTATTCACGTTTATGGTTGTTGTCATTTGTTATACGAAGTGTCAAGTTGGTGGGTTATGTTTAAGCTAAAAAAAAAAAAAAAAGGCCGCTGATCGATGTTGTGTTGGTAGTAAAAAATATTGGGGAGGTAGTAAAAAAGGTAGTAAAAGGTAGTAAATTCAACTTTAGGATTCCTGCATATACCATGTCCAGGGTGGGACCCCGGTGACCCTAGTCCGGGCGAGGGAAACGGGACTTTGTTATTATACTTTTTCATAGGGTTCTTTTGGATTGCTCTCTGTCTGGCCCCTCCCCTGGGACCTTTTTGCCTTGGGAGACCCTACCAGGGGCTATTGCCCCCGACAACCTAGCCCCCAGGTTCACGGAGGCACGCAAACCCCTTCACCACGATAAGGTGGCAATCCAAGGAGGAGGCTTATCGAAGTGTTTAGCTTATTAGTTTAACTGTACTTAGGCCCTTCTACACAGATTGCTAACTGAGTGGAGTGATAAAATAATCTTATGTAATATGTTAATAACATCAAGCTATCTACTTATATAATTGACCTCAAAGGTGGTATGTGAACAAGAGACCTTCTGAAGAAGGGAAGGGCTGTAGATCTACACAGCTCATTACGCAGCAATGGAATCAGACTGTGATGCCAGAATACAGATGCAGGGATGCAGAAGGCTGACAGGGAGTGGAGAAGATGAGGCCCCCTAGTGCAGAGCAGACAGCAGCAGCCCCAGGAGGGAAGTGAGGCTCAAAATCCCCCTCAGGGGAAACAGTGACATCCTCACTGCCGGGGCAACTAGGCAACAAGCAGAATAAACACCACCACTACGACCAAAACCATTTCTGTAGGCCCACAGTCCAGCAAAGATAGAACTGCAATCAGGACCATCATCTGCTTCATCATCAGCACCATGAGTATTATCTCCATCACCTGTCTACATTACCTCAATCACCACAGTCACCAGAACCTCCATCATCTGTACCACCATCACATCACCACTGGCACCAGAACCTCCAACATTTCTACCATCATCACCACCTTTGCCATCATCAAAATCATTGTTATTCTCTCACCACGATGTGTTAGGATTGGAAGAGTGGAATTATGTGACTGGATGGACAATTATGTGATTGGATGGACAAAATCACATGATCCCCTTCCGTGGTCCTGTGGCATTAATGCCTGAGTGTTACAGTAAATGCTAAATATTATTCATATTAGGAATAAAATTGCCACATGTGTAAACTATATTTGTTTGCACATATAATAAGGCTTACGCTGCTGTATTTTAATGCTGGTCATATATGGTGGTACTTGGAGAGCCATTTTCTGAGCTGATTCTTATTGCAAAAAGCTTGAGAATCACTGATCTAACTGCTATAACCTAATGAGTCGACTGATCCCAAAACACAGTGTAACTTGCAGTGTAGAAATGTATAAATGCAATATGACACAGCAGGTAAGAGTCAGATCACCAACCTTGACAAAATTTACAGAGAAATATTAGACAAAGCAGATGCAGTTTTGGTCAGATGGCCCAGAGCTGGATCTTATCAGAATGTTTTACTGGTACTGTTTTACTCCACCTTAAATACACAAAAGCAGAATATGGTGCTTCACCTGAACCATACCCACATAATAAGGGCCATTTTGGTGGCCCAGTAGGGACAATTGTAGTCATACATCTCCAGGGAGGTCAGAGTCCTGCACCTGTGTGTCTGGAGTCTGGATGCTCTACAGACGTGTCTCTGCTGAATTCCTCCAGATCCTCCAGCTTCCATTCTCAGTCAAAAATGTGTGGTTTAGGTGCACCTGCAGTGTATGAGAGTGAGCCTTTTGGTGGACTGGCATCCTATCAAGGGTGTCCTATGCCTCATGGCCTGGGATAGGCTTAACTCAACAACAGATGTTCTACAGACGTGTCTCTGCTGGATTCCACCAGATCCTCCAGCTTCCATTCTCTGTCAAAACATGTGTGGTTTAGGTGCACTAGAGTCTCTAAATGACCTGCAGTACATTAAGTCCCCCCATGGCAGGCTTGGCCTCACCAGCTTCAGATCCATACTTAGAAAATGCAGAGCATTTTGACAGATAGCATAGGAGATGGTGTAAGGGAGGGGTGGGCAATCTTATCCGCAAAGAGCCGGTGTGTATGGAGGTTTTTGGGATAACTTGTAGGTGAGCTGTTTAAACCCAGGTGTGAGGACTCTTCAGCTAATCAGTCCTCTAATTAGTGACTTAATTATGGAATTGCAGCAAAAACCTGCATACACACTGGCCCTTTGCAGATAAGATTGCCCACCCCTCGTGTAAGGACTGGAGAAGAAACAAGTAGTCTATGAAGCTAAACCGCTGTCATAGAGGGTGCCCTCGTAATGCATCTCATGTTGCACACCATGATGCTAAATGCTGTAGCTACAGCTGGCCTTGTTTAAGATCCCCCACCTCGGCTCTGATTACCGGGCCTGGGGGGTGGTCAGCAAAAGCCCGGCTACTGTCTTATTGTGAGCCGATTTCTGTAACTGTCACTCACCACCCAGCCCACTGGGGGCTCCCTGTATCAATCTGAATACCAGGAGTCCAAGGGCTGATTCTACGTACTTAGAATATTATGGTGTTCTATGTCCAGTTGATGTTAACATTTGACCAAAAATTCATTCAAGCTTCACAGATCATGCTTTTTTTCCCAGAATGAACTTAACCTCTAAGCAGTCCTTCATTGACAGAGATACTAGTGAATTTGACACGTAATTCGAGCCTCAGTATCAAATTCTTGGTCTAGTTCTTGTGTGCCTTCCCACCTGTGTTCAGGCCCCTCCTGGTTCCTTTTGTTTTCTGTTTCTTTTTCTGAGTTTAGTTTGCAAAAAAAAATACCCATGTTTTCTGTAAGCGGCTCAGAGGATCATCATTCGCCATGCCAAATCATTACATCCCCCCCGTTTCCCCTTGCCCACCCCCCAACCACCCCCCAAAGCCCCTCCTGAGAAAGTTTTCTGAAATAAACTGTTCAGCAGCTGTCTGCCCTCTGTCTCCCTCTTTCACTCACTACACTCCTTCTGCTTCTGAAATCATGGTTTTAGTTTCGGTTTCATTTTGCATTCAGAATTGGTGAAAGCCACCGACTGTTATTTACATGACAGATCTGTGCACTGGGGGATCAAACCACTTTTTTTTTAGAGGTGGGGGAGGGGGACAAGGAGGGGGGCATACAGGCAGGAAGCAGGCCAGTTAAACAGATTAAAGGAAACAACAGGTGGATATTTATTCCTATAATAAGAGAATATCAAAATTATCAATCAAAATCAAATTATTTCCGAGGCTTTTGGAGGGTGCCCCACCCAGGCAGGGCCCTGGTTACTCAGGTCCACTATTACCCATGGATGCCCCTGGGGTGCATAATGTGGTCGTTTAGTAGGTGACAACGACTTTAGGGATGTCTGGTATGACCAGAAACTTCATGAAATTTCACAGTAGCAGCCCCAGGGGGTTTCATTCCCAGATGATGTACATGTATTTTATGCCAGATTTGTTTAAAAGCACACAAATACTTAAACAAGTCACAAACAAATTGAGGTGAAATGAGTTAGAAACAGAAACAGCCATACAGTCTTTCTGTGTTGTAAACTCATAACTCATCAACTTGGTTTACCCCCTGCTGCTTTAATAGTCTCAGGCAGCTATGTCACTCAAACATTGGGCAGATGTGTCAAACACATTGGACAGACACACACTGGACAGATACAGTCAGGACCATAAATATTCGGACACTGACACAAGTTTTACTATTTTACCTGTTTAGTGAAATATATTCCAATTAAAGTTATACAATGGGCATGGACATAAAGTGCAGACTCTCAAACTTCATTTTAGGGTATCCACATTCAAACTGGATGAAGGGTTTAGGAGTCTCAGCTCATTAACATGTACCATCCTCTTTTTAAAGGGGCCAAAAGTAGCTTAATTTTAAGTGGCCTAACATAGAACTTACTAATGATGTAATGTTAAGGCTTCGGGGAACTCACCCCAGATATTTGGGAAACAGCTGGAGGAAGAGAACATGGTATTAGTTCATAATCAGTAATGGTTTTACTTAAAGAACTTTTAATCCTCAGCAGTGGATTGGAGTTGCCTTACACTGTGTTCCAAATTATTATGTAAATTAGGGCTGCAACAACTAATCGATTAAAATCGATTATTAAAATAGTTGCCAACTAATTTAATAATGGATTAGTTGGGTCTACGTTATTATACACATAAGTACAGTGGCTATCTCCTAATTTGGGAGCAGTAAGCTAACCAAAGCCGCGGTGGCAGTAAAGTACCATTAAGCTTGAAGCCGACCGCCATAAAAGAAAGAGGTGACGAGAACCAATGGCGTGCCTTGAGTAGCTTACGTGATGAATTCTGGAGGAATTGAAAAAAACGTTTAAAAAATGGTGGAGGCGGACACAGCAGAGTTTTGTTTTAATTCTGCCAGAATTTGACGATAATTAGCTGAAATTAGGTCGGAGAGACACTGATGTATTATGTGACGTTGTGCAGTTTTTGGATTATTTTTTGCAATTATTCAAATTACTTAACGCAAATCCTTCATTCAGTGGTGTAGTGGAGGGTAAATGCACATAAACGCCATTTACGCACCTTTTAAATTTACAAAACAGCGTTTACTCACCTTTTTTGAGATCACCAATGTTAAGGATATAAATAGGTACCCACCTTAGATTTCTTGTTACCACTACTTCATTTCTTCATGATAGAAATTTAAAATAATATCAAATGTTGTTATAAGACCAGTTTTTGAAGGTCTCGATCTTGTCTCTGAATCAGCTGTATTTGTACTCGTTCTTGTCATGGACTTGGGATTTTATTTCGAGACCATAACTCGGAGAATATTCTTATTAATTGTCCGTTTACTGTCGGATTGGATAACTAATAACTTCAAGTGCAACCAATGGCGTTACTGCCAGCCACGTTACTCGCCCCGTCCCTTCACACACACACGTGTTTAAATGAACGCAGGAGAAGTCGTGGTTGTCAACACAATCAGCTATTATGTGGCTACAAATGTGGCTACATACACTCACCTAAAGCATTATTAGGAACACCATACTAATACGGTGTTTGACCCCCTTTCGCCTTCAGAACTGCCTTAATTCTACGTGGCATTGATTCAACAAGGCGCTGAAAGCATTCTTTAGAAATGTTGGCCCATATTGATAGGATAGCATCTTGCAGTTGATGGAGATTTGTGGGATGCACATCCAGGGTACGAAGCTCCCGTTCCACCACATCCCAAAGATGCTCTATTGGGTTGAGAGCTGGTGACTGTGGGGGCCATTTTAGTACAGTGAACTCATTGTCATGTTCAAGAAACCAATTTGAAATGATTCGAGCTTTGTGACATGGTGCATTATCCTGCTGGAAGTAGCCATCAGAGGATGGGTACATGGTGGTCATAAAGGGATGGACATGGTCAGAAACAATGCTCAGGTAGGCCGTGGCATTTAAATGATGCCCAATTGGCACTAAGGGGCCTAAAGTGTGCCAAGAAAACATCCCCCACACCATTACACCACCAGCCTGCACAGTGGTAACAAGGCATGATGGATCCATGTTCTCATTCTGTTTACGCCAAATTCTCACTCTACCATTTGAATGTCTCAACAGAAATCGAGACTCATCAGACCAGGCAACATTTTTCCAGTCTTCAACTGTCCAATTTTGGTGAGCTCATGCAAATTGTAGCCTCTTTTTCCTATTTGAAGTGGAGATGAGTAGTACCCGCTGGGGTCTTCTGCTGTTGTAGCCTATCCGCCTCAAGGTTGTGCGTGTTGTGGCTTCACAAATGCTTTGCTGCATACCTCGGTTGTAACGAGTGGTTATTTCAGTCAAAGTTGCTCTTCTATCAGCTTGAATCAGTCGGCCCATTCTCCTCTGACCTCTAGCATCAACAAGGCATTTTCGCCCACAGGACTGCCGCATACTGGATGTTTTTCCCTTTGCACACCATTCTTTGTAAACCTTAGAAATGATTGTGCGTGAAAATCCCAGTAACTGAGCAGATTGTAAAATACTCAGACCAGCCCGTCTGGCACCAACAACCATGCCACGCTCAAAATTGCTTAAATCACCTTTCTTTCCCATTTTGACATTCAGTTTGGAATTCAGGAGATTGTCTTGACCAGGACCACACCCCTAAATGCATTAAAGCAACTGCCATGTGATTGGTTGATTAGATAATTGCATTAATGAGAAATTGAACAGGTGTTCCTAATAATCTTTTAGGTGAGTGTATACCACAACGTGTTTACCCTACCATTCTATTAGGGGGGCGCCGCAAGTTAATTTTATTTAATTTTATTTTCTATATAGCGCCAGATCACAACAGAAGTCATTTAAGGCTACCTTTCCTATGGAACAGGTTTATATCTTGTCCTTTTATTAAACAAACTAAGTAGCAATATGTTATTTATCTTATTCACAGTTCATCACTGTAGTATGCTGAAACAACCGGACACGTTTTAAAACGAAATTTGCTGCCTGCCGGTCACGGGCTTTTCGTCACCAATCGTCTTATTTACGTCGCTCAGTCACTAAAATCTATGCCGTTTCACGAGAGTGCAAGCCGGCACATTTTTAGCGTAAAATGCGGAAAAGGCTTTTTCTCCGCAATAAATGTTTACCTTTTTTGTCCATAATAAATGCAGACACACTCGCTTGCATGCTCGCTCCCCCTGTCACATATGTGTATCAACATTAAATAACATTAGACAATTACTTAATAATATTCTTAGTAGCAGCAGCGGTAGTCTGTGCTTTTACATTAAAAAACTGGAGTACTGAATACATTATCTAAAGCACCATGCTGGTTGCACTTCATAAAACAAGATTTTGTGTATTTCATTAGCTACATAGATTCAGCTGTTACAAGATTTTTTTTTTGTAGAAAGATAGACTGGGTTATTAAAAATTGCTGGAAATGGAATTGGTTTCCCCCCCCCCCCGATTAATCAAAAAAGTAATCGACAGATTAATCGATTATCAAAATAATCATTAGTTGCGGCCCTACTGCAGAGGAACGCGAAAGACGCTGAAGCCGGGCCTTATGTATATATTGCGGCGAAGCAGGGCATTTTATGCGTTCCTGCCCAAAACCCACCCCTCCGGAGTGGAGTGAGGGAATGCAGGTAAGATCGCTTATCCCTCCTGATTTGACTAAAGTGCAGATGATGGTGCCTGTTACTTTTAGTTGGGGTGAAGTAATGATTAAGGAACAGGGCCTACTCAACTCAGGAGCGGCAGGAATTTTTGGATGCCGACTTCGCCCGGCAACACCACCTCCCCTTAGAGAAACTCAATCTCAGCTTCTTATGGTACGAGGAGTAGACGGGAAACCACTTTCAGCCGGATTAGAGACCTACCATACCATTCCCCTAATGCTAAAGGTGGGAGTTCTCCGTATGGAAACAATCTAGTTCATGTTTGTTCCTTCCTTAAGAGACAAAATAGTATTGGGCTTTCTCTGCTTAAGGCGGCACAATCCCTTGATCAACTGGAGAAAAGGTGAGATCCAGGCATGGTCCCCCGACTGTTTTCTAAACTGTTTGTCCCTGCCCTGTCGTGTTTCATCTATTGAGAGTACTTTACATGAGGATTTATCCATCATCCCCAAGCCTTATCGTGACTTCCATCAGGTGTTCAGCAAGATACAGGCTTACGGGCTCCCCCCTCATCGCCCCTCTGACTGTGCCATTGACATCCTTGAAGGGGCAGCCCTCTATATTTTTCAAAATATAGGTGCCTTTTTTCCCTTTCTAGATCTGAGGAGGAGGCCATGAAGATCTATGTCTAAGAGTCCATAAAGCAAGGTATTATTCATCCCTCCACCTCACCGGTTGCAACTGGATTCTTTTTTGTATGGAAAAACGATGGCAGTCTAGATTACTGGGGGCTGAATGCCATTAAGCTTCATTTTTAGAAACCCACCACGATTGAGGATGGTATGGCACTAATATAAAGTCTTTACCACAGTTTGTTGTTATTTTGTCTGGGTTAGTGTGTGATAATTTGTCTGAGTAGTGTATTTGTTCTTATATGTTTGTGGAAAGTACAATTCTGAAGAAGTCTTCTGAACTGTAGAAATCACCTTATTAGTAGTTTTAAAGTAAATCATTTCTCAAATGGATTCTCATATACAGAAAACGCTTTGTATCCGCGGGTCCCGTACCTGCGGATTCAACAAGCTGTTGATAAATAAGTTAAATGAACAAATAAAACCGAAAGTTCCAAAAAGCAAAACTTTAATTTGCTGTTGGCCAAGCACTGGGTTGTATCCATGCGAATGAGGTGATGTGTAGGTCACATTATTAATTATTATTATCACTGATGTTGTTATAATTTTTGTTGTTTGATGAGTGTTATGTTTCTTATGGTTGTTTGTATTCTGTATTCCCCTATACTTAATTTTTTCCATCCCACCTACATTATTAGTGTTATTATTTCTGTATACCTTTTTTTTTTTTCCCTCTCCCCATCTCCCCATGGTGATTAATGTCTGTTATTGTTACGCTTGTTGTTTCTGTATCCCCCCCTGTTTTTCTTTTTTTTTTTCCTTTTTCCACGGGACGGGTGAGTTCGGAGCGGCCACACTCTTTGCTCTTGAATGTAATGTAAAATAAAGTTGTCCTCCGAAGAGGGGGGGTGGTGGTGGGCAATAAAAAAAAAAAAAATCTATATGTACTACAATTAATGACCTCGTCTGTACTGAACATGTACAGTCATTATTCCCAAAACAATGCATTAGGCCTATAACCGCTTTTTACATGCCATTTACATTGTATTTGGTCTAATAACTAATGTAGAGTTAATTTAAAGTATAGGAGAGGATGTGCGTATAGAGGTCAGCGGTAAGAAGCACACGCTGATCACGACAAACCACCTCAGGGATGAGAACCTGAATGCAGCTGTGCAGTGGGTGATGCCTCAGCAGCCCACTAGTCCTAATGGACCAGTGTGAGTTTTTTTCTCGTGGCTTGAGTGCCAATGTGCGTAGGTTATATGCAAATACTACACCATTTTATTCAAGGAAAAATATAAGTATGGTTCTTATTTAACATTTACTAATTATTAGAAGCAGTTTTTGTATTCATATTGGTTATGAAATCTTGCTACTCATCGATATTAGTTCCAAAGTAATGAGACGGTTCTTGAACAGCAGTAACTGCCGTTCCAGCCAAAGACTTCTCAAAAGAACATTTAGTAGCTGGAGTTATCCCAAAACCACTAAATGGACGATTTACGGGGTTTCTTACATTTTATACGCAATTAAAATATACATATTTATTTGACATCTCACCTTTTCCAAATGGTCTTCGACACCACAGTTTTTACAGATTGTTGTGAAAAGGAAAATAGGAGATCAAAGGCATTTTATATAGTCATCCAAAGAACGTTGACCACACCATGGTTCATCAATATTTAATATTGCAGTGATTCTCATTTCAGTGCTATAGCTTAATGACCTGACATATTACATAAGATGATTTTATTACCTCTAATCACTTAGCAGTGTGTGTTTAGAAGGGCCGAAGTACATTTCAACTCGTAAGCTAAACACTTTGATGTGATCTTCTGAAGAATGTACATGTAGGATCACGCAGGCCCCACAGCCAGTATTTTATGGCCGCTGAGGGAGTGAGTCGGCCATGCCAAGATCTCCCTCCGTACCTCTTTGACCCAGGGCCCCTCTCCAGGAAGCCGAAGCCCGCATTCCAATGTTTATGGCCCTCAAACGGAGGACCCAGATAGTGGAAAGGGGGGGGGATCCTGCATCTATCTGGAGTGGGACAAAGTTAAAATCATATGCCATCTATTGTGTATTTGACTGTGTGTTATCCTCACTATTATTTGGCATCATTACTTTAAACTTGATGGATGTGTATGTGTCAGTCACCATTGTCTTCTATTCCTCTTATGAATGTCCCATTGTATCTTTGCCACTTGGACAATTATATACATATATATATATATACATATATATATATATTAATATGCACAGATAGGTAAACACTGGGGTTATCCAACCACGTGCTCACACCTCTCTCAGAGAATAGGGGAAATGAGTTTAAGTGGTGTAACCAAGTAGGTAGAAATGTTTGAGCACATAGTTATTTAGTTAATAGAACTAAGGAAGGCCCCCACCCCTCACCAAAAAGGGGGGGGGAAGGGGTAGAAATGCGGTTGCTTATCTATGCCTTACAGTCGTAAATCAGAGATTCGCGCTCTTTTCCTGCCTCCCTTTGTCTGAAAGAGACTATGCAATGTATGTTAAAACTTTTGTACTGAACCCCTTTTAATAGCCCAATTTGCTACATTTTATAATTTTGCAATGTATAATCAACACTGTTCTTTTACTGAAGTAAAGAAAGTTACCCAAGCCATCCTTAATTAGGACACACTGTATGCAATGGGGTACAGCTTCAGTAAAATATACCTGAACTTGTCACAGCTGTGAGGTATGCCACCTAGCCATGTATTCTGTACATTGATGGCAATAATAAGCATGCACCTCATAAGAGGAATTATAAATTAATCAATGAAAATTAGCAAAGGTTTGGATCAAAGGTGGAATATCATGTTTGGTATCAATGTCATCCTAAATTATGTCCGAATATGAATCCGGGGACGGATTACAGATCCAGCCACTTAAAATTTCCCCTCCAGTCTGGCTGGCAGCCAAATCCCAGCCAAGTTCCTTCCAATTACCATCCGAAAGCTAGAGCCCCCCTTCTTCTAGGGGTGGGCCTATATTTGACTATAAACCCACCCATTCATTCACTTGCAGGGTGATACCATTAGATGGCGCTGTCTTTACAAAAACTTTACTTTTCTTTTTACAGGGTTAAATGATTGAATGGTCTTTGCTATGACTTAAAAAAGCTCATTTTTGTTTTAATTTATTTTATTTACTTATTTTATTTTATTTTAATATGCTTTATTGGTTTGTTTATTGTCTATTCTTATTTATCCTTTGTACAGCACTTTGGTCCTACAGTATATTGATTTGTTTTAAAGTGCTTTATTTTAAGCATAGTCCACAAATTTTCAATAGGGTTCAGTTTGTTGGCTTTGGGAAGGCTGTTCTGATGTGTGTTGTGATCATTGTCCCTGTATCAACTGTCCAGCCATTGATTGTTGATACTGTAACTGTTGATTGATTAAAGAATTTGTACAGTAGGTGATTGGGAGTTCATGATCCTCACCTGCTGCAGCAATCAGAATCAGAATCAGAATCAGCTTTTATTCGCCAAGGAATTAGTTTCCCACAGTTTGATACTCTCTCATACACAAACAATAAGTTAGAGCTGGGCGATAAATCAATTTAATTGATTAATTCGAATTTACAGTTCAGGACGATGTGTTTTCATGAAATCGATTTTATTACTTTTTTTACACACAAGCGCCAAATGCGGAACTAATGCGATGCACCATTCCTCACGGGTAAATTAACACTGTAGCAGATTCACTAACAACATGGCAATGACAGGGGAAAAGATGGCACGTGCCCAAAGAAAGGTGTTGCTACTTCTGTAATATGGAATTGTAATATAATATGTCACCAATGGCATAAAGTATTTACTTAATACTAAGCTGACATGATAAAATTATGTGTTTTTTTTCTATTATTATTACAATATTACTTATTACTTTTATTTATAAGTTTGAGGGTGTATTGTGTTGTTGCCAGTTTTAAAATAAGCTATAGAGAAACCTTTCTAAAAGTGTTCACAATAATAACTGACACTTTATTGATCCCCGTGGGGAAATTGTGTTTATGCCTCCCTCAACTTGATCTTTGAAGAATAAGTTGTCTGTGAAGGCCACCTGTTGGGGCCTTGCTCAAGGAGCTGCAGACATGCTGAGGCTGGGCTTGAACCAGTGACCTTCTGATTACAAGCACACAGCTTAGCCCACTGAGCCACACACTGCCCCTAACGGTGTGGTCTAAAGTAAAAAAAGCTAAATAAAGTAGTTTGATTTTGTGTAGGGGAGGGGAGAATCGATTGAAATCGGAAATCAGATTTTTTGTGAAAAAATCTGAGATTTTATTTTTAGGCCATATCACCCAGCTCTACAATAAGTGACACTATAAAAACAAAATACCCTATACAAGAAATACTGTACAAATACAGTACAATACAACACACATACAATACAAATGTGAAAAATTATAAATATTATAAATATACACAGGTGAGTAACACTGTGCAATTTTAAGGTGCGAGGTATAGTGTAAACAGTTTTTGTAAACAGATCTGTAGCGCCTGCCAGAGGGGGGTAGCTGGAGAAGATTGTGTCCAGGATGTGATGGATCTGAAATGATTTTAACTGCTCGTTAAAATCTATGCTCGTTTAGCCGAACTAAAGTCCACAAACAGGATCCTGGCATAAGTTCCTGGACGGTCCAGATGTTGCAGGATATAATGCAGCCCCATATTCACTGCATCATCCACCGACCTGTTTGCCCGATAGGCAAACTGCAGGGGGTACAGCTGGTGTCCTGTAATGTCCTTTAGATGGGCTAAAACCAGGCGTTCAAAGGATTTCATGACCACAGACACTATAAAAACAAAATACCCTATACAAGAAATACTGTACAAATACAGTACAATACAACACACATACAATACAAATGTGAAAAATTATAAATATTATAAATATACACAGGTGAGTAACACTGTGCAATTTTAAGGTGCGAGGTATAGTGTAAACAGTTTTTGTAAACAGATCTGTAGCGCCTGCCAGAGGGGGGTAGCTGGAGAAGATTGTGTCCAGGATGTGACGGATCTGAAATGATTTTAACTGCTCGTTAAAATCTATGCTCGTTTAGCCGAACTAAAGTCCACAAACAGGATCCTGGCATAAGTTCCTGGACGGTCCAGATGTTGCAGGATATAATGCAGCCCCATATTCACTGCATATTCACTGCATCATCCACCGACCTGTTTGCCCGATAGGCAAACTGCAAGGGGTACAGCTGGTGTCCTGTAATGTCCTTTAGATGGGCTAAAACCAGGCGTTCAAAGGATTTCATGACCACAGACGTCAAGGCGACAGGTCTGTAGTCATTCAGTCCTGTAATGGTGGGTTTTTTGGGGACCGTGATAATGGTGGAGCGTTTGAAGCAGGAGGGAACTACACACAACTCCAGAAATCTATTGAAGATGCGGGTGAAGATGGGAGCCAGCTGATCAGCACAGGTTTTGAGGCAGGAGGGGGATACACCGTTTGATCCCGGGGCCTTCTTGGTTTTCTGTTTCTGGAACAGCCGGCTCACTTCCGCTTCGTGTATTCTGAGTTCCAGGGGGGAGGATAGGGGGGTGAGAGGTGTGATGAGGGTTATTGTCTCTGGAGTGGGGTGGATGGGGGGTGTGAATCTGTTTATCTCAAACCTACAGTAGAAGTTGTTCAGCTCGTCTGCCAGGTCTTTGTTTGCTTCAGCGGGGGGTAGGGGTCGTCTGTTGCTGGTGATATCTCGCAGGCCTCTCCACACTGATGCAGGGTCATTGGCTGAGAACCGTTCTTTCAGCTTCTCAGAGTAGCTTCTTTTTGCCACTTTGATCTCCCTGGTCAGCGTGTTCCTGGCCTGCCTGTACAGGGCCCTGTCACCACTTCTGTAGGCATCATCCTCCTTGGCCTGGTGAAGATGTTGCAGTTTGGGAGTGAACCATGGTTTATTGTTGTTGTATGTGCAGAAGGTCTTGGTCGGGACACACACATCTTCACAAAAACTGATGTATGATGTCACAGTGTCTGTCAGCTCATCCAGATTATCAGATGCAGCTTCAAAGACAGTCCAATTAGTGCAGTCAAAACAGTCTTGCAGTTCCTGCTTTGCTGTATTGGTCCACTTCTTCACAGTTTTGACTACAGGCTTGGCACGTTTAAGCTGTTGCCTGTAAATTGGAATAAGATGGACCATACAGTGATCAGAATGTCCTAAAGCTGCCCGGGGGACAGAGCGATAGGCATCTTTTAAAATGGTGTAACAGTGGTCCAGTGTGATGTTGTCCCTGGTGGGGCAGTCAATATGCTGTCTGTGTTTAGGAAGTTCCTGGTGTAGATTCACTCTGTTAAAATCACCAAGGACAATAAAAGGGAATAGGGATATTTTCTTTCCAGGGGGGGTGATCTGGTCGGCCAGCGTGCATTTACATCTGAAGCTCATTTACATCTGAATGTTGGTGGTGCTGATAGACTGTGAGAATTGTATGCTTTGAACTCTCCAGTGCTTTTTTAATACCATTCAGTGACTGATGTTGGGAAGACAATGGATATTTACTGTACACCTCCATGTCTCCTGGATTACTGACCCCAAGTCATTTCTGCTACATGGCTTTACACTGTACAATATTTATATTTACATTTAAAGCATTTAGCAGACTTATCCAAAGCAACGTACAAGGTATCAAGGTACAATAAGCTGGGTTTAGAGGAGCTTACAGTTTTGATGGCGAGTCTGGCTCTGTGATGGAGGGATGTTAAAGTGTTTTCTGTCTTGTGATTTCTTCTATTTCAGGGGCTTCTGGTGTGTTTAGCCGTTTAGATGGTGGACCAGACTTCACGAAATAGCGTTTCTAATGTGACTAGCCTTTTTCTGCGTATTGAAACTTTTCAGAAATGCAAGACTTTGCCAGTGCTTTTGTTCACCACCTGAGCGTATAGTCGTGAACAGTTTTGGCCAACTTTTTCATTGAAATTCGATTTGTATGTGTTCAGAAAAATTTGTGACCAGAGGCTTTAAAAGTGTTTATCCAAATAGGGACCTCAAAAAATGTCCCCAAAAGTAGGAAAATTTCAGGTTTTACTACACTTTGGGGGCAATTTGGTCCTCAAATGTGATCTATGCAAACCCACACACAAACACACACATACTACCAGTCAAAAGAGATGTTAATGACTTTCACACATTCAGTTGACCCCCCAGCCCCCAGCCCCACCACTTTTCTTGTGCTTGTGGGCAGTTCCTTGCTCAGGGTATTTGCTATGGTGAACTTTCATGCAAAAAACATTTGCACTTTCAGGGTCCCTGTGTGGCTCAGTGGGCTAAGCCTGTGTGCTTGTGTTCCCCGGGTCACTGGTTCAAACCCAGCCTCAGCATGTCAGTCATGACTATACAGTGTATAAATGTTTTTGGTAGACGATCATACTTTTTTCCCACTATAGTCTTCTGGTTTCTAATTTACATGCCAACAACAGTTTTGACTGGTAGTGTGTAATGACTGTTTAGTAGTGTTTATTTAACCGACTGGCTTGATAGTCAGAATATGGAATAGTCTTCCTGATAACATAGTGCAAGCTGAATCCTTGAGTTCCTTTAAATCAGAGCTAGATAAGATTTTAACAACTCTGAGCTATTAGTTAAGTTCTCCCTAAGCGAGCTTGATGGGCCGAATGGCCTCCTCTCGTTTGTATAGTTCTTATGTTCTTATGATCTGAAAGCAGTGTTTCTTATGTTAAAAAAATAACCTCACCTTGACCGCTTCAAACATCTGTCTCATCTGTCTCATTGTTTCATTGTGGCCAAGCAGAGAAGTTAATGATACATTCACACATCACCCCCCCCGTGGATGCGCAGCCACCAGCAGCCTATCCGGCTGTTAGCCAGACAGAAAGAAAGAACACACCTTTATTCTCCACAGTAAACCTTATTACTTTGTTTAGACCTGTAATTAGTCTGTCACAAACATCTTGGGTCACTCTCTTCTCCCTAAAAACACTAAAAACACATTTTGACAGTTTTAGGCTATCTTTGCCTCACAACAGAAACTATTTCTAAATTTCACAGGCCATTTATTGCAGTGTAGTAAGTTTATTAATGAAATTGGAATTTTGTTTAAATATAGGAAAATTGTACTTGCTTAGATTTTCATTTTTTGCAGTGTAGTTACAATACCTGATTCAGGTATCTTACCTGATTTCAGGTAAGTCACTTCAGATTACTGCTCTCCCTGGTGGATGGATAGATCATTGCAAGTACTTTACACACAGAGAGTTGAGGGGTGGATCATGCCGGCCCCCTTTTTCATTACATCATCGTGGGGGATCTCATTACAGTCAAGGACCAGCCAAGAGCCAGTCAAGGTCCTGTCAAGGACCTGTCATGGAAAGTGGGGAAATTTTAAGCGGCTGGATCTGTACTACACAATTGAACCTATCCAAAGCTAAATTACTGAATTAAAATCAGCACAAAATTTGGCAAAAGACCACCATAAATCTATGGTGCCATTCGGGGAGCCTGCAACCGGCCCCTCGGATCCAGGTACCAATTCTCATTGGGTATGAGTTGGACCCTGGGTCATGAATATTCATGGGACCCATGGGGCATAAAAACCTCACACCCAGAGAATCGGAAGGAGGAGGAGGAGGAGGAGAAAAAGTCATCGAAACAAAGTCATCGAAAAAGGAGAAGAAAACGCAAAGCCTCCAATCCAAGACTGCGGGAGAAACTACGCGCGGAGAAGATAAATCTACCATCGAAACTACGAAGCCTCTTCGCCGCGAGTTTCAACAAAAGACAAAGCTGATCCCCGCTGCAATCACGTAAACTCACCGTCAACTCTCTCATAGGCAGCTAGTACCGGCTGATTTACACTGAAATTTGGGTTGCCTGTTTAGATCCTAGGCTTGCCGTTGCAGAACAGTATTTAATCAAAGCTGATCACTGTTTCCTACTGTAAATCCATTTTCCGTAATTTCGTTATTGTGTTTGTATGTATTATGTTATGTTTAATGTTTGTCCTGTTTTAGTGTAGTATTAGAATAAACGCATGCTGTTCACATTTTAAATCTCCCTCTCTGTGCTTACAATAAGTCACTTTATTGGTCTGAATCCCGTTACTGAGCTTTGAAGTCCCACTCGCGTCCTCAAGTATCGCGAGACTCTCTCTTTGGCCAAGAGCTGAGTCGCTAGGTTACAGAAAGAAGCTAACCCGGTGGACGGGCAGCTATCTTTAGACTGAGTAGTGATACCAACGAATGAATTCCATTCACATTCTGGATTTAAATCATCCAGCTCTTTACCAAGTGGGACTAATATAAAGACTGTGATATCGGAACAACAACTCAAACCTAATATTCCCTATTTAATTGTGTATGAATTAATAATTAATTAATTCATAATCAATTCCCCTGAACATTGGTGGGAAACCATCCCCATTTGAGCTGTTCAATTCCTACATACATGTGACACATCCTTCGATTAAAACCTCCAGCGATTAATAATTTGTGTCTGAGACCATTTAAATTAATTTTATTGATTGTTTCCAGACCCACAATCTAACTGACAGAGATACTGAAGCGATTTCCCATATTGGTGCCAAAACTTGTGTAGAAAGTTTCTCAGGAGCTTTAATAATAAATAAATCCACCCCCCTTCACATACAGGTCCACAGGCACTCCCAGCTGCACAAGCACTTTTATTCCACCTATTGTCTTCCCATAGTATTTCCCTTTATTTCCAATTTATATATTTCACCGGTTTCATGTACATGGAAATATTTGTGAAATCTTCACAAAAAGACAATATTGCCAATTTTATATCTCATTTTTTTGGTTTACATAAGTCAAACTAACATGTCTATTACATATATTTATAGCAATTAAATCAGTAAGTAGTTAATAGGCTATCTCAGAAAATCACTGAATAATAGGTGGTGTACACAAGCCAGATTGAAACCTGTAATCTAGTAATCAAGTTGACAGAGACACTGAGGCAAACTCAGAATATAGACATAAAACACTGAACCAAACCACAGTTAAGACTGAGACAGACACTGACCTATGCTGCAATCACTAGGTCATTTTTAGTAGTTTATATCTGATTATACCTATAGGCTGTAGGACACAAAAACTTGGACAGCAGCTCCTAACACCATCAGAATGAGCCGAAGGAACTGCCCAAATATAATGAATTCATGGTGTACCTTCTACTGTGTGCTGCTGTAAAAATTATCCAAATGATTGTCAGCAAAGTTTAGCATCTGCTGCATTGCAGTGAGAAGCAGGATGTCACAGCACGTGTCCAGCGCAATCTCATGGGAGTAATTCTTCACTGGAAGCACCTGCGACACTGGAATGCCCAGACAGTCACTCGCTTTGTAGATCTGCAGAAAGACATGCAGTTCACACACATATTCCTCTTGAAATATATTTCCTTCCGCTGCTGTATCAGGAGATTATTGTCAAACAGTATTGTAAAAAGCCAGCATTGAAATGGAAGAAATCTGCCGAATGTGGATTGACAATGTTCCATGTATGATGTTTGTGTGTTCGTCTTCACATTCAAATTTTGTTTGTCTCATAATAATCATACATGATTGATTTGCAGTGAAATGTTCTTTCACAACACTTGACACGACACCTATAGACAATAGTCTGGTGGGGGGGAGGGGGGTTACAGATGTCAACTTAATGACGTGCAGATGTGCAGTTATGATATAAACAAAAGGCAGCACAACGTCAAGCAGAGATAGTCTGCAATTAAGTAATAAATATGAACAATAAAGATTTGAGTAATGAAATTTATCATGGGGGGTGGATAGTGACCAAGTCTGCACTTCCAGTGCAGTCAGAAATTATTTGCACACTGCAAAAAAATGGTCAAAAATGGAAATTAAACTGAAGATATTGAAGAGCAAACTTTTGTAGACCCCCATCTAATATGTTACTAAGTATGTGTCTGTTATGCAAAGAAACAAGGAAAAACCTTTATTCAAAACATATTCTGGAATTGTTTTCAAATTATGTAATTTATTGCCTTCAAAAATTATTTGTACACCTGGCCATTGGAGTTTTCTCAAAGTCCTGCTCCGCATTTGGTACAGTAGGCAGCAACAAGAGCATGCAACCTCCTGGGCTCAAGGCTCTCCCATATGCGGTGGAGCCTGTCTTTCAAATTCTCTTTGTTGCTTGGTGGGTTGCTTTGATGTACCTGTCTGTCCTTGGACTGGTCTTTCTTTTTTTCTCTTCTCTCCAGAGTAACAATTTCATGAGTCTTCTTGAACTTCTGAATGATGTAGTGCATGGTAGTGTGCCTCATTTCAAGTCTGGTGGCAATTTTTCAAACAGAAAGATCCTGATTGTGAAATTTTACAACTCTTTCTCTCAATGCATTGGATATTTCAGCTGTTTTAGCCATGTTGGGAAACTCAACTAAGCCTACGCTTGTGTGGAGAATGCATGACCACCAATGCTACTTGTAGAAACTATGGGCACCCAATTACCTGCCTTTTTGGGACACCTGCTCTTATGGGTTGTGTTAAATGATCTCTATTATGACTGGGAACTCCTCCCATTGTCACAAATTCTTTCAACTCTATGAATGGCCAGGTGTACAAAAAATGATTTGAAGGCAATAAATTACATAATTTGAAAGCAATTCCAGAATATGTTTTGAGTAAAAGTTTTTCCTGTTTCTTTGCATAACGCACACATAGTTTTAACATTTTAGACTGTTTGTTACGACAGGCGGGAGGGAGAAGGGAGCAGGAGGGAACCACACAGGGGCCGAGGGAACGGGACGAGGGAGAGACGGAGGGGACACGGAGGGAGCAGGAGGGAACACCAGCGAAGGCAGGCAGGCGGGGGAAGCCGCGGCAGGCGACGGCGCAGCCGGAGCCGGCGATGGCCCCGTCCGACACCCCGCCGAAGCAGGGGGACCCGGAGGCGACCGACATGGAGCCAGAGGTGATGCCGAGGACCGGCACCGAGGCACCGGGGGGGGACCTGAAGGTGACCGCCGACCTCGAGCCGGAGGCGCAGCAGGCGATCCCGGAGCCCCAGACAAGGCGTGCGAGGGCGAGCCAGGGGGCAGGGCGGGCGGGACCCGGCGCAGGTGTCCCCGCCATTTCCGGGAGACTGAGAGGCGGGGACCCAGCTGGGGTCTGTCACACTGGGGTGACAGTGGAGGAGTCACGGGGGAAGTCACAGGGGCAGTCACAGGGGAAGCCATGGGGGAAGTCAAGGCAATCCCCGAGGGGTCCCACTCAAGCTCCCCCTCCGACTCCACTATGGAGGGAGGAGCGTCAGAGCAGCAGTCAGGGACCTCCTCGGGGACAGGGCCCTCGGGAGCCGCGGGGAGCTCAGGAGCCGCGGGGAACTCAGGAGCCTGCACAGGGGTTAGGGCGGGAGGGACAGGAATCAGGGCCTCAGGCGAG
This sequence comes from Paramormyrops kingsleyae, assembly GCF_048594095.1. NCBI lineage: Eukaryota > Metazoa > Chordata > Actinopteri > Osteoglossiformes > Mormyridae > Paramormyrops > Paramormyrops kingsleyae. The sequence goes on from NC_132820.1 coordinate 14,305,612, forward strand.
GTAGCCTGTGTGGCTGCGGGCGTGGCGGCTTGGACGGGCGAGCCGGGCAGGATGGGCAGGTCAGAAGAGCCGGGCTGGACAGGCAGGACGGGCAGGTCAGAAGAGCCGGGCTGGACGGGCAGAGCGGCGGCCTCAGGCGGGGCCGTGGGCACCTCAGGCGTGCGGCCAGCAGGGGGCGCCTCAGCGGGCACCTCAGGCGCGCAGCCAGCCGGCGTAGCAGCAAAAGTGGGCCCCGCCAACGCATGGCCAGCAGGGGGCGCTGGCGAGGCAGACAGGACAGGCGAGACAGGCAGGGCAGATAAGACGGGCAAATCAGGGACGTCGGGCAGATCAAGAATAGGCGCCAGGGTTGGCGCCGGGCGTGCTGGTGCTGCCCCTATAAGGGCCTTGGGGATCCGGGGAATAGAGTCCCAGAAGGCCCTAGCCCCCCTGTTAAACAGGCGCGATAACCGGTAATGGGAAGCAGCCAGGGGTGGTGGCTGCTCTGTCACTGCGACGGGGGCTTTGGGTACCTGCGGGGGCATCGCTGCGGGGGTGTCCATGGTGATCACGGATTCCCCCTGATCATCAACCAGGAGAGAAGCTGGGGAGAGAGAAGCGGCTCCCAGGCGGATGGTTGGGGCTTCCTCAGGTGCGTCTCCCTGTCCGCGTTTCTTCCGCTTTTTTTTTTGGCCGCCTACCTGCCATGGGCAGCGGCATTTGGGACACCTCCGGCAGCTCGAAGAACGGACCAAATGGCAGTCCGCTGGCAAGGGCTGCCTTCCGCATATTGGTTTCTGCTACCCCACGCCTCCCTTGCGAGGTGCGCGTCTCCGGGGAGAGACGTCTCCAACACGTCCCTGCTCCGGCTGGCCGTAGCCAGAAGCAGGGGATCCTCCTGGACTTCGGGCTGACGAAGCCAATACAAAACCTCGTCCACAAGGGCGAGGTATTCAGCCTCGTTCAGCTCCGGCTTCTTGTTTGTGAGATCCGTCATTCTGTTACGACAGGCGGGTGGGTGAGCGGTGAAGCAGGCGAGAGAAGCCAGATGACCGGGTAAACAGGGTTTTTAATGGAGACGAGAAGGCAAACATGGGAAGCACGCATAACCATACACATAGCAATACAAAAATTAATTGTTTGAGTAGTAACTCAGTTGTTTTGAGTGTACTTAGATTGTTGGAACATTTTAAGTTGTGGCGATATGATTCCAGTTTGTTGCATTAACTCATTTTCTCTTAGTTGACTTCATGATCACTACACTAAAAACTGACGAGTTAGTTCAACTCAAACTGTTTGAGGAAACCGATTGCTTTAAATCATTTAAGTTTATGAACTCAAACAATTAAAGTAAAAATATTTTTTGTGTTGAGTAAAAGTAACAAGTATTCATAATTTAAGCAACTTAGTTAAATCAAGTTAAGAGCATTCATTAGTTTGATTTAAATGACTTGAGTAACAATAACTTAAATGCATCCTCCTTACGCAAATGCTACTATTTAAGTTTTATTTACTCAGTTTAATATGCGCACAAGACGTCATGAGGATCAGAAGAGCCAGCACAAATTTACCCACCATCATGAGAAAGACTCTGACCTTACAGCTTTTTCTTGTTTTATATTGAAGTTTTGCTGGCTTAGTTCTGACTGATCTTGATCTGATATGTGGTTTTCTCAGATGTTGCTATTGAATCAGAGGAAAAAATTTTGGAGTTAGTTGAACTAATTCATCCAGTTTTATACTGTAGTGTGTGTTGATCTTCAGAGAGTGAAGCACTTTCCTGACTGCAACAGAGAAAAGAGTCTGTTTGGGTGGCTGGGGTCCTTCGTTATGTTTCTGGCCTTAGTCCACCATTGTTTGTTGTAGATGGATTGCAGGTCAGGGAGCTTGGTGTGAATGGTGCCCTCCACTGCTTGTACCACCTGCTGCAGAACTCATCTGTTCTGTATGGTGCAGTTTCTGAACTAGGCTGAGATGCTCTCAATGGGCCAAAAGTAAAAGATTGAAGTCCCTGAGACATCTGAGGTGGCATAAGTGTTGGCGAGCTTTCTTCACCACAGGACCCGGACAGATCCTGTGTGATGCTGACACATAGGTACCGAAAACTCTCCACTCTCTCCACTGGTGCCTCGTTGATTATGACCGGATGGTACCTCCTCTTCTCTTTTGTGCTGAAGTCTACAATTAAACCCCTCCAGTTAGGCCTTTTCCTCATTGTTAGTGATTAGGCCCACAACAATAGTGTTGTCAGCAAAGTCGACCATGGTGGTAGAGTTGGAAAGGCACCACATAGTCATAGGTGTACAGTGAGTACAGCAGGGGGCTCAATACACAACACTGGGGGGCCTCCAGTGCTGAGGATGAGACATGTCTGCCCACCCATACAGCTTGTGGTCTCTCAGTCAGGAAGTTGTAGGTCCACATGCATACTGATGGGCTGAGACCCAGATCCTCAAACACAGCAAATGTCTATGCAGCAACTAACAGCATTTATACCTAGATGACTCAGGACAGTGTATAGCAGATATGTTATGGCATCATCGGTGGGGCAATTGCGATGGTATGCAAATTGTAGTGGGTCCAGGGCGATAGGTAGAGAAGAGGTGATGAAGTTTCTGACTAATCTGTCCTGTTTCCTTCTATAGTCCACAAACATTCAACCAGGTGAACTGCTATCTCTCATTTGGTCATTATGTGTGTCTGTCCAGTAGTTGGCATCTTATCAACCTGTATCCCAAATCAACTTTTACCTCATAATGTTCCATATTTTTTAAGGATGCTGCAATCAAGATTTTTGGGGCTGATCACTATTTGCTGGAATCAGATCTCGCCGATACTCATCACCAGTCACAGGGTAAAATTACATTTACTACCAAACAACATGGGTCAGAATACAGCTCTTGGTGACAGGCCTAGGCTTTTCCAAGAAATGAAGGTTGATTTTTTTTAAGAAAAAATTTTGTGGAGAGAGTCTATTGCTTTCCTCATCCAAAATTTGCACAGCTGTACAGAACAACCGCTCCCTATCCGCTTTCTTACATGGAGCACAAAGATAAACTCGGTGAAGACACATATGTCAAATGAGGTTCATGATGAGTTGAATGCTTTAGCAGATGATCCTCCATGAGCATCTGCACATATGCTGAAAATGGCAAATCTTTCATCTTTAATAGATATGTAGTAAAACTGCCAGTCTGGGGACAACACTGTGCTACTGCTGTGTTTGAAGCTCCATGCAAATATTTTGAGTCCTCATTACACATATTGTACATCATCTGTAAAATGGGCTCTTAAGATTGGTCAAATTAAAGGCTGCTATTGAGTAATTACGACTGATTTAAAATCGGCTGCCAATTTAAATTGCCTGACGAGCAATTAGAACATTTCTAATATTTTTGCCACAGAAATTCAGGTTAATTTCCCTGTCAAGGGACCTGCTGCAGGTTTCCACCAATGATGCCCTAATACGTCTGTGCAGCCTTAAGAACCAATTTTAGTGTTAGACATCGAAACTCACCTGCTCCTTTATGTAGCAGCTGCGGTACACGTTCTTCAAATCCTTTTCAACGTGTGGGCACGCTTCGTCCACTTTGGTCAGTAGCACCATTAGAGGGACATCTAAAAACATCAAGAGAAATGTCTCACTAGTCACATTTATGTTCTGTGGAATAAGTCATCATCAGGTGACAGTTTTTTGAGCAGACTCATAGCATTGATGTCTGTCTTACTCAGAAGCACCTGTCATCATCACTCTGCCCTTCCTGAATGCACACGTATTCAGCTAAGTTCATTTTCTTGTCCTATCTTTCATTCCTAGTCCTTTTTGTGGGCTATATTTGAAAGGTAGTCCATGAGTTTCTCACAGATGTAGTGGCTCTGTGTGGAAGAGCATCCAGGAGCTACTGAATACTGTCTTCTAAAGCTATGGAAAGTATTCAGATTTCCATTCCAAGAAAGTGAATTTCTCTTGGCTTTCTGAATATACAAATACGTTATTAAAGTAATTTTAATAGATTTACCATGTTTGCAAGATCAAGTGTCTTTAACTGTTCTTTCCATCCTCGGACTGCTGCTTCAGTTATGCTGTAATTTGTTTCAAACTGAAAAAAGTCCCAGATCATCATCTATAGAATGTTCCTGGGAAATTTGAAAATCAAGTGACTTCTGCAGCCAGCCTTCCCAATGCTGCCACTAAGTGGTGTTTTAGTTACTTTTTGAGTTTTTGTATTGAGCCCAACAGATATGTGACTCTTCTGCCGAAGGCAAGATTCAAGCTGGCGACCATCCGATCATAAGTCCAGATGCCTGGCCCACTGAGCTACACCCCTCGTGATAGTTTGGTACTATGCATGTTTCAGAAATGGCAGATGTGTCTTAATTTGACTCTCCATAGCTACAACTTGTGCACAGGTGATACAATATTAATTGGCCTCCATCTATCTCTGGCACACTTTGACAGCAAGAATGCCTCTGACAAGGTGCTGCTCATAGACTTCAGCTCAGCATTCAACACAGTAATTCCACAGACAATAAGGGTGTACTCATATTAGCCAATGCATACTATGCCCGAGCATGATTGAGCCCCAAAGTCCAGTATGTTTGACTAGTGTGATCGCTCCTTACTGTGTCTAGGCATGGTATGCTCAACCACACACACACACAAAAGAAGAGTTCTGAACGGATTAAGTTCGAGTTCTGAGGTACCACTATATTTTATTTGCAAAACTGTGTTGCGAAAAAAAACATGCATGCAGATCAGATAGCGAAACACATTTCACAAATATGGCCACAAAGGATCACTTTGGTCTACAGTTAGTGTTGTCACAATACCAAAATTATTACCTCTATATAGATAGTACTTCAACTATCACATTACCGGTACTGCAAGGATACCAATGCAGAAAAAACAGTATTATTCATCGTAAGCTATGCACTTATAACACTGATTTTCAAGAAATATTTATCTCAAATGCATTTCAGTTGTTACCCTTTTAATTTTAATAAATTAAGCCTCACTTCACTCCAACATGGGAGTGGGAAAGCACATGTATACAAGAGTAATGAGGGAACTAACAAGAGACAGCTGGCTGTGCTAGGGTTAGGAATGAGAGGAAATATAAGAGGGCTAGGCGTGGCTTGTTAGGGCCATGGCAGGGAGAAGACGGGCGGGATATAACAGTATGGGTATCCTATACAACACTAGTCTGTATAAGCTCAGATATTTGGGAGAATGTGGGAGAATGTAAGAAAGGTGGAGGTGGGCATTTGTGAGTACACTCTAATACACAAACTGAAAGCCTCAGTACAAACACAACACACTGCCATGGGATACTAGACAATGTAATGTGAAAATGTGCTATAAGTTAAATTGAATTGAAATATAAAATCGATTTCCACCTGCTGATTTTCCTATTTTCGTAGAGGTTATAAGTTTTACACTAAAATGGGTCTATCAGACAAAATTTCTGTATCATATGGAAATATGTCCCTACTTCTTATGACATCTCCAAAACAAATCATTCGAAAGTAATCCTGTTCTCTGAAGTGTAGACAATGTCCAGCAATATCAGTGAACAACTTTTATACTGAATACATTTTCCCTTGGCCTTGTTAATATTTCCTGCTCACATTTGACAAAAATCTCAACCAGTCATCATTATAGATAGTACTGCCCAGATCTTTCTGCCAAATTGTTTTAAGAGTGTTGCATTTGTCATCAACTATGTGATAAGTTTTTATATAAAATATGGATGCTTTTAGAGCTTAACAAATCAATCAAATGATTGCTGTCACTGACATCAAACTTATAACATTATAAAGACATCTTATAACTTATAACATTACAAGTGCATCACTTGTAAATATTTCCAGAAATTCCCATTACCTTCAATATAATATTTTTATTCAGTTTCAACTATGACAAGGACACCCCATTCTCATATAAAGCACTAACAATATTTACCCCATTAGATTACCACTGCTTCTGGTAAACTCTTTTGTAAAATTTTTTTAAATACAGGAATATGCCCAAAAGAGCTATATCATTGTTTAAAATGTGATATTTTATGTATTTTATGAATCTTGTTCCACATTGTGGGATGAGCTGTAACAAGTTGTAAATGATAGGGGATTCAGGATGGTCAGTAGGAAAGTAGGACCCCTGCTGGCCAAAATGGGGCACAGGACAGGACTGAGGGGGGCAGAACATGTCAAGAATCTATTAGACTAGCACTAGAACTACTAAGCCTGCGCAAATCTGCGTAAATTCCCTAGAACTACTAAACCTGCGCAGATTTGCGCAGGTTTTCAGCTCCATTGTCCTCCTGCTTTTGTTGTGCAAACAAACTAATCACCTGTGAACCCTGGCACATTTGCATTTATTTACTCAGACTGCTAGCTCAAATCCAAGGCAGCCCAAAGCTATGTGTGTGACATGGAAACCTTCACAAAAGCCTGCCATATCTATGCAAAATATTCCACACACTGACTGACCTACAAATATGAGACACACATTCACAAAATATATTGAATCACAAGTCTGTTTTATTTATAAAAAATAGAGTGAAAATAGAATGAAAAGTTGCTAATAGAATGAAATGAATAGAATGAAGACATGATACCACATCAGTCTCCAATGTACAGTACTGTGCAAAAATCTTAGGCAGTCCAAAGAAATGTTTAAAGCTGTTTATCTGGGTAGCAAGTGTACTTTGGCTTAGAACAAAAAACACAATTTAACATTAGAACATGTGCAAATTAAGAGTAACAATAAAAACTAGTAATAATTTCTTCTGTTTTCTAAAAAGTTACTGACATCTAGTTGGATGGCTAGATGAACACCGCTTCAGTTCCCAAACTTCTCCTCGGGGGCACCTCAGCCGTACCATGATTTTGTAAAATTTCACCAACAGCTCAATTAATTAATTAAATAAATTGTTTAAAAAGTCAGTGACAAATTGTCTAGCTGTATGGGGTGTGCTAGTGGCCTAGTCAAAAAATACATGGCTGTACTGGATGGTTGCTGCAAATACTGGGGTGATTTTAGCAGAGGCTCTGAAATGGCTAAGCTGACACACTTTGACAGGCATAATATCATAGTTTTACACCAACACATAGATAATTTAAATGTCATTTTCTTTGCCTGCCTAAGACTTTTGCACAGTACTGTATGTTTGTACACAAATGTCATAAGCTGAGTGAACTCATGGTCCTTTTGCTGCATGAATCGGCAACGGAGTTCAATTCAATTCAATTTTATTTATATAGCGCTTTTAACAACAGTCATTGTCACAAAGCACTTTATATTTAACTGGCCAGAACCCCACCAAGCAAGCCTGAGGTGACAGTGGCAAGGAAGAACTCCCTCTACACAGCAAATGTGCCAGTGTTAAATTAACACTGCATGGTGTCTATATGTGACCACACCATTCAGTCTTACCTTTAACACTTTTCAGTGTGCAGTGAGTGTTGTTTTACAGTGTTAATATTTATTAACTCTTATAGTGTTCAATTTACAACCTAGAGTGTTAGGACAATGTGTCTCTACCCCTTCCCAAATTGCAAGCCCATATGGGTGGCACACAAGTACAAAATGGGTGGCCCATATCTGCCCTATTTTAATGTACTCTCATTTGAACTCATTTGGGCATTCAGCTGCTGTGTTTTACTAACCCACCATAATAAGAAAGACTCAGACCAACATAGCCTCTTTTTATTTTTGAGTTCAGTACAGATCTTGATAACCAAAGATCTGTACTGAAAACCGCCTGTGATATGCATGAATGTATGGCACCAGTAGCCAAACACAGTTTATGAAGCTAGTCTGTGTAAGACTGCATAACATAACTATTTAGCAGGGCTGAAAAAAGGTGAGAGCTATCTTAATGACTGAAGGAGTGTATTTCCACTAAAGCAAATATAATGGGTGGTGGCCTCATTGCTTTTAGACCACAACTTGGGATCGAAGAACAAATCAAATCATTTTGCTTATTTAATATTAAGATTTTCATTAAGCTTAATTTTTAGAAACCCACCACAATCAAGGATGGTATGGCACTGATATTAGTCTTTACCACATTGCTTTTCTGGGTTGTATGTGTTGGTATATACTAATTGGTCTGAGCAGTGTAGTTATTTATGTGTGTCTTCAATTTGAATTGTAGAGGTGCATAAAGTCCAAGCTTAGGCTTAGAAAAGAAACAAAATAAGTAGTTTTCTGTAGCATTTTTCTTCCAGCCAATGCCTTTTCTAGTTAAGCCTTAAAGACTAGAAAAACAAGACTCACTGCACACTGTAAGGTGTTAAAGGTAGCACTGAATGGTGTGGACACATATATACACCATGCAGTGTTAGTTTAACACTGGCACATTTGTTGTGTAGGCTGTTTACACGCACATTTCAAACCTGAGATAATGCTAAGTCAAATCTACAGCACAGCCCTAGTTGAAAGATGCAGTATGTGGAGCATATTTGTTAGTTAATTAAAAAAATTATTTATCTATCAATCGATCATAATTGATTCATTGGTTAATTAATTAACTTGATTAATATATAATCTATCATGTGTAAAATTCTTTTAAAAGTCTTGGACAAACACAATTTTGATTCACTGCATGCCTGCATAATTTGAAACAACAATAAAGTTTGTCTTGAAAATGAAATTTCCAGATCCAAACCCTTACAACACACCACACACAATCACAGATGTCACCTCCCTTCTTGGTCTCCCAACTCACTAACCATATGAATGAAGTTTCTTTTGTATCTCTTGAAGTTTCTTCAATGTTGATTCTGGCATAACTGCAAATGTTCTGGCATCCATCACATACACCATGCAGTGGATCCTGTCCTTAAGTGGCAATTGGTACTTCGTCTCACTGTCAGTAGGTCTCCATGCGTCTAGAGGGTTGAACTAAACAGACAAAAATATGCGACACATACAGACACTCACAGAGTCCATCAGAAACTCAAGTAAAATGGTACAGAATTTCATATGATACTTGGATGTAAAAACAGTATCTTATTTATGTTAAAATCAAATCAATTTGGTTTCCTTGTAAAAAATATTGGGGAGAAAAAGACCAGTAATTATAAACATGTGACCTTTGTAGTCTTTGATAGCAGTTGTTCTTGAGGGTTAGTATACAGGTGAGATACACAGTTCTTACCTGGAAATTGTCTGGTATGTGGCCCCTCAGGATGCTGTCAATATCTTCAATTTTCACCCCTCCACCATCAGTTTGTTCCAGTCCCATGGTGTCACACAGTAGGAATGCCAGTGGCTGTCCATCTCGACCCGCCCTCACCTGGTAAGTGCGATACTGGAAGGAGAATACATGATGTCATTCATCTTCTAACTACTTATCCAGTACAGGTTACTGGGCAGCCTGGGGATTCAGTCCCTTCCAAATGCACATGAGGACAACAAATAACAACTGAATAACAGACTGGAACTAGAAAAGATGCTGTCGGAAAATTTGTATATAAAATCTGTATTGTATACCAGATCCCAAACTTGTAAAAACAAAACACTAGCAAGCAAAAAAAGGTTCTTCCATTCATCCATCCATTTACCACCACTTATATGAGTCTGAGTCACAGGGGGAGCAGCCTGTGCAGAGATGCCCAGGTCTTCCCCTCCCCAACTACCTCTTCCAAGTAGGGCTGGACGATATCATACCGGTATTATATCACGCATGCGCAGTAATCACTAGGGCTTCCGATGACAGGCGCAACATTTGGCCGTGCGCCAGCTTTTCTGTGCTATACGGACATTTATTTACGCCCACAATTTAAGCAGCTTAGTATGGCTAAATTATTAATGAGGCTTTGTATCAGAGTATGTGAGCGCAGTGGAGCAGTGAGAATTTCCGCTCCTCGCTGACGAGGCTGTTGGCTCCGCCCACTTCTCCGCTCTAATTCGCACTAAGCCGCTCCGCTCAACACCGCTCCTCACTCCACTAAAATTTCCTCCCGCTTCAGTCAAATCGCTCCACGCTCGCTCCAATTTAAAAGAGGGACAAATAATCTGCATGCCTAAGAAATGTCACCTTAAACCGAAGCCTTATATCAAAAAGAAATATGAGCAACGGCAACATTGCCACTCAGAAAATATTTATTTTTAAGCAACATATAGGCAACAACGGACAGGTTTGGCAATGGCATTCCACACAAAAATAGGCTTAAAAATTAAGGAATCAGTGGGCTTAATAGCCTAAAGAATATACAGGCTAAGCATCCACGTTTTAAATTCCTCAATTTTTTTCTGTTGATGCTGCTGCTGCGTCTCTATAAAATAAAATTTCACCAACAGCGTTACGTGAAATTAAAAAAATCCTATTAGACCTACTTTGAATGACAAAACGAATTTATTTGACCAATAGTCCTGATGTATATTTGCATAGCATGACAGGGTACTGGCAACAAATGTTGCGCCTGTCATCTGAAGTACTAGTGATTACTGCGCATGCGTGATATAATACCGGTATGATATCGCCCAGCCCTACTTCCAAGTCCTCTGGGGGTATACCCAGGCACTCCCAGACCAACCAGGAGATACTGTATAATTCCTCCAACGTGTCCTGGGTCTGGCCCGGGGTCTTCTCCCAGTGCAGAGGTCGACAACCTTTTTAAAGCAAAGAGCCATTTCATCGTAAATGTCTGAGCCAAGATTTACAAAGAGCCGCAATGGATAGAGAAGAGGGTTTGAGATATGATTTTTAATGTGATATCAGTATATATTTAACAAAAAAAATAAAACTTCATGTACTTACAAAAAATAAAGAAAAACAATATTGGATCGGGGGCTATCAGTTTTTTATCAGTTGGACGCGTAACAGCGCAAAGGTGACTAATATCACAATATTGTTCAGTAGGGTGGGGTGAAAAAATCTAAATTTCCAATAGCAATTTCCAATAGTGCGGAAAAGTTGTCACTGGACCTCGTTAATAAACGTGCAAAATATCTTTAAAATAGGTTAATATTTTCAGGTTCCGCAACACGATCTAAGTATTCACCTGTCACATCAATGCGCAGATCCATGCTACACAGCAAATGTGCCAGTGTTACATTAACACTTCATGGTGTCTATATGTGTCCACACCGTTCAGTGTTACCTTTAACACTTTTCAGTGTGCAGTGAGTGTTGTTTTTAGTGTTAATGTTTATTAACTGTAATAGTGTTCAATTTACACCATAGGGTAAGTCAATGAGTCTCCACCTCCACATATCTGCCCCATTTTAATATGCGCAAAAGACATCATGAGGATCAGAAGAACCATCCCAGATTTACCCACCATCATCAGAAAGACTCTGACCAAACAGGACCTTACAGCTTTTTCGTGTTTTGTATTAAGCTTTACTGCTTCATTTTGAAGATTGGAGAGCTGTGTTCTTGTAACGTATTGCTGTTGAGTCAGAAGAAAAACTCTTGGAGATATCACCAGAGTTGTATGTATGTTAATGGTGTGGAGATATGTTTGACTGTCAGTCCTGCCTTTGGAAGGTTTACAATTGTTGAATGCTATGCCTCCTTTTTCTGTGCAGCTTCTGGTACCGTTTCCTTCTCAGTACATGTTTGCATATCGGAGTATGCAAAACAGCCAGTATTTGTTGAGGGGGGAAAAGTATATGTATTGAGTAAAATTCAAAATAGGTGTGGAAATCCAGGTTTTTTGCTTTACACTTATAATTTATGTTACAGTGTAAGTATTCTTTAATTATCCATCCATTGTCCAACCTGCTTATCCTACTGGGTCGCGGGGGATCAGGAGCCTATCCCTGAAGCAACGGGCATGAGGCAGGGAACAACCCTGGATGGGGGGCCAGCCCATCACAGAGCACACTCACACACCAGTCACTCACACATGCACACCTAAGGGCAATTTAGCAATGCCAATTAGCCTCAGCATGTCTTTGGACTGTGGGGGGAAACCGGAGTACCTGGAGGACACCCCACAATGACATGGGGAGAACATGCAAACTCCACACACATGTGACCCAAGCGGACACTCGAACCCAGGTCCCAGAGGTGTGAGGCAACAGTGCTAACCACTGCACCACCATGCCGCCACTATTCTTTAATTATATCTATTATAATAATTATGGATATGCAGTAGACAGACTAACTTAAACATACCATATAACTCCCACGAGTGCATACAATTCGACACAACTACACAAGCATTGTTTTAACCTTTTTAAAGAACGTTAACGTTACTCTGTCAACAGCCTATTCTCTAAATTACCGAGCTAACAAAGCTACGTAAACAGAGCGAACATGAGAGCACCTGACTGCAGACGTCAATAATGCAGCGTAATGGAATAATCTCCCGATCAAACTCCGCTTCCCGAAAGTTATAAACTGCCTCCGGAACCCAGTTAAGGTACAAAAATCTATTCAACAAAAATAGTGATGCAGTTGTCTTTTTTCGCTCAGCCGAGCCTTCTCTGTTGCTGTGTGGAGCAGCCTGTGTCAGTCACCTCTTTTAGTTCTCCTAGTTAGTTTAATAATTACTGATTAGTGATCACACCTGACTGACAGGTAAAGGAAAGCTGGAAAACCAGCAGGGCTCGGACCTCGATTTGAACCCTGGTCTAGCTTTGTAATCGGTGTTTGGTGACTGGTGCCATACATTTCATGCACTGTTATACCACATGTGGTTCTCAGCTGAGCTTTACTGATTTTTTTTTTAGCCTGATTGAAAAAAACCCATCTTATTCATGCTTAAATGAACACATTCATAATTAGTGTTTTTCAATGTTTTTCAATGTTTTTCAATTTATACAAGCACAGCTCTTTGGTTATTAACAGCTGAACTGAAACGGCTCTTAGAAAAGGCTATGTTGGTCTGAGTCTTTCTTATTATGGTGGGTTAGTAAAACACAGCAGCTGAATGCCCAAATGACACTACATTAAAATAGGGCAGATATGGGCCACCCATTTTGTACTTGTGTGCCACCCATATGGGCTTGCAATTTGGGAAGAGGTGGAGACACATTGTCCTAACACTATAGGTTGTAAATTGAACATTATAAGAGTTAATAAACATTAACACTGTAAAAGCTACACTCACTGCACACTGGAAAGTGTTAAAGGTAACACTGAATGGTGTGGACACATATAGACACCATGCAGTGTTAATTTAACACTAGCATATTTGCTGTGTACCATAAGAGAGTCAAAGAAATGTATCTTGAGTAACCTGCATAAGTGTATTACATGCAATAGACTTCGCGGTAAGGCTGTGGAACAGAAGATGGCAGATCTTCCACCCAATCGTTTCAGCACTGAACCCCCTTTTACGAATGTGGGTCTAGACGTGTTTGGCCCTTGGACCATATATGTTCGTCATACTCGAGGATGTGCAGCAAACAGTAAAAGGTGGGTGGTACTCTTCACATGCTTAAGTGTACGTGCTGTTCATATTGAGCTCATAGAATCAATGGACAAATCGAGCTTCATTAATGCTCTGCGACGCTTCTTTGCTGTTCATGGCCCTGCTAAGGTGATCCGCTCAGATTGTGGCACAAACTTTAAGGGAGCCTGCAAAGAACTGCACATCCTTTTGCAAGATGAGACTAACATCTCACAGTATCTCGGCGAGGAAGGATGTACGTGGCTGTTTAACCCACCCCACTCCTCTCATATAGGTGGAGTGTGGGAAAGGATGATCGGGGTTTCAAGACAAATCCTTGATTTCATGCTTTTGCAGATTAGCCCTTCACATCTTACTCATGAGGTGCTTTCGACTCTCATGGCCGAAGTCGCTACAATACTAAATGCGAGACCCCTGATACCTATCTCGACTGATGCAGACTCACGTTTCTTATAGACCCCAGCAATGATTCTGACGCAGAAGGTTTGTACACCGCTTCCCCCTCCTGGATCCTTTGAAAAGGCAGATATGTATCACCAGCAATGGAAACGAGTCCCGCATTTGGCAAGTGTCTTTTGGAATAGGTGTCGACGAGAATATCTCTCTATTCTCCAAAGCCGAAGCAAGTGGCAAGCTTGTCAGCCCAACGTCAAAGACGGAGACCTGGTGCTGCTCAGAGACACACAAGCAAAAAGTAATCAGTGGCCCATGTGGCCAAAGCACACCATGATGATGATGGAAAGGTCAGGAAGCTTGAACTGAAGGTTTCCAAAGGAGGAATTGTTAAAACTTTCTTCAGGCCTGTAACTGATTTATTGGAGCTTATGTCTTTCTGAATGTTGATTTGGTGGTGTTCATGTATTATATTAATCTGCTAGATTTATGTAAGTGACTATTAGTGGTATTGTGGTAAATACCAGGTGAGAAATGTGGTGCTACTTGGGGATGTTTGTATTAGGTGCCCCCTGGTGGCTCCTTTAAAATCTTTAGCCAGTTTGGTTCATGTTACTTCTTATTGGTTGTGTGTGATCACATGGGTAAGGTTATAGTTCAGACAGGACATTTTGTTGGAAGGTTTCACACTGTTTAATTCTTTGCATCCATTGAGACCTGGGGCCCCATGTATAACGACGTGCGTAGAATTCACACTAAAACATGGCGTACGGACAAAACTAGGAATGTGCGTAAGCAAGAAAAAATCCAGATGCATAAAACATTTATAAACATTTCCTTTATAAATCCCAATGAGCGTGAAATTTTTCTTATGTGAACAAGCCCACAGCCCATAATTATGTATATTTGCATATGTAAATCTGTATAAATGCCCGCTTTGTTCTATGTTTTTCTTAAACAACAATGGATAAACCACGAGGGAAAAAGAAGTATTTCAGCGAGTGCAAAGTGGAGGTCATGTTAACAGAAATCAAGAAAAGAAAAGTGTAATTATTTGGTGGTATAAGTAGCATCAGCAATAAACGAAAGTTATTTCGTTTAATGTACATTAATAGAGTACATTAATAGAGTGAAAGTGCTTTCTATTTACAGTACATAAGCATAAGCAAATTCGTTCTCTGAAGGTGTCTTTATAGCAATGCGCGCGCAGTCGATAGCTTCGACTACGTTGGGAAAACCGGACATCACTGCAAATTGTGCTTTAATATTTGCCTGTTCAACCACAGGGTAAGGAAATTTTATATATCCTCCTGAGACCTGACCTATTCATTTATTTCCATTGTAGTGGACATTGTATTTTTGCATTTATTTTTTCACTGATGTTGGGAAACGTATTTATTCCTGTTGTGCTGTGAAATTAAAATAAGAATAAATTTGAAAAAATCTAAATTGTAAGATGTCTTATTTCCTCCAAAGACAAATAACCTACAATTGAAAGACACTTTTTTCCTTGGGTCTCAGTAGGATATCTGGGTGACAAGCGGATTATGCCGTCCCATACAGCTGGCATGGCGCGACTCAGTGTCGACTGAGAAATACCCGATCGGTCCGCAAGTTCTCGCTGAAAAGCACCTGTGGCTAAGAACCCGCGAGTGGACAGAACTTGTAAAGGGACAGGTATAACACAATTCCTCATCATCTGCCTTTGTTATACTGGCCCCAGTTTAGTACACAGCTCCAAAAGGATTGCTCTTGGAAATCTGAATCAACTTAGAAGCCAGTTATCATAATGGGCCTGAATACACACTCTCTTCTAATTTTTCCATAAGCTATGTCTTCCAATAACGGAAGAGTTGCCATGGTAGTTATAATGTTTCAGTCATTTTATGCACCGTTTTATTGTTACAAATTGAGTAAAAATCAGGTGCCGTACATTTATAAACAACATACAATTAATGTCGGTGTATTTGATAAAGTCAGCGTCACTCATGATTGTGAGTTTAAAAAGGGAAACCACAGTAGCAATGACTTGCCACTGAGTGCCGTCTGTTTACAAAACCAAGCAGAAATGTGCATACGCCATGTCTCGAGCTGCTGTGAGAATGTGCGTAGCGGTACGCCAAGTTTAGTTTTTTTACATCTCAACGTGAGCGTGGAAACGGCCGTACGCAACATTTTCATGCGTACGCACCGTTTATACATGAGGCCCCTGGAGAAGCTTTGTTTGTAAGTTATATTTGTATGTCTTTATTAATGATTAAAGATTAATATATATTTGTGATATTGAGGAAATTTATGAATAATTATCCAAACCTTATTTTGATATGTGTATGTAGCATTAAGTGACTGTTACACTGTTAAGGGTTCATTTAACTTTGAGATAATTTGTGTATTTACAGTTTCACAAGAAAGTGCTAGGAACAATGCAAGAAAGCTTTGATGAAGACTAACAAGTAAACAGCGCTCAACTTTGCTTCAACGTCTGAGTCATCATTTAATCCTTACAGTGGCCAGCACAACTGTTTAGCTATCTGTCACTTAATGCAAGCTACGCAAGCAGGGGACAGAATAGAACTACTTTGTCAAAATAAGAAATAATATTTCTGAGAAAGTGTCAGTAACCGGTGGTGTTCCCAAGGGTTTGACTCTTGCTCTGTAGCCAAATCCTACAAGACAATATCTTTCAACAGCTATGCAGATGATACTCAGATTTACTTGGCCGTCTTTTCAAACAATTATGGTCCCGTTAACTCACTTTGTAAGTGACTTGAGCACATTACTAATCCCTTATTTGTCAGTATGAGGTGTTGCTTCAATTTTGGGGCAATTTGCCTCAAGATTTGATCAGTTCCAGTTATTCACCCATATAACGTGTCTGCATAGTTTGAGCTATTGCACAAACAGGATCAAATGTCAAAATTGCCATTTCCCATCACTCTATTATGCTGCTTGAGTGTTGGTGCTAGGGATGGCGAAAACTAAAAAATTTCTTGACCGACCACCGAGCCTCAGTAGCCGGTTGAAACCGGTTAACCGATTAGTTTAAAATATGGTACGCTATTTGAAATAACAGCCATTTCGAGCCGCGCCTGCAATTTCGCAACTCTGTCGCATCTCTCTGCCGCTCTGCCTCCCGCACACACACACACACACTGCCACTCACGTCACTTTTTTAAAATCCCCTACACCGCGAAACATGAGTCCCGCAAACGCGGCGCCGAAGAGCTTGTTGTATGTAATCGTAGGACAAATGGCTCCTTAGTTTCAAATGGTTT
This sequence comes from Paramormyrops kingsleyae, assembly GCF_048594095.1. NCBI lineage: Eukaryota > Metazoa > Chordata > Actinopteri > Osteoglossiformes > Mormyridae > Paramormyrops > Paramormyrops kingsleyae. Next base: position 14,322,636 of record NC_132820.1, read on the forward strand.
GGGTACAAGGTGATCGCTTTGAAAATAAAGGCGTTTGTCTAGGTTAGAAGCTCATTTCAAACATTGCCACGGCTCATTTAAGAAAATGACAGCTCCGAAGAGACGCCGCTTTAGTTGAGGTAGTGCTAACCATAATAAAGAAAGATGATGATCATCATCACCTTATCGGTTACCACTGAAATGTAGATGTAATGTATTTCCAAATCTAAGCCCATCTTATGCGGAATGTTGCCTAATAGACTGCAACATGATAAAACCAATGGATAAAACAAGGCACCTTCAGAATGCGTAAAAGACGCACCGGCCAAGGCAGGTCTAACTCACTGTGTGCCTTCTAATAACGGACAGGACAACTCTGTTGTATAATTAATATTATTTTTTTATTTTTCAAAAAGACAAGTGTCAACTTCTGTTAAGGGCAACATCTCCTAAACCATAACAGACAAAAACCTACAGCTATTCTTAAGAATAACATTAAATAAACGAAAAATTATTAGAATCTATGAATGAGAATACTGTAGCCAACAAACAGCTCACAGACAGGTGTTAAGGGTGCTAATTATTAAAACATAACACAACGATTTGGCCATTAGTTATTCTTGGAAAATAAATTAACGAAAAACAAGTTAAAGTTAAATTTCGCAAACCTTGTGAGCGTGCGAACACAAACGCTGTGACCTCGCGCAAAATGTTTTTATTGGTTTATTAAGTACAAACAGGCGAGTTATGAAAAATTGAGTGTGAGGGATAATTTGTTCACTTAACACAAAAAGATGAGGAATGAGATGGCTAACTGTAGTAGCGTATAGTCCACTGTCTATAATAGCCTAATTTAGATATCACTTTTTTTTTTTAACCGACTACCGACAACTTTGACCGGTTAACGTTGATACGGTCAACCACCGGTCAAACGGTCATCGGTTAACATCCCTAGTTGGTGCAATATTAAATTTGATCAGTTCCAGTACATCCCCCAGACAACGTGCATGCAAAGTTTGGAAAAGATCTGTCAAATACATTCTGAAAATTTGAATACTTTTTGAAAGCACCTGCAGCAGTGAACTGGTCCCATGATCATGTGTATTCCCAGTCTGCGTCATACAACTAAACATAGCAGATGTAGAGCAAACACCAAATGAGAATATCATCCCTCCTCTCTAGCAAGAATATTATATGATGGATGCTAAAATCTCACACCATGACACGAAAGCACAAATGATCATATTACCTTTGTTGTATTGCTGAAATGACTCCATCCTGCTCTTGCTTGGACTGCTATATTACCACGGAAGATGGAGTTGATGGAGTTGAAAAAGCTTGATTTTCCAGCACTAATAGCACCAATTAGAAGAATCCGAGCCTGGGGCACTGAATGAATAGTGGGTGTGTATTCTTGCACGGATTTCTTGAGCTCGATTTTTGTCCTAAAGGAGTGGATATTTGAATTAGAATTAGGAATTAGTTTTTCATCAGGAATATAAATAATCTCATATCTTATAACATATTACAATAGCTTACATCTCATTAGCCATCTGTTACTGAAATCGTATAATGAAATATCTTGCATTCTAATTAGAAAGTGCCTAATTCTTTATGTAGCAATGCTGTTATCCAAAGCTATGCACATATAAGAAAGCAAGGTCAGCCAGGCCCTGGAGCAGTTAGACTTAAGGGTCTCACACAAAGGCCCAACAGTGAACCACGGGATTTTAACTAGTGACCCTCCGATCACGGGCGGTGGGAGGAGTGCTCAAACATATTTTAGAAATATATACAAAAAATTATAAAACTGCTACGAATAAAAAATAAAAGCTGTATATAAAATTTGATAAAAACTGGTTTTATACCTAGGTTCCCATATAACATTCCTCCATGGTTTATCAAGGAGCTCTGGTTTTTTCTCTACTGTCTTTGGGGTACTTTCTCCATTTCCCTTTGTCCACCACCAACTTCCAGACATTTTCCAACAGCAACTTCCAGACCTGTTAAATGAAAGTACTGTGTTTTGCTTTTCAATTCAAAACAGGTTTGTCACAAATTACCCATTACCCATATGCATCAACCAGTTTAACAATATACACAGCAAATTTGCCAGTGTTAAATTAACACTGCATGGTGTTTATATAATTCTCACCAAATGAGTGTTACATTTAACACTGCAATTAGTGTTTTTGTATAGTATTAAATTTTATTAGCTCTTATAGTGTTCAGTTGACACCATAGAGTGTTAGATCACTGAAACTCCACCTCTTCCCAGATTCCAAGCCCATATAGGTGGCACCCAGGTAAATAATGGGTGGCTTATGTCTGGGGCAGCCAGCTACTGTGTTTGATTAACCCACCATCATAAGAAAGACTATGACCAACAAAGCCTTGTCACCTGTTATGTAAACTTTACATGTTCAGCTTTGATTTTTCAGAAGACCAGCCTATTGTGTTTTTGCAAGCTGAACACGGTTCTTCTTTCTGACTCTTACTTTGCTTATGCATTAAAGTTGGGATTGAGTTAGTGGAATAATGTTTTCAAATTTCATTATTTTTTTTTTTTTAACTTATAAAATAGTTTTATTGTACCAGTACAAAAGTAAACCAATTGAGCCCTCTCGTGATTGCCTGTGGTATGAAACTGAATAAAATGTATGGTACCAGTCTTGGGGAAAACCAGTGAGAGAGCACTGTGCAAGTTGTCATGTGTTCCTAATGAGAAGGCCAAGACTGGTAATCAAACTAGCCTCTCAGCGGGAGTGGTAGTGTAAAAGCAGTGCTTATTGACACAGATAATAAAACTTGTTAGAATGCATAATATAATTATTTAGCAGGGCTGAGAGAAGGTGAGAGCTCCCCTAGTGGCTACAGGAGTGCATTTTCCCTAAAGCAGATATAATGGGTGGTGGCCTTATAGCTTTTAGACCACGACTTGGGATAGAAGAACAAATCAAATTATTTTGCTCATTTAATATTCATATTTTAATTGGGCTTAAATTTTAGAACACACCGTGTTCTAGGATGGTATGTCATGGATATTAGTCTCTATCACATTTTAACATTATGAATGTTTGCCTATGGTTTAGTTGATGCATGCCAGTTGGTTAGTGTAGTGACTATGGTAGGTGTGAGATTTGTTTGTTTCTATTTTAAATACATGCAATGTGACATTTTTCCTGGAAAACAATTTAGCTTTATTGTTTTAGATTCCACATCTCTTAATATTTGCCTTATCTTTCAGGCTCCAGGAAGCTGCACCGGAAAGCACCAATCACTCTCAAACAGGCTCCAGGAAGCTGCACCGGAAAGCACCAATCACTCTCAAACAGGCTCCAGGAAGCTGCACCGGAAAGCACCAATCACTCTCAAACAGGCTCCAGGAAGCTGCACCGGAAAGCACCAATCACTCTCAAACAGGCTCCAGGAAGCTGCACCGGAAAGCACCAATCACTCTCAAACAGGCTCCAGGAAGCTGCACCGGAAAGCACCAATCACTCTCAAACAGGCTCCAGGAAGCTGCACCGGAAAGCACCAATCACTCTCAAACAGGCTCCAGGAAGCTGCACCGGAAAACACCAATCACTCTCAAACAGGCTCCAGGAAGCTGCACCGGAAAGCACCAATCACTCTCAAACAGGCTCCAGAAAATTCCATTTCTCTGATTGTTTAGAGTCTTCGAGTTTACTAAGGTTTCTTATACTTGCCTTATTCAACACCATCATGGTGGATAAAAAAACCCAGAAATCTCTTAAAAGGCTGTACAATATCATGGTATGCAAATAAACATCCAACATTATTGGTTTACAGGGAAGTGGGCGGTACCAGGAGCAGCATAGTAGCACATAACACATTTCCATATATAAAACCCATAGAACGGGTAAGCAAAATCAGCTTATATTAACAAATATACCACACCCACCATTATAATATACACAAACACAGCTTTTATCTAACTCAAAAATCATATGCAAGAAAAAGCCATGAAAAGCAAAGCTTTGTCTAACATCGTGACACACAGCTCTTCGATCTTCGAAAAGAAATCAGTACTGAAACAAGAAAAATTTAGCATATAACAAGAAAGGCTGGGTGGTCCTTCTTGGTCAGAGTCTTTCTCATGATGGTTGGTAAATCAGGGTGGCTCTTATGAGTCTCATATGAGTTCTTGTGTGCACATTAAAATTGGGCAGATAGGGGCCACCCATTATTTACCTGGGTGCCACCTACATGGGCTTGGAATCTGGGAAGAGGTGGAGTTACAGTAATCTAACACGCTGTAGTATCAAATAGAACACTATTATGGGCCGGTTTCCCGAACTAGGATTAAGACTAGTCTTGGACTAAATTGCCGTTTCAATGGAGATTCACCATTGTAATTCAAAGCTAGTCTAGGCTTAGGCTTAATCCTTGACTGGGAAACTGGCCATATAAGAGCTAATTAAATGAAACACTATAAAACAACACTCATTGAACTCTGTAAAGTGTTAAATGTAACACTGATTTGGTGAGAATTATATAAACACCATGCAGTGTTAATTTAACACTGGCAAATTTGCTGTGTACCTTATACATTTTCAATACTTCCTAAGGGTTGTGTTGGAGTATAATATTCATTAAATGTATTTGTAAATTGCTTGATGTGAGAAAAAACAGGTGCTGCTGCCAACAAGAAATAGTCCTAGTACTCTGAAGAAAAAGAGAAAGCCGTGTCAGTGCACTTCAAGTATTGTACTTGTACATCTGTAAGGGTCGGTGCCCATTGACCCTGTCCTATGTGTCTTGCCCCCTTTTGGCCAGCAGGTGTCATTCATCATCCTGCTTCCCACCCCCCCTCACTATCTTGTGTCCCTAGTGTGTTTTTCCTGCTCCTCTGGCCGGCACACAGCCCAGTGGGTTGAGCATGCAACTCAGATGCTGTAGCCCTCTAGTTAAGGGTCCAAAGTACGTATTACAATGGACCCTTATTGTATTTCTTAGTTTTTTTTAAGTTTTATAATTTTTCTTCCCTAAACTGAATTGGCAGCCTAAACCGTAAGACCGAGGCCGACCTATTCCTACACAGCAAATATGCCAGTGTTAAATTAACACTGCATGGTGTCTATATGTGTCCACACCGTTCAGTGTTACCTTTAACACTTTACAGTGTGCAGTGAGTGTTGTTTTTAGTGTTAATATTTATTAACTCTTATAGTGTTCAATATACAACCTAGAGTGTGGTCAAAGAGTCTCCACCTCCACATATCTGCCCCATTTTAATATGCACACAAGACGTCATGAGGATCAGAGGATCATGAGGATCAGAAGAGCCATCCCAAATTTACCCACCATAATGAGAAAGACCAAACAGGACCTTATAACTTTTTCTTGTTTTGCACTAAATCTTTACTGGCTTGGTTCTGAGTGATCTGGAAGATTATAGAGCTGTGGTCTTATAGTATATTGCTATTGAGTCAGAGGAAGAACTGTAGGAGATACACAGGCCATGTCTATCGACTGGTATATATTTGAATGGTGTGGGGGTATATTTAAGTGCTAGTCCTGCTCTTTGACAATTAACATATGTGGAAAGGTGTTAGGACGGTTGCAACACCCTGTTCTGTGCAGCTCCTGGTACCACCCACTCCCCTGTAGACCAATGGTGCTGTATGTATATTTGAATAACATAAATCAGTACTGCTTTTGATGTAATTTTTTTTTTTAATCCACCGCGATAGTGATGAGTAAGGCAAAAGAACAAAAACCACGGAAATGGCTCTTGTATGCCGGCCAAAGACCAGCTGGAATTGGTTTCGTCTTTCCGGGTGTAACTTTATCAATCATTTTGTTTTTTTTCAAAACCTGGGTTCTCTAGGAAGGTTTTTGGGTCTTTATGTACTTCAGCAATTACGATTTATTTTGGGATGCACATGTGTAAGAACAACTCCAATGCTCAGACCAATCAGCGAACACAAACAACCACAAAAACCATTTAATGAGATGCGGTAAATACTAATATCAGTGCCATACCCTCCTCGATCATGGTGGGTTTCTAAAAAAATCTTAATGAAAATCTTAATATTAAATAAGCAAAGTGATTTTATTTGTTCTTCTATCGCAAGTTGTGGTCTAAAAGCAATGAGGCCACCACCCATTATATCTGCTTTAGTGGAAATACACTCCTTCAATCATTAAGATAGCTCTTACCTTTTTTCAGCCCTGCTAAATAATTATGTTATGCAGTCTAACACAGTCTAGCTTCATAATCTGTGTTTGGTGACTGGTCCCATACATTTCACACACTTTTATACTACAGGCGGTTCTCAGCTGAGCTTGACTGGTTCTTTTTTATCCTGATTGAAGAAACCTCTTATTCATGCTTAAATAAATACATTTATAATGAGTGTCTTTCAATGTTCTTCAATTTACATATCCACAGTTCTTTGGTTATTAAGAGCTAAACTAAAATAAAACTTTGGTTTGTCTGATTTTAAGGCAGAAGTAGCAAATTAGCAAAAAAACTAAGTAGGCAGAGCTTTATAGTCCAAATGGCAACTTGGTAGGGCATGTTTGTCTGTATGTGCAGAAATTTTTTTTAAATGTAGGACTAATGAGACTAATGAGATATTGACCAAAACATGACAGAAAATGACAGAAAACTGACTGACAGACTTGGGTCAGATGGTCTGAGTAGTGGGTATATAGCAAAAGTGGCAGTGTTACATTAACACTGCATGGTGTTCATACCATGCAGTGTTACCTTTAACACTTTACAGTGTGCAGTGAGTGTTGTTTTTACAGTATTAATATTTATTAACTATTATAGTGTTCAATTTACAACATACAGTGTTAAGACAATGTCTCCACATATTCCCAAATTGCAAGCCCATATGGGTGGCACATAAGAAAAATGGTGGCCCATATCTGCCCTATTTTAATGTACTCTCATTTGAGCTCATTTGGGAATTCAGCTGCTGTGTTTTACTAACCCATCATAATAAGAAATACTCAGACTAACATAGCCTTTTCTCTTTTCATGTAAGCATTACTTCTGCTCAGTTCCTACTAACTAAAGAACTGTGTTCATATAATTTGGAAAACATTGGAAAACTGTCAAAAAAATAAGTCTGCGCATGAGTAATTTTCAATCAGAGTATGAAAGAGCCAGTGAAGCTCTCCTGAAAAATGCTTGTAGTATAAAAGTGAGTGAAACATAGCTTTTAGACCACAACTTGGGATAGAAGAACAAACCAAATCACTTTGCTCATTTAATATTCAGATTTTCATTAAGCTTATATTTTAGAAACCCACCATGATCGAGGATGGTATGGCACTGACATTAGTCTTTACCACATGGTGTTACTGCTGGTTTTTTTTTTTGTTTGTTTGTTTGTGTGTGTGTGTGTGCGCGTGTGTGCGTGTGTGCGTGTGTGCTAATAGGTATGAGTAGTGTAGTTTTTCTTATGATTTGGTATCTTTCAAGGAGTCTTTTCAATTGTACAGATTGTTACGTGCCGTAAGTTTAGGTGGATGCCTGCAGGTCCTTCGGACTAGGGCTGGGTGATATCAAATCGCGATTAAATCGCGCATGCGCAATAATCACTAGGGCTTCAGATGACAGGCGCAACATTTGGTGGTGCGCCAGCTTTTCTGTGCTATACGGACATTTATTTACGGCCACAGTATAAGCAGCTTAGTATGGCTAAATTATTAATGAGGCTTTGTATCAGAGGATGTGGGCGGAGTGGAGCTCACGAGGTTGTTGGCTCCGCCCGCTTCTCTGCTCTAATTCGCACTTAGCCGCTATATGAGTAACGGCAACTTTGCCACTCAGAAAATAATTATTTTTAAGCAACATATAAGCAACAACTGACAGGTTTGGCAATGGCATTCCATACAAAAATAGGCTTAAAAATAAAGGAATCAGCGGGCTTAATAGCCTAAAGAATATACAGGCTAAGCATCCACATTTTAAATTCCTCAATTTTTTTCTGTTGATGCTGCTGCTGCGTCTCTATAAAATAAAATTTCACTGACAGCGTTACGTGAAATTTATAAGATCTATGAGCGGAGAAGCGGGCCAACAGCCTCATGAGCTCCACTCCGCTCACATGCTCTGATACAAAGCCTCATTAATAATTTAGCTATACTAAGCTGCTTAAATTGTGGGCGTAAATAAATGTCCGTATAGCACAGAAAAGCTGGCGCACGGCCAAATGTTGCGCCTGTCATCTGAAGCCCTAGTGATTACTGCGCATGCGTGATATAATACCGGTATGATATCGCCCAGCCCTACAAGCATTTGTCACTTGCCCATCCTGATTTGTTCAAGAAGTTAAGAGAACAACAGGTGAGTTTCAACTGATTTAATTTAGACTTTTATTTTAAAGAAATCAGTATTATTATTTTTAGTAACCCTACTCTGTAGGGTTTTTTGTTGTTGTTGTTGTTGCATTCTGTTTGCATTCACATTTTCTTTGTGATAAAGACTGAAAATATATTAAGAGATTACTTTATTTTAATTAGATCTCTTCAGTTTTGTTTCTTCTAAAATCAAAATTGTAGTTTTTATTATTTTTTTGTAACAATTTCTTTGCACAGTTGTTCATAGAGTTTCAAGCACTGTGTTTAATAAAACTGTTTTCAATTCACCTATATTTGCCTGTTTCCTTTTTTTTACCTATGGTATCGATTTAGTATCGATACCAAGGTATTAGATCCTAGTATCGTACCGAAGTCAAAATTGTGGTATCGAGCCATGCCTACTCTTAAGCCCCTATGTCATTTCCATTAAAACGACAGAATCCGTCTCAAACCGGAACAATACCGTTGTACATATGTGTATAAATATAGTGCTATTGTATGTGTTATTATTGTGAGACATCAGACTATAGCTAATATGTACTTTTATATAATTATTTTCTTGTGCCATATTTATGCCGTGAAATATTGTACTTTAATAATGTCAGCATTTAAATGTTTGTATAGAGTTGTTATTAGGGAATTGTACACGGGGAGTGACTATGTATTATGCGGAAGGGGGTCGCAAACAAACCAGCAAATGGCAATATTTTTGTTTTTATGTGGGGGTGGCATGCATGGGTGTGTCTGAGTTCCTATGACAGATATGCCGAACGTTATTGAGCTGTGGGATGGGCAGGACTGGAGATAGAGACACCACAGGGAGCGACAGCGGCGGGAGTGACAGGAAGGACGATCGGAACGGGTTTGACATTCATGCGACGATTGGCTTGCGGTGGCGATCTTCAGGAGCAATTCCCAGCAACGAGTGCAATGGTGGAGGACTACTGAGATCGTTCAACACACTCTAGTTCCTTCTGATAAGTTTTACTTCTGGTGAACGTATGGATGTGAACTGGGTGGGTGTGTGCGTGCGTGCGTAGGTGGGAACTCATACTTTACATTGTGAAGACAATAATATAATGTGAAGTTGCAATAGTTGTACAATTGCCTAATTTAAATAAACGTTTGCCAATAAATATAATAGTTGTGCTTTGGTACTATGGAGGGCTAAGAGTGCCAAAATTACATAAATAAATACACCAATAATTAATTAATTAAATGTGCCATGAATTGTTTAAAATGGGAAATATAAAGATAAATTATTACTTAAATGTGTCATGAATTATTTAAAATGGGAAATAAAAATATCGTTAATTAAATGTGCCATGAATTATTATCTACCATTAGAAATAAAATCATTATTAATTAATTACATGTCATTTACAATTATTTCACTATTTATTTAATTTTGGCACTTTTGGCACTTTCACCACATCATGAATTAATTTTATCTGTCAGTGTGACCCATCAAAGTCAGTAGGCGGGACAAACAATGATCTATCTGGATCTTGTGCAGCCGATTGTTTTGGTCTGAAGCTGTGTCATTTCCAACATGGCGCTACCAATCATGGACCAGGCCCAATACTGCGCATGTATTCACATTTTGCGGTAGACCGTGATTCAGGGCATGGATTTCGTGTATCATTATTCATTGGTCACGTATTGTGAGATGGGTCATTGATGTTTATATTTATAGTTCAGCCGTCACTTTATTGTGGTATTTAAACCATATTGTTTTGCAGATTGTAATATTTGCATCTGTGTGCGCGTTGCTATTAGTGCCTGACAGTAATCTTACATAAAGTTTTTCCCAATGGTATTGCTGAATAGATGCCTTTTCTTTAGAAATTGTAATAAAATTGAAGTGTATATCAATCTTGTGTACCCATATTGCTTATCAAGGGGCTGTGATATATGTACAGCATTTTCTAAAAAAAAAAAAGTTACTCCAAAATAATAGTTAAGAACTTTTATTTGCACAGCATAAACAATGTTTATGTTGTGCGGTTTGGCCCAAGATAAACACAATCGGTCGTCTGTCAGAAACAAATATAATTTGCTTCATTTAGCACCACAAGACACAGCTGCAATACTGTAACTGACACGAGTGTGTAGTAATTACACTGATACATATAAAAAAAGAAATGACTAAGGAGAAAAAAGCAGGCTTAGTTTAAGTAACTTCACAGCACATCGAACTGGGTAACATTAAAGTAATGTCACCTTTGACTGTAAAATTGATGGCCATACCCTGTATTTAAGTCGCTCCTTCTGAAGCACATTTGGCATTAAAGGCCTAATGCGAAATAAAATGTTTTAAAGTCGAAGGACTCCATCATTATCCTGTTAATTCTCTTTCCTCTCTGTCGACATTATCACCAAAAATCAACAAACGATGAAATGTGACGCGATGCCATAAAGAAGTCGCAAGCGTGCGCATACGTAGTAGCTCAATTAAGGCCGTTGCGAAATTCTTCTTCTTCTTGATTATTATAGGTAGCAATGTAAAAACAAATACTGCCATCTATTGTCTCGGAGTATGTTGACGGGTCCCGTACCGATCCATTATCTGGGATCTATTTGTTTTGACTTACTGTACAGGGTAACCAATCAGATGTTACTCTCGGTTGACGACCCGCAGTGACCCGCCTACTGACTTTGATGGGTCACACTGACAGATAAAATTAATTCATGATGTGGTGAAAGCGCCAAAAGTGCCAAAATTAAATAAATAGTGAAATAATTGTAAATGACACATGTAATTAATTAATAATGATTTTATTTCTAATGGTAGATACAATTCATGGCACATTTAATTAACGATATTTTTATTTCCCATTTTAAATAATTCATGACACATTTAAGTAATAATTTATCTTTATATTTCCCATTTTAAACAATTCATGACACATTTAATTAATTAATTATTGGTGTATTTATTTATTTAATTTTGGCACTCTTAGCCCTCCATATGGTACTGGCCATAATACAATATTTTTATGATGTTTGACATTTTTTTCCAAGGAGCCGATGAGAATTCATTAAAATTTCTACAAGATAAACTACTATTCTAGTTATATACAAACTATGTTGTTTTTAATAAAAAAAAATTTTTTCTCACAATACAGCAAAAGGAAAGCTGTTTATTTTTCAAACCCAACAGAATACAGTATAACAGACTTTCGCTGACTTTATTATGTGACTGAGCAGTAGTCTTAGGACTTTAAGGTAAACACGAGTTGCCTGTAGTAAGGAGAGGAGTTAGAAACACGCGTATTTCGATGTGGATTAACTTTTTAACTGTTAAGCCATACATACCGCGTTTTAAGAATTATATGCGGGACAAGATTGATTCTGTAGCGGCAGTCGGCAAGTCGTAATCTATCGTGACAAGATGGATTCTGTCGTTCGAACAGAAATGACATACACATGAGCAAATGTGCCAGTGTTAAATTAACACTGTATGGTGTCTATATGGGTCCACACTAGAGCCCGACCGACTTATCAGCAGGCCGATATTATCGGCCGATATTAGGCATTTTCCAAACTATCGGTATCGGCATTTATAATGGCCGATAAATGAATATTTCAAAAATAAAATAAAAACGGACGAAACACCCTTCAACCATGTCATGAGTGTTGGCGTTGTATAGTTTGTTCACCAGAGGGCACTCTACACCGTCCCTGTTGGCAACACTCGTGTATAACGCGCCACACATCCTGCAACCTGCTGATCCAGCCAGAGTCGGGCAGAGAGAACCAGTTATCCGCCAGTGAGATCATCGGTGAAGTGTGTTCATGGTGAGTTGGTCACGAGACATACATTGCTTGAATAACAATTAAAAGAACATCCCCATCAGTTCTCTTAACTCAAATAAGCATGACAAAATTCGTGACTATCATGTCCAGTTTTGCTGCTGTTAAATAAACCGAGAGTGAAGCGGAATTAGCTAGTAATTACGTTACGTTGTTACAGTGTAGTTGACTGACTGTCCTTTTAACTTTTGACAATGAGACTGAAGTATTTCTTTAATAGCGTGACAGTTATAGCAGTGAGATGTATCATCTCTCCTTGGCCTATTATATTGAAAATGTATGTTTTACAATTTGCAGTATGACGTTATCCATTGCTAAATTATGGCTCATCATAGACTAGCTAACCACAAAGCTAACTAATGCCACTATCAGTGGAAGACCGCTAACGTTAACATTAATGAGCTTGGAAACCACAACGAACTTATTCTGCCTAAATAAAGTAATGATTACTGTATTTATAACTAGCATATCTCTAGTTACAGTCCCTGCATTGTAAAATGTAAGTTAGACATTTGCGAGGAGTGAACATTTAGACATAGAGAAAAAGTATCAAACGTAGCTTGTGCATAAAAGTTAGCTTTTCTTTTACGTGTGTGAAATCCAATGACGCCAAGTGTGCGTTGCAGACTGTCATTCAGCCGCAGCATTAACGAGTCACATAATGGATTTAGATCGCTAAATAGTAGGTTGTTGTTGTTTTTGTGTTTTTGTTCAAAGGACTTTACGTTTCATATCTTAAGTTTGTATTTTTATACATTTTATTTAACAGAACTTTAATATATTTTGATGTTCCTCTGTTCTGTTGTGACAATAAAAGAAACAAGTTTCTTTTTAAAATGCATTATCATATTATGTTAGTTAAAACTCATAAATAACTACAAATAAATAATGTTAGGGAAATCTGTTAATGTTTTGTTGCACGTTTCTGAAATTTAAAAAAATATATATATATATATATATATATATATATATATATATATATATATATATTATGGCAAGCCAAACAGGAAATATTTAATCATCTTTGATATATATGGAATGAAACCCGATATATATGGAATGAAACCTGATATATATACAATGAAACTCGGAATATATGGAATGAAACCCGATATATATGGAATGAAACTCGGAATATATGGAATGAAAGTCGATATATATATAATGAAAGCCGATATATATGGAATGAAACCCGATATATATAAGGAATGAATGTCGATATATATATATAATGAAACTCGGAATAAATTGAATGAAAGCCGATATATATACAATGAAACTCGGAATATATGGAATGAAACCCGATATATATGGAATGAAACCTGATATATATACAATGAAACTCGGAATATATGGAATGAAACCCGATATATATGGAATGAAACCTGATATATATACAATGAAACTCGGAATATATGGAATGAAACCCGATATATATGGAATGAAACCTGATATATATACAATGAAACTCGGAATATATGGAATGAAACCCGATATATATGGAATGAAACCTGATATATATACAATGAAACTCGGAATATATGGAATGAAACCCGATATATATGGAATGAAACCTGATATATATACAATGAAACTCGGAATATATGGAATGAAACCCGATATATATGGAATGAAACCTGATATATATACAATGAAACTCGGAATATATGGAATGAAACCTGATATATATGGAATGAAACCTGATATATATACAATGAAACTCGGAATATATGGAATGAATGTCGATATATATACACAATGAAACCTGATATATATGGAATGAAAGCTGATATATATACAATGAAACCCGGAATATATGGAATGAAAGCTAATGGTATCGCCCTTGGTGAACAGATCGAGTGAACGCTGAAAACTGCCTAAAAAGTTTTTTTTTTTTTTTTTATTATCTTTGTCGTTTATATGATGAACAATTTCTATCTTTACACCGAATGTCTGTAAAATTTACATTTTGAAGAACTGCTGTTCGTACGCTAAAAGCTAAGATGATATTGAATGAAAAGTATGATATATATACAATGAACGTGAAATTACAGATAGGCACTGCTTTGGTCAACTTCGTTGGGTCTTCCACTTCAAGGCGCGCGATGAGGGAGGCGTATCATTGTGATGCCTGAAGTCTAAACATAGCAGAAAGAGCGCGAGCTGTAGTGCAGTGTCTTTTAAACAATGAAGGTTGTATAGAAACTGTTGCAAATGCATGCAGCAACAGCACTGTCATGCCCCGATCGTCCGCTCCTTCCGTGTGCCACGCCCCCTCGTTAAGCCCGTGTGGAATCCCCATGTGATCAGTTGTTTCTTGTTGTAGTCATTAGTCTTTTGTATTTGTCTGCATTAGGTATGTTTTCCCCAGTCCGGTCATTGACGTCAGTTCTTGGTTTTGTCTTTGTTTGTGGATGTATTTCATTCAAAATCATCTTAGCTTTTAGCGTACGAACAGCAGTTCTTCAAAATATAAATTTTACAGACATTCGGTGTAAAGACAGAAATTGTTCATCATATAAACGACAAAGATAATTAAAAAAAAAAAAAAAAACTTTTTAGGCAGTTTTCAGCGTTCACTCGATCTGTTCACCGAGGGCGATACCATTAGCTTTCATTCCATATATTCCGAGTTTCATTGTATATATATCAGGTTTCATTCCACATATATCGGGTTTCATTCCATATATTCCGAGTTTCATTGTATATATATCAGGTTTCATTCCATATATATCGGCTTTCATTATATATATCGACTTTCATTCCATATATTCCGAGTTTCATTCCATATATATCGGGTTTCATTCCATATATTCCGAGTTTCATTGTATATATATCAGGTTTCATTCCATATATATCGGGTTTCATTCCATATATTCCGAGTTTCATTGTATATATATCAGGTTTCATTCCATATATTCCGAGTTTCATTGTATATATATCAGGTTTCATTCCATATATATCGGGTTTCATTCCATATATTCCGAGTTTCATTGTATATATATCAGGTTTCATTCCATATATATCGGGTTTCATTCCATATATTCCGAGTTTCATTGTATATATATCAGGTTTCATTCCATATATATCGGGTTTCATTCCATATATTCCGAGTTTCATTGTATATATATCGGCTTTCATTCAATTTATTCCTAGTTTCATTATATATATATCGACATTCATTCCTTATATATATATCGGGTTTCATTCCATATATATCGGCTTTCATTATATATATATCGACTTTCATTCCATATATTCCGAGTTTCATTCCATATATATCGGGTTTCATTCCATATATTCCGAGTTTCATTGTATATATATCAGGTTTCATTCCATATATATCAGGTTTCATTCCATATATATCAAAGATGATTAAATATTTCCTGTTTGGCTTGCCATAATATATATATATATATATATATATATATATATATATCGGCCTTCAAAATCCTTTATCGGTCGGGCTCTAGTCCACACCATTCAGTGTTACCTTTAACACTTTACAGTCTGCGGTGAGTGTTGTTTTTATAGTGTTAATGAGTATTGACTCTTATAGTTTTCAATTTACAACCTAGAGTGTTAGGACAATGTGTCTCCACCTCTTCCCAAATTGCAAGCCCATATGGGTGGCACACAAGTACAAAATGGGTAGCCCATATCTGCCCCATTTTAATGTAATCTCATTTGAACTCATTTGGCATTCAGCTGCTTTACTAAACCACATAATAAGAAAGACTCAGACCAACATAGCCATTTCTTTTTTTTATATACTGTATATATACAAGTTTAATTTCAGTTCAGCTTTTGATACCCAAGAAACTGTGCTCATGTAAGTAGAAAGGCATTGGAAAAACTGTTGTTATAAATGTGTTTATTTAAGTATGTGTTTGATTGAAGAAACTTGTCAGGATTAGTAAGTACCAGTCAAGCTCTCCTGATAACTGCCTGTATATAAAAGAGAGTGATGTATGGCACCAATCACCAAACACAGATTATGAAATTAGACTGTGTTACACAGCATAATATAATTTAGCAGGGCTGAGAAAAGGTGAGAGCTATCTTAATGACTTAAGGAGTGTATTTCCCCTAAAGCAGATATAATGGGTGGTTCCTTATTGCTTTTAGACCACAACTTGGGATCAAAGAACAAATCAAATAACTTTGCTCATTTAATATTCAGATTTTCATTAAGCTTCATTTTTAGAAACCCATCACGATCGGGTATGGTATGACTCTGAAATTAGTCTTTACCACTTTTTTTTTTTTTTCTTTTTTAATTATTTTTTGTTCCCGGACATTTTTCAAAAGGAATTGCAAATTGCTTTTGCAATTGCATTTTCCATATGTGGATGCCTAAAGTGTGCAATTGCAAATTTTGCATTAATGTTTGTTTTTACTTTACTTCCACACCCCTCTTGGTCGTTGACTGCGAGTGACGTCACTCCCCATACAATCACGCCCCACAGTATAGACCCACCCCTGACCCTTGTAAGACATGGGAAATGCAATTGCAAATGGACTTTGCTTTTTCATTTGAAATGTGGCAGTCAGTGTTCGTTTGCGAAAGTGAAAAAGCAAACGTTAATGCAAAATTTGCAATTGCATTTGAATTATGTCACACTTTATGCGTCCACATATGGAAAATGCAATTGCAAATGCATTTTGCAATTCTTTTTGAAAAATGTCCGGGATTTCCCTCCATACTGAGTAGTGCAGTTCTTATGTGTGCACATCCCCAAAGCCTTCTGAATTGAAAAGGTACATATGGCCTTAGACTTAGAAAAGAAACAAAATAATTGTTTTTCATGCTTTCTCTAGTTAAGCTATAGAGGCTTAACCATCTAGCCTAGTCACTGGGGAGCATTCAATTCAATTCAATTCAATTTTATTTATATAGCGCATTATCACAACATTACATTGTCTCAATGCGCTTTACATTTCTGCCACGTAAGGACCCCCCAGTGAGTAAGCCAAAGGCAGCGGTGGCAAGGAAAAACTACCTAAGAGGAAGAAACCTTGGGAGGAACCAGACGCAAAGGGGGAGCCCATCCTCCAGGGACCGGCAGATGAGTCAAACAAACAAGATGATATGACTAAGCTAATACAGGAGTTGAAATATATGGCATGCAAGAGCCATTTCTGTGGTTTTTGTTCTCTTGCCCTATTCGTCACAATTGCGGTGGATTTAAAAAAAAAAAAAACTTTTAAGTCAAAAAAAGTAGTGTGTCATGTTATGCAAATATACATCCAACACCATTGATCTACAAGGGAGTGGGCAGTATCAGAAGCTGCACAGAAAAGACTATCACAACTGTCCTAACACTTTTCCACATATGTTAACCATCCATGGGCAGGACCAGCAATCAAATGCATCCCCATCCTATTAAAATATATACCACTTAGAAGACACATCCAGTACGTCCCCAAGAGCTTTACTCAGACTTAACACAAACATACTAAGAAACCACAGATCACTAACCTCCAAGATCAGTCAGAACTGAGCCAGCAAATCTTCAACATAAAATGAGAAAAAACTGTAACGTCCTTTTTGGTCAGAGTCTTTCTCATGACGGTGGGTAAATCTGGGATGGCTTTTCTGATCCTCATGACTTCTTCTGCGCATATTAAATTGGGGCAGATGTGTGGAGTTGGAGACTCATTGACTTAACACACTATGGTGTAAATTGAACACTATTAGAGTTCATAAAGTTTAACACTGTAAAACCAACACTCACTGCACACTGTACAGTGTTAAAGGTAACACTGAATGGTGTGGACACATATAGACACCATGCAGTGTTAATTTAACACTGGCACATTTGCTGTGTAGCCTACAGTTTGTACGGTTTTCAGTCCTATTTGTTTAACAAACTCACATTTTCCAAACAACCCTCAAAAGCTGCAGGTTTAGAGACAATTGTGAAAATGAAAGTACAAAGTTCAAAGCATTTTAAATAGTCACATATAATAGTTCAGATAATTGGCCACACCATAGTTCATGAATTATTTTATAAGTTGCTTTTCGTTTGTGTTAATTAGAATTAGGCTCTGCAGTAATGGATTTTGTCAACATCAGTTTTACTTTACAAGGAAAAATATAAGGTCGATTGATATTTATTCGTTTAAGAATTTCTATAATAAGCAATTATATCAATACAAATGCTGAAATCTTTCTTAAAATTTACATGGTTAGGAAGTTCCCTGAGAAGTTTGGTAAATATCAGTTCCATCCACAGACTTTTCAAAAAAGATTGTTTAGCAGGACGAGTTATGGGGGTTTCTTACATTTTGCACGATCTTGAAATATACAGATATTTGTTTGAAAAACTCACCTTTTCCAAACGACCTTTGACTGTAGCAGTACTCTGTAGACAGTTGTGGAAGTGAAAGTAGAAGTTCAAAAGCATTTTATATATTCACACGGAGAGCGATGGTTAAAGGTAAAATATAAGTACGTTTGGGATTTATCAGTTGTATAATTGCTAGACTAAGTTCTTATATTAATACAGATTTTAAAATCCTTCTACACATCTACATGATTTCCCTTGATATAATATTATTCAAGAACAGCAGAAAAATACCTCAAATGTTTTTAAAAACAGGAAAAAAACTTTTCACACGCGGGCAAAATTAAGGAGTTATAAAGTTATACGATATATGGGCCTATTTGTTTAACAAACTCACCTTTTCCAAATGAGCCTTGAAAGCTGCAGCTTTACAGACAATTGTGAAAATGAAAGCAGTTCAAAGTGTTTTATATACTCACAGATAACGGTGGCCACACCACTGTTCATGAATATTTAATATTGCAGCAATTCTCATTTCAGGGTTGCCATTAAATTATTGATTTAAAATGCTATGGTAATGCCTAATATAAACAGAAAAGCAGTTACACTTTATCAAATAAATTGCTTAAAAGCAAATCAACTGTGAAATCTTTTTTTGTAGCTGATAATTTAAAAACTGGTTTGTGTAAACTATAATTTGGCTCCCAGATAATGAATTTGCCAACGTCAGTTTTCCTACGACCTTCGACCGCCACAGTACTTTGCAGGTTGTGAAAGTGAAAGTAGAATTTCAAAATCATTTTATATAGTCACATGGATAACGGTGGTAAAAGGTAAAACATAAGGACTAAATGAAGGAGTTATGTGGTTTACTAGCCTACACTCTGTACGGTATATATTCAATTCCATTTATTTTTATATAACGTAATTCACAACAGTCTCTCCCCAAGGTGCTTTACATCAGTGTGTTGTGATACATTAATATACACACAATAATGCAGAACGGGAAAAAGGGAGGAAAGAAATTAAATAAAGAAAGGAATGGAGGGGAGGAACCAAAAAGTAGGAGAAAAAAAACTTCTGGGGGTCCAAGGTCAGCTGGCTGTTCAACCCCCCTGGGCATGATAACATTACTGAAAACAGAAAAGAATGGACTTGCTTGCTAAATGCAAGATGTAAGCTGGATCAAGACAAAGTCCACCAATGACTCTGTTATCAATGTTGGCTTGAGTAAGGTGGCCAAAGTCCTTCAATGTTTTCCATACTGGCCTGTGTAGGGGGACAGACTGAAGGCTGCACCCACGATGTTACAGTTTATAAGTCACCAACAATATTTGCATTGCGGGAAAGTAAGAACTTCATTTATTTTAGTACATCCTGTACTTATACATATGACAATAAATCTTGAACCATTGTCCTATGCGCAATCGCTTAAAGAAGAAGTTGGGGCAGTTTTACAATGTAAAAACTGTTATTTCCACTCTAGGATCACACACACACACACACACACTGACGTGCCGGTTAGCAAAAGGGGGGTAGTTTACCCTCTTCCCCTCCCTTCCCTGTCAAAAAATTTCTGATCATACTTGCAGACACATTGACAAAATGTTTTATTGGAGGAGCAGTGGATTACAGGGGATGCCTGTTTTAGCACCCCGCCACCAGAAAAAGCATCCCCTGTTAAATCTGGCTATACTGCATCTACACTGGTGAAGCTTGCAGAGGTTAGTCATGGTAGTCTCAAATGAAAATTTCAGCACAGTGCTGCCAAAATCGTAACATCCCTCATTCTAGTTTGATTTTCTCCTGCGTTTGTCAGGTGTATTTTTTGTGGGGGGGGGGACTTGTACTGTGAAGGGTAGCAGCTTTGGTGATGGCCCAGTTTGATCTTGCTGAAGTCAGCCTCTTTCCTACACAGGAGCAATTCAACTTGTGCCATAAAGACGACCTGCTGGCCATAGCAGGCTTCTTTAACAGCTCAGTCCCTTGTGATGCATCCAAAAGTGTGATCCAAAGGGTCCTTCAGGAGGGGGTAGTCCGGCTGGGAATCCTGCCAGAGACAGATGGTTCCCTGAGTGTTGCACCTAGCCTGACCTGGAAGTCTGCCACAGATTTATGGCTCCGCATGGATCCTGGTAGTTCCGACTCGTCTAAGGAGGATACTCTCCTTATCATTTGGCTTCGGCACCTCTAAATAATCAAGTTTGAGCATAGCCTATGATAAGCGTCTGAAATATGCAAAATTTAGGGAAAAAAATAGATCGTGTTTCAGGCAAAAAAATTAGAGATGTGACTGAAAATTACAAATATGTATTGATCTAGATGCATAACATATTGGTTAAAATATTGATATATGGTGATATTCCTTAAAAATCAAGATATCTGAAATGGCTTGATGTGTCAATTTTAGTCGATATTTAAACTTTCAAAATTAGCACCACCAGAGCAAAATACATAACTACTACAATGATGGAGATGACTACATTGGAGAATCAGCCATCCGTAGTGGAGGACATACATTCTTAGTAGAGGTCACAAATTACCAGCCCTCAATATGATTATAATTCATTATTAAATCTGGCCAGCAGATTGATCTTTTATGTTCCACACAATAAAAAACTATGATCGGTCATTTTGATGATTTGCACCAGCAAGCGTGGAAAGCTTCATTACCGGCAGCTAAAGAGTTAATATGCAACTGTGGAGGGTTAGCTAAATATGTACTACTAAGCCCCCCCCCACCGCACAAACTGGACTCCATCATCCCCCTTGAAATATTTTTCGTCCACTATGGATGACAAGCAGGTTGTGTAAATTTTGGTCTTTATACTGCTGGCCACTGCCTGAGTTCACAGTCTGCTGTTTGAACACATGAACACTGCTACACCATGACTGGTAGGAGTGCTAGAAATATATAGGGCTCTATTTTGATGATCGAATGCAAAGCATACAGCGCAAAGTGGAACTAACAGTTATGGGCGTGTCCAAACCATTTTGCTATTTTGCCAGCAGACAAAAAGACTTTGCGGCAGCCCAAGAAACAAAAAGGTTATTCTAACTCTTTTATTTATCGAGTGGCTCGATACCACAATTTTGACTTCGGTACGATACTAGGATCTAATACCTTGGTATCGATACCATATATAAAAAAACAGGAGACAGGCAAATATAGGTGAATTGAAAACAGTTTTATTAAACACAGTGCATGAAACTCTATGAACAACTGTGCAAAGAAATTCTTACAAAAAAATAATAAAAACTACAATTTTGATTTTAGAAGAAACAAAACTGAAGAGATCTAATTAAAATAAAGTAATCTCTTAATATATTTTCAGTCTTTATCACAAAGAAAATGTGAATGCAACCAGAATGCAACAACAACAACAAAAAACCCTACAGAGTAGGATTACTAAAAATAATAATACTGATTTCTTTAAAATAAAAGTCTAAATTAAATCAGTTGAAACTCACCTGTTGTTCTCTTAACGTCTTGAACAAATCAGGAAGGGCAAGTGACAAATGCTTGCTAAGGTTTGATGTGTTGCCTCCCTTGGCAGCACATGATTTATAGCAGCGCTTGCAGACTGGTGCATTGAGGTCTGTGGGTTCACCCTTTTCATCACTTTTGTAGGCAAAGTAATGCCATATTTCACTTCTACCACTCTCGTTATTTATTAATTTCGGACGTGTAGAGCGCGTTTCATCTGTGTGATCCATCGCCATTTGTCTGTTTTCACGCTTGCCAGTTTTGCGCCAGTTTGCGCAACACTGCCGCATAGTGGTGAAAATCGGAACAGCGGATGAAATACCGAACTGAGCAAACTTTTGATATTGTACCGTTTGAAAAATAATAAATACCAGTATTTTCACAGTACCGGTATACCGCACATCCCTACCAGGACCACACCCCTAAATACATTGAAGCAACTGCCACGTGATTGGTTGATTAGATAATTGCATTAATGAGAAATTGAACAGGTGTTCCTAATAATCCTTTAGGTGAGTGTATATGTAAATACAAAAAACAACAACAAAACATGCGCCACCTATGTAATGTTAATTTAACATTACATTAGCCTACTACTAACCTGCGGAAAGCCTGCTGTCGGCATCATAATCGGTGGACTCCTTTTTGCTACGGTTGGTATGACTGGGGCTGGGGTTATCCACACCGATAGTGCCAGCTGTTGTCCACAAGCTGTCAAACATAGTGCATCCCTCTGCTTTTAAATTTATTCCGTGTGCCCTCAAATATTTAATCAGATTTGACGTGTTTCCCCCTTTACACGCAACTGCTGTAAAACATTTGCTGCACGTCGTGGTGTCAGAATCCTTTTTTTTTAAATATAGCCACACTTTCGACCGTTTAATTTTAGGCATTTTAAGTAAGGGATAATGTACAGGCAGCCGGTAGTTATCGCAGAAATAAGCCCCGACAGTGTGATCAGGACCCGACGCGAAGCGGAGGCTATATTTAAAAAAAAAAAGGATTCTGACATTTGAAACATTTTATTGGCATATTTGTTTTAAAATAACATTTTTATCTTTCCGCGAAACAATATAGTACCACGTCACTATGCGTTATTACTTTGGAGCGGTTATTATTTGAAAATAACGAACCTGCAAATGTCTCAACTGACCAATCAGAATCAAGCATTCCAGAGAGCCGTGTAATAACGAAAGTTATTTAATTTAGCAAGCTAAGATAGCGGTAGACCACCTGCTGCCGTCAGAGCAAGTGTAACGTTAGTTGCTGCATTCACGCGCATCTCGGATGGTCTCATTTCCTGATGATGTCACGTGTGTGTTGATGAATCTGATGCTTATTACAACTGTGTCATCATAGCTCCAGAGAACAAATATTTCAATCGACAGTTCAGGCATCTAAGCGGCACCGAAATAAGGCACCGAAATTCGCGTTCTGTTTCGGTCCGGTACATACCGGTTATATTGGATTTCGGTACCCAACCCTAGTCTCGACTCTATTTGGTCTCGGCCTTGTCTTGGTCTCGGTCTTGTCTTGGTCTCAGACATAGCGGTCTCGATGGGATGGGGAAAAAAAGAGAAAACAGCACATCCTCACAGAACAGTATCATTATTTATTACACGCCTCAATTCAAATGCAACCAGTCAGATGCATCTACTTTAAAAATGTTACATTGTATATAGTTTCTCAATGGACACTGCCAGTGCTTCACAGTCCACACACTTCATACACATCGCATGATAGCGAAGTTGGCAAAGAAATGTTCAAAAACGTCACCACGCGTCACCATGTCACATGGTACAAAATCCTCGCGAGAGCAAGACGACTTGAGACAGACCGTGCAGCACAAACTGGAACCGCCTCCATGACGACACAACTTTGCCCTTATTGGCTGAAGAGTTTAGTCACACGCATGATGTTTGTATCCCAGGAAGTTCCAATGCGTTATCTGCTATTTCTCCCGAAAAGCACATAAAGCAGTGAGAACTGGTTTCAGTTCATTTACCTGGTAAAATAAAGTTTAAATAAATTACATAAATGCTCTAACAGTACACGTAAGTTAGTGGTTTATTTATTGTTAGTTACTGTAATGTGCTGCTTTATTTGTTTAATCGTCCAATCTGTGAAGAAGACATGCAGGTGATATTTGTATAGATTTATCTACACCAGGGTTAAACAACTACCTGGGAGAACTGAAAACACGGCCTGGATTTGGAATCAAGGTCCAGAGTTGAAGTACCCTGATCTACACCCTTCTGGCAGTGCTGCCATTGCAGTCAGGTCTCACAGACTACGAGGAGTAGAAGTTGTCCGACTTGGCTGCAGTCAGTTTATACCCCTGCAGCCACTGGCAGATAGCGTTCCACGTTGCGTCAGCTGCAGACAGACCTAAGCCCAAGTCGAACGCACCCATCGCTTCTTTAAGGGAGGATGGGCAAAATTACAACGTCTTCGGTGATTGGCTGTTGTGCTGGCGTTCAGTAAACCTCTGCTCGTTAGGCGATCGAGTTGTCTGTCTCAGCGCATTCTCTAAAACGGAGCAAATTTGGTAGATCGAGGTAACTTGGTGAAACTAATTGTGGAGAACCCAATTTAAGGCGAAATTTATATAATATCAAGCAACAACAGGCAAGTCTAGTAATGGAGGCTGCAACAATGAAACTAAACCTTTCATATTGGGATCTTCGTTTTAGGTGAGACACTTTATTTCACATTAAAGCTTAATGTTAACAAGCATGTTTGCATCAAGAGCTTCACAGCATATCAAAGTACATGAAGACAGAGCAGAAGGCTAAACAGCTGAAGATTTAACGCAACCCTGTCCACAGTATATGGGTTATATTTATATAATGAGGATCTTTCCTCTGCCTGTCCAGTGTCCTGATGGAGAGAGCAGGCTCACCTGTACCCAGCTGTGTTTCCATGAAGAGTGACTGGTCAATGGACAAACCAATCCGCTTCAGAGAAAGACCTTTTCCTACAGATCAAAGGTAAATATACATTAAAACATTGTTTAAAACACTCAGACTCTCAGTCAAAAGACATACAGGCAAACACAAGCTACAAGAAAAGGGAACCACGAGAGGTCAAAAGTAGGGATGTTAACCGATGACCGTTTGACCGGTGGTTGACCGTATCAACGTTAACCGGTCAAAGTTGTCGGTAGTCGGTTAAAAAAAAAAAGTGATATCTAAATTAGGCTATTATAGACAGTGGACTATACGCTACTACAGTTAGCCATCTCATTCCTCATCTTTTTGTGTTAAGTGAACAAATTATCCCTCACACTCAATTTTTCATAACTCGCCTGTTTGTACTTAATAAACCAATAAAAACATTTTGCGCGAGGTCACAGCGTTTGTGTTCGCACGCTCACAAGGTTTGCGAAATTTAACTTTAACTTGTTTTTCGTTAATTTATTTTCCAAGAATAACTAATGGCCAAATCGTTGTGTTATGTTTTAATAATTAGCACCCTTAACACCTGTCTGTGAGCTGTTTGTTGGCTACAGTATTCTCATTCATAGATTCTAATAATTTTTCGTTTATTTAATGTTATTCTTAAGAATAGCTGTAGGTTTTTGTCTGTTATGGTTTAGGAGATGTTGCCCTTAACAGAAGTTGACACTTGTCTTTTTGAAAAATAAAAAAATAATATTAATTATACAACAGAGTTGTCCTGTCCGTTATTAGAAGGCACACAGTGAGTTAGACCTGCCTTGGCTGGTGCGTCTTTTACGCATTCTGAAGGTGCCTGTTTTATCCATTGGTTTTATCATGTTGCAGTCTATTAGGCAACATTCCGCATAAGATGGGCTTAGATTTGGAAATACATTACATCTACATTTCAGTGGTAACCGATAAGGTGATGATGATCATCATCTTTCTTTATTATGGTTAGCACTACCTCAACTAAAGCAGCGTCTCTTCGGAGCTGTCATTTCCTTAAATGAGCCGTGGCAATGTTTGAAATGAGCTTCTAACCTAGACAAACGCCTTTATTTTCAAAGCGATCACCTTGTACCCAAACCATTTGAAACTAAGGAGCCATTTGTCCTACAATTACATACAACAAGCTCTTCGGCGCCGCGTTTGCGGGACTCATGTTTCGCGGTGTAGGGGATTTTAAAAAAGTGACGTGAGTGGCAGTGTGTGTGTGTGTGTGCGGGAGGCAGAGCGGCAGAGAGATGCGACAGAGTTGCGAAATTGCAGGCGCGGCTCGAAATGGCTGTTATTTCAAATAGCGTACCATATTTTAAACTAATCGGTTAACCGGTTTCAACCGGCTACTGAGGCTCGGTGGTCGGTCAAGAAATTTTTTAGTTTTCGCCATCCCTAGTCAAAAGGCCACAACAACAAAACACAGGGGAACACTAGTAAAGAGCAGCAACCCAGGGAGCAGAACTAAGGGGAAAATAACTACACAGGAATCCAATACACACAGGAACAAAGCACAGGATCAACAGCATGTGATACAATGACCACAAAAAGGCAATCGAGTTGTCTGTCTCAGCGCATTCTCTAAAACGGAGCAAATTTGGTTGATCGAGTTTTATAGTCTGTGTGTATCGTGATCGTCCTTATTTTTTATCGATAAAAAATTGAGATCGTTTTATCGCCCAGCACTAATAGCATAGTTATAATTCAATTAAATTAGGTATTTTACATTCATTAGAAAGCACGGTCTTGGAGGTGCAAGTCAATCTGGAGGCTCATTCTCTTCAATTCAAAGCAGAGGATCATTACATAGCCGTATTCATAGCTTACCCGAGGCCTCTGTCCCTGGTATAAGAGACTTAATATGAACATCTTTCTGGTACATCCCATCTCTTTCCCTTGACGAGGTCTGATAAAATGGTTATTGGAGAGGATTGCTGAGAATATTATTTTCCATCAGGCCTCGTACCTATGACAAATCTGGGAGATTTTAAATGAGAGACATATGGACATATGGACAATATAATTGAAAAGATAAAATGAATTTGATTTAACGAGTAATGACACTTTACAGCAATGCCTTTTTTCTCTACAGCTGATCTGAGTAATGTGATGTTGATTCTAGCCCTAGTCTGTTTTTGGTCTTGGCCTTGGTCTTAGTCTCGACCAGTCTTGGTCTTGGTCTCGCCTTAGTGTGTCTTGGTCTTGGACTTGGTCTTGGTACCCTCAAGTCTCGGCAGTGTCTTGGTCTTGATACCCTCCGGTCTCGGCAATGTCTTGGTCTTGGTTTAGGTGGTCTTGACTACAACACTACTTTGCCCTTATTGGCTGAAGATTTTAGTCACACGCGTGACGTTTGTATCCCAGGAAGTTCCAATGCGTTATCTGCTATTTCTCCCGAAAAGCACGTAAAGCAATGAGAACTGGTTTTCAGTTCATTTACCTGGTAAAATAAAGTTTAAATAAATTACATAAATGCTCTAACAGTACGGAAGTCTGTAGAGGACATGCATAAACTCTTTTTTTTTCTTTACATTACCTCGAGATCACGACTTATTTTTTTCGTGATCTCCATATAACCAAAGTCGTTATCTCGAGATCACAATTGACTTTTCCTCGTGATCTCAACATAACCAAAGTCGTTTTCTCGAGATCACGACTTATTTTTTTCTTGTGATCTCGACATAACCCATGTCACTTTCCCATGATCTCAAGGTTTAGTATTATTGTGACGCTTACTCCTCGTCAACTCACAGGTATATTACCTTTATACCTATCTCTGGGGTTCGTTCTGGCTTCGTGATTAATAAGGAGGCAGGCGATAGTTATTAAGATATACCCATATATTTACTCCCCTTATTACAGTACAAACTTTCCCGGCTCGCACTACACTTTTCCTCCTGCTTCCCCGCTCCCGCGCCAACAACCTCTCACTCTCCTCCGCCCCTCATCTCACCCTTCCGCTCCATCCGCCAGCTCAGAAAAGTAGACCCACTTCCCCATCAACATAACCAAATTATACTCTTACATATACTCTCCTACCCAAAAAGAAATGTCCTCATTTAAAAAAAAAAATAAAAACAAATAAAGAAAGAGAAGGGAGAGAACAGTGCCAAAGATGCACTCACAGAAGGGGACAAGAGTGATAAGGTGGCAACACAGTACTGGCAGTCCTAGGAACAACAGCCTAACAGGAATCAGCCAAAACAAAGGCCGTGGTGTCATTGCCCTGGGGTAAACTAAGGGTAAGGAACATCCGCCCATCGAGCAGAACCCCCAAACATAACGCCCAAAGCAGTCAGAGATACAACACAGGTCGGAGTGTTGAGTTCTGTCAATACAGCCGGAAGTCACGAAGATGGCTCGGCAGGCGGGTCTTCCGGCGAGGGAGAGTCAATGAGGACTGCGACGCAGGCGTCAGGTCCCTGGCCTCCGATGACACGTCTGATGCGCGCAGAGGCGGCGCAGGCACATCAGGCACAGGTTCCATTCCTGGGGCCAGTCCCGTGGGACATACCAGTGGCATCAGGCAAGGAGGTGGTAGTACCGGTGACAGGCTAAGGCCATGTGTGTCTGATGCAGCAGTTGGGGGAGAGTTTTGGGTCGTGGTACTGTCTGTTTGTGGAGGGGATGTAGGAAACTGAGGTGACTGAGGGTAGGGCAACGGCCACAAGGGGCAACGTAACCCCGAATCAACAGGTTGGCCGGGTGGCGTAAATGTAGCGAAAGGGTCAGCAGATGGAATGGAGTTGGGGCCGGTGTGATAAGGTTTGAGACGGTTGTAATGTAAAACCTTTGGTGTGCTATTCGGCTGAGAGGGGTTACGGATTTGGAAATTGACAGGGGGGAATCCATCCCTAACGGGTATGGCGCGTAACGCCACATAGGGCCCAACCCAGCGGGGCGCAAGCTTATTGCGACGGTGCGCCGGGTCGTCAACTAACACCAGATCACCCGTCTTGTATGGGACATATCTCAGGTGTCGGTCGTAGTGCTGCTGTTGAGAGGCCTGAGACTTATCCCTAAATGCCGAAGCTGCACGATAAGCCTGGTCCAAAGGGCGACAAAGAGAGGACACATATGCCGCAGGGGTACCAGGTGTGGCAGCGGTCAGAGGACTGTGTGTCCGAAACGCGTCAATAGGGACCCTCGCCTCTCGGCCATGAGCCAGATAAAACGGAGTAAAACCTGTGGACGAATGAGTTGTCGTGTTGTAGGCCAGCGCTACCTGGGGTAAATGTTCGTCCCAATCCCTACCGGAGTCAAAAAGGTACTTCGACAGCTCGTCCTTCAACACACGATTCTGGCGCTCCACTGCCCCATCACATTGTGCGTGATAAGGGGATGTCCGAAGTTTAGCGATGGACATTAAACCACAGAGGTGCTTTATAAGGTCCGATTCAAATTGACGGCCCTAGTCTGAATGTAAAGCTTCTGGGACCCCATGTTGGGGAAGGTAGTGGTCGAATATGCAACGAGCCACGGAAATTGCCGTTTGATGGCATACATTCAGGGCATACAGGTTGACAAACTTCGTGTAGAGATCAAGCATGACTAACACGTAGCGGTACCCTTTAGAGGACACTGGCAGCTCTGTTATGTCGGCGGCGACAATCTGAAATGGGTGGGCCGGAGAAATGGGGACGAGGGGAGCCTGCAAGCGAGGGACTGGGGAACGCCAGGACTGACAAGCCGCGCAGCACTGGCAGTGACGTGCCACGTCAGACGACATGTAAGGCCAATAGAAGGAACGCGTAACCTTGTCAACCGTTTTCGCATGACTGAAGTGACCGGACGCAGGGTGACCATGCACCATGTGCAGGACCTTGGGAACAAGAGATCTCGGTACAACCCCCTGATGGCAGACAGCACGCCTAGCTGAATGATAGAAATGCCGGCATAAAATGCCATCACACAGACAGAGACGTGAAAACTGTGACCACAGCTTCCTTAACGTTGGGGAGGCAGCCCGCAAACGCCACAGGGGGGGTCTCATGCCATTTTCCAACTAAGCAACCACAACCGCCAGATCTGGATCATCACATTGGTGCTTACCTAACTCCAGATCGCTGTGTATCTGCACCAAGCCCGCAGTGGTGTTCGGCAAGGCGCAACCCAGAAAAGTGGGCGTCGTGGTCACAATGGGCTCGACTAGTGTAGTCCCCGGCTGCAGTGTAGGAGAATCTGCAGAGGTTTGAGTGGTGACCGTAACGCTAGTCGGGCAAAAAGCATCTGGGAGTCAAGGTATGTCTGATGGGACCTCTGCAGGGCGGCGGGACATAGCATCGGCGTTAAGGTGCTTAGCACCCGCTCGATGGACGATGGTCCAATCATAAAGGTCAAGTTCCACAGCCCAGCACGCACGTCTACCCGTGGGGTCGTGGTCCAGAGGAAGCTTTTTGAGCCCAGCTAGCGGCTTATGATCCGTCACAACCTAGAACTCGATCTGAATATCAGAAGTCGAACCCGTGAATGCTGACCTAATATACACTCACCTAAAGGATTATTAGGAACACCTGTTCAATTTCTCATTAATGCAATTATCTAATCAACCAATCACATGGCAGTTGCTTCAATACATTTAGGGGTCTGCTCAGTTACTGGGATTTTCACGCACAACCATTTCTAGGGTTTACAAAGAATGGTGTGCAAAGGGAAAAACATCCAGTATGCGGAAGTCCTGTGGGCGAAAATGCCTTGTTGATGCTAGAGGTCAGAGGAAAATGGGCCGACTGACTCAAGCTGATAGAAGAGCAACTTTGACTGAAATAACCACTCGTTACAACCGAGGTATGCAGCAAAGCATTTGTGAAGCCACAACACGCACAACCTTGAGGCGGATGGGCTACAACAGCAGAAGACCCCACCGGGTACCATTCATCTCCACTACAAATAGGAAAAAGAGGCTACAATTTGCACAAGCTCACCAATATTGGACAGTTGAAGACCGGAAAAATGTTGCCTGGTCTGATGAGTCTCGATTTCTGTTGAGACATTCAAATGGTAGAGTCAGAATTTGGCGTAAACAGAATGAGAACATGGATCCATCATGCCTTGTTACCACTGTGCAGGCTGGTGGTGGTGGTGGTGTAATGGTGTGGAGGATGTTTTCTTGGCACACTTTAGGCCCCTTAGTGCCAATTGGGCATCGTTTAAATGCCACGGCCTACCTGAGCATTGTTTCTGACCATGTCCATCCCTTTATGACCACCATGTACCCATCCTCTGATGGCTACTTCCAGCAGGATAATGCACCATGTCACAAAGCTCGAATCATTTCAAATTGGTTTCTTGAACATGACAATGAGTTCACTGTACTACAATGGCCCCCACAGTCACCAGATCTCAACCCAATAGAGCATCTTTGGGATGTGGTGGAACGGGAGCTTCGTGCCCTGGATGTGCATCCCACAAATCTCCATCAACTGCAAGATGCTATCCTATCAATATGGGCCAACATTTCTAAAGAATGCTTTTAGCACCTTGTTGAATCAATGCCACGTAGAATTAAGGCAGTTCTGAAGGCGAAAGGGGGTCAAACACCGTATTAGTATGGTGTTCCTAATAATCCTTTAGGTGAGTGTAGATTGTACACGCCAGGAAATGAGTCATACTACAATGCACTTCTTACTTGAATGCCTTCTTCACCGACTGGACGATTAACCAAATAAAGCAGCGCAACATTACAGTAACTAACAATTAATAAACCACTAACTGACGTGTACTATTAGAGCATTTATGTCATTTATTTAAACTTTATTTTACCAGGTAAATTAACTGAAAACCAGTAACTCACTACTTTACGTGATATTCGGGAGAAATAGCAGATTACGCATCGGAACTGCCTGGGATACAAACGTCATGCATGTAACTAAACTCTTCAGCCAATAAGGGCAAAGGTGTGTTGTCACGGAGGCGGTTCCAGTTTGTGCAGCCGGGTGAGAGGTCGCAATGCATCTAACCATAATGCATTGCGTCAGGATCAGAATGCGTTGCTTTTATCCAGCGTTGTAAGCAATTCGAATGCACCCAATGTCCGGACTGGGGAAACAGAAACAGCTGATCACATGGGGATCCCACATGAGGTTAACGAGGGGGCGTGGCGCACGGAAGGAGCGGACGATCGAGGCAGGACAGGGGTAATGTTGGGATGCGATCTTTATCATTTTGGAGGCCATTAAGAAAAAAATGCTCTTCTTGTTTTATCCTGTTCATTTTGTGTTTAAATGCTAAAATATATATATATATATATATATATATATATATATATATATATATATATATATATATATATATATATATTTAGGTGTAATTTTGGGGGGCCAGGAACATTAATTGGTTTTCCATTATTTCTTATGGGAAAAATTCGATCAGAACTCGAACTTTTTAGGATTCGATCCGGAGTCCGGAACGGATTAAGTTCAAGAACCGAGGTGCCACTGTATTCCAGAGAATACCACCGTGGATGTTCTGCTTCTAAGCTTATCCGCGACTTCTATAAATTTATCCTGCAGAACAGCCCTCCTGCCCTTTCCTATGTTGTTGGTGCCAACATGCACCACGACCACTGGATCCACCCTGGTTGGGGCCAAAAGCCTGTCCACTCGATTCGGAAGGTCCTCTACCTGGGCACCAGGCAGGCATGACACCGTAGGGGACCCTCTATCACAGGTGCACACATAACTATCTACACCTCTGATAATTGAATCCCCTACTACCACAACCTCCCTCCTCCTGGGGGTAGGCGGCTCCTTGGTGCCCAAGGGCCCACCTGCCTCCCCAGTCTCTTCCGGCTCTAAAGCTGGAAGCACCTGAAAGCGGTTAGACACCGTCACTTCAGGTGATGCCGCCTCTGTGAATTGTGTACGTCTGTGTACGTGTGAATTTCTACGTCTACGACCTACGTTCACCCAGCTCTCTCAACCTACCTGTTCATCATTCTCCCCCCTCCCCGTTACGTACACACAGTCTCCCTAAAAGGCGTATTAGCTCTCTCCTTTAACTCATTGTTGTGTTGGATGAGAGCCAATTGCTCCTCGAGGTCGGGAACCTTGACCATGAGTGAGTCAACTAACCTACATCGCTCGCAGATGAAGTCCGACTGGACACAAGCATCCAGAAGGGCAAACATCTTGCAAACACAACACTGAGCTGGCCCCATAATTACTTTACTCACTATGACCTTTACCATCCTTTACTCCCAGCCCAGTATATTAATATAGCCTATTTAAACTTTTAGTTGATCTAATTAACGTATAGCTTAAACAGTAAAGTGCCGAGTACAATAAAACACTAAATTAACACTTGCATTAAAACAGAACTTTTTTTTTTAATTATCAGACAGCATCAGCAATAACAACCTTGGGAATTAAAATTTTAAAATAATCAAATCAACAATTACCTACCCAAGACTAACTTCCTACTGAACCATGTGGATTCAGGAAGGGCAGAGTGATACTGGCAGGTGCTTCTGAGTAAGACAGACATTGGTGTGCTGATTGCTTTGAGTTTGCTTATGAAACTGTGTCATCTGATAATGGCTTAATCCACACATTTCATTCCTAAATGTGACTAGTGACATTTCTGATGTTTCTAGATGTCCCTCTAACAGTGCTACTGACCAAAATGGACAAAGCATGTCCTCATGTGGAAAAGGACTTGAAGAACGTGTACCGCAGCTGCTACATAAAGGATCTGGTGAGTTTCAGGGTCTAACACTGGATTCTATCCAGTTTTTCTCCAAAGGCTGCATCAACTTATCAGTTCAGTATTGGTGGAAACCTGCAGCAGAGCACTCGACTGTGAAATTGGCCTGAATTGCTGTAGTAAAAATATGCAGCAGTATAAATGGGTGAAAGTTGACTATGGGTACAAGTTGACATCATCTACTGGACAGGTTACCAGTGGCAACAAAACACACCCAGACAAATGCAATGACCAAGTGAGAGAGAGCAGTTCACCTGGTGGAATGTTTGTAGACTGTAGGAGGAAACAGGATGAACAAGCAAACATCACACATGGAGCCAAAGCAAGGGGCTGTGGACCTTTGGTTTATTTTTTTACACTGGCTCACAAACCTTTATCTCTAGTATTTATTTTCTAAAGCAACATATTTCCTGGTAGCCAGATGACTCTGCAGGGAGCTCTGTGGCCTGACACCTCCACTCCATGTCTGTGCAGTTTGCCTGTTCCTCCTGTGACTGTGTGTGTTCCCACCCAAAGCTGAAAACATGCTTTTGGGGCATCTCTAAATTGCCCATAATGTGTGACTGTATGACCTAAAATGAGCCGGCATTCTGGCCTGGGTGTCTCTTTCCTCAGATCCTCTGTTTCCTGGGATAGACTCACCATCACCCTGTACTGAATGGGTGGTTATGGATGGATGGATGACAAATTTGTGTCTGACATTTAATTGCAGCTTTGGATCTTTGATTGTACATCTACATTTGGCAGCATCTACTAAAGACAGAATTATACTTCAGTATTGATTATCTCTGACACCAATATTGTGATACAGCAATTGAAGAAAATAAATTTGAAAACGATTGTGTATATGAACTGCACGTCTCTTTGCAGATCAAAAAAGCAAGTACATGTCTGGGCATTGCGGAGTCAAATGTGCTTCCGGTGAAGAATTACTCCCATGAGATTGAGCTGAATGTCACCTGTGACATCCTGCTCCTCAGTGCTATGAAGCAGATGCTCAACTTTGCTGATGACTACATAGAGAGTATTTATGAGAACCAACAGTAGAGAAATGTTATGTTAGTAGAGACATATGCCAACAACTCATTGTATTTGGGGACATCGGCAAATTCTGATAGTTAAGATGGTCAAGAGCTGCTGCCCAAGATTTTGTGACCTACACTGAAAAAAATGTTATGTTGAATTTACTTAATTTTATTACGTCAAGGGGTTGCACGAAATAAATTTATCTAAATCCAGATATATTTTTTAAGTTGAGTGAATTTATATTTTATAAGTTGAGTTTACTTATATTTTATACATTGAGTTTATTAATCTCTTTCAGTAATTTCAGATTAATTATATTCATAATTTTAGCTAAACTATTTTGAGCAGAATTTACTCAAATTAATTGTGCAACCAGATCAATTTAATCGTTTAATTTCTACATATTAAAATTAATTTTAATCCAATATTTTTTTTAATCTATTGTATCTTTCATTCATATTCAGACAAATAAAGCAAACCCAATATTTTCAACTCTAACTTTATTTTTGTGATCCAAGAGATATTTTTGCTCTCTCAAACAAGAATGGCAGTAATGTAACTCAGTAATCTCCCAAACAAGAGTCTCAGTAATGTAACTCAATAGTCACCATTTCTCAAATTGCTTTCTTATAACAAAATGCAGTAGTATCATCCATTAACATAAAATACATTGTACCATTCGTAACAAAAACAAAACAAATGAACCAGATTATCTGGAAGACAGCAAACACTGAGGAACTTGTGTGAGATTATATTAAACTGCAAACTTACATTGAGTCAATATTCCAAAACATCCTTAGTACAGCTTTAAATGTTCACAATAGTGGCTGTATACATATATATATATATATATATATATATATACACACACACACACACACACGCACACACACACACACACACACACACACACACACACACACACAGGAGAACTTTGGAGGAAAGCCTTTTACCACCCATTTGCAAGAGCACAACATATACAAATAACAAAATACCAGTACTATACAGAACAAAAAATACTATAGTACAAGAACTGTCCACAGCTGCAACACAGTGCACACTGAGGACCTGATGCTGAAATTACAAAAAACTGCAAACAGTTACATTCAAAAAATACTGTAATAGGAAAAAAAGAATGTTATATAACAAAATAGATTTTATGCTTGGCTGAGGTGAAAAAGTTGGTGTATCAATATGGATAAAATAATAAAATATAATAAAATGAATAAAATGAAACGTGACTTAAATGTCCACTGAAGCTTAAGCTCCTCTGAGAATAATAAAAATAGCGGCAAATGAATACATCACATCTGTGTGGAGCAATGAGGAGGCTGTAACATTCTTACATGAAACGAACAAGAAATGTCATAATTCCATGTTTTACACATGGTTATCCATCGTTTGAACTTTGACTGGAGCTCTTTTAATGACGTCATCTCATTGTGTCCTCTTCTTATGCAATGCCTTAATGGCGCAGACGTCACCAACTCTTTATCTCAAAGCGCTTAACTTCTAATATTCATATGGCGTTAATGGATGGATGGATACATTTTGTGCTGAGTGTGGATAGAAACCTGGCTTATTTCCAGGATTGCAATTTTTATTTCAGGTGAATATTCGAATAAATCCAATGACAACTTTAAATGTTCACACCAGTGGCTATGTATTACAGTCCACCACTCACTTTGTTTTCAGTTTGAAACATCTTCTAGGGCTGCATTTTACATCATACTAAATGTTTTCTATCGCCTCCCAAACCAGATTTAAAAATGCAGCTTAGCGGCGTTCACATGAGCAACTGAAGAAATCCTACAGTCCAGCAATGATTTTGTTCTTTAGTCCAAGGACTTTGGGGGAAAGCCTTTCTCCATCCATTTTCAAGAGCACTTTTTGAATGAATTCATAGGAGTATTTCAGCTCTTTGGGGTAAGCCATTTTCAATACATAGATGACTCCCAGCATCATTGCACATGCTTGGGCTACAGATCCAATGTTGTCCAGAATGATTTCTCCTTCAACATAAATGCCAATGTCATCATGTGCTCCAATTTCTCCACCCTCCTTGTTGATGACATATACGCCCATGGTGGAATTCTGCAGGTCTCTCTGGATGTCATCTCCTTCAATGTCCTGTATATTTGTAGAATATAAGAAAAACATGAATTTATGTAATAGATTTTAAAGACCTGAAAATTCAAAATTTCTTTATATTTACAATATATAATTACACTGGTCAGTAAAACTATTGAAAATATTTTTGTCAGTTTAATAAAGAGCGCTTTTCTCAAAAGAGTGCAGTGTTTCCTAGACAAGGAAAGCATAACCGTGGGGGGACAATCGTGCTTGGGCACGGTACAAGGCAACCAAGCCTAGTGTGAGTACGCCCTAAGAGTAACAGTGTATCAGTGGCAGATTTACTTTGCACTGCTGTTAGTAATTACTGTTATAGAAAGAACAAATACACACATGCACGCCTAGCAGGAAGCTAGACATGAAGAAAATGTCTGTGTGTACTGGTACTTTTATAGCAGCACTTCTCTATGAATTATATGATCATAAAGTACCAGCGTTGAGATCCCCCCATAAATAAAGAACAAAATGTATACCACAAAGTTACAGAACATTTTTAGCTTTCTCCGTAGCAGCAACGCTGTGATCAGTATAGCTGTTAAGATGCATGTTAAATGCACTTACCAAAACAATATGAGCTCCCCAAAGAATTAGGCTTTGGTCCACATCACACCAAGACAATCAGATATGAGAAAAACCTGCAACAGAAATAAAAATGAGCAGGGATTAAAAAGATAAATTGTAAGCATGTTGAGGAAAAAAGTAATTGTCCAATAATCACAAACTTGTGTCAGCACAAAACATGTTAAAGCCCACGACTCAAATCAGATCACTACAAACTAATTTGTGTCCAAGTCCAAATTGTAATAATACCTTATTACTATAAAAAAATATCCAACAAATGGCAGATTAAGAGGGTGGAAGTGGACAGACAGACATGGACTTCATTTTCAGGAAAGATTATTTTAAATATCAACTTATTTATTCACAGCGGGACTATTTTCTTGCAAGTGTGTTATTCCTCTTATAAATTACTTAAGAGCATTTACAAATTACATCAGAAAATAATGCTTTCAAAGCTTTAGATGCTCTAAGCATACAGACAGGAAATTATATGAAACAAGAGGGGTATATTGAAGTTTCTGGAAATTGTGTGAATTAAGTACAAAACAGATTTGGTTTCTTAAATTAACTACCATTGTTTGTACAACAATGCATGAAATATAAACACCTGTACAATGTTTTAGAATAAATAATTGTGTAAGGTTATTTACATTGTGTCAGATCATATTATATGGCGATTTTTTATAAACTGTTTGTGAAATCAGAAACAGAAAAATCTCTTCACAATGCAGTTCACAAGCCTACAACTACTAAGTACATTGTGAGATATTATAACTGAGTCAACAAGTCAAGACCCCTGCCAGCTCTTAGTTTTGTAAATTTAATTATTTTTTTTTTAATTTAATAAAAATTTTTTTTTTTTCTTCCTTCATGCCATATCACTAACTCTATTAGTACAGTATTTATATTTTTCATGTTCCACTTCTATACTAAAAGTATTAGTTTGAAATTGGGAGCAATAAATGCAGTGCCAACATAATTGGTCTTTGTGTTTAGAGCAGAAACAAAGTTGAACAACATCAACCTGCTAGCTAAACCCACATTCTTATCCCTGTCGTCTTCTGCCTTCCACATCAGGTTAACTGGTCTTTCACTGGACTATCGGCTGTGGTCGTACTAGCTGGTCCTCTCGTGTCATCTGCAAATCTCCTGCTATTTAGTTATGAAACATTTGCATGCTTCTACTACATGTACTTTCAGCCCCACCTTTACGTTTTAAGCTCTGATAAGGCGAGTCGGATACCGTCCACGAGAACTGCTACCCATGCCGCTACCACGAAAGAGAAGCTTGTTTTTTTTCCTACCCACATTCCGCGAAGACCTGCCTCTGATTGGCTAGTGTTCGTTGCATTGGTTGGTTAGGTTTGCGCAAGTGGAGTGACAGGCCTTGAAAATGTCACGATCGGTCGGAGCCAGTCAGTGGCAGAGTAGGGGCGGGTCTACGGGTGTGAAAAAAATACAAACTTTTAAAGAAACGGTAAATTCAGGCACCCAACGTTACCTAGGCCTGCCATTATGATTATGTAGAAACATAAATTCCTGCCGTCAGTGCACATTAACCACCTTTTACCAACATGATTTCACAGGTGTATTTTGTCCTAATGTTAACACATTGACAAGATTAGAAAACATGCTTACAGCCAGTCAGGAATAACGTTAATGTAATGTTAGGCTTGGCCAGTCTAACGTAATGTACAAGCCTAGACAGCAAGGAAGGTGCTGCTACAATTAACGTTAACATTCGTAAAACTTTTTTGCGCTTAATCGGCTTCCACAAACTAATAAATAACTCAAGACAAACACTGAATTCACCAAGCATTTAACACTTAAGCTAAGTTAACTTACTAACCTTACACAACTCACGTGATTAAGCTAGTCGCTGAAACCTTAGCTAATGTAATTTAAATAAAAACACACAAACTTAGCATTAGCTAAACACATTTTTTTTCTATAAAATGTTTAAACGTGTAAACAGAACCCTGTTTAAGTAACAAATATAACACACCAATGATTATATATTGCTTACTTACCGAAAATGCAGAGCTGGATGCAGCATTCAAACGAGTGCATCACGTTCAATTCCCCCGCCTTGGCGCCTTCAGAAAAAAAATGTGTCTGCACATGCGCAGACCTTACAGTATATGGAAATTAAATGAAACGTATTTTTTTCTAATTACTTTTAATTGAATGAAATTAACTTGTTTTAAACAAGGGCAGTGAATTTGAAAATTAATAATAAAAAATAAGTAGGATTAAATAACACATTAAAATCACTGAAATTAACCAGATAAAAACATGTAACATTTACAAGGGGTCAGAATCATTTTTTTCAGTGTACAGTCTATAGTTACAAGCATATATATATATATGAAAATTACCTGGTGATTACAGCATTTGTCAGTGTCTGGTTTGGTTAACCATGGTTTTCAGTTTTTTACATCTATATTTTGAGTTTAGTATTCTTCAGTGTCTCTGTCGGTTTGATTACTAGACTGTGGGTTTGGAAATGATCCATTAAAATGAATTAAAATGATCTCACATTCAAATTCTCCACTACTGGAATTTTTTAACAAAGGATGTGTTACATGAATGTTCTTTAGAAGATCTTATCAAAGTGTTTAGCTTGGTAGTTTAAATGTACTTTGGCTTTTCTACACAGACTGCTACCTGATTGGGGTAATTCTTATGCAATATGTCAGGAATTTGACTGAGATGCCACACTCTCCAGGGTCAGTACAGGTCTAGGGAGGCATATGGCTGATGGGGCCTCATCTTTTCCACTCCCTTAGTGCAGAGTGGACATCAGCCCCAGGAGGGAAGTCAGGGTTGGGATCCACCTCAGGGAAAACAGTGACGTCCTCACTGCCTCGGTAACTAGGCAACAAGAGTAAAACACCACCATCATTATCACCAAAACCATTCCCATAGGCCCACAGTCCAGAAAAGACAGGACCACTATCATGACCTGACATTAACCCCTACCGAACGTGTGAACACCAGAAACTGGACAGAAAACCTAGAACTCCAACAGGAAGGGAACAAAGACAGATAGGGCAAACACCAGGAGCTAGGACAAGAACAATAGACGAGGGAACAGAACTTGGGGATCAGGAATAAACTGATTCAAGACTGGACACGGAACAGGAATGTGAGACAGGGACTCTAATGAAGCAGTAGAACTGAAAGGGAAGGGCAAAAATGGGACTTGTTGGGGCAGCAGTCTAGGAAACAGAGGGACAGTACCAGGGATATGAGGCAGGGACCAGGAAGGAGAAGGGGACTTGGAAGGGAAGGGTACAGAGGGACTAGGATGGGGCAACAGACTGGGAAACAGAAAATGGAAGGGTTGGGTAGGAACAGACTGGGAAGAGAAGGGAGAGGAGGATGGGGTGCATGGACCATCATGGGTCTGGGGAACTGGAGGCTGGGCTAAGCGACAGCAAAATTAGGGTAGGAAGAGAACCCGGTGGGTGACCGGGGACTGGAGAGCGACGAGGAAGCTTCTGGACAGGAGCTAGAAGCCAATGAGGAGACTGAAGAATGGGGACTGCGGGACACCAAGGGGACTGCCAGTCGATGAGGGACCTCGGTCTGGACGGCTGGCATGTTCCCGTCTCTCCCTCAGGAGGCAGAGAACTTGACTGGCCCTCTGCTGGGGCTCCACCTGTGCCATAGAAGGCCCCCTTGGGTGGAGGCAGAAGCCCAGAATGTGGGACTCAGGGCCAGGACGGCATCTGGCAGAGCTGCAGGGGCCAAGTCAGGATGAGCAGCCCCCTGTGGGCCAGGCTCAAGATGTTTCGGCAGAATCAGAGCAGCCCCTTTTAGGCCAGACTTGGGAAACTCAGGAGGGAGACACGGCTATTTCCCCCTGGGAACGACAACGGAGCCATGGCGACTTCCCCTGGGCATGACACCGGAGTCTTGGGAGATGAAAGACCTTTGGCCCAATCCATCAGCTGCCACTGGATGCTCTCCAGTGTATCCTCCTCCTCAACAGGTGACGTAGCTGTGACACCCAGAGGCAGACGGGGCTGAGCTGGAACACCCGAAGGCAAAGGTCCCATTGCTTGGCCAACAGCAGGTGCTGTCCTCCCTTACACAGAGAACTTGGGGACCTGAAGAATGGCATCCACAAGAGGCCTGGAACACTTAAAAGCCAAGCATGTCCCATAGTAGGCACTCAGGGAACCGACATCACTATGTCTGTGCTGGTCAGGAACAGAAACTGATCCAGAGGGTGGGTGCTCCAACTTGAGCACCACAGGGGCAGCAGCTGGTGCCAGGGAAACATATCCCAGTGTGAGAGATGTCACAGAGCCTGGGGATTGACTTTCTGAGTGATTCGTTCTGTCACGGGAACAGGGCATAGTACAAGAAGGAAAAAGGAGGTGATGATCCACTACACTGTAAAATTTTGTCATGTAAAATTACAGTAAATTACTGGCAGCAGTTTTGCCAGTAAAATGCTGTTTTATTACAGTATTTGTACTGTAGAAATAGACTACAGTACATTGCTGTATTTTGATATACAGTTTATTACTGTGATTTTGTACTGTTTACTGTATTTTTTTTTTTTAACCAAACGCAATAAAGTGCGACAGAACGGTTTTAAAATGCGTGAGTAATTGTTTTCAAAAGTGTGTTGATTATCTAATTTACATCTGAAAAAGGCGAATGCTGCATAAATAGAATGTTTACAATACCTGATGATTGTGGATTCCACAAAAAATAGATGATGAACAAAACAGCATAGCATTCCATATCCTAAGTACACTGAAAAAAATGAAACATTGGATCAACTTAAAATATTACTTCATTTTTTCACACTTAATTTTTTCAAGTCAGTTCAACTTAAAGTAATCAATCTAATACACAGGTGTCAAACTCCAGTCCTGGAGGGCCGGAGCCCTGCACATTTTTGGGTTCACCCTCATTTAACACACCTGATTCAACTCCTTGTACTAATTACCACACAGCTCTTGAACTGAATCATTTATGGTGGAACAGGGAAGGGACTAAGCTACACAGGGCTCTGACCCTCCAGGACTGCAGTTTGACACCCTTGCCATAGAGTGTTAAGACAATGTGTCTCAACCTCTTCCCAAATTGCAAGCCCAAAATGGGTGGCCCATATCTGCCCCATTTTAATGTGCACTCATTTGAACTTATTTGGGCATTCAGCTGCTGTGTTTTACTAATCCACCATAATAAGAAAGACTCAGACCAACATAGCCTTTTCTCATTTAAGCATAATAGAAAATGTGTTTTCAATCAGGTTAAGAACCAGTCATGTTCACCTGAGAACTGCATGTGGTGTAAAAGTGAGTTAAATGTATGGTACCAAGCACGGATAATAAAGCTAGACTGTTTTAGACTGCATATCATAATTATTTAGCAGTGCTGCGAAAAGGTGACAGCTTAATGGTGGAAGGAGTGTGTTTCTGCTAAAGCAGATATAATGGTTGGTGGCCTTATTGCTTTTAGACCACAACTTGGGATAGAAGAACAAATCAAATCACTTTGCTCATTTAATATTCAGAGTTTCATTTAGAAACCCACCACGATTGAGGATGGTATGGCACTGATATTAATATTTACCACCTGTTGCTCTCACTTTTTCCGGGTT
Organism: Paramormyrops kingsleyae; assembly: GCF_048594095.1. Classification (NCBI taxonomy): domain Eukaryota; kingdom Metazoa; phylum Chordata; class Actinopteri; order Osteoglossiformes; family Mormyridae; genus Paramormyrops; species Paramormyrops kingsleyae. The sequence goes on from NC_132820.1 coordinate 14,365,539, forward strand.
GCCTGTGTTGTTGTATGTTAATTGGTCTGAGTAGTGCATTTTAGTCCTATATATGTGTATCCACAAAGAAATCTTCTCAATTGTACAGGCCTGGATGCTTTTCCTAGAGAGCCCAAGCTTGGAGAAGGAACAAAAAAACTGATTTTCCTCTCAACCAAATTCTATCCTAATTAAACCATAGAAGATAACACACAAGAACCATTTCTGTGGTGTTTGTTTTCTTGCCCTATTCATCACAATCGCGGTAGATAAAAAAAAAATAAAAATCTGTTAAGTCAAAAACAGTACTGTCTCATGCTATGCAAATATACATCCAGCACCATTGGTCTACAGGGGAGTGGGTGGTACCAGGAGCTGCACAGAAAAGGGTATCACAACTGTCCTAACAGCTTTCCGCATATATTAATCATCCAAGGACAGGACTGGCAATCAAACACCACCCCCAAACAATTAAAATATATAACAATCAGGAGAGTCATCCAATATGTTTCCAAGAGTTCCTCTGCCAATTTTTTGATACCAACATGCTATAAAATCACATGTCAGCAGAAAAACCACCAAGACTACAGCTCTCTAACTACCAAGATCAGTCAGAACAGCAAAACTTCAAAATAAAATAATAAAAAGTTGTAAGGTCCTTTTTGGTCAGAGTCTTTCTCATGATGGTGAGTAAATCTGGGATGGCTCTTCTGATCCTCATAACTTCTTGTGTGCATATTACAATGGGGCAGATATGTGGAAGTGGAGACTCATTGTCTTAACACTCTATGGCAAGGGTGTCAAACTGCAGCCCTGGAGGGTCAGAGCCCTGTGTAGCTTAGTCCCTTCCCTGTTCCACCATAAATGATTCAGCTCAAGAACTGTGTGGTAATTAGCACAAGGAGTTGAATCAGGTGTGTTAAATGAGGGGAAACCCAAAAATGTGCAGGGCTCCGGTCCTCCAGGACTGGAGTTTGACACCTGTGTATTAGATTGACTACTTTAAGTTGAACTGACTTGAAAAAATTAAGTGTGAAAAAATGAAGTAATATTTTAAGTTGATCCAATGTTTCATTTTTTTCAGTGTAGAGAAAATACCAAAAGCCTTTGCGATTTACAGTTAAATACTGTATACTGTGGTGTATTAAACTGTAAATACAATATTTACAGTTACATATTGTAAATCACAGTGATGCTGTTTCTTTTACAGTAATGTGCAGTATTTCAAAAAAACAGTAGGAAACTGTAAAAAAAATCCTGTAAATTTACATCAATTTGTTACAGTGTAGCAGTTGAGACACAAAGGGGGTTTATTACAGAACTGAAAATACTGGGAACACTACAAACGAAAGACCACAAGTGGTCAAAACTAAACATGGGAAATTATATAACAGAACAAAAAATGATCTATGAAGGGAAAGTAGCTGTACAGAGAACAGGGAGGGAAGCAAACATTGCACACACCACAAATCAAAATAACCAACATCAACAAATATAGTCAATGAATCACTGGAGAACAAAGCAGGGCAGACACTTAAATACACAGTAAACTAGGGGCATACAAGGAACAGGTGTAAGACATAATCAACCATATATATAACCAGTCACAGGGCACAGCACAATGAGCAACATAACAGAATAACCAAGAGGCTCAGGGAAACCAGACACAGGTGAATTTAATAAACTAAATCATTGAACTCAGATACAGACAGAGAAAAATGGGGAACAGAATCTAACACTATAGAAATAACAAAGACAGGTAAAACACAAACAAGGGCACAACACAAAAAACCAAAACAGAATGCAAACCACAAAACTCAGGAACTAGAAAAACTAATACAAATGTATCACTAGGGAACAAATCTACTAAATACAAAAACAGAGGAGGCTGGACTTGAACACACAACCGACAGGTTAGTAGCCACACTTGCAGCCCTTAGCACCAGGCAGCAATCTGGGGAGCTGGGGAAACACACAAAGTACACAGAGAGAAGAGGATGGCCAGCGACACCTGCTGGCCAAAAGGGGAAGAGACACGAAAGGTTGGGGCAGATGGGTGCTTACCTTGACACTGACCATCATCTGCTTCATCATCAGCACCACGAGCATTATCTACATCACCTCCATCATCAACCGCCATCATCTTTACCATCATCACCACCTCTGCCATCATCAGTGGCATTGAATGTGATAGTTATGCTCTCACTATTAGGACAGGAATTACCATCAGACAAAAGGGAAGGGAATTAACGTGTCAGGATTGGATGAATGGAATTGTATGACATCTGATTGGATGGACAAACCCACATGATCCCCTTCTGTGGTCCTGTGGCATCAATGTGCCTTCTACAGATATGTTTTTCAGGTATGCTTTTCTGTTTATTACTGTAAGGAAAGACATATGGAATCATATTGTTTGAGGGAGATGATGTTTGTTGTGAGTTGGCCATTGAGGAGCAGTGTTGGGCAGTAACGCGTTACTCAGTAATGCGTTACTGTAATATTACTACTTGCCCCGGTAACGAGTAGTGTAAGGGATTACAATTTCCAAAACAGTAATAATATTACAATTACTAAATCAACTAATACTGCGAAACCAGAATGTATGTAGGCTTTGTTATTATGATGAGCACCCACGACAGTGTTACCTTTATCCCGGCAGCAAAACAATTTAAACGGCAAAAAATAGAATGTCAAATTTATTAAAACATCTGACACGGCAACATAGCAGCAATATGACACTTGCCGCTGACTGGGGATTATGATTAATGTTAGACTGGCCAGCAGTCTGGACAGGATATCCTTAATGTGAAGCAACGTTTAATGTTTTGTAAATGTTTGGTAAAACCGTTACACTCCTTTCTAATGTGAGAATTCTCCAGTTAAAAATTCTGGATAGACTAGTACTTCATATATTTATCATTTTTCATACAGTCTCCAGTGTTTGTGGTTATGCTGTTTGATTTTTGACTCCTTCTATACAGAAGCAGTCATGTGGCTGCTTACTAGTCCTTACTAGTCCTTCATATTTTTCCTTCAGTACTTGTAGTATTTTTAAGGTGTCTTGAACACTCTACTGTCCAGTTAGGTCTCATTCCTCTCACCTGTCTGTCTGCTGTTAGCATACGTGTGGTCAGCTACATGACAGTGCAGCTGCCAGCTTCCCGGATTCTCAGCTACCATGGCTACAGTCTGGAATATTCCAGGGAGGAGTTCATAGACATCGCTCCGGTGAGCCCCATCCATCTGCAGAACCAAGAAGCTGCTGGTTAAATCCCAGGGAGGCAGAACCAAGGAGTCTTTCTACTTATTCCTTGCTCTGTAGTATCTGTTTAATATATACTAAGATACAGTGCACAAATGTTGTATTTTATATTGTCAGATTAATATGTTTTGTGTGAGGTGACAAAATATTTCCTCAAAGATGACAGAGTAATAATGTACTTAGATTTCATATAATGCATATTCAATTAAAATGTTTAATTGGCTTCCAATTGGTTTAATAGGCAAGGGCAATATTGAGTATTGTTTCTGGACAGCTTGCTGGAATGTTAATATTACTGTCACATATTTAAGTAAATAGTGAAAGGCCAGTGTAATGTCACAAGTTTTTTAAATGTCCCTTCTTATTATAGATTGTCAAAGAATTTACCAGGCTGATGTCTATGTACCTCACCTTTGGACATTCATCTACTCAGACTTCGTCAGTTGTTCAGGCCAAAGCGCTTTGAGGGGAATAAAGAAATTACATTGTTACTGGAGAGTCTTCACAAGGATGTGAGTACATTTCTGCTGGGTCTTTGTGGTCATACAGTTGCTTCTTGGATATCTCAGGTATGCTGTGCTTGTTCCATCTTGTGAAAAGCTCTTTGCATGAGTGGAATATAGTCTCAGTCAAACATTTCAAATAAATGGTACTGGTAAATGAACATTGCACTTTTCTAGTCTTATCAACCAAAGGTGCTATACACTGTGTCACTTTCACCACATGTACACACACAATTTTTTTACTACTCAAAGCTCAAATTTCAGGGGTTTGAACAAAATTAAAATGCTTTTATTTTACATGGTAGCTGGTAGCATAATGGTTGGGGAGCTGGTCATGTCATCAGAAGGTCGCTGGTTTGAGTCCCCGACTGGTAAAGGTGTCACTGATAAACAAAGTACCATCCCCAAGCCCTGGTCTCTGGGCACTGCCCATGTTAGCTGCCCGCTGCTCCTTCAAATACAGAGGTCACATTTCATTGTGTTGTGCTATGTTCACAATGGCAATGACTTAGTTTTTCACTTTTCTTTCATTATGTAAGTAAGGTAAACACTCTGCAACCAGCAGGTCTTCATCACTCATTGTTGGCAGTAGTTTACACACCTATATTATGTTGCAATAAGTTGGGTGGGAGAATGGATCTCTTATGAATAGGGAGAAGGAGTGGAAAGAAGTGAAGGAGAGAGAAAATGATTAAGGGGGTAAACTTAGGGGTAAACTCTTACTTCTCCCTACTGTTGATTTATCACTTTCTTTTTACTTTTAGGTAGGGATGCACGACATTTATCGGGCAGATAAATTATCGGCCGATATGGGGTAAAATGACGTGATTTTTATTGCCCCGATAAATACATTAAATATGATGAAGTTGGCTAGTATAATTGGTGAAACTGCTTGCTGGCAGGTAGCGCCTTTTAAAACAGGGCATTGCACTCATGACGTCTGACTGGAAACAAGCACCAGCACACCACCAGCACTCCTTCACCGGTCTACAAAAACAAGTACCTGCATAAAACCACAAGAGTAACATCCTTCACCATGTAAATGCTCACTCTCATGTGGAGCTTCAGCACGCACTTCAGTTCAGTCATATCTTCCCATTTAAAACTCATATTTTAGCTGATAAATAACAACATCCAGCATTCTACTCGCAACATGGCCACTTACTTGATATGTTCAGTGTTAATTCCGGACACGTGTCCATCGCCTGATGGACATGTGATGCGGCTGTGAGTCGTGCGCAAAATTTTTCTTATTTCTCATTTTAGGTTTTAAACATATTACTCATATGTTTTGGCAGGTATCAAACCAAAGGAACAGGGCAACAGCATTGTAAGGCCTACCGTGGTACATGAAGGAAAATCCTTCTGTATTCATGAGGATCGTGAGGTAAGAAGTGTGATATCATCCAAAAAAGCTAGTTCACACAGAGCAGAGATACACTTATGCATTATTTGGCAAAACTTCTCTACAGAACAGGCACTTGTGTAAGCCCACAGATCCTGAGGAGGATGTCATCAGAGGAATGCTGATTGGAATACTTTTAGTTGCTGAGGATGTGAAGGAGCCCCTTCCAGCTTCCTACAATGATATTGCCATTGTGGTTGAATGAATTATTGTCATACGCCACTTGCGAGATGTACCCAGTGCTTTTGTCAATCTGATGGGACTGCTCTACATTCTGAACATTGACTATCCAAAAGACTTGAAGTACACTTTTGAGGTAATTCAATAACTGTTCATGGGAATAGGGCTGGACGCATGCACTGCCAGAGTCCACTCTCTGAAGAATGGCAATTGCTCATTTAATTAGATAATGCAAACATTTCTGTGTCTTGATGTTCTGGCTGATCTTTGAAGCAAATGTGTCTTTATATATTTACTTATACACTTTATGTATTTCAGCAGCTGTTAACAGAGGCATTTTTGCAATATTTGATGTATGTTCTGGCTGGACTCTTTAAAGTATCTCTTTAATGCATCAGCAAGACACTATTTTATTTTTATTATTATTTTTTGGCAGCTGTACACTTGACATTTGATATTTTTGAAGTGTTTTTGTTGTGCCTTCTCTATTCATTCTCTATTTTATTTTGTTTTAAAGCAGCCTTGAACAGAGTGGACATTTGAGCAATACCTAATGCTAATATTTGTTGGACTGCTTCTCTTGTAGATTAGTAGTAGCTTTGTAGGTATTATTTGCATAACCTGGTAGGTTTTGGAATGCTCTACTGTATCAACCTCTGTAAACTTAACCAAACTAAATCTGAGGACTAAGTTAAAAAAAAAAAGTATTTTATGTTGAACAAGTATGATTCACATTTGTAAAAAAAAAAAAAAAAAAAAACAACTTGATAAAATAAGTTCACCCAGCATTAGTTTGTTATTTTAGCTAATCTTTTTTAATCCAAATTGACACAAAATGTTCAGGCAACAGGCTTCATGTTGTATCAACTAATTTATTTAAGTGTAGTTAATTTTACACTTTACATAGATATAACTTAACTCTGTCAAAGCAACAAGATGACTTGACTAAGTCAAGTTGAGTCAATGAATAATTTTTTACAGTGTAAACACTTTGATCAGATCTTATGGAAAATGTTCATGTGACACATCCTTTAAGTAAACAATACTTTAAATCTGAGACTGTTTTAGTTAATCGTTTCCAAACCCAAAGTCTAGTAACCAGTCTGACTGAGACACACAAACAAACTCAAAATATAGATGTAGTACAGTGAACAAAACAAAAAAAATATTGACAGAGTTCAGTTGAGAATCACCAGGTCATTTTTATTAGCTTAGAATTTAAATCATTGTAGGGTTACACTGTGCACTTGATTATATCTTTGGTTTTATGCACACATCATTCATCATCAAGTAAAAAGACAATTTTAAATCTAACTTACAAAAAAAGCTTGTGTGTAATAAAGGTAAAGAAATGATTTCTGCATAAGTATAACGAGTAGGAATCTAACATGTTATTGGGCAAAACAGCTTGGACAGTGGCCCTCAACACCATCAGAGAAATATGATGGCACTGATCACAACATCTTTACTCTGTGCCATTATTAAAATTGTCAAAGTAATTGTCAGCAAAGTATATCATCTGCTGCATTGCAGTGAGAAGCAGGATGTCACAGTTGTCATCCAGCTCAATCTCATGGGAGTAATTCTTCACTGGAAGCACCTGCGACACTGGAATGCCCAGACGGTCACTCACGTTGAAGATCTGCAGAAAGACATGCAGTTCACACACATATTCCTATTGAAATATATTTTCTTCAGCTGCTGTATCAGGAAATTATTGTCAAACAGGATTGTAATAAGCCAGCATTAAAACAGCAGAAATCTGAATGCACATGAAAGTTGGAGAGTTCTTGAGGGCAATGAAATGTCTGACAGAAGTCTATCACCCACCACCACCCATCCTGCACAGGGTGATAGACTCACTATCCCATGTAACAGAGGAAGGAGACACCCAGGGAGGAATGCCAGCTCATTGCTGGTCACACACTGTGGGCAGTTTAGAGATACTGTACCACTTCACCCAAATGCAGGTTTTCATCTATGGGGAGAAACACACAATACAGTATCACATGCCAACTGCACAGATATGGTGTGGAGGTGGGATTCAAAGCCACAACCGTTGAGGTGTCAGGCCACAGTCCTACACACAGAGTCATTTTGCTGGGTGAGAGTTGACTGGGGAGACACCAAATCTTCTTTAATGGGTCTTTCATAGATTTCTGGTAAAACTGCCAGCTCACAGGTGACACAGTGCTGCTGCTGTGTTTGAAACTTCATGCACATATTTGAAGTCATCAATGCACATATTGTCCATCCATTTTCAGGGTTGTGGGGGGTACAGAGCTTATGGGTGCAAGGCAGAGAACAACCCAGGATGGGGCGCCAACCCATCGCAGGGCAATTTGGTAATTCCAATTAGCCTCAGCATGTTTTTGGACTGTAGGGGGAAATGGGAGCACCCAGAGGAAACCCCACAACGACACACGGAGAACATATAAACTCCACACACATGGAACTCTGACAGAGACCCAAACCCAGGGGTCAGAGGTGTGAGGTGACAGTGCTAACCACTGCACCACTGCAGAATTTAGGACTAATTCCAGTGTTAGACCAAGAAACTCACCAGATCCTTTATGTAGCAGCTGCGGTACATGTTCTTCAAGTCCTTTTCCACATGTGGGCACGCTTTGTCAACTTGGGTCAGTAGCACCAGTAGGGGGACCTCTAAAAACATCAACAGAAAAGTCTCACTGTCACATTTATGTTGTACAGAATAAGCCACAATCAGGAGACAGAATTTCTTAAGCAATCCCATAACATTCAGCACACTGATGTCTGTCTTGCACAAATGCAACTGCCAGCCTCACTCTGCCCTTCCTGAATCCACATGTGTTCAGCTGAGCTCATGATCATGTTCCAACATTCAGTCCCAGCCCTTTAAAAGTGTGCCCCATGTGAAAGAAAGCCCTTGAGATTCTCACAGATGGACCGGCTCTGTGTGGAGGAGCAGCCAGGGCGCTCGTCTACTGTGGACGGACGGAACCCCGCAGGACGTGTATGCCCTAGCTTACGTTCATCCTGCTATATGTTTTATTATTCCTTAAAACGTAATTTAAAATAACACATTAATAAAATACATGTAATGTATTTTTATTCTATTAAAGTTTAACACCCCCAAACCATATGTCCCCCTATCGGCAACACGTGGCATAAGCATGTATGGTACCATTTGGTCAAAACCCCTCCCTCCCCGACCAATCAGATCAAAGGATACGCCCACATCTGCTTATGACATCATAGATGGGGGAGAGCTTTAAGCTCCGCCCAATGTACCAGGTAACCTCTCTCCTGTATCACTGTCTGGTATGGAATCTGCAAAGCCTCAGAAAGCAGAACCCTGAAGAGAGTAGTGAAGACAGCTGAGAACATTATTAGGATCCTCTACCATCTATCTAAGACGTTTTCCATAAGCACTGCATTTGGAAGGCCACAGGCATACTCAATGACCCTTCTCACCCATCCCGTGACCCTCCCATCTGAAAGGAGACTTCAGAGCATTCAGACCAATTCCACAAGATTATGCAACACCTTCTTTCCTCATGCCATTAAACTCCTCAACACACTCCCACCTCTGCACTCATGTCTGGAATTCCATTGAATCATCAACACCAGACACTTCCTGCATCAGATGCACATGACAAGAACTACCTTGCACTGCACTTTGTTGTATAAACCCACCCAGTGTTCTTTCACTGTAAACTGTTTAGTGCATATTTCTACACTGAAATAATGTTCAGTCAAACCCACAGCACAGCCCTAGTCAAAAGGTACGTTATGTACAGCATATTTACTTACTTCTTTATTCATTATTGTCTAACCTATGATGTGTAAAGTAATTGTTAAAGAATTGGACAAATGATATTTCATTTTGTTGTACCACTGCATAATTTGAAATAACAATAAAGTTTGACTTGACAATGAATCCCACCCCCCATAACACACCACACCTCCCTCCCAGTTCTCCCCACTCATTCACCGTATGAGTCAGCTTTGCGCTGGATGTTACGAAGTTTCACCCACGTTCCTTCTGGCACAATTTTTAATTTGTTGGTGTCCATTACAATAACCATGCAGTGGATCCTGTCTGCAAGTGGCAATTGGCACTTTGCCTGACTGTCAGCAGATTTCCATGGTGATATAGGGTTGAACTAAACAGAAAAAAAGGTCTGAGTGACACAAACTCAAGCAAAATGTTACAGTACATGAACTATTTCATATGACATTGTGTTAACACAGTACCTCATTCATACTAAAAACAAATCAGTAAATGAGATTGTGGGGAGAAAAAGACCAGAAAATTATAAACTTGACTTTTGTAAGCCATTACCAGGGTCAGACCTGCATGTGTTCATACTGCACATGTGTTCATTAAATACACAGGTTAGATACACAGTTCTTACAGTGTACTTGTCGTGTATGTGGCCCTTCAGGATGCTGTCAATATCTTCAATATTCACCCCTCCATATTCAATATGTTCCACTCCCATGGTGTCACACAGGAGGAATGCGTGAGGTGGTCCATCTCGACCCGCTTTCACCTCGTAAGCACGATACTAGAAGAAGAACACATGATGTCATTCATCTTCTAACTACTTACCCAGTACAGGTTACTGGGCAGCCTGGGGATTCAGTCCCTTCCAAAGGCACATGAGGACAACATATAACAACTGAGTAAAACTAGATTAAAACTAGAACGGATGCCTTCAGAAGGTTTTCGACTGCATACACACAGTCCAGTTAGCTGGCAAAAAACTCTTTTACAAGCACAGTAAATTAAATCTTTATGATATATTCATTCCCAAACTTGTAAAAACAAAACACTAGCAAACAAAAAGAGTTTATCCAGTTTGTCAGCTTATCCAGGTCCGAGTCAGAGGGGGAGCAGTCTGTGCAGAGATCCCTAGGCCTCCATCTCCCCAGCCAGCTCCTCCGGAGGGATACTCAGGCACTCCCAGACCAACTGGGAGATATAATCACTCCAGCAGGTCTTGGGTCTAGCCCAGGGACTCCTCCTGGTGGGACATGCCCTAAACACCTTCCCAGGGAGGCATCCTAAATAGATGCCTGAACTACTTCAACTGGCTCCTTTTGATGAGGAGGTGCAGTGGCTCTACTTTGAGCCCCTCCCGAATGCCAGAGCTCCTCACCATCTTTAAAGCTGAGCCCAGGCACTCTGAGAAGGAAATTCATTTCTGCTACTTGTATCTGTGATTGCATTCTTTCATTGACTACCACAGGTGAGGGTAGGAATGTATATCAACTGGTAAATCAATAGCATTGCTTTCTATCTCAGTTCTCTCTCTTCCATGACAGAACAGTACAGCATCCACATTACTGCCAATGTTGCACTGATCCGCTTGTCAATCTGACCTCAGCCGTGAACAAGACCCTGAAATACTTTAACTCCTCCACTCGAGGCAGTAGCTTATCCCCTGACCAGGAGAGGGTAATCCACCCTTTTCCAGTCAAGAACTATGACCTCAGACCTGAAGGTGCTGATCCTCGTCCCAGCAGCTACACAGTCAGCTCCAAACTGCCCCAGTCCATGCTGCAGGTCACAGCCTAACGAAGCTAAAAGGACTCCATCATCTACAAAAAGCAAAGACGCAATCCTCAGGTCACCGAGCCGGACCCCATCTAGCACTTGGCTACACCTAGAAATTCTGTCCATAAAAGTTATGAACAGAATCAGTGACAAAGGGCAGCCCTGGTGGATTCAAACACCCACTGGGAACAAGTCTGTTTACTGCAGGCAATGCAAAACAAACTCGCTCCAGTTATGCTGGGACCTAATGGCTCATATCAATGGACCCCGTACCTCATACTCCTGAAGCACCCCTCACACAACCCTCAGAGGACATGATCATATGCCTTTTCCAAGTCACATGAAGCCTGGTCTAGCATTCTGTTCAGGATGGAAGCTGCATTTTTCCTCCTGGATCTGAAGTTTGACGGACTCATCCTCCTCTCCAATACTCCGGCATAGACCTTCACAGAGGCTGAGGAGTGTGATCTCCCTGAAGTTGAAACATATCCTCTGGCCCCCTTTCTTAAAGATTGGGACCACCTCCTCAGTCTGCTTATCCAAAGGCACTGTTTCCAACCTCCATTCAATGCTGAAGGGATGTGTCAGCCAAGACAACCTAATAACATCAACACTTCTCAGGAACTCAGGCCAAATATCATCCATCCTGGACCCTTACCAACGAATATTATTCACTACTTCAGTGACCTCAACCCTAGTGATGGGCAAGTCCTCTGACTCTACTTCCTCTAAGGAAGGTGTGTCAGTGGGAATCAGGAGGTCCTCAAAGTACTCATTCCACCACCTAACTGCATCCCCAGGTGAGGTCAACATCACTCCATCTCTGCTGTAAACAGCATGGGCTTTTTCTATGAAATCACAACCATGTCAAAGCTAGAGGGCAATACAGCACAGAGTAAAAAATATAAATCTTCAAGTTTTAACATACATCTCCGTAAATAGCCCTGCTTATCCTTCCTGAGCGACTTGACAGATTCCCAGAATCCAAAAGTCGTTATCCATGGCCTCATCAAACTCCTCCAATACCAGAGTTTGGACTTTCTGCTTGGCATGCTGGTACTTTTCAGCTGCTTCCGGAGTCCCACAAGATAGCCAAGCTCAGACGACCTCTTTCTTCAGCTTGACAGCTTCCTTCACTGCTGATGTCCACCACCGGATTCAGGCATTACCACCACGACACACACCAACAACCTTACGGCCACAGTTCCTCACAGCTATCTCAGCGATGAACCGGAACATAGCACATTCAGGCTCAATTTTCCCTGACTCACTGATACAAGTGAAGTTCTGCCAGAAATGTGAGTCACAGATCTTCCCGACAGTGGCCTCTACCAGATGCTCTCAGTACATCCTTACTATCTATTCGGGCTAACCAGGTCTATACAGCATCTTCTCCCATCATTGGATACAACTCACCACCAGGTAGTGATCAGTTGATAGCTCAGCTTCCACTTCACCTGAGTGTCCAAAATATGCAGACGCGGATCCCATAATACGATTTTACAATCAATCATTGAATTGTGGCCTAGGCTGCTTTAGTGCCAAGTGCACTTATGATCACCCTTATGTTTGAACATGGTGTTCATTATGGACAGACTGTGGTTAGCACAGAAGTCCAATAACTGGCCACTGCTCGGACTCCAACTGGGCAGGCCATTCCTCCCAATTACAGCCTTCCAGGTTTTATTGTCATTACCCACATGAGTGTTAAAGTCCCCCTACAGCCCACACCCACCTACACCACACTGCATCACACAGAGGGAAGGGGGGGGTGACTAGCCACTCACCCCCCTCTGTATTATTTTAATTGCACTTTAGACATACATCCATGTCACGCCACTCTTTCACATAGGGCATTGGAGGGTGGGGGGAGCTGTGCAGGTCCTGGGTCGGCTGCTATGACAGCCCACAGCTGGACAGCGCGACTCCCTTCCCCTCTATTTTAACTCCACTTTAGACATTGAGGGCCTGTGGGGGCTGGGGGGGGAGGACCGCAGCTCTGGCTGGGGTATCCATCCCCCAATTGAGTCCCCCCACATTTTAACTGCACCCTAGCTCTACACACACACCCATTCCTACTGACCAAGGGGGGTGGTGGGCGGACCGGGGGAGTTGGGGGATGGGGGGGGCGGCGGGTGCTGGCTGGCGGGCCCGGGTGCGGGGCGGCGGCGTCCGCGGGGGGCTGCCGGCCTTCGGCGGGGTGCCGCTAGCCTGCGACCTGGGGGGTAGGGGAACATCTTCTGGAGCCGACCACTGGACAATTCCAGGGCATCTGCTGTTGGGCCTCGAGATGAGTGTGTGCGTGTGGGCGTGCGTGTCTGTGTGTGTATCCGGTGAGGGTGTGCATGTGGGCATGCGTGTCTATGTGTGTATCTGGTGAGGATGTGCATGTGGGCGTGCGTGTCTGTGTGTGTATCTGGTGAGTATGCATGCTCTGCTTGTCTGTGACTGGGAGTGTGTTTAACAAGCTTCTGATTTTTATTCCTGGTGATTTTACCACGTACACATTGATAATCCCAATCACTTCCATACCCACAGGTATATAAAATCAAGCACCTAGGCATTGCCACCCGTGCAATAAATCCCTTCATTAAATTTCCTTGATACTAAACAATCCATGGTCAATTGTTAGAGGTATTATAACAAAGGGAATGCATCACCCCCATTCTTAAATCCTACAGCAACAAAATAGACTTTAAGGTACTATCAATGGTCTATAAACCACTTAATGGCCCTGAGCATCTGTCTAATACACTGCAGTGATATGAGCCGAACAGAACTCTCAGGTCATTAAGAATGAGTCAGTTATTCCTGCCTAAGGTAAATATTAAAAATGGAGAAGCAGCGTTTAGCTATTACATCGCTCTTAAATGGAACCAGTTGACTAGGAGCATTAGGAGAGTCCCAATTCTAGATACTTTCAAATCCAGTCTGAAAACATTCCTATTTGACCAAGCTGTTGCCATGAAATTTGACCCTTTAAGCTTAGCTTAACACTCTGTTAGCTGTACTGCATTTCTTTCCAGTAATAGCACATTTTTATCCTAATTAATCTTTAATTTCTTTTTCATTTTCATGTGTATTTTTTTCTCTTTTAAATCTATTGTTTTAATCATGTTTTTAAATTCTGTTCTCATATCCTTTTTGAATTTAACTTTTCTTTGTATTGTGTATTTTAATTACGTGTAAAACACTTTGAATGACCACAGTGTACAAAAGGTGCTATATAAATAAAATTGTCTTGAAAATATCTGTAAAATACTTTGTAAGTTATAATACTACCAGGACCAAGTCACTAAAACGATGTGGTACTACTTAGGTTTTTTGGTGATCTGTCTCTGAAGACTTCCATTTGGTCACCCATAAAATGTGTCTGCAAAGTTTGAAAAAGATCAGGCAAATGAATTTTGACTTATCACATTCATGAGAAAGTGCTTGCTGCTGAAGGCTGGTCTCCGGACCATATATGTATTGTACAGACCAATCCAGGCAATATAACTAAACAAAGCAGATGTAGAGCAATCACCAAAGTTTCACACTATGACATGATGACTCAGGCGATCATATTACCATTGTTGTCTGGCTGACGGCATTCATTCCTGCTCTAGCTTGGGCTGTTATATTGCCACGGAAGACAGAGTTGATGGAGTTGAAGAAGCTCGATTTTCCAGCACCAATCGCACCAACTAGAAGAATCCGAGCCTGAGGCACTGATTTATTAGTGGGTGCGTAATTTTGCACAGACTGCTTGAGGTTGTTTTTTGTCCTAATGGAACAGATATTTAAATTGGAAATCAGAATTAGTCAAAATGAATCAGGAATACAAATAATCCTATATCTTATGACGAATTACAAGGCTGTGCACATTTGAGAAACCAGGGTCAGGCAGTGCCTGGAGCAATTAGACTTAAAGGTCTTACACAAAGGGCCAACAGTGAACACTGTGCCAAACATGGGAACTAGTGACCCTCCGATTACAGGCAGTGGGAAGAGTATTCAAACATATTTTTTATATATATGCATAAAATTATAAAACTGCTACTGATAAAAAATAAAAGCTGTATATAAAATTTGATAAAAACTGGTTTTATACCTAGGTTCCCATATAACATTCCTCCATGGTTTATCAAGGAGCTCTGGTTTTTTCTCCACTGTCTTTGGGGTACTTTCTCCCTTTTCCTTTTTCCACCACCAACTTCCAAACATTTTCCAACAGCAACTTCCAGACCTGTTCCATGACAGTACAGTGTTTTCCTTTTCAGTTCAAAACAGGTTCGTCACAAACTGCCGCTTTACCCATATGCATCAACCAGTTTCACAATATACCTTATACATTTTCAATACTTCCTAAGGGTTGCTTTGGAGTATAACATTCATTAAATAAAAGTAAAGTGCTTGATGTGAGAAAAAAATAGGTGCTCCTGGCACCAAGAAATGTTCCTAGTACTCTGAAGAAAAAGAGAAAGCCGCGTTGGTCCACTTCAAGTATTGGATTTGTACTTATATCTGTCAGGGTCGGTGCCCATCGACACTGTCCTATGTGTCTTGTCCCCCTTTGGCCAGGCTACCATAGTTACTTTAGTACTGCTGGAGGTTAGGTGTAGGGCTATCAAGCTCTTCTCCATCTTCACTTTTCCGAGCTGATCACGAGCCGACACTTCACCGCTTGAACCCTCACCTGGACGCCTTGGAGATCATTATCTGGAACCAACTGGGACTTTTAAACTATATGAACTGAATTCCAATTTAATACAGAACCAACTTTAGTTTAATGAGTAGATTTAGCTTAACTAAGTATATCTTAGCATTCGGAGCAACGACACCGGCAGACTATTTTATATCTTAACTTCTCTAAAATGATAAATTAATCTTCTACTAATGTTAATTAGTATTAGTATTAGCTGCTTCTTGCTGTATATTTATTATGGGTTACACTGCGCAATATTCTTACCAGTGTTAGAACCTTATTATTATTATGTGCAATATCATACGTTGTTCTCTAAATGGGAGCTAAATCAAATCTCTTAACTGTTCACAATATATTATGTGCAATAGTCTTCATGTGCAATATTACTACTTGGTCAATATTACTTTTCATTACTTAATATTGCTTAATAGTACTTAATTACTACTACTGATTTCTAGAGTGCAATAACTTATTCCAAACTACCACTATGTCAATAGTTTTCACTCAGCTGCGTGACTTATTTATAGATATTATACCAAGCATTTCTGTATGTAGCAAAGTCTATCCATATTGTGGTTTTCTTTCTACAGATTTCTATTCAGATTTATCTAGATTATTATTTATATTGTTCTTGTGTCTTTGTGTGTTGTGGCAGTCATCACATAAGCAATTCCTTCTGGGAAATCTCAAATATGCTAAATCTGCACGGTAAAAGTGCTGGAAATGGATGTTTACCAAGGTCGTTAACTATTGACTTCCTCTCGTACATTTCCGAGCGGAACGAAACGGGAAACAAAAATGAACAAGACTAGTTTCCAAAATTTTTCCTCTCTATCCAAGAATTCCAAAACTTATCCAGGGCCTGGAAAAATAATTTCAAAATTCCAGAACCTTTCCAGGTTTTCCTTGACCGTGGGTAGCCTGGGTAACTGCAAATTCCAGCCAAAGGCATACATAATTTAACTGGACTTTTCACAAAAATGAATGAGCTGTGGGGTTTCTAACATTTTGTATGCTATTGAAATATAGACTTACTTGTTGGACAAACTCACCTTATTCCAAACGCCCTTCGACTGCCTCAGTTGTAACTATTGTGAAAGTAAAAGCATTTTTATATAGACAGACAGGTAACAGTTGCCACAGAAGGGTTCATGAACATTTAATATTGCAGCAATTTCTACTTCAGGGTTGTTGTAGCCTCCAGCCAGGGGCGTGGCTAGAAATTCTGCCTCCCCCCACCCCCCGATAGAATGCTATATTGCCCAAGGACCCCCCAACACATACACAGATAATAAATGTAATTTTTTTTACAAATTAAAGGACCAGTTTGAAGTACTGGGCCCCCTGATTTTGCCAGGGTATCCATGCCCCTACTGAATCCCTGCATACAGCTTTTGACATTGAATGCTTTAGTATATGATAGACATATAATATAAATATGATATGAATACAATGTAAAGATATAAATATAAAGGCAGTTTTGCCTTATAGGTCTCTGGAGTAAAATGCTTGCAGAAATGTATTCATGAATATTTATATCTGTTGTATTAAATAAACTTGTTCATGTCAATCAAAATTGGGCTCCAGGCTAATGGAGGCCAAATTCCACAGAGAAACGCCTCAGAAAATGTCGCGCTCAGCTGGACTTTTCATAGAACCATAAAATGAACAGTTATGGACTTTACTACATTTTGTGTGCTGTTAACATATAAGATATACATATATCTGTGGGAGAAACGCAGTTTTTCAAAATAATCTTTGACCGCTGAGTTTTTACAGGCTATTGCGAAAGTGAAAGCAAGAGTTGAAACATTTTATATAGTCACAGATGTTTTTTCATGCTCATAAGTAGCATTCAAAAGTAGGAGTTAAAGCCTTTCGTTTCGTCACAAACATGAAATTTTCCCCCCATAATTACTGTTCTTCTCGGTTACATTGGACAATTTCTCTAAACCACAGGTGTCAAACTCCAGTCCTGGAGGGCCAGAGCCCTGCACATTTTTGGGTTTCTACCCATTTAACACACCTGATTCAATTCCTTGTGCTAATTAACACACAGCTCTTGAGCTGAATCATTTGTGGTGGAACAGGGAAAGAACTAAGCTACACAGGGCTCTGACCCTCCAGGACTGCAGTTTGACACCCCTGACAGTGTTAAGTCAATGTGTCTCAACCTCTTCCCAAATTGCAAGCCTAAATGGGTGGCACACAGATACAAAATGGGTGGCTCATATCTGCCCCATTTTAATGTACTCTCATTTGAACTCATTTGGGCATTCAACCCCTGTGTTTTACTAACCCACCATAATAAGAAAAACTTAGACCAACATAGTCTTTTTTCATTTAAGCATAAAGAAAAAGGTTTCTTCAATCAGGTTAAGAACTAGTCAAGCTTACCTAAGAACCGACTGTGGTATAAATATGACTGAAATGTATGGCACCAAACACAGATTATGAAGCTAGACTGTGTTTGACTGCATAACATAATTATTCAGAAAAGTTGAGAGTTATCTTAATGGGGGAAGGAGTGCATTTCTGCTAAAGCTGATATAATGGGTGGTGGTCTTATTGCTTTTAGACTAGGGCTGGGCGATATCAAATCGCGATTAAATCGCACATGCGCAATAATCACTAGGGCTTCAGATGACTGGCGCAACATTTGGTGGTGCGCCAGCTTTTCTGTGCTATACGGACATTTATTTACGCCCACAATATAAGCAGCTTAGTATGGCTAAATTATTAATGAGGCTTTGTATCAGAGCATGTGAGCGGAGTGGAGCTCACGAGGCTGTTGGCTCCGCCCGCTTCTCCGTTCTAATTCCCACTAAGCCGCTCCGCTCAACACCGCTCCTCACTCCACTAAAATTTCCTCCCGCTCCAGTCATATCGCTTCACGCTCGCTCCAATTTAAAAGAGGGACAAATATTCTGCATGCCTAACAAATGTCACCTTAAACCGAAGCCTTATATCATAAAGAAATATGAGCAATGGTAACATTGCCACTCAGAAAATATTTATTTTTAAGCAACATATAGGCAACAACGGACAGGTTTGGCAATGGCATTCCACACAAAAATAGGCTTAACAATAAAGGAATCAGTGGGCTTAATAGCCTAAAGAATATACAGGCTAAGCATCCACGTTTTAAATTCCTCGATTTTTTTCTGTTGATGCTGCTGCTGCGTCTCTACAAAATAAAATTTCACTGACAGCGTTACGTGAAATTTAAAAGATCCTATTAGACCTACTTTGAATGACAAAACGAATTTATTTGACCAATAGTCCTGATGTGTATTTGCATAGCATGGCAGGGTACTGCATTTGTTTAAACTTTTAACCATGATGGTGTTGAATAGGGCAACAGTATAAATTCCCCAGCCACTGTGGAAAATGGCTTTTGCCGCAGCAGTAGATTCTCATAGGATCTACTATGAGATGGATTTTTAAAGATTTTAGTTAGGGGAAAAATCTTTAATGCTTGTTTTGATGCAGGCTGTAAGGTTTGTTGTTCTCTGCAGCTTCTGGACTTGCCCATTCTCTTGAAGACCAATAGTGCTGATGTACATTTGGTGAAAATGTTTTTCACCATTAACAGGTTTTGTCTAGCACCAGTTGCCAGACTTTTAACTGTTATTTTACAGTAGATTTTTGCGGTGTGGGGCAGCCTCATTGCTTTTAGATCACAAGTTGGGACTGATTCCTTTATTTTTAAGCCTATTTTTGTGTGGAATGCCATTGCCAAACCTGTCCGTTGTTGCCTATATGTTGCTTAAAAATAAATATTTTCTGAGTGGCAATGTTGCCGTTGCTCATATTTCTTTATGATATAAGGCTTCGGTTTAAGGTGACATTTGTTAGGCATGCAGATTATTTGTCCCTCTTTTAAACTGGAGCGAGCGTGAAGCGATATGACTGAAGCGGGAGGAAATTTTAGTGGAGTGAGGAGCGGTGTTGAGCGGAGCGGCTTAGTGCGAATTAGAGCGGAGAAGCGGGCCAACAGCCTCATGAGCTCCACTCCGCTCACATGCTCTGATACAAAGCCTCATTAATAATTTAGCTATACTAAGCTGCTTAAATTGTGGGCGTAAATAAATGTCCGTATAGCACAGAAAAGCTGGCGCACGGCCAAATGTTGCGCCTGTCATCTGAAGCCCTAGTGATTACTGCGCATGCGTGATATAATACCGGTATGATATCGCCCAGCCCTACAAGCATTTGTCACTTGCCCATCCTGATTTGTTCAAGAAGTTAAGAGAACAACAGGTGAGTTTCAACTGATTTAATTTAGACTTTTATTTTAAAGAAATCAGTATTATTATTTTTAGTAACCAGTTTTTTTGTTGTTGTTGTTGCATTCTGGTTGCATTCACATTTTCTTTGTGATAAAGACTGAAAATATATTAAGAGATTACTTTATTTTAATTAGATCTCTTCAGTTTTGTTTCTTCTAAAATCAAAATTGTACTTTTTATTATTTTTTTGTAACAATTTCTTTGCACAGTTGTTCATAGAGTTTCAAGCACTGTGTTTAATAAAACTGTTTTCAATTCACCTATATTTGCCTATTTCCTTTTTTTTTTACCTATGGTATCGATTTAGTATCGATACCAAGGTATTAGATCCTAGTATCGTACCGAAGTCAAAATTGTGGTATCGAGCCATGCCTACTCTTAAGCCCCTACGTCATTTCCATTAAAACGACAGAATCCGTCTCAAACCGGAACAATACCGTTGTACATATGTGTATAAATATAGTGCTATTGTATGTGTTATTATTGTGAGACATCAGACTATAGCTAATATGTACTTTTATATAATTATTTTCTTGTGCCATATTTATGCCGTGAAATTTTGTACTTTAATAATGTCAGCATTTAAATGTTTGTATAGAGTTGTTATTAGGGAATTGTACACGGGGAGTGACTATGTATTATGCGGGAGGGGGTCGCAAACAAACCAGCAAATGGCAATATTTTTGTTTTTATGTGGGGGTGGCATGCATGGGTGTGTCTGAGTTCCTATGACAGGTATGCCGAATGTTATTGAGCTGTGGGATGGGCAGGACTGGAGATAAAGACACCACAGGGAGCGACAGCGGCGGGAGTGACAGGAAGGACGATCGGAACGGGTTTGACATTCATGCGACGATTGGCTTGCGGTGGCGATCTTCAGGAGCAATTCCCAGCAATGAGTGCAATGGTGGAGGACTACTGAGATCGTTCAACACACTCTAGTTCCTTCTGATAAGTTTTACTTCTGGTGAACGTACGGATGTGAACTGGGTGGGTGTGTGCGTGCGTGCGTAGGTGGGAACTCATACTTTACATTGTGAAGACAATAATATAATGTGAAGTTGCAATAGTTGTACAATTGCCTAATTTAAATAAACGTTTGCCAATAAATATAATAGTTGTGCTTTGGTACTGGCCATAATACAATATTTTTATGATGTTTGACATTTTTTTCCAAGGAGCCGATGAGAATTCATTAAAATTTCTACAAGATAAACTACTATTCTAGTTATATACAAACTATGTTGTTTTTAATAAAAATGCTTTTTTTTCTCACAATACAGCAAAAGGAAAGCTGTTTATTTTTCAAACCCAACAGAATACAGTATAACAGACTTTCGCTGACTTTATTATGTGACTGAGCAGTAGTCTTAGGACTTTAAGGTAAACACGAGTTGCCTGTAGTAAGGAGAGGAGTTAGAAACACGCGTATTTCGATGTGGATTAATTTTTTTACTGTTAAGCCATACATACTGCGTTTTAAGAATTATATGCGGGACAAGATTGATTCTGTAGCGGCAGTCGGCAAGTCGTAATCTATCGTGACAAGATGGATTCTGTCGTTCGAACAGAAATGACATACACATGAGCAAATGTGCCAGTGTTAAATTAACACTGTATGGTGTCTATATGGGTCCACACTAGAGCCCGACCGATTTATTGGCAGGCCGACATTATCGGCCGATATTAGGCATTTTCCAAACTATCGGTATCGGCATTTATAATGGCCGATAAATTAATATTTCAAAAATAAAATAAAAACGGACGAAACACCCTTCAACCATGTCATGAGTGTTGGCGTTGTATAGTTTGTCCACCAGAGGGCACTCTACACCGTCCCTGTTGGCAACACTCGTGTATAACGCGTCACACTTCCTGCAACCTGCTGATCCAGCCAGAGTCGGGCAGAGAGAACCAGTTATCCGCGAGTGAGATCATCGGTGAAGTGTGTTCATGGTGAGTTGGTCACGAGACATACATTGCTTGAATAACAATTAAAAGAACATCCCCATCAGTTCTCTTAACTCAAATAAGCATGACAAAATTCGTGACTATCATGTCCAGTTTTGCTGCTGTTAAATAAACCGAGAGTGAAGCGGAATTAGCTAGTAATTACGTTACGTTGTTACAGTGTAGTTGACTGACTGTCCTTTTAACTTTTGACAATGAGACTGAAGTATTTCTTTAATAGCGTGACAGTTATAGCAGTGAGACGTATCATCTCTCCTTGGCCTGTTATATTGAAAATGTATGTTTTACAATTTGCAGTATGACGTTATCCATTGCTAAATTATGGCTCATCATAGACTAGCTAACCACAAAGCTAACTAATGCCACTATCAGTGGAAGACCGCTTACGTTAACATTAATGAGCTTGGAAACCACAACGAACTTATTCTGCCTAAAGTAATGATTACTGTATTTATAACTAGCATATCTCTAGTTACAGTCCCTGCATTGTAAAATGTAAGTTAGACATTTGCAAGGAGTGAACATTTAGACATAGAGAAAAAGTATCAAACGTAGCTTGTGCATAAAAGTTAGCTTTTCTTTTACATGTGTGTGAAATCCAATGACGCCAAGTGTGCGTTGCAGACTGTCATTCAGCCGCAGCATTAACGAGTCACATAATGGATTTAGATCGCTAAATAGTAGGTTGTTGTTGTTTTTGTGTTTTTGTTCAAAGGACTTTACGTTTCATATCTTAAGTTTGTATTTTTATACATTTTATTTAACAGAACTTTAATATATTTTGATGTTCCTCTGTTCTGTTGTGACAATAAAAGAAACGTTTCTTTTTAAAATGCATTATCATATTATGTTAGTTAAAACTCATAAATAACTACAAATAAATAATGTTAGGGAAATCTGTTAATGTTTTGTTGCACGTTTCTGAAATTTAAAAAAAAAAAAAA
The DNA here is from genome assembly GCF_048594095.1 of Paramormyrops kingsleyae. Lineage (NCBI taxonomy): Eukaryota > Metazoa > Chordata > Actinopteri > Osteoglossiformes > Mormyridae > Paramormyrops > Paramormyrops kingsleyae. The sequence goes on from NC_132820.1 coordinate 14,388,310, forward strand.
AAAAAATATATATATATATATATATATATATATATATATATATATATCGGCCTTCAAAATCCTTTATCGGTCGGGCTCTAGTCCACGCCATTCAGTGTTACCTTTAACACTTTACAGTGTGCAGTGAGTGTTGTTTTTATAGTGTTAATAAGTATTGACTCTTATAGTTTTCAATTTACAACCTAGAGTGTTAGGACAATGAGTCTCCACCTCTTCCCAAATTGCAAGCCCATATGGGTAGCACACAAGTATAAAATGGGTAGCCCATATCTGCCCCATTTTAATGTACTCTCATTTGAACTCATTTGGCATTCAGCTGCTTTACTAAACCACATAATAAGAAAGACTCAGACCAACATAGCGATTTCTTTTTTTTTATATACTGTATATATACAAGTTTAATTTCAGTTCAGCTCTTGATACCCAAGAAACTGTGCTCATGTAAGTAGAAAGGCATTGAAAAACTGTTGTTATAAATGTGTTTATTTAAGTATGTGTTTGATTGAAGAAACTTGTCAGGATTAGTAAGTACCAGTCAAGCTCTCCTGATAACTGCCTGTATATAAAAGAGAGTGATGTATGGCACCAATCACCAAACACAGATTATGAAATTAGACCACAACTTGGGATCAAAGAACAAATCAAATAACTTTGCTCATTTAATATTCAGATTTTCATTAAACAATTTTTATAAACCCACCACGATCGGGTATGGTATGACTCTGAAATGAGTCTTTACCACATTTTATCATCTGTTTTTATATATATATATATAAAAAAAATTATTTGGTGTTCCCGGACATTTTTCAAAAGGAATTGCAAATTGCTTTTGCAATTGCATTTTCCATATGTGGATGCCTAAAGTGTGCAATTGCAAATTTTGCATTAATGTTTGTTTTTACTTTACTTCCACACCCCTCTTGGTCGTTGACTGCGAGTGACGTCACTCCCCATACAATCACGCCCCACAGTATAGACCCACCCCTGACCCTTGTAAGACATGGGAAATGCAATTGCAAATGGACTTTGCTTTTTCATTTGAAATGTGGCAGTCAGTGTTCGTTTGCGAAAGCGAAAAAGCAAACGTTAATGCAAAATTTGCAATTGCATTTGAATTATGTCACAAGTTATGCGTCCACATATGGAAAATGCAATTGCAAATGCAATTTGCAATTCCTTTTGAAAAATGTCTGGGATTTCCCTCCATACTGAGTAGTGCAGTTCTTATGTGTGCACATCCCCAAGGCCTTCTGAATTGAAAAGGTACATATGGCCTTAGACTTAGAAAAGAAACAAAATAATTGTTTTTCATATACACATGCTTTCTCTAGTTGAGCTATAGAGGCTAAACCATCTAGCCTAGTCACTGTGGAGCATTCAATTCAATTCAATTTTATTTATATAGCGCATTATCACAACATTACATTATCTCAATGCGCTTTACATTTCTGCCTCGTAAGGACCCCCCATTGAGTAAGCCAAAGGCAACGGTGGCAAGGAAAAACTCCCTAAGAGGAAAAAACCTTGGAAGTAACCAGACGCAAAGTGGGAGCCCATCCTCCAGGGGCCGGCAGATGAGTCAAACAAACAAGATGATATGACTAATACCGAGGTTGAAATATATGGCATGCCAGAGCCATTTCTGTGGTTTTTGTTCTCTTGCCCTATTCGTCACAATTGCGGTGGATTAAAAAAAAAAAAAAAACTTTTAAGACAAAAAAGTACTGTGTCATGTTATGCAAATATACATCCAACAACATTGGTCTACAGGGGAGTGGGTGGTACCAGGAGCGGCACAGAAAAGACTATCACAACTGTCCTAACACCTTTCCACATATGTTAACCATCCAAGGGCAGGACCAGCAATCAAATGCATCCCCATCCTATTAAAATATATACCACTTAGAAGACACATCCAGTACATCCCCAAGACTTAACACTCTCAGACTTAACACAAACATACTTAGAAACCACAGATCACTAACCTCCAAGATCAGTCAGAACTAAGCCAATAAAACTTCAATATAAAATGAGAAAAAACTGTAACGTCCTTTTTGGTCAGAGTCTTTCTCATGACGGTGGGTAAATCTTGGATGGCTTTTCTGATCCTCATGACTTCTTCTGCGCATATTAAATTGGGGCAGATGTATGGAGGTGGAGACTCATTGACTTAACACACTATGGTGTAAATTGAACACTATTAGAGTTCATAAAGTTTAACACTGTAAAACCAACACTCACTGCACACTGTACAGTGTTAAAGGTAACACTGAATGGTGTGGACACATATAGATACCATGCAGTGTTAATTTAACACTGGCACATTTGCTGTCTAGCCTACAGTTTTCAGTCCTATTTGTTTAACAAACTCACATTTTCCAAACAACCCTCAAAAGCTGCAGGTTTAGAGACAATTGTCAAAATGAAAGTACAAAGTTCAAAGCATTTTAAATAGTCACATATAATAGTTCAGATAATTGGCCACACCATAGTTCATGAATTATTTTATAAGTTGCTTTTCGTTTGTGTTAATTAGAATTAGGCTCTGCAGTAATGGATTTTGTCAACATCAGTTTTACTGTACAAGGAAAAATATAAGGTCGATTGATATTTATTCGTTTAAGAATTTCTATAATAAGCAATTATATCAATACAAATGCTGAAATCTTTCTTAGAATTTACATGGTTAGGAAGTTCCCGGAGAAGTTTGGTAAATAGCAGTTCCATCCACAGACTTTTCAAAAAAGATTGTTTAGCAGGACGAGTTATGGGGGTTTCTTACATTTTGCACGATCTTGAAATATACAGATATTTGTTTGAAAAACTCACCTTTTCCAAACAACCTTCGACTGCCGCAGTACTCTGCAGACAGTTGTGGAAGTGAAAGTAGAAGTTCAAAAGCATTTTATATATTCACACGGAGAGCGATGGTTAAAGGTAAAATATAAGTACGTTTGGGATTTATCAGTTGTATAATTGCTAGACTAAGTTCTTATATTAATACAGATTTTAAAATCCTTCTACACATCTACATGATTTCCCTTGATATAATATTATTCAAGAACAGCAGAAAAATACCTCAAATGTTTTTAAAAACAGGAAAAAAACTTTTCACACGCGGGCAAAATTAAGGAGTTATAAAGTTATACGATATATGGGCCTATTTGTTTAACAAACTCACCTTTTCCAAATGAGCCTTGAAAGCTGCAGTTTTACAGACAATTGTGAAAATGAAAGCAGTTCAAAGTGTTTTATATACTCACAGATAACGGTGGCCACACCACTGTTCATGAATATTTAATATTGCTGCAATTCTCATTTCAGGGTTGCCATTAAATTATTGATTTAAAATGTTATGGTAATGCCTAATATAAACAGAACTTTATCAAATAAATTGCTTAAAAGCAAATCAACTGTGAAATCTTTTTTTGTAGCTGATATTTTAAAAACTGGTTTGCGTTAACTATAATTCGGCTCCCAGATAATGGATTTGCCAACGTCAGTTTTCCTACGACCTTTGACCGCCGCAGTACTTTGCAGGTTGTGAAAGTGAAAGTAGAATTTCAAAATCATTTTATATAATCACACGGATAACGGTGGTAAAAGGTAAAACATAAGGACTAAATGAAGGAGTTATGTGGTTTACTAGCCTACATTCTGTACCGTATATATTCAATTCCATTTATTTTTATATAACGTAATTCACAACAGAGTCTCCCCAAGGTGCTTTACATCAGTGTGTTGTGATACATTAATATACATACAATAATCCAAAACGGGAAAAATAAAGGAAAGAAATTAAATAAAGAAAGGAATGGAGGGGAGGAACCAAAAAGTAGGAGAAAAAAACTTCTGGGGGTCCAAGGTCAGCTGGCTGTTCAACCGCCCTGGGCATGATAACATTACTGAAAACAGAAAAGAGTGGACTTGCTTGCTAAATGCAAGATGTAAGCTGGATTAAGACAAAGTTCACCAATGACTCTGTTATCAATGTTGGCTTGAGTAAGGTGGCCAAAGTCCTTCAATGTTTTCCATACTGGCCTGTGTAGGGGGACAGACTGAAGGCTGCACCCACGATGTTACAGTTTATAAGTCACCCACAATATTTGCATTGCTTTTTGCATTATGGGAAAGTAAGAACTTCATTTATTTTAGTACATCCTGTACTTATACATATGACAATAAATCTTGAACCATTGTCCTATGCGCAATCGCTTAAAGAAGAAGTTGGGGCAGTTTTACAATGTAAAAACTGTTATTTCCACTCTAGGATCACACACACACACACACACACTGACGTGCCGGTTAGCAAAAGGGGGGTAGTTTACCCTCTTCCCCACCCTTCCCTGTCAAAAAATTTCTGATCATACTTGCAGACACATTGACAAAATGTTTTATTGGAGGAGCAGTGGATTACAGGGGATGCCTGTTTTAGCACCCCGCCACCAGAAAAGGCATCCCCTGTTAAATCTGGCTATACTGCATCTACACTGGTGAAGCTTGCAGAGGTTAGTCATTGTAGTCTCAAATGAAAATTTCAGCACAGTGCTGCCAAAATCGTAACATCCCTCATTCTAGTTTGATTTTCTCCTGCGTTTGTCAGGTGTATTTTTTGTGGGGGGGGGACTTGTACTGTGAAGGGTAGCAGCTTTGGTGATGGCCCAGTTTGATCTTGCTGAAGTCAGCCTCTTTCCTACACAGGAGCAATTCAACTTGTGCCATAAAGACGACCTGCTGGCCATAGCAGGCTTCTTTAACATCTCAATCCCTAGTGATGCATCCAAAAGTGTGATCCAAAGGGTCCTTCAGGAGGAGTTAGTCCGGCTGGGATTCCTGCCAGAGACAGATGGTTCCCTGAGTGTTGCACCTAGCCTGACCTGGATGTCTGCCACAGATTTAGGGCTCCGCATGGATCCTGGTAGTTCCGACTCGCCTAAGGAGGATACCCTCCTTATCATTTGGCTTCGGCACCTCTAAATAATCAAGTTTGAGCATAGCCTATGATAAGCGTCTGAAATATGCAAAATTTAGGGAAAAAAATAGATCGTGTTTCAGGCAAAAAAATTAGAGATGTGACTGAAAATTACAAATATGTATTGATCTAGATGCATAACATATTGGTTAAAATATTGATATATGGTGATATTCCTTAAAAATCAAGATATCTGAAATGGCTTGATGTGTCAATTTTAGTCGATATTTAAACTTTCAAAATTAGCACCACCAGAGCAAAATACATAACTACTACAATGATGGAGATGACTACATTGGAGAATCAGCCATCCGTAGTGGAGGACATACATTCTTAGTAGAGGTCACAAATTACCAGCCCTCAATATGATTATAATTCATTATTAAATCTGGCCAGCAGATTGATCTTTTATGTTCCACACAATAAAAAACTATGATCGGTCATTTTGATGATTTGCACCAGCAAGCGTGGAAAGCTTCATTACCGGCAGCTAAAGAGTTAATATGCAACTGTGGAGGGTTAGCTAAATATGTACTATTAAGCCCCCCCCACCGCACAAACTGGACTCCATCATCCCCCTTGAAATATTTTTCGTCCACTATGGATGACAAGCAGGTTGTGTAAATTTTGGTCTTTATACTGCTGGCCACTGCCTGAGTTCACAGTCTGCTGTTTGAACACATGAACACTGCTACACCATGACTGGTAGGAGTGCTAGAAATATATAGGGCTCTATTTTGATGATCGAATGCAAAGCATACAGCGCAAAGTGGAACTAACAGTTATGGGCGTGTCCAAACCATTTTGCTATTTTGCCAGCAGACAAAAAGACTTTGCGGCAGCCCAAGAAACAAAAAGGTTATTCTAACTCTTTTATTTATCGAGTGGCTCGATACCACAATTTTGACTTCGGTACGATACTAGGATCTAATACCTTGGTATCGATACCATAGGTAAAAAAACAGGAGACAGGCAAATATAGGTGAATTGAAAACAGTTTTATTAAACACAGTGCTTGAAACTCTATGAACAACTGTGCAAAGAAATTGTTACAAAAAAATAATAAAAACTACAATTTTGATTTTAGAAGAAACAAAACTGAAGAGATCTAATTAAAATAAAGTAATCTCTTAATATATTTTCAGTCTTTATCACAAAGAAAATGTGAATGCAACCAGAATGCAACAACAACAACAAAAAACCCTACAGAGTAGGATTACTAAAAATAATAATACTGATTTCTTTAAAATAAAAGTCTAAATTAAATCAGTTGAAACTCACCTGTTGTTCTCTTAACGTCTTGAACAAATCAGGAAGGGCAAGTGACAAATGCTTGCTAAGGTTTGATGTGTTGCCTCCCTTGGCAGCACATGATTTATAGCAGCGCTTGCAGACTGGTGCATTGAGGTCTGTGGGTTCACCCTTTTCATCACTTTTGTAGGCAAAGTAATGCCATATTTCACTTCTACCACTCTCGTTATTTATTAATTTCGGACGTGTAGAGCGCGTTTCATCTGTGTGATCCATCGCCGTTTGTCTGTTTTCACGCTTGCCAGTTTTGCGCCAGTTTGCGCAACACTGCCGCATAGTGGTGAAAATCGGAACAGCGGATGAAATACCGAACTGAGCAAACTTTTGATATTGTACCGTTTGAAAAATAATAAATACCAGTATTTTCACAGTACCGGTATACCGCACATCCCTACCAGGACCACACCCCTAAATACATTGAAGCAACTACCACGTGATTGGTTGATTAGATAATTGCATTAATGAGAAATTGAACAGGTGTTCCTAATAATCCTTTAGGTGAGTGTATATGTAAATACAAAAAACAACAACAAAACATGCGCCACCTATGTAATGTTAATTTAACATTACATTAGCCTACTACTAACCTGCGGAAAGCCTGCTGTCGTCATCATAATCGGTGGACTCCTTTTTGCTACGGTTGGTATGACTGGGGCTGGGGTTATCCACACCGATAGTGCCAGCTGTTGTCCGCAAGCTGTCAAACATAGTGCATCCCTCTGCTTTTAAATTTATTCCGTGTGCCCTCAAATATTTAATCAGATTTGACGTGTTTCCCCCTTTACACGCAACTGCTGTAAAACATTTGCTGCACGTCGTGGTGTCAGAATCCTTTTGTTTTAAATATAGCCACACTTTCGACCGTTTAATTTTAGGCATTTTAAGTAAGGGATAATGTACAGGCAGCCGGTAGTTTACCACAGAGGTGCTTTATAAGGTCCGATTCAAATTGACGGCCCTGGTCTGAATGTAAAGCTTCTGGGACCCCATGTTGGGGAAGGTAGTGGTCGAATATGCAACGAGCCACGGAAATTGCCGTTTGATCTTTCAGGGCATACAGGTTGACAAACTTCGTGTAGAGATCAAGCATGACTAACACGTAGCGGTACCCTTTAGAGGACACTGGCAGCTCTGTTATGTCGGCGGCGACAATCTGAAATGGGTGGGCCGGAGAAATGGGGACGAGGGGAGCCTGCAAGCGAGGGACTGGGGAACGCCGGGACTGACAAGCCGCGCAGCACTGGCAGTGACGGGCCACGTCAGACGACATGTAAGGCCAATAGAAGGAACGCGTAACCTTGTCAACCGTTTTCGCATGACTGAAGTGACCGGACGCAGGGTGACCATGCACCATGTGCAGGACCTTGGGAACAAGGGATCTCGGTACAACCCCCTGATGGCAGACAGCACGCCTAGCTGGATGATAGAAATGCCGGCATAAAATGCCATCACACAGACAGAGACGTGAAAACTGTGACCACAGCTTCCTTAACGTTGGGGAGGCAGCCCGCAGACGCCACAGGGGGGGTCTCATGCCGTTTTCCAACTAAGCAACCACAACCGCCAGATCTGGATCATCACATTGGTGCTTACCTAACTCCAGATCGCTGTGTATCTGCACCAAGCCCGCAGTGGTGTTCGGCAAGGCGCAACCCAGAAAAGTGGGCGTCGTGGTCACAATGGGCTCGACTAGTGTAGTCCCCGGCTGCAGTGTAGGAGAATCTGCAGAGGTTTGAGTGGTGACCGTAACGCTAGTCGGGCAAAAAGCATCTGGGAGTCAAGGTATGTCTGATGGGACCTCTGCAGGGCGGCGGGACATAGCATCGGCGTTAAGGTGCTTAGCACCCGCTCGATGGACGATGGTCCAATCATAAAGGTCAAGTTCCACAGCCCAGCACGCACGTCTACCCGTGGGGTCGTGGTCCAGAGGAAGCTTTTTGAGCCCAGCTAGCGGCTTATGATCCGTCACAACCTAGAACTCGATCTGAATATCAGAAGTCGAACCCGTGAATGCTGACCTAATATACACTCACCTAAAGGATTATTAGGAACACCTGTTCAATTTCTCATTAATGCAATTATCTAATCAACCAATCACATGGCAGTTGCTTCAATACATTTAGGGGTCTGCTCAGTTACTGGGATTTTCACGCACAACCATTTCTAGGGTTTACAAAGAATGGTGTGCAAAGGGAAAAACATCCAGTATGCGGCAGTCCTGTGGGCGAAAATGCCTTGTTGATGCTAGAGGTCAGAAGAAAATGGGCCGACTGACTCAAGCTGATAGAAGAGCAACTTTGACTGAAATAACCACTCGTTACAACCGAGGTATGCAGCAAAGCATTTGTGAAGCCACAACACGCACAACCTTGAGGCGGATGGGCTACAACAGCAGAAGACCCCACCGGGTACCATTCATCTCCACTACAAATAGGAAAAAGAGGCTACAATTTGCACGAGCTCACCAATATTGGACAGTTGAAGACCGGAAAAATGTTGCCTGGTCTGATGAGTCTCGATTTCTGTTGAGACATTCAAATGATAGAGTCAGAATTTGGCGTAAACAGAATGAGAACATGGATCCATCATGCCTTGTTACCACTGTGCAGGCTGGTGGTGGTGGTGTAATGGTGTGGAGGATGTTTTCTTGGCACACTTTAGGCCCCTTAGTGCCAATTGGGCATCATTTAAATGCCACGGCCTACCTGAGCATTGTTTCTGACCATGTCCATCCCTTTATGACCACCATGTACCCATCCTCTGATGGCTACTTCCAGCAGGATAATGCACCATGTCACAAAGCTCGAATCATTTCAAATTGGTTTCTTGAACATGACAATGAGTTCACTGTACTACAATGGCCCCCACAGTCACCAGATCTCAACCGAATAGAGCATCTTTGGGATGTGGTGGAACGGGAGCTTCGTGCCCTGGATGTGCATCCCACAAATCTCCATCAACTGCAAGATGCTATCCTATCAATATGGGCCAACATTTCTAAAGAATGCTTTTAGCACCTTGTTGAATCAATGCCACGTAGAATTAAGGCAGTTCTGAAGGCGAAAGGGGGTCAAACACCGTATTAGTATGGTGTTCCTAATAATCCTTTAGGTGAGTGTAGATTGTACACTCCAGGAAATGAGTCATACTACAATGCACTTCTTACTTGAATGCCTTCTTCACCGACTGGACGATTAACCAAATAAAGCAGCGCAACATTACAGTAACTAACAATTAATAAACCACTAACTGACGTGTACTATTAGAGCATTTATGTCATTTATTTAAACTTTATTTTACCAGGTAAATTAACTGAAAACCAGTAACTCACTACTTTACGTGATATTCGGGAGAAATAGCAGATTACGCATCGGAACTGCCTGGGATACAAACGTCATGCATGTAACTAAACTCTTCAGCCAATAAGGGCAAAGGTGTGTTGTCACGGAGGCGGTTCCAGTTTGTGCAGCCGGGTGAGAGGTCGCAATGCATCTAACCATAATGCATTGCGTCAGGATCAGAATGCATTGCTTTTATCCAGCGTTGTAAGCAATTCGAATGCACCCAATGTCCGGACTGGGGAAACAGAAACAGCTGATCACATGGGGATCCCACACGAGGTTAACGAGGGGGCGTGGCGCACGGAAGGAGCGGACGATCGAGGCAGGACAGGGGTAATGTTGGGATACGATCTTTATCATTTTGGAGGCCATTAAGAAAAAAAATGCTCTTCTTGTTTTATCCTGTTCATTTTGTGTTTAAATGCTAAAAAATATATATATATATATATATATTTAGGTGTAATTTTGGGGGGCCAGGAACATTAATTGGTTTTCCATTATTTCTTATGGGAAAAATTCGATCAGAACTCTAACTTTTTAGGATTCGATCCGGAGTCCGGAACGGATTAAGTTCAAGAACCGAGCTAAGCTTATCCGCGACTTCTATAAATTTATCCTGCAGAACAGCCCTCCTGCCCTTTCCTATGTTGTTGGTGCCAACATGCACCACGACCACTGGATCCACCCCGGTTGGGGCCAAAAGCCTGTCCACTCGATTCGGAAGGTCCTCTACCTGGGCACCAGGCAGGCATGACACCGTAGGGGACCCTCTATCACAGGTGCACACATAACTATCTACACCTCTGATAATTGAATCCCCTACTACCACAACCTCCCTCCTCCTGGGGGTAGGCGGCTCCTTGGTGCCCAAGGGCCCACCTGCCTCCCCAGTCTCTTCCGGCTCTAAAGCTGGAAGCACCTGAAAGCGGTTAGACACCGTCACTTCAGGTGATGCCGCCTCTGTGAATTGTGTACTCCCTTTTCTACGTCTACGACCTACGTTCACCCAGCTCTCTCAACCTACCTGTTCATCATTCTCCCCCCTCCCCGTTACGTACACACAGTCTCCCTAAAAGGCGTATTAGCTCTCTCCTTTAACTCATTGTTGTGTTGGATGAGAGCCAATTGCTCCTCGAGGTCGGGAACCTTGACCATGAGTGAGTCAACTAACCTACATCGCTCGCAGATGAAGTCCGACTGGACACAAGCATCCAGAAGGGCAAACATCTTGCAAACACAACACTGAGCTGGCCCCATAATTACTTTACTCACTATGACCTTTACCATCCTTTACTCCCAGCCCAGTATATTAATATAGCCTATTTAAACTTTTAGTTGATCTAATTAACGTATAGCTTAAACAGTAAAGTGCCGAGTACAATAAAACACTAAATTAACACTTGCATTAAAACAGAACTTTTTTTTTTAATTATCAGACAGCATCAGCAATAACAACCTTGGGAATTAAAATTTTAAAATAACCAAATCAACAATTACCTACCCAAGACTAACTTCCTACTGAACCATGTGGATTCAGGAAGGGCAGAGTGATACTGGCAGGTGCTTCTGAGTAAGACAGACATTGGTGTGCTGATTGCTTTGAGTTTGCTTATGAAACTGTGTCATCTGATAATGGCTTAATCCACACATTTCATTCCTAAATGTGACTAGTGACATTTCTGATGTTTTTAGATGTCCCTCTAACAGTGCTACTGACCAAAATGGACAAAGCATGTCCTCATGTGGAAAAGGATTTGAAGAAAGTGTACCGCAGCTGCTACATAAAGGATCTGGTGAGTTTCAGGGTCTAACACTGGATTCTATCCAGTTTTTCTCCAAAGGCTGCATCAACTTATCAGTTCAGTATTGGTGGAAACCTGCAGCAGAGCACTCGACTGTGAAATTGGCCTGAATTGCTGTAGTAAAAATATGCAGCAGTATAAATGGGTGAAAGTTGACTATGGGTACAAGTTGACATCATCTACTGGACAGGTTACCAGTGGCAACAAAACACACCCAGACAAATGCAATGACCAAGTGAGAGAGAGCAGTTCACCTGGTGGAATGTTTGTAGACTGTAGGAGGAAACAGGATGAACAAGCAAACATCACACATGGAGCCAAAGCAAGGGGCTGTGGACCTTTGGTTTATTATTTTACACTGGCTCACAAACCTTTATCTCTAGTATTTATTTTCTAAAGCAACATATTTCCTGGTAGCCAGATGACTCTGCAGGGAGCTCTGTGGCCTGACACCTCCTCTCCATGTCTGTGCAGTTTGCATGTTCCTCCTGTGACTGTGTGTGTTCCCACAACCCCCCCCCCACCCCCACCCCCATCCCCATAGCTGAAAACATGCTTTTGGGGCATCTCTAAATTGCCCATAATGTGTGACTGTATGACCTAAAATGAGCCGGCATTCTGGCCTGGGTGTCTCTTTCCTCAGATCCTCTGTTTCCTGGGATAGACTCACCATCACCCTGTACTGAATGGGTGGTTATGGATGGATGGATGACAAATTTGTGTCTGACATTTAATTGCAGCTTTGGATCTTTGATTGTACATCTACATTTGGCAGCATCTACTAAAGACAGAATTATACTTCAGTATTGATTATCTCTGACAGCAATATTGTGATACAGCAATTGAAGAAAATAAATTTGAAAAGGATTGTGTATATGAACTGCACGTCTCTTTGCAGATCAAAAAAGCAAGTACATGTCTGGGCATTGCGGAGTCAAATGTGCTTCCAGTGAAGAATTACTCCCATGAGATTGAGCTGAATGACACCTGTGACATCCTGCTCCTCAGTGCTGTGAAGCAGATGCTCAACTTTGCTGATGACTACATAGAGAGTATTTATGAGAACCAACAGTAGAGAAATGTTATGTTAGTAGAGACATATGCCAACAACTCATTGTATTTGGGGACATCGGCAAATTCTGATAGTTAAGATGGTCAAGAGCTGCTGCCCAAGATTTTGTGACCTACACTGAAAAAAATGTTATGTTGAATTTACTTAATTTTATTACGTCAAGGGGTTGCACGAAATAAATTTATCTAAATCCAGATATATTTTTTAAGTTGAGTGAATTTATATTTTATAAGTTGAGTTTACTTATATTTTATAAATTGGTTGTACTTATATTTTATACATTGAGTTTATTAATCTCTTTCAGTAATTTCAGATTAATTATATTCATAATTTTAGCTAAACTATTTTGAGCAGAATTTACTCAAATTAATTGTGCAACCAGATCAATTTAATCGTTTAATTTCTACATATTAAAATTAATTTTAATCCAATATTTTTTTTAATCTATTGTATCTTTCATTCATATTCAGACAAATAAAGCAAACCCAATATTTTCAACTCTAACTTTATTTTTGTGATCCAAGAGATATTTTTGCTCTCTCAAACAAGAATGGCAGTAATGTAACTCAGTAATCTCCCAAACAAGAGTCTCAGTAATGTAACTCAATAGTCACCATTTCTCAAATTGCTTTCTTATAACAAAATGCAGTAGTATCATCCATTAACATAAAATACATTGTACCATTCGTAACAAAAACAAAAGAAATGAACCAGATTATCTGGAAGACAGCAAACACTGAGGAACTTGTGTGAGATTATATTAAACTGCAAACTTACATTGAGTCAATATTCCAAAACATCCTTAGTACAGCTTTAAATGTTCACAATAGTGGCTCACACAGGAGAACTTTGGAGGAAAGCCTTTTACCACCCATTTGCAAGAGCACAACATATACAAATAACAAAATACACCAGTACTATACAGAACAAAAAATACTATAGTACAAGAACTGTCCACAGCTGCAACACAGTGCACACTGAGGACCTGATGCTGAAATTACAAAAAACTGCAAACAGTTACATTCAAAAAATACTGTAATAGGAAAAAAAGAATGTTATATAACAAAATAGATTTTATGCTTGGCTGAGGTGAAAAAGTTGGTGTATCAATATGGATAAAATAATAAAATATAATAAAATGAATAAAATGAAACGTGACTTAAATGTCCACTGAAGCTTAAGCTCCTCTGAGAATAATAAAAATAGCGGCAAATGAATACATCACATCTGTGTGGAGCAATGAGGAGGCTGTAACATTCTTACATGAAACGAACAAGAAATGTCATAATTCCATGTTTTACACATGGTTATCCATCGTTTGAACTTTGACTGGAGCTCTTTTAATGACGTCATCTCATTGTGTCCTCTTCTTATGCAATGCCTTAATGGCGCAGACGTCACCAACTCTTTATCTCAAAGCGCTTAACTTCTAATATTCATATGGCGTTAATGGATGGATGGATACATTTTGTGCTGAGTGTGGATAGAAACCTGGCTTATTTCCAGGATTGCAATTTTTATTTCAGGTGAATATTCGAATAAATCCAATGACAACTTTAAATGTTCACACCAGTGGCTATGTATTACAGTCCACCACTCACTTTGTTTTCAGTTTGAAACATCTTCTAGGGCTGCATTTTACATCATACTAAATGTTTTCTATCGCCTCCCAAACCAGATTTAAAAATGCAGCTTAGCGGCGTTCACATGAGCAACTGAAGAAATCCTACAGTCCAGCAATGATTTTGTTCTTTAGTCCAAGGACTTTGGGGGAAAGCCTTTCTCCATCCATTTTCAAGAGCACTTTTTGAATGAATTCATAGGAGTATTTCAGCTCTTTGGGGTAAGCCATTTTCAATACATAGATGACTCCCAGCATCATTGCACATGCTTGGGCTACAGATCCAATGTTGTCCAGAATGATTTCTCCTTCAACATAAATGCCAATGTCATCATGTGCTCCAATTTCTCCACCCTCCTTGTTGATGACATATACGCCCATGGTGGAATTCTGCAGGTCTCTCTGGATGTCATCTCCTTCAATGTCCTGTATATTTGTAGAATATAAGAAAAACATGAATTTATGTAATAGATTTTAAAGACCTGAAAATTCAAAATTTCTTTATATTTACAATATATAATTACACTGGTCAGTAAAACTATTGAAAATATTTTTGTCAGTTTAATAAAGAGCGCTTTTCTCAAAAGAGTGCAGTGTTTCCTAGACAAGGAAAGCATAACCGTGGGGGGACAATCGTGCTTGGGCACAGTACAAGGCAACCAAGCCTAGTGTGAGTACGCCCTAAGAGTAACAGTGTATCAGTGGCAGATTTACTTTGCACTGCTGTTAGTAATTACTGTTATAGAAAGAACAAATACACACAAGCACGCCTAGCAGGAAGCTAGACATGAAGAAAATGTCTGTGTGTACTGGTACTTTTATAGCAGCACTTCTCTATGAATTATATGATCATAAAGTACCAGCGTTGAGATCCCCCCATAAATAAAGAACAAAATGTATACCACAAAGTTACAGAACATTTTTAGCTTTCTCCGTAGCAGCAACGCTGTGATCAGTATAGCTGTTAAGATGCATGTTAAATGCACTTACCAAAACGATATGAGCTCCCCAAAGAATTAGGCTTTGGTCCACATCACACCAAGACAATCAGATATGAGAAAAACCTGCAACAGAAATAAAAATGAGCAGGGATTAAAAAGATAAATTGTAAGCATGTTGAGGAAAAAAGTAATTGTCCAATAATCACAAACTTGTGTCAGCACAAAACATGTTAAAGCCCACGACTCAAATCAGATCACTACAAACTAATTTGTGTCCAAGTCCAAATTGTAATAATACCTTATTACTATAAAAAAATATCCAACAAATGGCAGATTAAGAGGGTGGAAGTGGACAGACAGACATGGACTTCATTTTCAGGAAAGATTATTTTAAATATCAACTTATTTATTCACAGCGGGACTATTTTCTTGCAAGTGTGTTATTCCTCTTATAAATTACTTAAGAGCATTTACAAATTACATCAGAAAATAATGCTTTCAAAGCTTTAGATGCTCTAAGCATACAGACAGGAAATTATATGAAACAAGAGGGGTATATTGAAGTTTCTGGAAATTGTGTGAATTAAGTACAAAACAGATTTGGTTTCTTAAATTAACTACCATTGTTTGTACAACAATGCATGAAATATAAACACCTGTACAATGTTTTAGAATAAATAATTGTGTAAGGTTATTTACATTGTGTCAGATCATATTATATGGCGATTTTTTATAAACTGTTTGTGAAATCAGAAACAGAAAAATCTCTTCACAATGCAGTTCACAAGCCTACAACTACTAAGTACATTGTGAGATATTATAACTGAGTCAACAAGTCAAGACCCCTGCCAGCTCTTAGTTTTGTAAATTTTATTATTTTTTTTTTAATTTAATTAAAAAAAATTTTTTTTTCTTCCTTCATGCCATATCACTAACTCTATTAGTACAGTATTTATATTTTTCATGTTCCACTTCTATACTAAAAGTATTAGTTTGAAATTGGGAGCAATAAATGCAGTGCCAACATAATTGGTCTTTGTGTTTAGAGCAGAAACAAAGTTGAACAACATCAACCTGCTAGCTAAACCCACATTCTTATCCCTGTCGTCTTCTGCCTTCCACATCAGGTTAACTGGTCTTTCACTGGACTATCGGCTGTGGTCGTACTAGCTGGTCCTCTCGTGTCATCTGCAAATCTCCTGCTATTTAGTTATGAAACATTTGCATGCTTCTACTACATGTACTTTCAGCCCCACCTTTACGTTTTAAGCTCTGATAAGGCGAGTCGGATACCGTCCACGAGAACTGCTACCCATGCCGCTACCACGAAAGAGAAGCTTGTTTTTTTTCCTACCCGCATTCCGCGAAGACCTGCCTCTGATTGGCTAGTGTTCGTTGCATTGGTTGGTTAGGTTTGCGCAAGTGGAGTGACAGGCCTTGAAAATGTCACGATCGGTCGGAGCCAGTCAGTGGCAGAGTAGGGGCGGGTCTACGGGTGTGAAAAAAATACAAACTTTTAAAGAAACGGTAAATTCAGGCACCCAACGTTACCTAGGCCTGCCATTATGATTATGTAGAAACATAAATTCCTGCCGTCAGTGCACATTAACCACCTTTTACCAACATGATTTCACAGGTGTATTTTGTCCTAATGTTAACACATTGACAAGATTAGAAAACATGCTTACAGCCAGTCAGGAATAACGTTAATGTAATGTTAGGCTTGGCCAGTCTAACGTAACGTACAAGCCTAGACAGCAAGGAAGGTGCTGCTACAATTAACGTTAACATTCGTAAAACTTTTTTGCGCTTAATCGGCTTCCACAAACTAATAAATAACTCAAGACAAACACTGAATTCACCAAGCATTTAACACTTAAGCTAAGTTAACTTACTAACCTTACACAACTCACGTGATTAAGCTAGTCGCTGAAACCTTAGCTAATGTAATTTAAATAAAAACACACAAACTTAGCATTAGCTAAACACATTTTTTTTCTATAAAATGTTTAAACGTGTAAACAGAACCCTGTTTAAGTAACAAATATAACACACCAATGATTATATATTGCTTACTTACCGAAAATGCAGAGCTGGATGCAGCATTCAAACGAGTGCATCACGTTCAATTCCCCCGCCTTGGCGCCTTCAGAAAAAAAATGTGTCTGCACATGCGCAGACCTTACAGTATATGGAAATTAAATGAAACGTATTTTTTTCTAATTACTTTTAATTGAATGAAATTAACTTGTTTTAAACAAGGGCAGTGAATTTGAAAATTAATAATAAAAAATAAGTAGGATTAAATAACACATTAAAATCACTGAAATTAACCAGATAAAAACATGTAACATTTACAAGGGGTCAGAATCATTTTTTTCAGTGTACAGTCTATAGTTACAAGCATATATATATATATGAAAATTACCTGGTGATTACAGCATTTGTCAGTGTCTGGTTTGGTTAACCATGGTTTTCAGTTTTTTACATCTATATTTTGAGTTTAGTATTCTTCAGTGTCTCTGTCGGTTTGATTACTAGACTGTGGGTTTGGAAATGATCCATTAAAATGAATTAAAATGATCTCACATTCAAATTCTCCACTACTGGAATTTTTTAACAAAGGATGTGTTACATGAATGTTCTTTAGAAGATCTTATCAAAGTGTTTAGCTTGGTAGTTTAAATGTACTTTGGCTTTTCTACACAGACTGCTACCTGATTGGGGTAATTCTTATGCAATATGTCAGGAATTTGACTGAGATGCCACACTCTCCAGGGTCAGTACAGGTCTAGGGAGGCATATGGCTGATGGGGCCTCATCTTTTCCACTCCCTTAGTGCAGAGTGGACATCAGCCCCAGGAGGGAAGTCAGGGTTGGGATCCAGCTCAGGGAAAACAGTGACGTCCTCACTGCCTCGGTAACTAGGCAACAAGAGTAAAACACCACCATCATTATCACCAAAACCATTCCCATAGGCCCACAGTCCAGAAAAGACAGGACCACTATCATGACCTGACATTAACCCCTACCGAACGTGTGAACACCAGAAACTGGACAGAAAACCTAGAACTCCAACAGGAGGGGAACAAAGACAGACAGGGTCGAACACCAGGAGCTAGGACAGGAACAATAGACGAGGGAACACAGCAGGGAGCAGAACTTGGGGACCGGGAATAAACTGATTCAAGACTGGACACGGAACAGGAATGTGAGACAGGGACTCTAATGAAGCAGTAGAACTGAAAGGGAAGGGCAAAAATGGGACTTGTTGGGGTAGCAGTCCAGGAAACAGAGGGACAGTACCAGGGATATGAGGCAGGGACCAGGAAGGAGAAGGCAGTGTTAATTTTGACAGCAAATTTTGATTTAGTTTTAGTCATAGTCTTTTGACGAAAATGTCATTTAGTTTTAGTCATAATTTAGTCATTGTTACGATCCAGTCTAGGGTTGGACCGCAACAAAGTGAAAGGGAAGGAGGGATTGGGGAGGACAGGACAACTAGGGCTAGGAGAAGGGAACACGGGACACAGAGGGAGTCTTTTTTTTATAGTTTTTTTTATAGTTTTTCACAAACACAGTACAAACACTAGGTGTAACGAACGTCAGGAGTGACAAAGGCCAAAGAAACAAACAAAAGCACATCTACCGAGTAACCCAAGCTGAGCTACCTAAGTGAACACAAAGAAAATGGTGAAACGAAACAACAATGCCTAAATCTATCTCCCTGACCAAACAAACAATAATCCCCACGTTAACGAATAAACCAAAAAGGCAGACACTCCCTACACACCTAGTGAAACACGAAACACCAAGCCGAGGCAAAGGTATCAAAAGGGAAAACCGAGAGGCGAAGTCGAAACACAGGCGAAAGTTCAAAACCAATCAAGCAATCAGAAACCAAGGCGAAAGTACAAATAAGGGCGAGGCGAGAATCGAAAGTCAAGGGCAAAACAGTCATACACAATCAATCAATAAAGCAAAGGCGAACAGAGAGCGAGCTAGCAGGCGAGAAGCAAGTAGCGGGCAACGAAGGGACGAAGCGGCGAACTCTTCAGCCGGTGAACCGGAAACGGCTCCGAGGGCAAGGGAGGCGGGGTCAGGTCCTGAGGGCGGAGTCGAGGGGGCGGGCGACCAATCGGCGAGTGGGCAGGACGTCCGGAGGACCTGCAGGCATCCTCCTAAACTTACGGCACGTAACACTTACGGCACGTACCCGAAACTTACGGCACATATCCCTTACGGCACGTAACCAAAACTTACGGCACGTAACACCCCCCCACACAAGAGTGAACCCACACGGGTCACCAAAATACACAGATCCCAAACAAAAAACAACAAAAACCACAAAATAGACATAAGAAAACAAACAGAGCATGTCACATAACCACAGTAGTCAGGATCTTGAGAGGGCATCGGCCACAAGATTGCTAGCACCTTTCTTATGCCTGATCTCTATATTGAAGGCTTGTACGATTAGTGCCCAACGCATGAGGCGCTGGTTCGAATTACACATGCGGGACAGGAAAACCAAAGGATTATGATCAGTGTAGACTATCACCGGCTGGGGAGTCTCCCCCACATATACCTCAAAATGTTGCAACGCAAATAAGAGAGCGAGGGCCTCCTTCTCGATGGTACTATAGGCTAATTGATGCTTCACGAATTTCCGAGAAAAGTAACAAACGGGGTGGTCGAGTCCACGGTTGTCCTCCTGCAAAAGGACAGCACCAGCACCGATCCCACTGGCATCCACCTCCAGTTTGAAAGGCTTAGAGAAGTCTGGGGCCGCCAAGACGGGGGAGCTGCTGAGTAGCATCTTCACGGAATCGAAGGCGGCTTGGCAGGCTGGGGACCAAACGAAAGGCACCCCTTTTCGTAACAGCTGGGTCAGGGGCGCAACAACATCGGAGAAGTTTTTACAAAAACAACGGTAATAACCAGCCATTCCTAAAAATCGTCTTAACTCGCGAGGCGACCGGGGAACAGGGAAGGAAGTGATAGCCTGGACCTTGATGTCCAGGGGCTTAACCCTTCCATGTCCGACTAATTTACCTAAATAACTTACGGCTGCCTGTCCGAACTCACATTTCTCTAGGTTGAGGACGAGCGAAGCTGTCTGCAAACGAATGAACACTTGTTCCAACAAGCAGATGTGCTGCTCCCAGGAGTCCGAGTAAATGACAACGTCGTCTAAATAGGTTTCACAATTGCTAACGTCACCGAGAACCCGATGCATCAGCCTCTGAAAGGTTGCCGGTGCATTACGCAAACCGAAGGACATTACTGTATACTGGAGGAAGGTATCAGGGGTGGCAAAAGCAGAGATTTCAGAGGCACGGGGAGTTAACGGTACTTGCCAGTAACCCTTCAATAGGTCTAACTTGGTCACGAACTTGGCAGAGCCAATGCGATCCACACAGTCTTCCATACGCGGCAGCGGGTATGCATCTGGCTTGGTCACCGCGTTGACTTTCCGATAATCGGTACAAAAACGAAACGTTCCGTCAGGTTTGGGAACCAAGAGGCACGGGGAACACCAAGGACTGCTACTGGGCACCGCGAGACTGGTATCTAACAGGTAAGAGGTTTCACGAGCGAGCTGAGACCGTTTCTGTGGGTTTACCCTATACGGGTGCTGTTTAATGAGAGGGTGAGCACCGACGTCTATGTCGTGCTCAGCAGCAGGGGTGCGCGATGGGGTGTCCGAAAATAGGGACCGGAACCGACTCACCAGGGATGACAGGTCGGTCTGAGCAGACTGGGGCAGATGTCTGAGACGAGCCGAAAGGTTCTGCAGGGCCTCGGAGTTAGGAAGGCGAGCGCAAGGCAAACAGTTCCTACAGTACCTAGATGCAAGTCATCTGTCTCGGGCGAGTACGTGGTGACAGATGCGATGCCAACAGGAGCAGGCGGCTGATCCAAAGCGAGCGAGGGGCGAGGCACCGAACGCTCGAGGTAGGGTTTCAACATGTTCACATGACACATACGAGTCTTCCTTCTACGATCTGGGGTTGCCAATACATAATTAGTAGGGCTCAGCTTTTCTTGGACCACATAAGGACCAGAGAAACGGGCACGGAGGGAGGAGCCTGGCAGTGGCAGAAGAACGAGCACCCGATCTCCGGCTTGAAACGATCGGTGTTGGGCGGAACTGTCAAATCGTCTCTTCATCCTGTCCTGAGAGACGCCCAGGGTTCTCCTGGCTAATGCTCTGACCGCGAACATGCGATCACGAAGAGCGCTAACATATTTACACACGTCTTGGGTAGGGGGAAATACACAGGGAGACAGCCATTGTTCCTGCAACACTTTCAGAGGGCCTCGCACAGTATGGCCAAACACTAATTCGGCCGGACTAAACCCGGTTGATTCCTGCACAGTATCACGAATAGCAAAAAGGAGGAGAGGTACCCCCTCATCCCATTCCTTTCCTGCATCCAGACAGAAGGTACGCAGCATATTTTTAAAGGTTTGATGGAACCTCTCCAGCGCCCCCTGACTCTCTGGGTGGTAGGCACTGGATACGGAGTGACGAACTCCCAATTCACGAATCACCTGGGCGAATAGTTTGGACGTGAAATTAGAACCTTGATCCGATTGTACATACTTTGGAAGCCCGAACGTGGTGAAGAATTTAATTAGGCTCTTCACAATCACCGGAGTCCGAAGACTACGTATGGGTATAGCTTCCGGGTAGCGAGTTGCAGGTTTGATTCACATCAAAGTGAATAGATAACAATTACCCGAGCGAGTCTTCGGCAACGGGCCGACACAATCTATAATGACATGTTCAAAGGGTTCTCCGAATACAGGGATGGGACGTAACGGGGCAGGTGCAATTATCTGATTTGGCTTACCCACAGCCTGGCAGACATGACAAGTTTTACAGTAGTTTTTCACATCCGAATTAACTCCCGGCCAATAGAAATACTGCAACACACGGGACAACGTTTTCTGGATACCGAGGTGACCTGAACACGGGTGATCATGAGCTAAGGACAAAACATAAGCACGGTACAATCGCGGGACTACCACCTGGAACACCGTAGCCCACTCAAAAGGCGAGTCTGGTGGGGACCACTGTCGCATTAGGATCCGATCGCGAAAGAAGTATGCTGTGGGGTGCTCCTTTACATCCAGCTTGTCCATGGCAGAGACACGACAGGGTTCCAATGAAGGGTCCCCTTTCTGAGCCGAGATCAGCGCGTCTTTAGTAGAGGGAACTTCAGGGGAAGGAACAGAGTGATTAGGATCAGGGGTCACAGACTCAATCTTCGAAGGTTTATCCAGCAACGGCACAGACATGAACGTGTCCTCGAGGTCTATGTCAGCGAGCTGGCGCCGCTGTGCACGAGTAAGCACACACGCAGGAAACACCGTCGGGTGTTCCACCGCTACATCATTTTCACACAGCACAGGGTCCAGAACGACTTCGGGTAGAGGAACGATTCTCTTCCCCGCTATGTCATTCCCAAGAATAAACGTAATGCCTGGGACAGGTAACTGGGGCTGGACAGCTACTCGCACGTATCCCGAGAAATCGGGAGTACACAAATAAACGGTGTGCAGGGGAACTCCAGCCACACACAAATCGATTCCCTGCACCAACACATCCGTACCACAGTACGTTTCGTCACATAGGGGAATAACTCCTTCCACCATGAAGGACTGAGCGGCTCCCGTATCCCGCAGGATAGTCACAGGGTGCCGAGCATCAGTCACACTGAGCGAAACCAACCCAGGAAATACAAATGGTTCGAAAGCAGCGTCAATACGAGAGGACGAGGGTGAAGAACTGTTGGGGCAGGCAGCAAAATTCACTTTTCTAGCTGCTGTGCGAGCTTCCTTGCGCTTTAACACAGGACAAACAGATATAATATGGCCCATCTCGTGGCAATAGAAACACTCGCGTTTCTCCACGGATGGTGGAGACGATGCTGACGAGGGGGAGGATACGACTGGACGAGTTTTACGAGGCAAAGGAATAGGAGTAAACACAGTTTTGTGGGTCAAAACGAACTCGTCAGCGAGGGTGGCAGCTTCAGTTAGCGAAGTGACCTTTTTCTCATTCAGGTACACTACCACTCGATCAGGAACACAGTTCTTAAATTCTTCTAACAAGACCAGTTCCTTAAGCTGGTCGAAGGTAAACACACCACTAGCGCCGCACCACTTATCAAATAAGACGGCTTTCTCGCGTGCAAACTCCACGTATGTTTGGCTGGCGGATTTGGGAAGATTTCAAAAGTTCTGCCGATAAGCTTCGGGCACTAACTCATAAGCTCGAAGCACAGTAGCCTTCACAATGTCGTAATCTAGGCTCTGCTCTAACGCAAGAGCCGAACAAACTTCCTGTGCCTTACCCACAAGCTTACATTGCAGTAACAGTGACCAAAGGTGTTTGGGCCAGTTCAATGTCATAGCAATGCGCTCAAAAATGGAAAAGTAGGCGTCTACCTCATTTTCCCGAAACACAGGAACAAGACCGATGTGTCGGCTCACATCAAAGCTCGATCTACCAATTTCCGGGGAGACAGGCGAGCTCAAGGGAGACTGGGGACGGGGTCTAGGAGCGTCTTGGGCGTCAGCCTGGTCTCGGGCGGAGCGAGCTGCGGGTGGAGGCGTACCTGGTGTGGGTACCTTACGCGGAAGAGGCATTGGTTTTTGGTCGCCCATGCTCATCCGACGTAACTCCAGCTCCTTCTCAGCCTCCATCTCCATAGCCCGGACACGGAGTAGCTGAGCCTGGTACTCCTGTCTCTTAACCCTTAGGAGTCTGAAGGTGTTTTGGAGCCCTGAAGAGATTCTGACATGTCCTGACATTTGTGCATTTTTCAGTTACTTATAAACATATAAATGTCTAAAGTCTGATAACATTGTATTGAGCAGAAACTGGGTTACAATAATATATGAGCAGTATGTATGTACAAGTCTTTATATTGGAGAAAAAAACAGTTATGCGTGATTATTGAAAACAACAAAAAAATAAGTCACTGAAATTAGACCACAAAACACATTCATGCCATTTGTGTACAAGACTTTTGTGACCTGGATCTTGTAGTGTAGAGGTTTTACTTCAAAATGATGTGACAATCATCTCACTCACTCATTTACAGAAAACAATACATTAATTTAAATTTTCTAAGACACTTTTTGTTTAGAAAGGCCATATGCGAGGAGGTGGGAATGCTCATGAATAATGCTGTAGTTCACACCAGAGAAGACAAAGACCTGCATAATGAGCTGTATAATTACCCCTTTCAGTCAGGTATGGGACAGAGGAAAGTGCTACAAGAAAATAATTTGAGGACAGAAACATATTTCTTGGTTTGTGGTTTATTTAGCATGCATGTCCCGATGTGAGGTGCTGGTGAAGGCAAGGGTGATGCAGACACATTCCTAAAAACAAATAAATAAAAAAATGTTAGCATCTCAAACATTTACACCCAAAATGTTTGTGCTAAATAACATTACCGATAGCAGTATTATAGGCTAATCAAAACGGAGCCAAATATATATTAGCAACCATAATCTAAAGCTATCCAAAACGAGGTGAAATACATTAGAACATTTACAAACATCTGTAAACTCCATAAGGCATTATCTTAGCCACCAGGAAACAACATGTTTGCTACATAAGGCAGCATGTTAGCAGAGTTATCTACATGCTACACTAACCTAAATGGCATTGAAAGCCAATGTTTCACATAAGCTGACAAAAGCTAGCTGAAGTGAAGAAAATATTTACTAATATTAGTTTAATATTATCAAAATAAGAGTTATATAAGACTTAATAACTTACCCCAGGGCTGTCAAGTTTTGAAGACAGGCAAGAGTGACATTCCACAGGATGCCTTTTCATTGGTTGTTGTGTTGTATTTTACCCAGATACAATATTACTATTTTCTGATTGGCTATTGTGCACACCCTTTCTTTTTTTTTGATTGGCTGACAGGCTCTTGGGGCAAATCTTGTCCAACTTCAACGTCATAAAAGAGGCTTGTTTCCGACGGGAAGCGACGTTTTTCTTGACGTTTCGTGACGTTTTCATCCGAGTTCCGACTTGGAGAGAAATAGTCGAACGCACCATAATGTCACTCAACTCAGAATTTCCGAGATCCGAGAGAAAAACGAACGCACCATTAGACTGTATGTGTTTTTAAGCCGGGGGGCGTGGCCTTATACGCATGCTGCCCAGACTGTTTTCCGTGTGAATGGCTGTGGGCGTGCCCTGCCTCGGATCATTAGCAGATAATGAAGTGCGACAGAAATTCTGTGCCTCTCCTTGGTTTCACATGAATTACATAAACTGAAAATATTTATTTTTAATTTAAATTGCTTTATTTAAAAGTAGACACTTTAAGCTTTCTATAGATATATTTCTCATGTCTGTCTGTGCAGTATTCGTGGAGTTTCAGTTCATTTTAGTGACGTGTTTCAAAAAGATTTTCGCGGAGACTGAGACAGCTGAAAGCGCACCCTGTTTATTTTCTTTATTTTACAAAAGCACAATGTTTCTTGGATATTGTGAGTATACATGAATAAAAGTAGACCATTTACAGATTAAAATGATGTACTACACTTATGTGTATGATCAAACATGACGACGCATTTTAAGTTCTTTTCACGGTTACCAGAAAAAAATGCAAGTGTCCCCGCCGGCGGGTCCGCCGACTCCTAAGGGTTAATCTCAAGCTCGAGCTCCCGTAGCTTAATCGTCAGCAGCAGGTCCTCCCTGGTTGAGCGGGGATCTCCAAGATCCATGCGGTGTCCACTCCCTGGATCGTCGCTGCTGGCCTCCGCTACAGCAGACATCCGAACCGGGGTGGCAGCAACACTAGGGGATCCACCCAACTCAGGCAGTATACCTTGCTGAACCAATTCATTGAGCAGAAATTTCTTAACGACCCGCTTGGAAGCCTCAGCGGGAACCAAAATGTTAAAGAAGTCTGCTATCTGTAGCAGATCATCCTTGCGGCACACATCAAATTGTTCGAGTGTGGGGTAAAGGGTGAACGCAACAAGGTCGAATTGGGCCATCACGATTACTGCAATTACCACAACACCCCCCCACACAAAAAAAATCCGCCAGACAAGCACGAAAAGGAAAGAAGGAAAGGACGAGCCCCCAATATTGTTACGATCCAGTCTAGGGTTGGACCGCAACAAAGTGAAAGGGAAGGAGGGATTGGGGAGGACAGGACAACTAGGGCTAGGAGAAGGGAACACGGGACACAGAGGGAGTCTTTTTTTTATAGTTTTTTTTATAGTTTTTCACAAACACAGTACAAACACTAGGTGTAACGAACGTCAGGAGTGACAAAGGCCAAAGAAACAAACAAAAGCACATCTACCGAGTAACCCAAGCTGAGCTACCTAAGTGAACACAAAGAAAATGGTGAAACGAAACAACAATGCCTAAATCTATCTCCCTGACCAAACAAACAATAATCCCCACGTTAACGAATAAACCAAAAAGGCAGACACTCCCTACACACCTAGTGAAACACGAAACACCAAGCCGAGGCAAAGGTATCAAAAGGGAAAACCGAGAGGCGAAGTCGAAACACAGGCGAAAGTTCAAAACCAATCAAGCAATCAGAAACCAAGGCGAAAGTACAAATAAGGGCGAGGCGAGAATCGAAAGTCAAGGGCAAAACAGTCATACACAATCAATCAATAAAGCAAAGGCGAACAGAGAGCGAGCTAGCAGGCGAGAAGCAAGTAGCGGGCAACGAAGGGACGAAGCGGCGAACTCTTCAGCCGGTGAACCGGAAACGGCTCCGAGGGCAAGGGAGGCGGGGTCAGGTCCTGAGGGCGGAGTCGAGGGGGCGGGCGACCAATCGGCGAGTGGGCAGGACGTCCGGAGGACCTGCAGGCATCCTCCTAAACTTACGGCACGTAACACTTACGGCACGTACCCGAAACTTACGGCACATATCCCTTACGGCACGTAACCAAAACTTACGGCACGTAACATCATCTAAATTGTTTTTGTTTTAGTCTAGTTTTAGTCGACTAAAAATCATAGGATTTTAGTCGACTAAATCTACAATAGTTTTAGTCGGCTAAAATATAAAGTGTAAACAGTAATCCATGTTTTAGTTTCCATTGTATTTCTGAAGATGAAATAAAAACGTTATCAATTTGTAATGGAATGGTATTAAGGTTTAAATGTGCAATACACATTGGCATAGATTTTACTCATTCTGTTTGAACCAGCAGCATATGACTTTCCTTATGAAAATGAAATAGCAAATGAAAGTAGCAGTGCAGAGCTAAAGCAATACAAAAATTAGAGAGATAAAATAAGAAAAACAAGTAATAAATACATTTTTATCTTTACTTCAACTGTTGAAACTCAGTTCCAAAGAAAAAGTGCAAAGAAAATGGCATCAGCGATCATGCTGTCTAAACATTTACAATTCACAAAAAAAAAAAAATATATATATATATATATAGAAATTACCCAGTGAACACGCTGAGCTACAGCTCGTTAAACTAACCAGAGTTGCTGATTGTTGCACCTGACCAAAGGTAGTCATGACATGGATTTTATTTTTACATTCTGCTGGAATTTTAGTGCTAACGTGACTTTAGCAAGCTTACATCCGCGTGCATTTCAGGATGACTCGCTTGCAAGTTGCAACTGTCGCTTCAAGTGCGTTGTGTTTTTACCGGTGATGGTGGCTCCACATGACTTACAAAGCATCTTGTTTTCTGTGATATTAAACTGGAAATGTGTCCATATGTCTTCTCTTCGCTTTCTTCCTGGCACTGACATATTGTCGTGTAGGTTTCATGAAAAACAGCCTGTTTCAAACCGGGTGCTTATGATGATCGTCTATCAGTCGCCTACAATTATGTGCATCTGAGTGTATTACGCTCTCGGGAGTTCTGATTGGTCTTTTCAAGTCGTCCCGCTTCAACAAAGATCTGATTGGATCTCGTCTTTGGCAAATATTTTAGTCTCCGTTTTTATTCGTTGACAAAAATGTCAATAACTTTCGTCATAGTTCTAGTCTTTGAGCATATTTTTTTATTTAGTTATCGTCTCGTTTTTGTCAGAGAAAAAAGGTTGTTAAGTAAAACTATGACGAAAATTTTTCGTCAACGAAATTAACACTGGGAGAAGGGGACTTGGAAGGGGCAACAGACTGGGAAACAGAAAATGGAAGGGTTGGATAGGAACAGACTGGGAAGAGAAGGGAGAGGAGGATGGGGTGCATGGACCATCATGGGTCTGGGGAACTGGAGGCTGGGCTAAGCGACAGCAAAATTGGGGTAGGAAGAGAACCCGGTGGGTGACCGGGGACTGGAGGGCGACGAGGAAGCTTCTGGACAGGAGGAGACTGAAGAATGGGGACTGCAGGACACCAAGGGGACTGCCAGTCGATGAGGGACCTCGGTCTGGGCGGCTGGCATGTTCCCGTCTCTCCCTCAGGAGGCAGAGAACTGAACTGGCCCTCTGCTGGGGCTCCCCCTGTGCCATAGAAGGCCTCCTTGGGTGGAGGCAGAAGCCCAGAATGTGGGACTCAGGGCCAGGACGACATCTGGCAGAGCTGCAGGGGCCAAGTCAGGATGAGCAGCCCCCTGTGGGCCAGGCTCAAGATGTTTTGGCAGAATCAGAGCAGCCCCTTTTAGGCCAGACTTGGGAAACTCAGGAGGGAGACACGGCTACTTCCCCCTGGGAACGACAACGGAGCCATGGCGACTTCCCCTGGGCATGACACAAGAGTCTTGGGAGATGAAAGACCTTTGGCCCAATTCATCAGCTGCCACTTGATGCTCTCCAGTGTATCCTCCTCCTCAACAGGTGACGTAGCTGTGACACCCAGAGGCAGACGGGGCTGAGCTGGAACACCCGAAGGCAAAGGTCCCATTGCTTGGCCAGCAGCAGGTGCTGTCCTCCCTTACACAGAGAACTTGGGGACCTGAAGAATGGCATCCACAAGAGGCCTGGAACACTTAAAAGCCAAGCATGTCCCATAGTAGACACTCAGGGAACCGACATCACTATGTCTGTGCTGGTCAGGAACAGAAACTGATCCAGAGGGTGGGTGCTCCAACTTGAGCACCACAGGGGCAGCAGCTGGTGCCAGGGAAACATATCCCAGTGTGAGAGATGTCACAAAGCCTGGGGATTGACTTACTGAGTGATTCGTTCTGTCACGGGAACAGGGCATAGTACAAGAAGGGAAAAGGAGGTGATGATCCACTAGCAGTTGAGACACAAAGGGGGTTTATTACAGAACTGAAAATACTGGGAACACTACAAACAAAAGACCACAAGTGGTCAAAACTAAACAGGGGAAATGATATAACAGAACAAAAAATGATCTAGGAAGGGAAAGTAGCTGTACAGAGAACAGGGAGGGAAGCAAACATTGCACACACAACAACAAATCAAAATAACCAACATCAACAAATATAGTCAATGAATCACTGGAGAACAAAGCAGGGCAGACACTTAAATACACAGTAAACTAGGGGCATACAAGGAACAGGTGTAAGACATAATCAACCATATATATAACCAGTCACAGGGCACAGGACAATGAGCAACAGAACAGAATAACCAAGAGGCTCAGGGAAACTACACACAGGTGAATTTAATAAACTAAATCATTGAACTCAGATACAGACAGAGAAAAATGGGGAACAAAATCTAACACTATGGAAATAACAAAGACAGGTAAAACACAAACAAGGGCACAACACAAAAAACCAAAACAGAATGCAAACCACAAAACTCAGGAACTAGAAAAACTAATACAAATGTATCACTAGGGAACAAATCTACTAAATACAAAAACAGAGGTGGCTGGACTTGAACACACAACCGACGGGTTAGTAGCCACACTTGCAGCCCTTAGCACCAGGCAGCAATCTGGGGAGCTGGGGAAACACACAAAGTACACAGAGAGAAGAGGATGGTCAGCGACACCTGCTGGCCAAAAGGGGAAGAGACACGAAAGGTTGGGGCAGACGGGTGCTTACCTTGACCCTGACCATCATCTGCTTCATCATCAGCACCACGAGCATTATCTCCATCACACTGTCTACATCACCTCCATCATCAACCGCCATCATCTCTACCATCATCACCACCTCTGCCATCATCAGTGGCATTGAATGTGATAGTTATGCTCTCACTATTAGGACAGGAATTACCATCAGACAAAAGGGAAGGGAATTAATGTGTCAGGATTGGAAGAATGGAATTATATGACATCTGATTGGATGGACAAACCCACATGATCCCCTTCTGTGGTCCTGTGGCATCAATGTGCATGGGCGTAAATCCCGGTGGGGACGGAGGGGACATGTCCCCCCCTATCCGAGGGTTGTCCAAAAAAAATTATATAAAAAAAAAATCGCACTATCTATTGTGAAAAACATATGTATGTATACCTAAAATAATTCTGTAAGTAGAAAAAAAAAACAAACGCAAAAAATGCATTTAGAAACAGTTGAGTTCCCCCTCCCCTTCCTCACAGTGGTTTGGCCAACTGCCTGCTTTCCCAGTTCATCTCACCTACTCTTCACACACGAGTCAGGTTTGTGGCTGCGACACAATTAATGTTGAACTCCAGTAAGTAGTAGGGGTGCACCGATTGCAGTTTTCTGGCCGATCAACGATCACCGATCCTTAGGCAACCTTACCTGCCGATCTCGATTTTTTTTTGCCGATCTTGTTTCTTTCATAACTAAAAGACAGTTACTTCAATGTTTCCATTTTTATTGAGTAAATTGATATGAATACTCACAAAACATGAGGTAGTGTCCTCAAATATAAACGAACATATAAATGAGCATTGCTGTTTGAACTACAAAATCATATTTTTTCTTCCAGACTTTAATTTCTCTAATTTTGTAAAAAAAATATATATATATATAGCTGTTATGACACACTTGTCCAAAAAATAGGGAGGGAGGCAGCCTGCACTGCACCTCTCTCGGGAATGGGAGAAAAGGCTGATTTAACCCTCTGGGGCCTAGGGGTAGGAAACACACTTTCACTGACTGGGGCATGATCACACATTTCATCACACTTAATTCATGGCAAATAAATTATTTCTTATATATTTGTTTTGCCATTACACTCATCTTTATTTTAATATATATTGTAAATATGTCAGATTTTTGTTAAGTTTGAAATTTGACATCAAAGTATAGACATTGCAAAATGCAGTTTGGAACACTTGCAGAAACATTATAAAAGTACATAGTAAGCAATGCTGGCAGTTTGTTTTGATCCCAGATATCTGATCACCAAAGTCTTGGCTACATGAAGATGACTAAATGGTGTAGATGCAACATTAATTTGGATAAATAAATAAGAAAAACCTAACTCATGTAACTATTTCTGGCTCCTTTCATTGAATATGTAGCAACTTTCATGTGTATGAATGAGCCATTGTCACCTGGCCACGTCCCCAACCCCCTTTTATGGCGCTGAAGGGGATGTATCTGGATCGCGTTTCACCGTTGCGCTGTTAATCAAATTACCATGCGAATGCGATTTGAATACGCGCTAATGCGGCTATTTAGAATGTGAATAGCGATCTTCGGGTGAGAGCGGTACTACACGCCCCCGATGCAGGTAAAACAAAGTAAGATGACATGGTTTACTTTTTTGCCGATTTAACCTAATTAAAAAAACTTTAATACTTCCGACAATGGACGTTTTGAAAAGAAGACAGATTACGGATTTAGCCAGCGTTTTTTTCATGATTATACATTAAGATTTCAGCGAGATATTTATAAACTGAAATAGACGCGAAAAGTACGCGATGTCGTCGACGACATACTCGACCCCAAAGAGTTAAAAGCATATAACTAAGATCGGTGGATCTCATGGGAATATGGTCGATTTCTGATCCCCTCAAATTAACGTGATCGAGGCCGATCGATCGGTGCGCCGATCGATCGGTGCACCCCTAGTAAGTAGGGTATATTATTCACTTTAAATAAAGCGATTCTCTTTAATGTAGTTGATGCAGACTCATTCATAAATTAGTTGCGGCAAAAATGCTGATTACCGATTTAATTTTCCATGAATCTGCTATATTAGCGATTAAAATATTACTTATCTACATTAACGTTAGCTTGTTTACAATAGCTTGTTGCATAGTGCACTGCAACTAACACGCCAAAGCCGTTTCCCATGCATTGTTTTATTTGTGACGACTTGGCATAATGTTAACTTAACATTAACGGCCACAATTAGCATATTGTTTAGCTGTGCATTTACTAAATGAGCACTGTGCTACGTCCGAACTGACCCCACTGTATTTTTTTGTATAATCAATTTCTATTATGCATTTAAACAGTCATGTTTAAATTTTATTGTATGTTGATGGCTTGACTGTAAACAACATAACAAACAATGCAATAAATAGTTTTGAAGAAAAATCTGCTTTGTCATTGAACCTGAGAAAAACTTTGAAAATAACCATAATGACGCAGTCTCCATGCTACAATAATAATGATAGAAGCAAAGTTTTTCATTTTTGGGACATATCTTTATAAGTACAATTTGACTGTATTATTTGTGTCCCCTTCAAAAATTGCTCATGAGAAATTTTATATTTATTGTCCCCCCCTACTGTTAAATGAAATTTACACCCATGTCAATGTGCCTTCTACAGATACGTTTTTCAGGTACACTTTTCTGTTTATTACTGTAAGGAAAGACATATGGAATCATATTGTTTGAGGGAGATGATGTTTGTTTTGAGTTGGCCATTGAGGAGGAGTGTTGGGCAGTAACACGTTACTCAGTAATGCATTACTGTAATATTACTACTTGCCCCGGTAACGAGTAATGTAAGGGATTACAATTTCCAAAACAGTAATAATATTACAATTACTAAATCAACTAATACTGTGAATGCTTTGTACAGGGCTAGATATAAGCCGCGGCACCGCGGCCAATGGCCGTCGTGCCTTTCAAAATTGGCCGCACGCCTCCTCAAAATTGAAGTACCTTACGGCCAAGATTGGCCTGCCTTTAATGTTTGTCTGGCCGTATGCCCCCTTTTTACCGAAAGTAACATTCATTACACAAAAGACTTGCGCACGACACGGTCCACTTTACCTCGTCAACAATCGATGCATCTGTACTGAACCTGAACCCAACCTTCGATACGAGAAATGAGGTCGACCCGCACATCTCGTAATTCCCAACTACTGAATGAACCGCAATGAATTCTGGACTAATACGATCATGTGTTCGTCGCATGATTGGCTGGTACGGTATGTATTGTCCAGCCTACTATGGAGCCACAGCAATGACAATGGTGCATCATCGGGGGTTACGTTTTTGATTGGAAAAGCCATCCGACGGTTTCCGAATAACATATAGGTGTCCTCTTCGGTAATCATCGTGTAGTTGTCGTCTGCTGCTTATGCTGTCACCATGCCTCGCAAAGATCGAGAACGTAAAAGAAAGCAAGCTGAACTCGCGGCTACTGCCGCAAAATTATCTACTTTGTTCAGGTAAGTGTCAGATGGTGTTGTAAAAAAACATTTGCCGAGGCAGAGCAGATTTGACTCAGAGAAGTACCAAGCTCTGCTGGGAGGATATAGGACTGGTAGCGTGCAGTGTGCAAAAAACGAACGTCAAGTCAATTGTCATGTACACTAAAAGAATACGGGTGTTCTGAGTAAACAAATACAAAAATATTGACGGCTCCTTTATTGTTGATTATCTTTGAAATAAAGCTATATATATATATATATATATATATATATTCTGTCTCAAATCGAAGGTCGTATTGCGTAGGTTGTCTAAACTTGGTAATTACAGTAATTGGTAATTAGTGACTCAGTATTGGCGCAATGCCTTTTTGGAAAGTTTCTGCTTTTTTGAAAATAAAAAAATGCATCCTTTATGGAAATAAAATTCCTCCACAAGGCCCGAGGTGTCCTATGAAATTTAAATAAATGAAAAAAACATTTTTACTCCAGATTTTGGCCTTGTGCCCAGGCTTAATGGTCTTGTGCCCTAGAAAAAATATGAATAGCCAAGGCCAAAGTGGCTGTGCCCTCCTAAATCCTTATGTCTAGCCCTGTTTGTACTATGTACTTGTAACATTAATCATAATCCCCAGTCAGCGGCAAGTGTCATATTGCTGCTATGTTGCCGTGTCAGATGTTTTAATAAATTTGACATTATATTTTTTGCCGTTTAAATCGTTTTGCTGCCGGGATAAAGGTAACACTGTCCTGATCTTTCGTGGGTGCTCATCATGATAACATAGCCTACATAGACACGTGATGCGGCTGTGAGTCGTGCGCAAATTTTTTATTATTTCTTATTTTAGGTTTTAAACATATTACTCATATGTTTTGGCAGGTATCAAACCAAAGGAAGAGGGCAACAGCATTGTAAGGCCTACCGTGGTACATGAAGGAAAATCCTTCTGTATTCATGAGGATCGTGAGGTAAGAAGTGTGATGTCATCCAAAAAAGCTAGTTCACACAGAGCAGAGATACACTTATGCATTATTTGGCAAAACTTCTCTAAAGAACAGGCACTTGTGTAAGCCCACAGATCCTGAGGAGGATGTCATCAGAGGAATGCTGATTGGAATACTTATAGTTGCTGAGGATGTGAAGGAGCCCCTTCCAGCTTCATACAATGATATTGCCATTGTGGTTGAATGAATTATTGTCATACGCCACTTGCGAGATGTACCCAGTGCTTTTGTCAATCTGATGGGACTGCTCTACATTCTGAACATTGACTATCCAAAAGACTTGAAGTACACTTTTGAGGTAATTCAATAACTGTTCATGGGAATAGGGCTGGATGCATGAACCCATGAGTACTGAAGAATGGGAATTGCTCATGCAAATGTGTCTTTATATATTCACTTATACACTTTATGTATTTCAGCAGCTGTTAACAGAGGCATTTTTGCAATATTTGATGTATGTTCTGGCTGGACTCTTTAAAGTATCTCTTTAATGCATCAGCAAGACTCTATTTTATTTTTATTATTATTTTTTGGCAGCTGCACACTTGACATTTGATATTTTTGAAGTGTTTTTGTTGTAGCTTCTCTATTCATTCTCTATTTTATTTTGTTTTAAAGCAGCCTTGAACAGAGTGGACATTTGAACAATACCTGTACTTCTGATATTCTGACTGACAGTTGACCATGTGTCTTAGTTGATATTTGTCTACAGTTGAGATAATAAATACTCCGGATTGAAATATGTCTTGGGCTATTTTCTGTGCTAATATTTGTTGGACTGCTTCTCTTGTAGATTAGTAGTAGCTTTGTAGGTATTATTTGCATACCCTGGTAGGTTTTGAAATGCTCTATCAACCTCTGTAAACCAAACTAAATCTGAGGACTAAGTTAAAAAAACATAAGTATTTTAGGTTGAACAAGCATGATTCACATTTGTAAAAATAATAAAAAAAAACTTGATAAAATAAGTTCACCCAGCATTGGTTTGTTATTTTAGCTAATCCAAATTGACACAAAATGTTCAGGCAACAGGCTTCATGTTGTATCAACTAATTTATTTAAGTGTAGTTAATTTTACACTTTAACTTAACTCTGTCAAAGCAACAAGATGACTTGACTAAGTCAAGTTGAGTCAATGAATAATTTTTTACAGTGTAAACACTTTGATCAGATCTTCTGGAAAATTTTCATGTGACACATCCTTTAAGTAAAAAATACTTTAAATCTGAGACTGTTTTAGTTAATCGTTTCCAAAACCAAAGTCTAGTAATCAGTCTGACTGAGACACACAAGCAAACTCAAAATATAGATGTAGTACAGTGAACAAAACAAAAAAAATATTGACAGAGTTCAGTTGAGAATCACCAGGTCATTTTTATTAGCTTAGCATCTAAATCATTGTAGGGTTACACTGTGCACTTGATTATATCTTTGGTTTTATGCACACATCATTCATCATCAAGTAAAAAGACAATTTTAAATCTAACTTACAAAAAAAGTTTGTGTCTAATTAAGGTAAAGAAATGATTTCTGCATAAGTATAACGAGTAGGAATCTAACATTGTATTGGGCAAAACAGCTTGGACAGTGGCTCTCAACGCCATCAGAGAAATATGATGGCACTGATCACAACATTTTTACTCTTTGCCTTTATTATTGTCAAAGTAATTGTCAGCAAAGTTTAGCATCTGCTTCATTGCAGTGAGAAGCAGGATGTCACAGTTGTCATTCAGCTCAATCTCATGGGAGTAATTCTTCACTGGAAGCACCTGCGACACTGAAATGCCCAGACGGTCACTCACGTTGAAGATCTGCAGAAAGACATGCAGTTCACACACATATTCCTATTGAAATATATTTTCTTCAGCTGCTGTATCAGGAAATTATTGTCAAACAGGATTGTAATAAGCCAGCATTAAAACAGCAGAAATCTGAATGCACAATGAAAGTTGGAGAGTTCTTGAGGGCAACGAAATGTCAGACACAAGTCTATCACCCAGCACCACCCATCCTGCACAGGGTGATAGACTCACTATCCCATGTAACAGAGGAAGGAGACACCCAGGGCGGAATGCCAGCTCATTGCTGGTCACACACTGTGGGCAGATTAGAGATACCACTTCACCCAAATGCAGGTTATCATCTATGGGTAGAAACACACAATATCACATGCCAACTGCACAGACATGGTGTGGAGGTGGGATTCAAAGCCACAACCGTTGAGGTGTGAGGCCACAGTCCTACACACAGAGTCATTTTGCTGGGTGAGAGTTGACTGGGGAGACACCAAATCTTCTTTAATGGGTCTTTCATAGATTTCTGGTAAAACTGCCAGCTCACAGGTGACACAGTGCTGCTGCTGTGTTTGAAACTTCATGCACATATTTGAAGTAATCAATGTACATATTGTCCATCCATTTTCAGGGTTGTGGGGGGGTACAGAGCTTATGGGTGCAAGGCAGAGAACAACCCAGGATGGGGCGCCAACCCATCGCAGGGCAATTTGGTAATTCCAATTAGCCTCAGCATGAAGGCTGAACAAACTCCACACACATGGAACTCTGACAGAGACCCAAATCCAGGGGTCAGAGGTGTGAGGTGACAGTGCTAACCACTGCACCACTGCAGAATTTAGGACTAATTCCAGTGTTAGACCAAGAAACTCACCAGATCCTTTATGTAGCAGCTGCGGTACACGTTCTTCAAGTCCTTTTCCACAAGTGGGCATGCTTTGTCCACATGGGTCAGTAGCACCAGTAGGGGGACATCTAAACACATCAACAGAAGAGTCTCACTGTCACATTTATGTTGTACAGAATAAGCCACAATCAGGAGACAGAATTTCTTAAGCAAACCCATAACATTCAGCACACTGATGTCTGTCTTGCACAAATGCAACTGCCAGCCTCACTCTGCCCTTCCTGAATCCACATGTGTTCAGCTGAGCTCATGATCATGTTCCAACATTCAGTCCCAGCCCTTTAAAAGTGTGCCCTATGTGACAGAAAGCCCTCGAGATTCTCACAGATGGACCGGCTCTGTGTGCAGGAGCAGCCAGAAGCTCCTTCAGTTACAGCATAAATACTGGTTCTGCCAAAACTATGGAAACCATTCAGGTTGTATTGTTTCATTCTATGAAACAATGAAGTGAATTTCTCTTTGTTTTTGCTGAATATCCAAACACTTTATTAGTGTCATTTTATTTTTTCATGTTACTTTCATGTTACTGCATCAATTTAAATGAAAGGAGATGCTGTTGGAACAATGACAACGTATTTCTTCAGACAACTTGGTCACCCTCCCCCCCATCTCATCCCTGCACCTCCCACACCCCCCATCTATAACCCCCACACACAAACACACACACACTCTCCCAACCTCTCCAAAAACCCTTTATTAAAATCTCAATGTAATCAGGTTCACCAGATCTGCATTTAAGTGCTGCCATTAAGTGACACTGCTTCAAATTTGGTGAGATTTTTCTCAAAATGAATTAGGCCCCAGATCACCACCTGTTCAATGAGCCTGGGAAGTTTGAAAAAGATCTGTTGAATACTTTTAGGGTAACCATGTTCACAAGATCAAGAATGTTCCTATGAAGTTTAAAAAAGATCCATAATTGCCGCAACTGTGCTGTGTAACTTCAATTTTAGTAGAAATTGCCTAAAAATTTGATCACTTCCAATGTGCTGGCAGGTTGAGTTCACAGATGACAGTATGGAGGCCGATCTGGTCAGCAAAACTTACAAATCTGTTAGTAGAGAAAAAAATAGAGTAGCTGGCAGCATAGTGCAAAAAGAACAACCTTCCCTATAAATGTGGAGGAACTTAAGTGATGATTATCGATTTCAGGAAAGTCCACACCAATCACACCCCACAATGCATCGATGGTTCCACTGTGGAGTTATCAAAAGCACCAGGATCCTTGAAATACCAATTGCTGAGGACCTCACATGGATCCTCAAGGCCACATCCATGGTAAAGAAAGAACAACAGCACCAGCACACATTCTCCATCACCTGAGAATAACAAGTCTTCCTCCCTCATCACTCATAATATTTTACAGAGGCACAATAGAGAGCTTCCTGAACAGCTGTATCACTGTCGGGTATGGAAACTGCAAAGCCCCACAAAGCAGAACCCTGAAGAGAGTAGTGAGGACAGCTGAGAACATCATTAGGATCCTCTACCATCTATCAAAGATGTTTTCCATAAGTACTGCATTTGGAAGGCCACAGGCATACTCAATGACCCGTCTCACCCATCCTGTGGCCTCTCAACCCCCTCCCATCTGAAAGGAGACTTCAGAGCATTCAGACCAACTCCACAAGATTATGCAACACCTTCTTTCCTCATGCCATTAAA
Source organism: Paramormyrops kingsleyae (assembly GCF_048594095.1). Taxonomy (NCBI): domain Eukaryota; kingdom Metazoa; phylum Chordata; class Actinopteri; order Osteoglossiformes; family Mormyridae; genus Paramormyrops; species Paramormyrops kingsleyae. The sequence continues at coordinate 14,427,226 of NC_132820.1, forward strand.
CTCCTCAACACACTTCTACCTCTGCACTCCTGTCTGGAATTCCATTGAATCAACACCAGGCACTTCCTGCATCAGATGCACATGACAAGAACTACCTTGCACTGCACTTTGTTGTATAAACCCACCCAGTGTTCTTTCACTGTAAACTGTTTACATGCATATTTCTATACTGAAATAATGTTCAGTCAAACCCACAGCACAGCCCTAGTCAAAAGGTACATTATGTACAGCATGTTTACTTACTTCTTTATTCATTATTGTCTAACCTGTCGTGTAATGTTTCAAGTCTTGGACAAATAATATTTCATTTTGTTGTACCCCTGCATAATTTGAAATAACAATGGAGTTCGGCTTGACAATGGATCCCACCCCCCATAACACACCACACCTCCCTCCCTGTTCTCCCCACTCATTCACCGTACACTGTAAAAAAAAAAGGTTCAGCCAACTCAAAAATTCAAGGCAACATGCTGCAATACATTTTTGAGTTAAGCTAGCCAACTCAGTTACAGAAGTTTAACAAACCTATAGACAGAGGTTCAGCTAACTTTGACTTCAGAGTTAAGGCAACACTGTAATACAAGTTAGATTAACTTAGGTACAAAGTTTCAATAAACTTGGATTGTTAAATTGTCAACACTATTTTGCAAGTTCGATTAACATAGGTACAGAGGTTTAGTCAACTTTGTTTGAGGAGTCAAATTAAATACCTCCTGAGACCCAAGGAAAAAAATGTCCTTCAATTGTAGGTTATTTGTCTTTGGAGGAAATAAGACATCTTGCAATTTAGATTTTTTCAAATTTATTCTTATTTTAATTTCACAGCATGTCCTCTTTAGTGCACAACAAGAATAAATACGTTTCCCAACATCAGTGAAAAAATAAATGCAAAAATACAATGTCCACTTCAATGGACATAAATGAATAGGTCGGGTCTCAGGAGGTTAAATAAACCTGCCTTGTTTAGGTGACATTTTAAGAGTTAATGTTTTCATTAACTTTTTTAAATAGCAAGATTCAAGTGTAATATTTCAAGTTGCCTTGTTTAGAGTAATAAAAAACTTATATTACCATTAGAACCCACTGAAAAAAGTGTCACAAGTTTCACGTAGGATTGATATATAATTTTCTGTAATGTGTTCAACTTTAATTTTTTAGCTGCGCCATTTTAATATGCGCACAAGAAATCATGAGGATCAGAAACGCCATCCCAGATTTACCCACCATCATGAGAAAGACTCTGACCAAAAAGGACCTTAGAGCTTTTTTTTTTTTCCCTCCTCCCCTCTTATATTGAAGTTTTGCTGGCTCAGTTCTGACTGATCTTGGAGATTAGAGAGCTGTGGTCTTGGTGGTTTTGTAGCATGTTGACATCAAGACAGATGAAAAACTCTAAGAGACGTACTGGGTGTGTCTCCAGAATGATATGTATTTGATTGCAGGTCCCGCCCTTCGATGATTAACATATTTAGAAAGGTTTCAGGACAGTTTCTGTGCAGCTCGTGGTACCACCCACTCCCCTTTAGACCAATGGTGCTGGATGTATATTTGCATAGTATGATACAGTACTGCCTTTGACTTAAGATTTTTTTTAATCCACCATGATTGTGATGAATAGGGCAAGAGAACAAAAACCACATAAATGGCTTCGGTCTGCTTGCCAGTGACTAGTTCAGATGGAGTATCTTCTATGGTTTAGAGAAAATGATATGGAAAACAAATTGCTTTGTTTTTATTCACAGCCAAGACACTCTAGGAAATGCATCCAGACCATATGTACCTCCATAATTGATATACTTTGAAAGAATGAGCTGCAAAGCATGATAAGATTTCTTGGGGGATGCAAACATCAGTACTTAGACCAATTAGTATACATCAATGCTAGCAAATGTAGCAAAGACTAATATCAGTGCCATACCATCCTCAATCGTGGTGGGTTTCTAAAAATTAAGCTTAATGAAAATCTGAATATTAAATGAGCAAAATGATTTCATTGGTTTTCCAATCCAAGTTGTGGTCTAAAGACAAAAGGTACTGTTTCTGGCCACTGTATCTTGTTTATAGCTATTTATACAAGGATGCAACAATGTGTTGTAATAAAGTAGACTGTTGCAGTAAACTGGCTTTTGGGTTATTTAGTTCTTTCAAATTATATTTATTAGTTGAGAATGAGCAGTTTTATTGGTTTTAAGTGCAAAAATCTAATGTATTAGATTGACTACTTTAAGTTGAACTGACTTGAAAAAATTATATTAACCAAACTTGAAAAAAGTTTGAAAAAATGAAGTAATATTTTAAGTTGATCCAATGTTTCCTTTTTAGCCTATAGGTTCTAATGGTAATATGTTTTTAGTACTCTAAACAAGGCAACTTGAAATATTACAGTTGAATCTCGCTATTTAAAAAAGTTAATGAAAACAGTAACTCTTAAAATGTCACCTAAACAAGGCAGGTTTATTTAAATTTAATTTGACTCCTCAAACAAAGTTGACTAAACCTCTGTACCTATGTTAATAGAACTTGCAAAATAGTGTTGACAATTTAACAATCTAAGTTTATTGAAACTTTGTACCTAGGTTAATCTAACTTGTATTAGTGTTGCCTTAACTCTTAAGTCAAAGTTAGCTGAACCTCTGTCTATAGGTTTGTTGAACTTTTGTAACTGAGTTGACTTAACTCAAAAATGTATTGCAGCATGTTGCCTTGAATTTTTGAGTTGACTGAACATTTTTTTACAGTGATAGGTTAATCTAACTTGTATTAGTGTTGCCTTAACTCTTAAGTCAAAGTTAGCTGAACCTCTGTTTATAGGTAATTTGTTGAACTTTTGTAACTGAGTTGACTTAACTCAGAAATGTATTGCATCATGTTGCCTTGGATTTTTGAGTTGGCTGAACATTTTTTTTTTTTACAGTGTATGAGTCAGCTTTGTGCTGGATGTTACGAAGTTTGTGCCACGTTGCTTCAGGCACAATTTTTAATTTGTTGGTGTCCATCACAATAACCATGCAGTGGATCCTGTCTGCAAGTGGCAATTGGCTGTCAGCAGATTTCCCTGGTGATCTAGGGTTGAACTAAACAGAAAAAAAGGTGTGAGTGACACAAACTCAAGCAAAATGTTACATGAATTATTTCACACGACATTGTGTAAACACAGTACCTCATTCATGCTAAAAACAAATCAGTAAATGAGATTGTGGTGAGAAAAAGACCAGAAAATTATAAACGTGACTTTTGTAAGCCATTACCAGGGTCAGACCTGCATGTGTTCATACTGCAGGTGTTTTGAGGATTAGATATACTGGTTAGATACACAGTTCTTACAATGTACTGGTCTTTTATGTGGCCCTTCAGGATGCTCTCAATATCTTCAATATTCACCCCTCCATGTTCAATTTGTTCCACTCCCATGGTGTCACACAGGAGGAATGCGAGAGGTGGTCCATCTCGACCCGCCTGCACCTGGTAATTCAAGAACTGAATTAAGGTGTATCTTATCCATTCTGGAGAAGATAAATTGGCATAAGCCACACCAAACAAAATATGTTGTTTCCAGATGTGCAACTTATATTGTTATTACCACAAACTAACGGCCAAAGTGTAACATCTGTTGAGGTGCAACCCAAAACCCCTGTATCCTATACTGAGGTGAATCAGTCACATAGATACAATAATTAATTGTTTAATCAATTAATGCAGATGGTATGAGGTATGTACCTATGAAGCTGGTATGGCATGTTTGGTGTCAAACTGATTGTTAATCACCCCTGATTCCAAATCTGGTCAGTGATTACCATAAAAGTGGATGTATCAAAAGTTATAACAGCTTAATGAAAATCATCAGTAAAGGGAGAATCAGTCAAGTCATAAATCGCAAAAGGACTGATACAGACCCCCTTCCAAAAGCCCACCAAATGGATGGCCAGCCATTGGGCCAGGAGTCGAATTCCTGGTCATCCCTATTCATGAACTTTACAGCATAAAATCCTGGCACCTCAGAACAAAGGCGAGCAGAACAACCGCCAGCCAGCGCAGAGAATAACCGCCAGCCCGAAGGAGAACATCAGCCCGGGAGGAGAGAAGCCCACAAGAAGCCCTCCGGTGAAGGCCCAGCTGAACAGAGAACAGCACCCAAGACAAAGCTTCACCAGGAGAGAGAATCCAGAGGGACTCCACTCCACTGCTTCAAACGCCGCGCCTTCCTGAGTGCCATCGGCTCAGCAGCTCTGCCATCAACTGCCAAGACCCCCCCCCCCCCCCACTCTTCAACCAAGTAAACCAACTTCCTTTGATTCTAACAACTTAAGCTGTTCTGTTAACCGGCTATAAGACTTTAGGGTCGTGTTTCCACAAACTGTGCTTGCTTTGCAGAACAGTATTTCCCATTTAAGGTTACTCATTTAAATCCGGTCATTGCATTTTCATAATTACATCGTTTGTTTTATTCCCTTATTTCGTGTTTATTGTTTGTGTTAGGTGTAATGTCTGTCTTATGTTAGTTGTAGTGTTAGTTAGGAATAAATGCATGTCTTTTACACAACTTCAGCCTCCGTCATTGAGTACTCACACTAAGTTCCTGCCTCTGTGCGATCTTGCTACACGCTCTGAACCTCAAACTCGCCTGAAACATCGCGAGACTCTCTCTCATCGGCCGTGAGGGGAGCTTCGCTACCAATCGTTTACATTACCTGGTGATGCAGCTCGCTGGACGAGCCTTCTAACCCAGGTTACTAAGCGATACTGGTAATCAGTGAATCCCATTTAAGTCTCACATTAACAGACTCACAGGGATACTGCAATTGAGTTTGGAGGAGCCGACCATTCGGCATAACGATTGGTTAATAATCAGCATTAAATAATAATTAATTAAACTTTAATTAATTTCAAACATATTGGTGGAGATATTAAAAATTACCTGAGCTAATAATTCCTACAGCAGGCAAGGCAAAACAAACTCGCTCCAGTTATGCTGGGACCTAATGGCTCGTAACAATGGACCCCGTACCTCATTCTTCTGAAGCACCCCTCACACAACCCTCAGAGGACATGATCATATGCCTTTTCCAAGTCACATGAAGCCTGGTCTAGCATTCTGTAAGCAGGATGGAAGCTGCATTTTTCCTCCTGGATCTGAAGTTTGATGGACTCATCCTCCTCTCCAGTACTCCGGCATAGACCTTCACAGAGGCTGAGGAGTGTGATCTCCCTGAAGTTGAAACATATCCTCTGGCCCCCTTTCTCAAAGATTGGGGCCACCTCCTCAGTCTGCTTATCCAAAGACATTGTTTCCAACCTCCATTCAATGCTGAAGGGGTGTGTCAGCCAAGACAGCCTAACAACATCAAGACTCCTCAGGAACTCAGGGCAAATATCATCCATCCTGGACCCTTACCAACGAATATTATTCACTACTTCAGTGACCTCAACCCTAGTGATGGGCAAGTCCTCTGACTCTACTTCCTCTAAGGAAGGCGTGTCAGTGGGAATCAGGAGGTCCTCAAAGTACTCATTCCACCACCTAACTGCATCCCCAGGTGAGGTCAACATCACTCCATCTCTGCTGTAAACAGGATGGGCTATTTCTATGAAATCACATCCATGTCAAAGCTAGAGGGCAATACAGCACAGAGTAAAAAATATAAATCTTCAAGTTTTAACATACATCCCCGTAAATAGCCCTGCTTATCCTTCCAGAGCGACCTGACAGATTAAAAGAATCCAAAAGTCTTTATCCATGGCCTCATCAAACTCCTCCAATACCAGAGTTTTTGCTTTAGCAACCACCAAAACCACTTTCTGCTTGGCATGCCGGTATTTTTCAGCTGCTTTCGGAGTCCCATAAGATAGCCAAGCTCGGAACACCTTTCTTCAGCCTGACAGTTTCCTTCACCGCTGATGTCCACCATCGGATTCAGGCATTACCACCACGACACGCACCAACAACCTTACGGCCACAGTTCCTCACAGCTATCTCAGCGATGAACCGGAACATAGCACATTCAGGCTCAATTTTCCCTGACTCACTGATACAAGTGAAGTTCTGCCAGAAATGTGAGTCACAGATCTTCCCGACAGTGGCCTCTACCAGATGCTCTCAGTACATCCTTACTATCTATTCGGGCTAACCAGGTCTATCCAGCATCTTCTCCCACCATTGGATACAACTCACCACCAGGTAGTGATCAGTTGATAGCTCAGCTTCCACTTCACCTGAGTGTCCAAAATATGCAGACGCGGATCCCATAATACGATTTTACAATCAATCATTGAATTGTGGCCTAGGCTGCTTTAGTGCCAAGTGCACTTATGAACACCTTTATGTTTGAACATGGTGTTCATTATGGACAGACTGTGGTTAGCACAGAAGTCCAATAACTGGCCACTGCTCGGATTCCAACTGGGCAGGCCATTCCTCCCAATCACACCCTTCCAGGTTTTATTGTCATTACCCACATGAGTGTTAAAGTCCCCCAGCAGAGCAATGGAGTCCCCAGAAGGGGCACTATCCAGCACCCTCTCCAAGGTCTCCAAGAAGGCTGGATACTCTGATCTGGGTGTAACCTAGATGAAAATAACTTCATGTAAATTAATGAATAACTATTTGAATAAATTGAAGTAAATATGTTGAGCAAAAATTTATTATTTCAAATTCATATTAAAAAAAAAAAAGCATAATCCCACCCCCACACTGTCAAGACCACCCCCATGTCAAAACTGCAAAGTGCAAAAATTTCACTTGAGCACAGGGAGCAGCCAAAGGCGTGTGAGGATATCTATCAAATCGAGAACAAAATAAACATTTCAGAAAGAAAAAAAGAACTTATTATCATGACAGAAACACATACAATTCTTCTTTCTGTGCTTGCGAGTTTCATATTTGCACTTACGAGTGGGATATTTATGAACACAAAATGTTAAAACCGGTCTGTATTTTTCAGAGCATCTTAGCAGAGCCAGAGAGCCCCGGTTTGTGGTCACTTCTTTGTCATTCAGGGTGACTCTGTTAGAGGCATAAAAACCCAAAACTCATAATTCAATGTGAGCTGAACATCACATTATCTGAACTGAATGAAAAGCACAGAGAGAACAGGAAGTACAAACATAGGAAAAACAACAAATAACGTGAATGCTTCCAATCTGCAGTACATAAAATGTGAGTCACACACAGCAAATGTACCAGTGTCCGTTATAGATGATATTCCGTTATAAGCGGGTCCACTATAACGGGATTTTACTGTATTAATACTTCTACTTCAGCATTACTGAAGTTTTTTTCCTCTTAGTGCCAAGCGGCTCAGAGCCTGCGCGCCTCCTCGCCATTCCTTGCACGCGGCCCAACAGTCTCATGCCCTTTTATGGGAAATTGCAGGGCGTTTCCCTATGCTAATTAGCACAAACTGGCACGCACTTTCAGCTACGAAGACGTGGGATTCACCATTCTTAAGAACAAAGGTGCGAACAATTCTGCTACTTAAGAACACGTCATGAATCCGACGTAGGTTGTTCTTAACAAATTTCGTAGGTACATATTTAAGAGAATCCTTAAGAAAATATTGGTGAATGAGGCCCATTATCTAACACTCTAGGTTGTAAATTGAACACTATAAGAGTTAATAAACATTAACATTGTAAAGACAACACTCACTGCACACTGTAAAGTGTTAAAGGTAACACTGAATGGTGTGGACACATATAGACACCATGCAGTGTTAATTTAACATTTGCTGTGCAGTGTTTCATGAATTGTGCACAGGTTACTAAGTTATCTCTACTTAATATTAGATCTCTCATAAATAAGTCTTATTTTATTAATGGTTTCAAGGACTTGTTTTTATGCTTTTAATAGAAATATGGTTAAAAGAATGTATTAACTGTATTATCTGAGGCAGCTTCACCAAACTTTATAAAGCTGAAGGCATAGTAGACCTAGCTGTTTGATGATTCCTTCCAATGCAAACAGGTGTAAATTTGTAATTTCATATCCTGTGCAGTTCCGAGAGGGGGTCCAACAATATTATTAGTAATTGTCTACAGAATTCCACAATACAGTGTTAATTTTATTGATGAATATATGTTATCTTTTTTTCCACTGATTCTGATTTTTATTCCTGGTGATTTTACCACGTACACATTGATAATCCCAATCACTTCCATACCCACAGGTATATAAAATCAAGCACCTAGGCATTGCCACCCGTGCAATAAATCCCTTCATTAAATTTCCTTGATACTAAACAATCCACGGTCAATTGTTAGAGGTATTATAACAAAGGGAATGCATCACCCCCGTTCTTAAATCCTACAGTAACAAAATAGACTTTAAGGTACTATCAATGGTCTATAAACCACTTAATGGCCCTGAGCATCTGTCTAATACACTGCAGTGATATGAGCCGAACAGAACTCTCAGGTCATTAGGAATGAGTCAAATTCCCAATTCTAGATACTTTCAAATCCAGTCTGAAAACATTCCTATTTGACCAAGCTGTTGCCATGAAATTTGACCCTTTAAGCTTAGCTTAACACTCTGTTAGCTGTACTGCATTTCTTTCCAGTAATAGCACCTTTTTATCCTAATTAATCTTTAATTTCTTTTTCATTTTCATGTGTATTTTTTTCTCTTTTAAATCTATTGTTTTAATCATGTTTTTAAATTCTGTTCTCATATTCTTTTTGAATTTAAATTTTCTTTGTATTGTGTATTTTAATTATGTGTAAAACACTTTGAATGACCACAGTGTACAAAAGGTGCTATATAAATAAAATTGTCTTGAAAATATCTGTAAAATACTTTGTAAGTTATAATACTACCAGGACCAAGTCACTAAAACGATGTGGTACTACTTAGGTTTTTTGGTGATCTGTCTCTGAAGACTTCCATTTGGTCACCCATAAAATGTGTCTGCAAAGTTTGAAAAAGATCAGGCAAATGAATTTTGACTTATCACATTCATGAGAAAGTGCTTGCTGCTGAAGGCTGGTCTCCGGACCATATATGTATTGTACAGACCAATCCAGGCAATATAACTAAACAAAGCAGATGTAGAGCAATCACCAAAGATTCACACTATGACATGATGACTCAGGCGATCATATTACCTTTGTTGTCTGGCTGACGGCATTCATTCCTGCTCTGGCTTGGGCTGTTATATTGCCACGGAAGACAGAGTTGATGGAGTTGAAGAAGCTCGATTTTCCAGCACCAATCGCACCAACTAGAAGAATCCGAGCCTGAGGCACTGATTTATTAGTGGGTGCGTAATTTTGCACAGACTGCTTGAGGTTGTTTTTTGTCCTAATGGAACAGATATTTAAATTGGAAATCAGAATTAGTCAAAATGAATCAGGAATACAAATAATCCTATATCTTATGACGAATTACAAGGCTGTGCACATTTGAGAAACCAGGGTCAGGCAGTGCCTGGAGCAATTAGACTTAAGGGTCTTACACAAAGGGCCAACAGTGAACACTCTGCCAAACATGGGAACTAGTGACCCTCCGATTACTGGCAGTGGGAAGAGCTAGTATTCAAACATATTTCAGAGATATATGCATAAAATTATAAAACTGCTACTGATAAAAAATAAAAGCTGTATATAAAATCTGATAAAAACTGGCTTCATACCCAGTGTCCCATATAACACTCCTCCATGGTTTATCAAGGAGCTCTGGTTTTTTCTCCACTGTCTTTGGGGTACTTTCTCCCTTTTCCTTTTTCCACCACCAACTTCCAAACATTTTCCAACAGCAACTTCCAGACCTGTTCAATGACAGTACCGTGTTTTCCTTTTCAGTTCAAAACAGGTTTGTCACAAACTGCCGCTTTACCCATATGCATCAACCAGTTTAACAATATACCTCATACATTTTCAATACTTCCTAAGGGTTGCTTTGGAGTATAACATTCATTAAATAAAAGTAAAGTGCTTGATGTGAGAAAAAAATAGGTGCTGCTGGCACCAAGAAATGTTCCTAGTACTCTGAAGGAAAAGAGAAAGCCGCGTTGGTCCACTTCAAGTATTGGATTTGTACTTATATCTGTCAGGGTCGGTGCCCATCGTCACTGTCCTATGTGTCTTGTCCCCTTTTGGCCAGACTGTCATAGTTACTTTAGTACTGCCGGAGGTTAGGTGTAGGGCTATCACGCTCTTCTCCATCTTCACTTTTCCGAGCTGATCACGAGCCGACACTTCACCGCTTGAACCCTCACCTGGACGCCTTGGAGATCATTATCTGGAACCAACTGGGACTTTTAAACTATATGAACTGAATTCCAATTTAATACAGAACCAACTTTAGTTTAATGAGTAGATTTAGCTTAACTGAGTATATCTTAGCATTCGGAGCAACGACACCGGCAGACTATTTTATATCTTAACTTCTCTAAAATGATAAATTAATCTTCTACTAATGTTAATTAGTATTAGTATTAGCTGCTTCTTGCTGTATATTTATTATGGGTTACACTGCGCAATATTCTTACCAGTGTTAGAACCTTATTATTATTATGTGCGATATCATACGTTGTTCTCTAAATGGGAGCTAAATCAAATCTCTTAACTGTTCACAATATATTATGTGCAATAGTCTTCATGTGCAATATTACTACTTGGTCAATATTACTTTTCATTACTTAATATTGCTTAATAGTACTTAATTACTATTACTGATTTCTAGAGTGCAATAACTTATTCCAAACTACCACTATGTCAATAGTTTTCACTCAGCTGCGTGGCTTATTTATAGATATTATACCAAGCATTTCTGTATGTAGCATAGTCTATCTATATTGTGGTTTTCTTTCTACAGATTTCTACTCAGATATATCTAGATTATTATTTATATTGTTCTTGTGTCTCTGTGTCTTTGTGTGTTGTGGCAGTCATCACATAAGCAATTTCCTCTGGGAAATCTCAAATATGCGAAATCTGTGCGGTAAAAGTGCCGGAAATGGATGTTTACCAAGGTAGTTAACTATTGACTTCCTCTCGTACATTTCCGAGCGTCACGAAGCGGGAAACAAAAATGAACAAGACTAGTTTCCAAAACTTTTCCTCTCTATCCAAGAATTCCAAAACTTATCCAGGGCCTGGAAAAATAATTTCTAAATTCCAGAACCTTTCCAGGTTTTCCATGACCGCGGGTACCCTGGGTAACTGCAAATTCCAGCCAAAGGCATACATAATTTAACTGGACTTTTCACAAAACCCACTAAATGAATGAGCTGTGGGGTTTCTAACATTTTGTATGCTATTGAAATATAGACTTACTTGTTGGACAAACTCACCTTATTCCAAACGCCCTTCGACTGCCTCAGTTGTAACTATTGTGAAAGTAAAACCATTTTTATATAGAAAGACAGGTAACAGTTGCCACAGAAGGGTTCATGAATATTTAATATTGCAGCAATTTCTACTTCAGGGTTGTTGTAGCCTCCAGCCAGGGGCATGGCTAGAAATTCTGCCTCTCCCTACCCCCCGATAGAATGCTATATTGCCCAAGGACCCCCCAACACATACACAGATAATAAATGTTATATTTTTTACATATTAAAGGACCATTGTGAAGTACTGGGCCCTCTGATTTTGCCAGGGTATCTGTGCCCCTACTGAATCCCTGCGTACAGCTGTTGACATTGAATGCTTTAGTATATGATAGACATATAATATAAATATGATATGAATACAATGTAAAGATATAAATATAAAGGCAGTTTTGCCTTATAGGTCTCTGGAGTAAAATGCTTGCAGAAATGTATTCATGAATATTTATATCTGTTGTATTAAATAAACTTGTTCATGTCAATCAAAATTGGGCTCCAGGCTAATGGAGGCCAAATTCCACAGAGAAACGCCTCAGAAAACGTTGCGCTGAGCTGGACTTTTCATAGAACCATAAAATGAACAGTTATGGACTTTACTACATTTTGTGTGCTGTTAACATATAAGATATACATATATCTGTGGGAGAAACGCAGCTTTTCAAAATAATCTTTGACGGCTGAGTTTTTACAGGCTATTGCGAAAGTGAAAGCAAGAGTTGAAACATTTTATATAGTCACAGATGTTTTTTCATGCTCATAAGTAGCATTCAAAAGTAGGAGTTAAAGCCTTTTGTTTAGTCACAAACATGATATTTTCCCCCCCATAATTACTGTTCTTCTCGGTTACATTGGACAATTTCTCTAAACCACAGGTGTCAAACTCCAGTCCTGGGGGGACAGAGTCCTGCACATTTTTGTGTTTCCCCTCATTTAACACACCTGATTCAACTCCTTGTGGTAATTACCACACAGCTCTTGAGCTGAATCATTTGTGGTGGAACAGGGAAAGAACTAAGCTACACAGGGCTCTGGCCCTCCAGGACTGCAGTGTTATGTGCCGTAAGTGTTTGGATATGTCTACAGGACACCTCAGTCTTCTGGCCCAAGCTCCACTCGCCAATCGCCGCCTCCCAGTTTTCGGCCACGCCCCTTCCGCCCTCTGACCTCTGACCCTGGCCCTGTGTTCCGGATAAACCCTGCTGGTCACATCTAGCTCGAGCTCTTGCTCAAGCTTTGTCTTTTGCTATCGCTGTGTTGGTTTGCTGTTTCTGATTGACTTCTGTGTATGACTGTTTTGGTTTCCCGGTTTCTGACTTTCTGCTTTGCCCTATTGGTACCTTTGCCTTCGGTTTGTTTGTCTTCTGGTTTGAACTCTTGCATAGCTCCTGACTACTCTTTGCCTCGCCCTTTTGGACATCGTGTTTCAGCCTGTGTGTTTTCTGTACATGTCTCTTAGGTGCGTAAGGAGTGACTGCCTTGTTGTTTTTGCAACCGTGGTGTTTACTGTTGTTTTGGTTAGGGAGTTACACTTAGTCTTTGTCATTTTGTTTCCTCTTGTTTTCATTACCTTTAGAGTTTTGGAGCTTAGTTTGGGACGTGTCGTTAGCTGTTTTGGTTGTTATTTTGGTGTGGGTCACTACCGAAGTTTGTTGCACCTCGTGTTTGTAACTGTGTCTGTGAATAAATATTAAAAAATACAAAAAAAGATCCCTTTGTTTCCTGTGTTTCCCTTTCCCGCTCCCTGCTTGTCCCGTCTTCCCCTCTCCCTCTCCTCTATCTTTCTGGCAATCCTCAACCCTAGACTGGGGATCGTAAAAGCAGTTTGACACCCCTGACAGTAGGGCTGGGCGATATCATACCGGTATTATATCACGCATGCGCAGTAATCACTAGTACTTCAGATGACAGGCGCAACATTTGGCAGTGCGCCAGCTTTTCTGTGCTATACGGACATTTATTTACGCCCACAATTTAAGCAGCTTAGTATGGCTAAATTATTAATGAGGCTTTGTATCAGAGCATGTGAGCGCAGTGGAGCAGTGAGAATTTCCGCTCCTCGCTCACGGGGCTGTTGGCTCCTCCCGCTTTCCGCTCTAATTCGCACTAAGCCGCTCCACTCAACACCGCTCCTCACTCCACTAAAATTTCCTCCCGCTTCAGTCAAATCGCTCCACGCTCGCTCCAATTTAAAAGAGGGACAAATAATCTGCATGCCTAACAAATGTCACCTTAAACCGAAGCCTTATATCATAAAGAAATATGAGTAACGGCAACATTGCCACTCAGAAAATAATTATTTTTAAGCAACATATAGGCAACAACGGACAGGTTTGGCAATGGCATTCCACACAAAAATAGGCTTAAAAATTAAGGAATCAGTGGGCTTAATAGCCTAAAGAATATACAGGCTAAGCATCCACGTTTTAAATTCCTCAATTTTTTTCTGTTGATGCTGCTGCTGCGTCTCTATAAAAATAAAATTTCACTGACAGCGTTACGTGAAATTTAAAAAATCCTATTAGACCTACTTTGAATGACAAAACGAATTTATTTGATTACCAATATTTACTTTATAGGCTTTTATACTTTAATTTACTTTATAGACTTGATATGCTACAACCATATAAAACTTGCTCACGTTTTGCTTGCTTCCGCCTGTTCGCGTACACTGTAAAAAAAATCTACTGTAAAATAACAGTCAAAAGTCTGGCAGGTCCTGAAGACCAATAGTGCTGATGTATATTTGCATAGCATGACAGGGTACTGCCTTTGTTTAAACTTTTTTAATTGTTTCTGACCATGTCCATCCCTTTATGACCACCATGTACCCATCCTCTGATGGCTACTTCCAGAAGGATAATGCACCATGTCACAAAGCTCGAATCATTTCAAATTAGTTTCTTGAACATGACAATGAGTTCACTGTACTAAAATGGCCCCCACAGTCACCAGATCTCAACCCAATAGAGCATCTTTGGGATATGGTGGAACGGGAGCTTCGTGCCCTGGATGTGCATCCCACAAATCTCCATCAAATGCTATCCTATCAATATGGACCAACATTTCTAAAGAATGCTTTCAGCACCTTGTTGAATCAATGCCACATAGAATTAAGTCAGTTCTGAAGGCGAAAGGGGGTCAAACACCGTATTAGTATGGTGTTCCTAATAATCCTTTAGGTGAGTGTATGTTGTAAATTGAACACTATAAGAGTTAATAAACATTAACACTATAAAAACAACACTCACTGCACACTGTAAAGTGTTAAAGGTGATACTGAATGGTGTGGATCCATATAAACACCATGCAGTGTTAATTCAACACTGGCACATTTGCTGTGCAAGAACATGTACCTTATATTTAGAACATGCCCCAGTAAAATGGGTCTGGCCATGCCAATGATCCAGCATGACTTCACAGACCAGAATCAGACCAAAATACGCAAGTGTCTGATTTTTTTGCACAATTTTTCACAACATTGCAGTTTGTTTTCCCAACACGTCACACAACGTCCACACTGACTGTATGTTGATAAATTATGTGTGGGTTGACTAACCCTAAATGATTATAGACAAGACTATTAAATGAATATAATTTTAAAGGAACATAATTATTTGTACTGATTCATTATTTTTGTAGTGATCATGAAGTCAACTCAGAGGAAATGAATTACTGCAACAAACTGGAATTATATAACCCCAACTTAAAAATCTCAAGTACACTCAAAAGAACTGAGTTACTAATCCAAAAATTAATTTTTAGGTTAAGTCAAATTAGTTGAAATTAGTGAATCCAACTTTCAGGCAAAATTAAGTTATATTTACTATTATTAAGAAGTACTGTTAGGTTTTCAGTGCAAGAATATTTTTTTCTGTTGTTAACTTTTAACCAGCTGAAACGACTCGACCACCCAGTACCTCTGCATTAAGAGTCTGTCGAGAACTTATGTTTGTTTCACCTCTTCCCAGCACACAAAATTTTAGCCCACATATATAAATGTAAATAATAATAACAGCAATAATAATAATGCATTTATTTCAGACCCAAGTAACACGAATTTAGGAGGGGCCACAGGGGGGCCCATATTATAGACACCGATCGAAAGACAACTTAATGCGGATGTAGCAGGATGCTAATGGATGTATCACTTTTTATTATAAAGTGTTGTGATTTTATATTTACATTATTATTTGCTGTAGAGTACTGTGTGATAGGGATGTGCGGTATACCGGTACTGTGAAAATACTGGTATTTATTATTTTTCAAACGGTACAATATCAAAAGTTTGCTCAGTTCGGTATTTCATCCGCTGTTCCGATTTTCACCACTATGCGGCAGTGTTGCGCAAACTGGCGTAAAACCGGCAAGCGTGAAAACAGACAAACAGCGATGGATCACACAGATGAAACGCGCTCTACACGTCCGAAATTAATAAATAACGATAGTGGTAGAAGTGAAATATGGCATTACTTTGCCTACAAAAGTGATGAAAAGGGTGAAACCACAGACCTCAATGCACCAGTCTGCAAGCACTGCTATAAATCATGTGCTGCCAAGGGAGGCAACACATCAAACCTTAGCAAGCATTTGTCACTTGCCCATCCTGATTTGTTCAAGAAGTTAAGAGAACAACAGGTGAGTTTCAACTGATTTAATTTAGACTTTTATTTGAAAGAAATCAGTATTATTATTTGTAGTAACCCTACTCTGTAGGGTTTTTTGTTGTTGTTGTTGTTGTTGCATTCTGGTTGCATTCACATTTTCTTTGTGATAAAGACTGAAAATATTTTAAGAGATTACTTTATTTTAATTAGATCTCTTCAGTTTTGTTTCTTCTAAAATCAAAATTGTATTTTTTATTATTTTTTTGTAACAATTTCTTTGCACAGTTGTTCATAGAGTTTCAAGCACTGTGTTTAATAAAACTGTTTTCAATTCACCTATATTTGCCTGTTTCCTTTTTTTTACCTATGGTATCGATTTAGTATCGATACCAAGGTATTAGATCCTAGTATCGTACCGAAGTCAAAATTGTGGTATCGAGCCATGCCTACTCTTAAGCCCCTACGTCATTTCCATTAAAACGACAGAATCCGTCTCAAACCGGAACAATACCGTTGTACATATGTGTATAACTATAGTGCTATTGTATGTGTTATTATTGTGAGCCATCAGACTATAGCTGTACTTTTATATAATTATTTTCTTGTGCCATATTTATGCCGTGAAATATTGTACTTTAATAATGTCAGCATTTAAATGTTTGTATAGAGTTGTTATTAGGGAATTGTACACGGGGAGTGACTATGTATTATGTGGGAGGGGGTCGCAAACAAACCAGCAAATGGCAATATTTTTGTTTTAATGTGGGGGTGGCATGCATGGGTGTGTCTGAGTTCCTATGACAAGTATGCCGAACGTTATTGAGCTGTGGGATGGGCAGGACTGGAGATAAAGACACCACAGGGAGCGACAGCGGCGGGAGTGACAGGAAGGACGATCGGAACGGGTTTGACATTCATGCGACGATTGGCTTGCGGTGGCGATCTTCAGGAGCAATTCCCAGCAACGAGTGCAATGGTGGAGGACTACTGAGATCGTTCAACACACTCTAGTTCCTTCTGATAAGTTTTACTTCTGGTGAACGTACGGATGTGAACTGGGTGGGTGTGTGCGTGCGTGCGTAGGTGGGAACTCATACTTTACATTGTGAAGACAATAATATAATGTGAAGTTGCAATAGTTGTACAATTGCCTAATTTAAATAAACGTTTGCCAATAAATATAATAGTTGTGCTTTGGTACTGGCCATAATACAATATTTTTATGATATTTGACATTTTTTTCCAAGGAGCCGATGAGAATTCATTAAAATTTCTACAAGATAAACTACTATTCTAGTTATATACAAACTATGTTGTTTTTAATAAAAAAAATTTTTTTCTCACAATACAGCAAAAGGAAAGCTGTTTATTTTTCAAACCCAACAGAATACAGTATAACAGACTTTCGCTGACTTTATTATGTGACTGAGCAGTAGTCTTAGGACTTTAAGGTAAACACGAGTTGCCTGTAGTAAGGAGAGGAGTTAGAAACACGCGTATTTCGATGTGGATTAATTTTTTAACTGTTAAGCCATACATACCGCGTTTTAAGAATTATATGCGGGACAAGATTGATTCTGTAGCGGCAGTCGGCAAGTCGTAATCTATCGTGACAAGATGGATTCTGTCGTTCGAACAGAAATGACATACACATGAGCAAATGTGCCAGTGTTAAATTAACACTGTATGGTGTCTATATGGGTCCACACTAGAGCCCGACCGACTTATCGGCAGGCCGATATTATCGGCCGATATTAGGCATTTTCCAATCTATCGGTATCGGCATTTATAATGGCCGATAAATGAATATTTCAAAAATAAAATAAAAACGGACGAAACACCCTTCAACCATGTCATGAGTGTTGGCGTTGTATAGTTTGTTCACCAGAGGGCACTCTACACCGTCCCTGTTGGCAACACTCGTGTATAACGCGCCACACATCCTGCAACCTGCTGATCCAGCCAGAGTCGGGCAGAGAGAACCAGTTATCCGCGAGTGAGATCATCGGTGAAGTGTGTTCATGGTGAGTTGGTCACGAGACATACATTGCTTGAATAACAATTAAAAGAACATCCCCATCAGTTTTCTTAACTCAAATAAGCATGACAAAATTCGTGACTATCATGTCCAGTTTTGCTGCTGTTAAATAAACCGAGAGTGAAGCGGAATTAGCTAGTAATTACGTTACGTTGTTACAGTGTAGTTGACTGACTGTCCTTTTAACTTTTGACAATGAGACTGAAGTATTTCTTTAATAGCGTGACAGTTATAGCAGTGAGACGTATCATCTCTCCTTGGCCTGTTATATTGAAAATGTATGTTTTACAATTTGCAGTATGACGTTATCCATTGCTAAATTATGGCTCATCATAGACTAGCTAACCACAAAGCTAACTAATGCCACTATCAGTGGAAGACCGCTAACGTTAACATTAATGAGCTTGGAAACCACAACGAACTTATTCTGCCTAAATAAAGTAATGATTACTGTATTTATAACTAGCATATCTCTAGTTACAGTCCCTGCATTGTAAAATGTAAGTTAGACATTTGCGATTAGTGAACATTTAGACATAGAGAAAAAGTATCAAATGTAGCTTGTGCATAAAAGTTAGCTTTTCTTTTACGTGTGTGAAATCCAATGACGCCAAGTGTGCGTTGCAGACTGTCATTCAGCCGCAGCATTAACGAGTCACATAATGGATTTAGATCGCTAAATAGTAGGTTGTTGTTGTTTTTGTGTTTTTGTTCAAAGGACTTTACGTTTCATATCTTAAGTTTGTATTTTTATACATTTTATTTAACAGAACTTTAATATATTTTGATGTTCCTCTGTTCTGTTGTGACAATAAAAGAAACAAGTTTCTTTTTAAAATGCATTATCATATTATGTTAGTTAAAACTCATAAATAACTACAAATAAATAATGTTAGGGAAATCTGTTAATGTTTTGTTGCACGTTTCTGAAATTTAATATATATATATATATATATATATATATATCGGCCTTCAAAATCCTTTATCGGTCGGGCTCTAGTCCACACCATTCAGTGTTACCTTTAACACTTTACAGTGTGCAGTGAGTGTTGTTTTTATAGTGTTAATAAGTATTGACTCTTATAGTTTTCAATTTACAACCTAGAGTGTTAGGACAATGTGTCTCCACCTCTTCCCAAATTGCAAGCCCATATGGGTAGCACACAAGTATAAAATGGGTAGCCCATATCTGCCCCATTTTAATGTACTCTCATTTGAACTCATTTGGCATTCAGCTGCTTTACTAAACCACATAATAAGAAAGACCAACATAGCCATTTCTTTTTTTTTATATACTGTATATATACAAGTTTAATTTCAGTTCAGCTCTTGATACCCAAGAAACTGTGCTCATGTAAGTAGAAAGGCATTGAAAAACTGTTGTTATAAATGTGTTTATTTAAGTATGTGTTTGATTGAAGAAACTTGACAGGATTAGTAAGTACCAGTCAAGCTCTCCTGATAACTGCCTGTATATAAAAGAGAGTGATGTATGGCACCAATCACCAAACACAGATTATGAAATTAGACTGTGTTACACAGCATAATATAATTTAGCAGAGTTGAGAAAAGGTGAGAGAGCTATCTTAATGACTTAAGGAGTGTATTTCCCCTAAAGCAGATATAATGGGTGGTTCCTTATTGCTTTTAGACCACAACTTGGGATCAAAGAACAAATCAAATAACTTTGCTCATTTAATATTCAGATTTTCATTAAACAATTTTTATAAACCCACCACGATCGGGTATGGTATGACTCTGAAATTAGTCTTTACCACTTTTTTCTTTTAATTATTTGTTGTTCCCGGACATTTTTCAAAAGGAATTGCAAATTCCAAATGTGGATGCCTAAAGTGTGCAATTGCAAATTTTGCATTAATGTTTGTTTTTACTTTACTTCCACACCCCTCTTGGTCGTTGACTGCGAGTGACGTCACTCCCCATACAATCACGCCCCACAGTATAGACCCACCCCTGACCCTTGTAAGACATGGGAAATGCAATTGCAAATGGACTTTGCTTTTTCATTTGAAATGTGGCAGTCAGTGTTCGTTTGCGAAAGCGAAAAAGCAAACGTTAATGCAAAATTTGCAATTGCATTTGAATTATGTCACACTTTATGCGTCCACATATGGAAAATGCAATTGCAAATGCATTTTGCAATTCCTTTTGAAAAATGTCCGGGATTTCCCTCCATACTGAGTAGTGCAGTTCTTATGTGTGCACATCCCCAAAGCCTTCTGAATTGAAAAGGTACATATGGCCTTAGACTTAGAAAAGAAACAAAATAATTGTTTTTCATGCTTTCTCTAGTTAAGCTATAGAGGCTTAACCATCTAGCCTAGTCACTGGGGAGCATTCAATTCAATTCAATTCAATTTTATTTATATAGCGCATTATCACAACATTACATTGTCTCAATGCACTTTACATTTCTGCCACGTAAGGACCCCGCAGTTAGTAAGCCAAAGGCAGCGGTGGCAAGGAAAAACTACCTAAGAGAAAGAAACCTTGGGAGAAACCAGACGCAAAAGGGGAGCCCATCCTCCAGGGGCCGGCAGATGAGTCAAACAAACAAGATAATATGACTAAGCTAATACAGGGGTTGAAATATATGGCATGCAAGAGCCATTTCTGTGGTTTTTGTTCTCTTGCCCTATTCGTCACAATTGCGGTGGATAAAAAAAAAAAAAAACTTTTAAGTCAAAAAAAGTACTGTGTCATGTTATGCAAATATACATCCAACACCATTGGTCTACAAGGGAGTGGGCAGCACCAGGAGCTGCACAGAAAAGACTATCACAACTGTCCTAACACTTTTCCACATATGTTAACCATCCAAGGGCAGGACCAGCAATCAAATGCATCCCCATCCTATTAAAATATATACCACTTAGAAGACACATCCAGTACATCCCCAAGAGCTTTACTCAGACTTAACACAAACATACTAAGAAACCACAGATCACTAACCTCCAAGATCAGTCAGAACTGAGCCAGCAAATCTTCAATATAAAATGAGAAAAAACTGTAACGTCCTTTTTGGTCAGAGTCTTTCTCATGACGGTGGGTAAATCTGGGATGGCTTTTCTGATCCTCATGACTTCTTCTGCGCATATTAAATTGGGGCAGATATGTGGAGGTGGAGACTCATTGACTTAACACACTATGGTGTAAATTGAACACTATTAGAGTTCATAAAGTTTAACACTGTAAAACCAACACTCACTGCACACTGTACAGTGTTAAAGGTAACACTGAATGGTGTGGACACATATAGACACCATGCAGTGTTAATTTAACACTGGCACATTTGCTGTGTAGCCTACAGTTTGTACGGTTTTCAGTCCTATTTGTTTAACAAACTCACATTTTCCAAACAACCCTCAAAAGCTGCAGGTTTAGAGACAATTGTGAAAATGAAAGTACAAAGTTCAAAGCATTTTAAATAGTCACATATAACAGTTCAGATAATTGGCCACACCATAGTTCATGAATTATTTTATAAGTTGCTTTTCGTTTGTGTTAATTAGAATTAGGCTCTGCAGTAATGGATTTTGTCAACATCAGTTTTACTTTACAAGGAAAAATATAAGGTCGATTGATATTTATTCGTTAAAGAATTTCTATAATAAGCAATTATATCAATACAAATGCTGAAATCTTTCTTAAAATTTACATGGTTAGGAAGTTCCCGGAGAAGTTTGGTAAATATCAGTTCCATCCACAGACTTTTCAAAAAAGATTGTTTAGCAGGACGAGTTATGGGGGTTTCTTACATTTTGCACGATCTTGAAATATACAAATATTTGTTTGAAAAACTCACCTTTTCCAAACGACCTTTGACTGTAGCAGTACTCTGCAGACAGTTGTGGAAGTGAAAGTAGAAGTTAAAAAGCATTTCATACAGTCACACGGAGAGCGGCGGTTAAAGGTAAAATATAAGTACGTTTGGGATTTATCAGTTGTATAATTGCTAGACTAAGTTCTTATATTAATACAGATTTTAAAATCCTTCTACACATCTACATGATTTCCCTTGATATAATATTATTCAAGAACAGCAGAAAAATACCTCAAATGTTTTTAAAAACAGGAAAAAAAACTTTTCACACGCGGGCAAAATTAAGGAGTTATAAAGTTATACGATATATGGGCCTATTTGTTTAACAAACTCACCTTTTCCAAATGAGCCTTGAAAGCTGCAGCTTTACAGACAATTGTGAAAATGAAAGCAGTTCAAAGTGTTTTATATACTCACAGATAACGGTGGCCACACCACTGTTCATGAATATTTAATATTGCTGCAATTCTCATTTCAGGGTTGCCATTAAATTATTGATTTAAAATGCTATGGTAATGCCTAATATAAACAGAAAAGCAGTTACACTTTATCAAATAAATTGCTTAAAAGCAAATCAACTGTGAAATCTTTTTTTGTAGCTGATAATTTAAAAACTGGTTTGCGTAAACTATAATTTGGCTCCCAGATAATGAATTTGCCAACGTCAGTTTTCCTACGACCTTCGACCGCCGCAGTACTTTGCAGGTTGTGAAAGTGAAAGTAGAATTTCAAAATCATTTTATATAGTCACATGGATAACGGTGGTAAAAGGTAAAACATAAGGACTAAATGAAGGAGTTATGTGGTTTACTAGCCTACACTCTGTACCGTATACAGTATATTCAATTCCATTTATTTTTATATAACGTAATTCACAACAGAGTCTCCCCAAGGTGCTTTACATCAGTGTGTTGTGATACATTAATATACATACAATAATGCAGAACGGGAAAAAGGAAGGAAAGAAATTAAATAAAGAAAGGAATGGAGGGGAGGAACCAAAAAGTAGGAGAAAAAAAACTTCTGGGGGTCCAAGGTCAGCTGGCTGTTCAACCCCCCTGGGCATGATAACATTACTCAAAACAGATAAGAGTGGACTTGCTTGCTCAATGCAAGATGTAAGCTGGATCAAGACAAAGTCCACCAATGACTCTGTTATCAATGTTGGCTTGAGTAAGGTGGCCAAAGTCCTTCAATGTTTTCCATACTGGCCTGTGTAGGAGGACAGATTGAAGGCTGCACCCACGATGTTACAGTTTATAAGTCACCCACAATATTTGCATTGCTTTTTGCATTATGGGAAAGTAAGAACTTCATTTATTTTAGTACATCCTGTACTTATACATATGACAATAAATCTTGAACCATTCTCCTATGCACAATCGCTTAAAGAAGAAGTTGGGGCAGTTTTACAATGTAAAAACTGTTATTTCCACTCTAGGATCACACACACACACACACACACACTGACGTGCCGGTTAGCAAAAGTGGGGTAGTTTACCCTCTTCCCCTCCCTTCCCTGTCAAAAAATTTCTGATCATACTCGCAGACACATTGGCAAAATGTTTTATTGGAGGAGCAGTGGATTACAGGGCATACCTGTTTTAGCACCCCGCCACCAGAAAAGGCATCCCCTGTTAAATCTGGCTATACTGCATCTACACTGGTGAAGCTTGCAGAGGTTAGTCATGGTAGTCCCAAATGAAAATTTCAGCACAGTGCTGCAAAAATCGTAACATCGCTCATTCTAGTTTGATTTTCTCCTGCGTTTGTTAGGTGTATTTTTTGTGGGGGGGGGGACTTGTACTGTGAAGGGTAGCAGCTTTGGTGATGGCCCAGTTTGATCTTGTTGAAGTCAGTCTCTTTCCTACACAGGAGCAATTCAACTTGTGCCATAAAGACGACCTGCTGGCCATAGCAGGCTTCTTTAACATCTCAATCCCTAGTGATGCATCCAAAAGTGTGATCCAAAGGGTCCTTCAGGAGGAGTTAGTCCGGCTGGGATTCCTGCCAGAGACAGATGGTTCCCTGAGTGTTGCACCTAGCCTGACCTGGATGTCTGCCACAGATTTATGGCTCCGCATGGATCCTGGTAGTTCCGACTCGCCTAAGGAGGATACCCTCCTTATCATTTGGCTTCGGCACCTCTAAATAATCAAGTTTGAGCATAGCCTATGATAAGCGTCTGAAATATGCAAAATTTAGGGAAAAAAATAGATCGTGTTTCAGGCAAAAAAATTAGAGATGTGACTGAAAATTACAAATATGTATTGATCTAGATGCATAACATATTGGTTAAAATATTGATATATGGTGATATTCCTTAAAAATCAAGATATCTGAAATGGCTTGATGTGTCAATTTCAGTCGATATTTAAACTTTCAAAATTAGCACCACCAGAGCAAAATACATAACTACTACAATGATGGAGATGACTACATTGGAGAATCAGCCATCCGTAGTGGAGGACAAGGGATATTGTGGTCTCATTCTCCTCTTAGTAGAGGTCACAAATTACCAGCCCTCAATATGATTATAATTCATTATTAAATCTGGCCAGCAGATCGATCTTTTATGTTCCACACAATAAAAAACTATGATCGGTCATTTTGATGATTTGCACCAGCAAGCGTGGAAAGCTTCATCACCGGCAGCTAAAGAGTTAATATGCAACTGTGGAGGGTTAGCTAAATATGTACTACTAAGCCCCCCCCACCACACAAACTGGACTCCATCATCCCCCTTGAAATATTTTTCGTCCACTATGGATGACAAGCAGGTTGTGTAAATTTTGGTCTTTATACTGCTGGCCACTGCCTGAGTTAACAGTCTGCTGTTTGAACACATGAACACTGCTACACCATGACTGATAGGAGTGCTAGAAATATATAGGGCTCTATTTTGATGATCGAATGCAAAGCATACAGCGCAAAGTGGAACTAACAATTATGAGCGTGTCCAAATTCATTTTGCTATTTTGCCAGCAGACAGAAAGACTTTGCGGCAGCCCAAGAAACAAAAAGGTTATTCTAACTGTTTTATTTATCGAGAGGTGTGTCTTGTGCATAATATGGAATGATTTTTTTGGTGTTTCATTGATCTTGGCTGAGGAACAGGTTTCTCTTGCTCGCCACTCAGCCTCATCAATACAACCTCCTTATCTGCCTTCATCTCTAGAGCTCGCAAGTGCAAGAGCTGCACCTGATTTTGATCTCCAGCTCCAATTCTTTCAGCAAGATTGACAGATGTGGGTCTGCAAGACCAGGAGATAGGCTTTCAGGATTCATGTCTACACTCTAAAAAAGAATGTATTAGGTCTACTCAAAAAGGTGTGTTAACTATTTGCATTGATCTTTTTAAGTTGTCCCAACTTAACTGTCCCAATTCAGTATTATTAAGTAATTGTTATTAAACTATCATTATTACACCAACAGAAATCATTAAATACACTCAAAGCTATATTAAGTTGAATCTACTCGATATTCAGTGGGCACTATTTGAATTTTCATATTGGTTGTACTTAATGCATGTGTTAGTTACACCATTAAATCAAGCACAATTGTTTTTCCTTCTATATCCAAAAGCTAAATTAAGTAATACCTACTTAATATTAATTCAGTATTCATTGAAATATTGTTACCTCATCATTCAAATAAAGTTGCTCTACCTTAATTTTTTTGTTTTCTACTCAGAAATGTCCATGCAAATAGTTAACACACTTTCTTTAGTATTAGTACCTTGTAGGGATGTGCGGTATACCGGTACTGTGAAAATACTGGTATTTATTATTTTTCAAACGGTACAATATCAAAAGTTTGCTCAGTTCGGTATTTCATCCGCTGTTCCGATTTTCACCACTATGCGGCAGTGTTGCGCAAACTGGTGTAAAACCGGCAAGCGTGAAAACAGACAAACGGCGATGGATCACACAGATGAAACGCGCTCTACACGTCCGAAATTAATAAATAACGAGAGTGGTAGAAGTGAAATATGGCATTACTTTGCCTACAAAAGTGATGAAAAGGGTGAACCCACAGACCTCAATGCACCAGTCTGCAAGCGCTGCTATAAATCATGTGCTGCCAAGGGAGGCAACACATCAAACCTTAGCAAGCATTTGTCACTTGCCCTTCCTGATTGTTCAAGAAGTTAAGAGAACAACAGGTGAGTTTCAACTGATTTAATTTAGACTTTTATTTGAAAGAAATCAGTATTATTATTTTTAGTAATCCTACTCTGTAGGGTTTTTTGTTGTTGTTGTTGCATTCTGGTTGCATTCACATTTTCTTTGTGATAAAGACTGAAAATATATTAAGAGATTACTTTTTTTAATTATATCTCTTCAGTTTTGTTTCTTCTAAAATCAAAATTGTAGTTTTTATTATTTTTTTGTAACAATTTCTTTGCACAGTTGTTCATAGAGTTTCAAGCACTGTGTTTAATAAAACTGTTTTCAATTCACCTATATTTGCCGGTTTCCTTTTTTTTACCTATGGTATTTATTTAGTATCGATACCAAGGTATTAGATCCTAGTATCGTACCGAAGTCAAAATTGTGGTATCGAGCCATGCCTAGTACCTTGTTTTACATAAGTCAAGGGAAATAAGAAACAAGAACCGCATTGCACAATTCAAAATTTTAATAAATGTTAAATAATAATAATACTCATCATCACTTCATTAATCCCCATGGGGAAATTGCCTTTTATGTCTCCCTCAACTTGCTTTTTGTAAGTAAGTTGTCCGCGAAGGGCAGCCACTCATGGCTGCACCCAGGGAGCTGGGGGTTAAGGGCCTTGCTCAAGGACCCACAAACATGCTGAGGCTGGGTTTGAACTGGTGACCTTGTGATTACAGGCACACAGGCTTAGCCCACTGAGCCACACAGAACACATGGTTCCGGTTATTACAGTACAAAAATTTTTATAAATAAATTACAAATATCAACTCTAAACACAAAAAGCATACAATAGGTATTTTAGACTAGGCATGGCTCGATACCACAATTTTGACTTCGGTACGATACTAGGATCTAATACCTTGGTATCGATACTAAATCGATACCATAGGTAAAAAAAAGGAAACCGGCAAATATAGGTGAATTGAAAACAGTTTTATTAAACACAGTGCTTGAAACTCTATGAATAACTGTGCAAAGAAATTGTTACAAAAAAATAATAAAAACTACAATTTTGATTTTAGAAGAAACAAAACTGAAGAGATATAATTAAAATAAAGTAATCTCTTAATATATTTTCAGTCTTTATCACAAAGAAAATGTGAATGCAACCAGAATGCAACAACAACAACAAAAAACCCTACAGAGTAGGGTTACTAAAAATAATAATACTAATTTCTTTCAAATAAAAGTCTAAATTAAATCAGTTGAAACTCACCTGTTGTTCTCTTAACTTCTTGAACAATCAGGATGGGCAAGTGACAAATGCTTGCTAAGGTTTGATGTGTTGCCCCCCTTGGCAGCACATGATTTATAGCAGCGCTTGCAGACTGGTGCATTGAGGTCTGTGGGTTCACCCTTTTCATTACTTTTGTAGGCAAAGTAATGCCATATTTCACTTCTACCACTCTCGTTATTTATTAATTTCGGACGTGTAGAGCGCGTTTCATCTGTGTGATCCATCGCCGTTTGTCTGTTTTCACGCTTGCCAGTTTTGCGCCAGTTTGCGCAACACTGCCGCATAGTGGTGAAAATCGGAACAGCGGATGAAATACCGAACTGAGCAAACTTTTGATATTGTACCGTTTGAAAAATAATAAATACCAGTATTTTCACAGTACCGGTATACCGCACATCCCTATTTTAGACATCCAGAAATTGTGCAAATGTTGCAAAAGCAGTCAAGTAGAAAACAATTTGAATAGTGAAATGTAATCGTGTGCATTATATGTGTCTATGATCAGCAGGGTTTAAATATAAGTACAGTCAATCTATTTCAATATATTTATATTATACAGCACAATACTATATATAGTACTATACACTATATACAATATCTATACAGTATCTAAGTAGTATTGCATTTGTAAAATGCAACTAGAAAATCCCTTGTCTCATGCTGTCTTGCCATGCTTCCCCGAAGATAATACTTGTCAAATTGGAATGTGTGTCTTCTGTTCAAGTAATTTAGCTGTGGAGCTTAATTAAAAATGGCGGGATCACAATTCGCATTAGTTAGCATAGCACCGCGCTGTGAGTGTTGTTTTTACAGTGTTAATATCTATTAACTCTTATAGTGTTCAATTGACAACCTACACTGTAAAAAAAATCCGTCAAAAAACAGAAAATGTACTGGCAGAAAATTACCAGCACATTTTCCGTTAACAGACTCTTCCTTCAAGTCTCAAGGAAAATACTGTAAATTCAGTTTTCCACAGTTTGTTGTTCCAAGGAATATTTCTTAACTAATAGTTTATTTTTATTTTTAATTTTTCATTCTGCCAATGCAGAATTGTTTGTTTAATAAATGGTGTTGTTCACAAAACTTTAAAAAGTAATTTGAGAATTGTTGGAGTACGCCGTCTCCACCGGGTCAAGAGATTCACAGCTGACACGTGGAGAAGTTGCAGGTCACCAGTTTATTCTCTGACAGATTGCAATTCGGGAGCGGCCATCTGACATACATTCAGCATGTACAGGAGGAAGCTCTGCCATATGTATCAGTTGTATCCCTTTTAAAGCCCTTTGGGCATCTCCCCCCCTCTCTCGGTTCCTTCCGTCTACGTGACAACCACATGTTTGACATTTGCTCAAGTTAGTTGGTTAGTACTTGTCCCTGTGGAAGGCTACAGATACGTAAGGGCCGCTGACATTCTCTGTCGCTCCCTCTATTGGTCCCGATTAGGTAACCTTGCTCTGCCGACGCCAGTCAGTTCTCGTTTCAAACTGCAATTTTTAGAATGAACCCCCTCCCCCCTTCATCATGCCCTCCTTTAAGCTATATTCTCCTTTTCCTCTATTCATTGTATGTTCTTTATAATTCTATTGAATCCCACAGAATATAGTAATTCACTACATTCATTATTTTTCATGGCTCAAGGGCCCATAAACATGCAGTTGTCTAGCTGAAGCTGGATTTGAACCAGCAACCTGTGGATTACAAGACCAAATACTTAGACTGCTGAGGCACACACTGACACTGACTTGATTTAATTTGTAACTTTTCAAGTGGAATGAATTGCAATGTACCTGATTATTATACTTGTTAAGGTCAGTTCATTTACAGTTCCTACTTTCAGGAGCCAGTTAATAAATCTAATTCATTTTTAAGTATTTCTCCTGTATTATGTAATACATGTTTAAGTTAATTTCCAGGTAAGCATTTCAGGCAAGGCAGTGCTCATTGACACAGATTATAAAGTTTGTTTCACTCTGCAGCTCCTGGACCTGCCCACTCTCCTGAAGACCAATATTTGCATAGCATGACAGGGTACTGCCTTTGTTTTGACTTTTAACCCTGATGGTGTTGAATAGGGCAACAGTATAAATACCCCGGAGACAACACATTGAGGCTGCTGTCACAGCTGTGGATCATAGTAGGATCCATTGGTTTGTGTTCTTTGGAGAGGATTTGTTAGGTAGCAGTTCTAAAGATGACTGTACAAAAAAAAAAAAAATCTCAATATTTTTGCAATCTAATAAACCATCTCAGTCTATACTCGAACTATACTCATGCCTATGAGTGTGGGTTTATTTCTAGCAGCTGGAGTGTTAATCCTGCCATTGACCCCCATTCTTTTTTGCATGTTGAACTTCCCTACTAGGCTGGATGATGATTCAGAAATTGCTCCATGACTAAACAGAGTAGAATTACTCCTGGCATTTACAGGATTTAAACCAGTAACCTTATGATTGCTGACATGGATCCCCAGGCTACTACATGTACAATAATACAATGGGAGAGACTAATATCTGTGGCATTCCATTTTCAGTTGCGGTGGGTTTCAAAATATGGGCTTGCAAAAATCAAGCCTAATAAAAAAATTTAATATTAAATGAGCAAATTGATTTGATTTGTTCTTCTATCCCAACTTGTGATCTAAAAGCAATGAGGCTGCCACCCATAATATCTGCTCTATGGAAATGCACTCCCATAGCCACTAGGGGAGCTCTCACCTTCTTTCAGTCCTGCTAAATTATGTTGCAATTCATTCCACTTGAAAAGTTACAACTTAAACAGAGTCAGTGTAAGTGTGTGGCCCAGTAGTCTAAGTATTTGGTCTTGTAATCCACAGGTTGCTGGTTCAAACCCAGCTTCAGCTGGATAACTGCATGTTTATGGGCCCTTGAGCCATGAAAAATAATGAATGTAGTGAATTACTATATTCTCAAATTACTTTTGTAGTTTTGTGAACAACACCGTTTATTAAACAAACAATTCTGCATTGGCAGAATGAAAAAATGAAAATAAACTATTAGTTAATAAATATTCTTTGGAACAACAAACTATGGAAAACTGAATTTATAGTATTTTCCTTGAGACTTGAAGAGTCCGTTAACGGAAAATGTACTGGTAATTTTCTCTTTTTTGACGGATTTTTTTTTTACAATGTAGACTGTTAAGTCAATGAGTCGCCACCTCTTCGCCCATATAGGTGGCACACAAGTACAAAATTGGTGGCCCATGTCTGCCCCATTTTAATGTGCACTCATTTGAACTCATTTGGGCATTCAGCTGCTGTGTTTTACTGCTGTGTTTTTCTCGTTTAAGTATGACTATGATAGGTTTTTTTTATTATAATGAGAAAGAACCAATTAAGTTCATCTGTAAACCATCTGTGTTATAAACGTGAATGAAATGTATGGCACCAGCCACCAAACACAGATTATGAAGCTCGCCTGTGTTAAACAGCATAGTATAACTATTTAACAGCTAAGAAAAGGTGAGAGCTATGTTATTGTTTGGAGTGCATTTCTGCTAAAGCAGATATAATGGGTGGTGGCCTTATTGCTTTTCAACCACAACTTGGGATAGAATAAATCAAATCACTTTGCTTATTTAATATTAAGATTTTCATTAAGCTTCATTTTTAAAAACCCACCACAATTGAGGATGGTATGGCACTGATGTTAGTCTACCACATTTTAATTTTACTTGTATATGCTCATTGTTCTGAGCAGTGTATTTGTTCCGCAATCTTTTCAATCTTGGAGGTACATACCTGTATGGTCTGGATGCTTTTCTAGTAGAATTAGAGAGTAGAAACAAAAAAAAGCTTTTCCACAGTGTTTTTATCACAGCTAGCGACTTCTTTAGTTAAACCATAGAGACTAAATTACCTCTAGTCATTAGCAAGCACACAAGAGCCATTTCTGTGGTTTTTGTTATCTTGCCCTATTCATCACAATCGCGGTGGATTAAAAAAAAAAAAAGTTTTTTAGTCAAAAACAGTACTGTGTCATGCGATGCAAATATATATGCAGCACCATTGGTCTATAGTGGAGTGGGTGGTACCAGAAGCTGCAAAAAAAAAAGGGTATCACAACTGTCCTAACACCTTTCCGCATATAATAATCATCCAAGGGCAGGACTGGCACTCACATGCACCCCCTCCCAATTAAAAAATATACCACTCTACAGACATGCTCTGCATGTCTGCACGAATTTTTTGCTGACTTGACGCCAATATACTACAAAACCAGCAGGACCACAGCTCTTTAATCTTCAGGGTCACTCAGAACTGAGCCAGCAATACTTCAATGTAAGACAAAGAAAAAAAAGCTGTTACAGTAGGTCCTTCTTGGTCAGAATCTTTCTCATGATGGTGGGTAAATCTGGGGTGGCTCTTCTGATCCTTATGACTTCTTGTGTGCATATTAAAATGGGGCAGATATGTGGAGCTGGTGACTTAACACTTTAGGTTGTAAATTGAACACTATATGAGTTAATAAATATTAACACTGTAAAAACAACACTCACTGCACACTGTAAAGTATTATGGGTAACACTGAAGGGTGTGGGCCCATATAAACACCATGCAGTGTTAATTTAACACTGGCACATTTGCTGTGTAACACGTTTTAGAACAATTTTACCCAGAGCAGCTATGGTCTGTTAGCGCAGTGCTATGCTAACTGATGCGAATTGTGGTCCCGCCATTTTTCATTAAGCTCCACAGCTAAATTACTTGAACAGAAGACACATGTTCCAATTTGACAAGTATTATCTGCGGGGATGCATGGCAAGACAGCATGAGACAAGGGGTTTTCCAGTTGCATTTTACAAATGCAATACTACTTAGATACTGTATAGATATTGTATATAGTGTATAGTACAGTATATAGTATTGTGCTGTACAATATAGATGTATTGACATAGATTGACTGTACTCATATTTAAACCCTGCTGATCATACACACATATAATGCAGACGATTACATTCCACTATTCAAATTGTTTACTACTACTTGACTGCTTTTGTAACATTTGCACAATTTCTGGATGTCTAAAATACCTATTGTATGCTTTCTGTGTTTAGAGTTGATATTAGTAATTTATTTATAAAAATTCTTGTACTGAAACAGCTGGGGCCTTGTGTTCTATGTGGCTCAGTGGGTTAAGCCTGTGTGCTTGTAATCACAAGGTCACCAGTTCAAATCCAGCCTCAGCATGTCTGTGGGTCCTTGAGCAAGGCCCTTAACCCCCAGCTTCTTGGGCGCAAGCACCATCTATTACCTTTTTCGTCTAAACCCTGAATATAAGACAAAACCACTTTTTGAGTTGTATTTTGAGGGGGGAAAACCCTGTCTTACATTAGGGTCAATACTTGATGCAGATTGTACGATGTGCTAACCTCCAGGCTGTGATGTCAAAATAATGGAGAAATACTCCTAAACTTTAATCTGCTCATAGATTGTGACTTAATTGCAATATCTAAACTTGAATGCTTTTAATCAGAGTCAATTATAAAGTATACGGTCATAAATCCACTGGACCGGTACATACCCCTTCGACTGGTCCTCCAGCCAGATGTCCCAGGCTATTGGTCCAAGTGTCAAATCATAGTGTGCAACGTGCAACTCATGGTGCAAATAGAAGGCAGCACAATGTCAAGCAAAGGTAATCTATAATTAACGTTGGCAGGCCTTCTTCACCAGGGTGTTGGCATGACAGGACCAGAACAGATCCTACATATTGCTGACACCTAGGTACCAGAATCTGTTCACTCTCTTCATTAAGGCCCCGTTGATTATGACCAGATGGTGGCTCCTCTCCTGCTCTGTCCTTATTTAGCTCCTTAGTCTTACTGTTGTTCAGGAGGAGGTTGTTCTTCTGGCACCAGTTCACCAGGGCCTTAATCACCTCCAGGTAGGCCTTCTCCTCGTTATCAGAGATTAAGCCCACAACAACAGTGTCGTCAGTAAACTTGTCCATGGTGATAGAGTTGGAAGTGGGCACACAGTTGTAAATGTACAGTGAGTGGAGCAGAGGGCTCAACACTGGGGGCTCCGATACTGAAGGTGAGAGAGGATAAGACATGTCTGCCCACCTGTACAGCTTGTGGTCTCTCAGTCAAGAAGTTGTAGATCCACTGGCACAGTGATGGACTGAGATTCAGATCCTCCAACTTCTTTGTGAATGTTGATGGAATTATGGTATTAAATGCTGAGCTGTAGTCAACAAACAACATTTTCACATAATTCTCCTTCCTGGTATCCAGACTCAGGACAGAGTGTAGCAGATATGTTATAGAATTATCGGTGGAGCGATTATGACGGTATGCAAATTGTAGTGGGTCCAGGGTGATAGGTAGAGAAGAGGTGATGAAATTTCTGACCAATTTTTCAAAGCACTTCATCACCACTGTGGTCAAGGCTACAGGGCAGTAGGCATTGAGGCAAACAAGCTAGGGTTTCTTCAGTACAAGAACAATAACAGATTTTTTTAAAACATGTGGGGATTGCTAACTGTGCCAGTGAGAGGCTGAATATCTCTGTGAACACTGATGTTAGCTGGTCTGCACAGGCTTTAAGGGGTCCCATTGGTTTCCTGGTGTTCACTCTCTGGAAAGCCTCCTTCACGCCATACGCCATAATGGTGACAGCGTTTACTGCTCTGACCCTTCCTGTATGACTGCTGCCAACAGCCCCACCAGCCCTATTAGTGCTGTTAACGTCATTAGTGAGCATAGAAGGTGTTCCGCTCTACTGCCAGAGATCTGCCTTCCCCATTCTGGAGGGTGATGTTTTATAGTTCTCAGTTCCTGCCACAGGCTCCTACAGTCCTTTTGTCAGAGTTGTGACTCTAGTTTCCACCTGTAGCACGCTGAAGGATGCAGCTTTATATTTGTCCGTGTTCCCAGTGGCGGGTGTAGCAGTGGTCCAGGATACTTTTGCCCCTGGCGGGGCAGTTGATGTGTTGGTGGAAGTTTGGCACTGCGCTTTTGAGGTTGCCCCGCCACAACAAGCACAGCGTCTTTGTGGATCTGATGTTGCGTTACAGCCTCATGCAGTTCACATAAGGCAGTGTCCGTGTCCACTTGAGGTGGAATATAAACAGCACTGACTATAACCAAAGTAAACTCCCATGGAAGGTAGAAGGGGCGACATTTTATTGTCAGAAGCTCTAGGTTGGGTGAGCAGGATCGTGTGAGAAGGACAATGTCTGCGCTGTCACACCAGCTGCTGTCACACCACCTCCTCTTGATTTTTCTGATGTTTTGTCCATGGGAAGAACTCTGGCTGGATGGTCTAGTCTGGTACTGCTGGGTTCAGCCACGTCTCAGTGAAGTAGAGTAGGTTTCAGTCTCATATATCCCTTAATCCTGGCTGCTTTTTGTCACAGCATGTAAGTGAGAAGAAAAGAACAACTGAAATGCTAATGTAAAAATAAAATAAGAGGTGGAAAAGTATATACTTGTGTTTCCCCTACTGTCAGGAAGTTTCCATGCAGGGCTTATTGAGAGAGAGAGAGAGAGAGTTCAGTGACTGCATGAGACAATGAGAGAGCTGTGGTTGGGGTAGCACTGAGAGAACACAGTGAGTGAACGAGCGAAATAATTTCTAAATAATATTTTCATATTTATGTTCTAATAACATCCTCTCCTGGAGCCGACACCTTATCGTGGTGGAGGGGTTTGCGTGTTCCAATGATCCCAGGAGCTAAGTTGCCCGGGGCTTTATGCCCCTGGTAGGGTCACCCAAGGCAAACAGGTCCTGGGTGAGGAACCAGACGAAGTGCGGCTCACAAGACCCCCAATGATGAATAAAATATTGGATCCACAGTTTCCCTTGCCTGGACGCGGGTCACCGGGCCCCTCCCCTGGAGCCAGGCCTGGGGGTGGGGCTCGATGGCGAGCGCCTGGTAGCTAAGCCTGCACCCATGGGGCCTGGTCGGGCACAGCCCGAACAAGGCACATGGGTCCCCCCTCCAATGTTCAAGCATAAGGGTGTCCATATGTGCACTTGGCACCAGGACACCCTAGGCCGCAGTTCGATGATCGACTTTGTGGTCGTGTCATCGGACAGCTTCTCTGTCTGCCTCTTCTTCTTCCCCCCTGAACAGTTCCTTGGAGAATAGTTTTGGCAAGGCCTGATGATCTGGAGACGTGCCCGTACCACTGCAGTCTTCGCTTCTTCACTGTGGTAATGAGTTCTTCATAAGGGCCAATGTACTGTCTGATTCTGTCTCGCACTGTTTCATTTGTGATGTGATCTTTGTAGGAAATGCCAAGGAGTCTTTGGAAACACCTAATTTCTCTAGATTGTATTCTTCTTTCAAGTTCGGCTGTCAGAGTCCAAGACTCACAGGCATACAGGAAGATTGAGATAACCAGAGATTGCATCAATCTGATTTTTGAGCTGTGTGTAATATTCCTATCTTTCCAGATAGGTTTCAGCTTTGCCAATGCTGCTGTTGTCTGTGCGATTCTGGTAAGTCCTTCAGGTTTAGATCCTTCATTGGTGACCATTGACAGTTTCCAACTTCTCTCCACCGATCCTGATGTCTAAACTGATGCCTCTGGGGTTGTTCGTCATCCGCTTGGTTTTCTCTGCATTTATTTCCATTCCGTATGCAGCTGCAGTTGGATAAATGCATGTTTATGGGCCCTTGAGTCATGAAACATAATGAATGTAGTGAATTACTATATTCTCAAATTACTTTTTGTAGTTTTGCGAATAACATCATTTATTAGACAAACAAATCTGAATTGGCAGAATGAAAAATTAAAAATGAAAATAAACTATTATTTAAGAAATAGTCCTTTGAACAACAACCTGTGGAAAACTGTGAATTCACAATATTTTCCTTGAGAAGTCTCAAGGAACGGAAAATGTGCCGGTAATTTTCTGCCAGTACATTTTCCGTTTTTTGACTGATTTTTTTTTTTACAGTGTATACCTTTGCCAGAAGTGGTCCGGAGCCGCGAGCCATATAACAATTTTTTAATAAAGTATTTAACATGTGGTCCATCTCTGTTTTCTGACATTTGGGCCACATTTGTCTAATCACAAGTGGGCCACTTTTACGATACATCCGTTTGCCGGTGCCGGAACCCGGCCAGCAGTGCCGCACATTTGCCCGAAGTGGCCCACATCCGCATGCTATCTGGGTATAGAAAACACTGTGGAGGCCATTTTGCTATGATTGTGCTTCCGGAAAATTTGATTGGCAGCTCTATCTTATAGAGGCGGGGAAGTAATTGGATTCCAAAGGAGACAGGGGATAGTGGTAAGACACAAAGGGGTGGGGACTACCTCAGTCCCGGAATGAGAAGCAATCATCACCACCTCTGTCATCTTCAATGCTGCAGTTTTGCTTTCACCATTAGAGGAGGAATTACTATCTGGAAAATAGAGAAATTAAATCATGTGTCATGTTCTGTGTTTAGTGTGGATTCATGTTACATCTGATTGGATGGACAAACCCACATGATTCCCTACAATGGTAATATAGCGTTAAAGTGGCTTCAACAGAAGTGTTTTTCCAGGGGCACTTTTTGGTCTATGTGTCAGCAAAAAACACAAGGAATCATACTAGTTTTACTGGAGGGAGATGATGTTTGCCGTGAGAAGGTCACTAAAGAGTAGCAGGTATAAAACATCACCAAGATTTTGCCCATCATCTGAAATGCTATGCTCATCAATTCAACATGATCCTCCTGATTTTTCATGACAGAAACAGTCATAACTGTGACTATTAAACTGTAATGTAAGACATTCACACTTTCCTGTAGTACTGTTAGTCTTTGTCAAGATGTCTTGAACACCCTACAGTCCAGTTAGGCCTCATCCCCCTCATCTCCCCGGCTCCTGATGGTGAAGCTGGTCTCCATACCAATGTATATGTCCTCAGCTACATGACAGTGCCGCAGCCATGTAGCTCACAGGATTCTCTGCTACCATGGCTATAGTCTGGAATGCTCTGGAGAGAGGTTGTTCTGGTGAGCTCCATCTATCAGCAGAACCATGAAGCTCCTATTTAAATCCCAGAAAGGCAGAACCAGGAAGTCTTCCTACTTATTCCTACTGTGTACAGATACATGGGACAGATGCCCTATTTTACGCTGTCAGATTAATAACCATCTTCTGATGGCTTGAGTAGGACAGGGAGCAGCTCTGAGTATGACACCTTGCAGATAAAGGTCACTCCATGGAAGTGGACTGTGTGTATGTCCATCTCACTGCCCATCGCCAGAAGGTGCCAGTCTGTCCGCTCCCCCTGGTACAGGATCAGGTTTTGAATATTGCCATTCAGCTTTCTATTGACTGCTGTAAGGTGTGCAGAGGAGATGCCAAGTCCTGGAAGATGGCCACTAAGTAGCCTACAATACCAGGGAGCTAATCAACGGGCCCAGCTGGGGAGACACTTACAGGCACCAGTGTTTTGCTGATCATTTTCTTGACTGGGCCATGAGTGTAACTTTGATGTTCACAAACACACACTGTATCGGCAATATGGAGTGAAAAATGAATCCCATCATCTGGAGTCTCTTTAACTCATATGATCCCACCAAAATTCAAACCAAACCCGCACCTGTTAAAAACAAGCCGACCAGTTGAGTAGCTCCCTTCCCGATTGAACCTCCTCCCATCAGACAGAACCACTTTGGTGATTCACTGACTGACTGAATCAAACTTCTTCAAACATCGTAGATCACATGTTTTTTTTTTCTGAATGAACCAAGCTTTGAAGCAGACCTTCATTTGGTTTATTCCTGGGTTAGTTTTGTTTTTGTTAATTTTGGATTCTGAATTGGCGAAAGCCACTGACCTCATACGTTATTTACATGACAGATCTGTGCACCCGCCCCTGCAAGGCCGTGCTGCCCCTGCGCTGCTTCGCTCTCCTTCTGGGGGGTGGGATTAGATGAAAATACATCTCGTCTTTGGCTCCAAGAATTGCTGATTATCTAGTGCCTGGTGCTTATGGGAAGTCACATGATTTCTCAAAAGGGACAGCAACTCATCTAAGGGTGACTGACCAAGCTGTTCCAATTCAACACTCATTTGTTTGACAAACAAGTCATAAAATGGCAGTTCTTTTCTCTGGATGTTTACACCATACCCAAGCTGTGTGTAAGTGGCTCACATCACACCCCAGTGACTGTGTACATGTAAGGTTTACACAGCACTGAAAATGCCCCAAGCAAAGTGTCTCCATCGGATTCTGAGGAAGATGAATCACACAGAATGTGGTCGGAAGCTGTGAACACAACCTGCAGGAAACCCTGGGGGGGACAGAGAATTGCACCTCATCCAGGGACATGAGCATGTGTAGATACGTCTCCCAGTGCCAGAGAAGACTAAGCTGGGAATAATCAAACATTGCTGTTTTTGGGCAAGGAGGTGTCAACGCTGGTCTGAGAATTCCATCACTAATTCTAATTGCTGCCTTAGAAAAGGTGCAACGAAGAGCTACGAGAATGATTCCTGGTCTTAGAGGAATGTCTTATGAGGAGAGGTTAGCGGAACTGAATCTGTTTAGCCTTGAGCAAAGGAGACTAAGGGGGGATATGATTCAGGTCTATAAGATTCTAACGAGTCTGGATGCTGTTCAGTCAAATTACTATTTCAATATTAGTCTAAATACTAGAACTCGTGGCCATAAGTGGAAATTAGCGGGAGAACATTTTAAAACAAATTTGAGGAAGCACTTCTTTACACAGCGTGTAGTTAGAGTATGGAATAGTCTTCCTGCTAGTGTAGTGGAAGCTAAAACCATGGGTTCCTTTAAATCAGAGCTAGATAAGATTTTAACAACTCTGAGCTATTAGTTAAGTTCTCCCCAAACGAGCTTGATGGGCCGAATGGCCTCCTCTCATTTGTAAATTTCTTATGTTCTTATGGTCTTAATTCGACATTTCACGTTTTGTAACAGGACTGCCTTTGCCGCTAAGCTATTAGAAAAAAAGACACAAGCAGAGTCACACGTGGGATGCCATGACAGGATAGTTGGCCATTGATGCACTGCTGCCATCTGTTGGTATTCTTGAATTATTACACCTCAAATCCATTTTACGGCTCTGTCAAAATGATTCTGCATTTCTAGACCAAAGGAAAGATTAAAAGCAATAAAATTTCCATTAAGCAAATGATATGTTTACCTTAAAACAATTAAAACAATCAGCAACATCGCCCCCTAGTGTTGGGGGTAAAAATGTTGTGCATCACAGTCTTCATTCCACCTGCAAGCATAAAAATCATGGGAGCTTCAGGATAACTCAGTCCCAGAGCAAAATCAGGATAATTTGGACCATATTCCATTTTTTATCTTATTTATTTTAAAGACAAACTATATGTTTCATATTCAGCATTTCACTGTCTGTCCCCCGGGCTGTAACAGTGCTTGAACAGCAAACCCACGTTAGAGTCAGGATATTTTAATTTGCCGTCTGCAGCATTACATGTCATTTCCAAATCCCTGTTCCCCTTAGAGCTTGGAATGCATGTGGAAATCTCACTTCCCGAGTGACCATTGGCTGAACACGCGGCTGACATGTTACACAGACTTTAACCCCCAATGTGCTGAGGAACCCTGGCAAGACAACATTCTTTCCTCCATGAGAATTAGAAGTATTTGTCATTATACCATGTATAATGAAAATGCAGAACAGCTACCCCTTCATATTAGAATGAAAAACAACATTCAGATACAATGAGAGACAAACATACAATCATTTAGAGTGACTCCAGAAAGTACTACATTTAAATACTACTGAATAAAAAGTATATAAACGTGTATATAATATGTATATTGC
Organism: Paramormyrops kingsleyae; assembly: GCF_048594095.1. Classification (NCBI taxonomy): domain Eukaryota; kingdom Metazoa; phylum Chordata; class Actinopteri; order Osteoglossiformes; family Mormyridae; genus Paramormyrops; species Paramormyrops kingsleyae. The sequence continues at coordinate 14,467,256 of NC_132820.1, forward strand.
ACAGAGAACAAATATTTCACTTGGCTATAGGTTAAACACAAGATAATTATTACTGCATCCTGTTGAGTTTGTTCAGGGTCAGTCCTGTGATGGAGCTGGCCTTCCTGATGAGTTTGTTCAGGGTCAGTGCTGCGATGGAGCTGTCCTTCCTGATGAGTCTGTTCAGGGTCAATCCTGTTATGGAGCCGGCCTTCCTGGTGAGTTTGTTCAGGGTCAGTCCTGTGATGGAGCCAGTCCTTCCTGATGAGCCTGTTCAGGGTCAGTCCTGCGACGGAGCCGTCCTTCCTGATGAGCCTGCTCAGGGTCAGTCCTGCGACGGAGCCGTCCTTCCTGATGAGCCTGCTCAGGGTCAGTCCTGCGACGGAGCCGTCCTTCCTGATGCGCCTGCTCAGGGTCAGTCCTGCGACGGAGCCGTCCTTCCTGATGAGTCTGCTCAGGGTCAGTGCTGCGACGGAGCCGTCCTTCCTGATGAGTCTGTTCAGGGTCAGTGCTGCGACGGAGCCGTCCTTCCTGATGAGTCTGTTCAGGGTCAGTGCTGCGATGGAGCTTTCCTTCCTGATGAGTCTGTTCAGGGTCAGTCCTGTGATGGAGCCGTCCTTCCTGATGAGTCTGTTCAGGGTCGGTCCTGTGATGGAGCTGGCCTTCCTGGTGAGTATGTTCAGGGTCAGTCCTGCGATGGAGCTGTCCTTCCTGATGAGTCTGTTCAGGGTCAGTCCTGTGATGGAGCTGTCCTTCCTGATGAGTTTGTTCAGGGTCAGTCCTGTGAAGGAGCTGGTCTTCCTGATGAGTTTGTTCAGGGTCAGTCCTGTGATGGAGCCATCCTTCCTGATGAGTCTGTTCAGGGTCAGTCCTGTGATGGAGCCATCCTTCCTGATGAGTCTGTTCAGGGTCAGTCCTGTGATGGAGCCATCCTTCCTGATGAGTCTGTTCAGGGTCAGTCCTGTGATGGAGCTGGTCTTCCTGATGAGTCTGTTTAGGGTAAGTCCTGTGACGGAGCCGGCCTTCCTGATGAGTCTGTTCAGGGTCAGTCCTGTGACGGAGCCGGCTTTCCTGATGAGTCTGTTCAGGGTCAGTGCTGCGATGGAGCCGTCCTTCCTGATGAGTCTGTTCAGGGTCAGTCCTGTAATGGAGCCGTCCTTCCTGATGAGTCTGTTCAGGGTCAGTGCTGCGATGGAGCCGTCCTTCCTGATGAGTATGTTCAGGGTCAGTCCTGTAATGGAGACGTCCTTCCTGATGAGTCTGTTCAGGGTCAGTGCTGCGATGGAGCCGTCCTTCCTGATGAGTATGTTCAGGGTCAGTCCTGTAATGGAGACGTCCTTCCTGATGAGTCTGTTCAGGGTCAGTCCTGTAATGGAGACGTCCTTCCTGATGAGTCTGTTCAGGGTCAGTCCTGTGATGGAGCCGGCCTTCCTGATGAGTCTGTTCAGGGTCAGTCCTGTGATGGAGCCGGCCTTCCTGATGAGTCTGTTCAGGGTCAGTCCTGTGATGGAGCCGTCCTTCCTGATGAGTCTGTTCAGGGTCAGTCCTGTGATGGAGCCGTCCTTCCTGATGAGTTTGTTCAGGGTCAGTCCTGTGATGGAGCCGTCCTTCCTGATGAGTTTGTTCAGGGTCAGTCCTGTGATGGAGCCGTCCTTCCTGATGAGTTTGTTCAGGGTCAGTCCTGTGATGGAGCCGTCCTTCCTGATGAGTTTGTTCAGGATCAGTCCTGTGACGGAGCTGGCCTTTTTGATGAGTTTGTTCAGGGTCAGTCCTGTGATGGAGCCGGCCTTCCTGGTGAGTTTGTTCAGGGTCAGTCCTGTGATGGAGCTGTCCTTCCTGATGAGTTTGTTCATGGTCAGTCCTGTGAAGGAGCTGTCCTTCCTGGTGACTTTTTTGTACTTGACTGAAGTCACTTCCCCAGCAAGTTGCAGCAGAGAATAACATGCTGACTGCTACAGACCGGCAAAACATACACAGCAGCTTACCACACACATTAAAAGATCAGAGTCTCCTCAGAAAGCAGAATCTGCTCTGGCCTTTCTTTTACAGTGCTGCTGTGTCGCCCAAGATGGACCCCAGGCACTTGTAGCCCTGCACCACCTCCACTTGTCTCAGGGGCTCCCTGTTACGCTGCAAATCCACCACCAGCTCGTTTGTGTTGCTGATGTTCAGCTGTAGGTTGTTCTCCATGCATCACTTGACAAAGTCATCCACTAGGCACCTGTACTGTGAGCATCTCACTGTTATCATAAACCAGCTATTATGCTAACAGCCATAACTGAACTGTGTAACTTCATGCATTAATGGATGGTAAAGAAAATCACTGCAGTGTCCTGAGGGAGGTATATAAGTAGTAGTTTTCCTCACCTTCCTTCTCCCTCCACAATGTATGACCGACTGACAACATGGAGTCATAGTTCTCAGTATGGAGGAGAAAGAATGTGCAAAAGGAGAAGTAGATCCGGTCCCAACACTGACATCTAGGGGTCCTGATAGCACAGACACTGTAAGGGGGGTGATGGGGAGTTAGGATGATTCCCTGACTGACAGGGTCCCTAAACGATTAACATTATTTGATTGGTCTGGGTTGGAGGCCCAATATGTGCTTTCGTGGGGCCCAAAATCTCTACCAGCACCCCTGCCTTATACTAGTTCATGTCACGTGCTGCTCCCTATCATAATATGAATATTTAAATTTCCAGGTTAAAAAAATGTTTGATGTTAAAATTGATTCTCAAAATGAAACAATCATATCAAAAGATTTTTCAGTTTGGATCCACACATACTCCTTGTACAGTCAGGGTGCAGTGTCAGGGGCATAGAAACAAATTTTGGGCCCAGGGCATAGTAATGTGCTCAAGTCATGATCAGTGTCTGCCATGTCCTGTTCTGTCATTTTCCTGCTTGGTCAGCAGGTGTCGCATTTTCCCAGTGTCTCCCAAGGTTTAGTGCTGCTCTCGTCCCAGTGTGCTTTCCCGTTACTAAGAACTCACGGCAGTAGGGATGGGAATCGAAACCCGGTTCCAGTTTAGAACCGGTTTTAATTTCAATAAGCTACATTTAAGTAAGTAAGTAAGTTAAGTTTAACAAGTTGCAATGCATAGTAATTGTGGACTTTCGTATGACGTCACACGCCGTGACTTGAGTTCTACAAAGAAAGAAGGAAGGAAGAAGCGGTAAAAGGCGTGGTTGCATTTTAGTAGGAAAGACGACCACAGTGCCGTTTGTAACCAGTGCAAAGCCGTTTTAACTTGAAAGGGTGGTAACACTAGCAACATGCTTGAACATTTAACCTCTCAACACGACATTCAATTCCGAGAATGCCATGTGTTCGACTCTCAGCGATCCATGGTCTCCATAGATGCAGGTAACTTTAACTATGGTGCATTAACCTATTGGTTATGGTGCCTGTGTGCTTGTTCCTATATAGGCAGTCAGTGTTATTATAAAATGCAATGTTATAATAAAGCTAATAAAACAGCTGCTTTAGGTGCTGAAAATTGCATAGGACTACTGTTTTTATTTTATAAATATGTAGCTAACCAGGTCTAATTATATATCCACAAAATTATAATCAGTGATAAATTAAGATTTAGTTATTTTACTATGATCAGGAATTGATAAGGGAATCGATAAAGAATCGGGTTGATAAGAAGAATCGATAATGGCATTGACATCAATAATCTCTTATGGATTTCCATCCCTAATCAGCACTCAGTTGTTCATTCTGCTAGTCCTGGATGCAGAAGGTTGAACTTCAGACCATATTTTAACCACTGAAATTTTGGCAGTGTATTTGTAAAGCGAAAATAAATGGACTGAATTTTACTTGTAGTTAATTATGTAGTAATTGTAGTAATTATGAAGATTAAAACTGAATTTGTTGTCTTGAAATTTATTTTGAGGTAAAGGTAAATTAACTGAATTCAGGTGATTTAATTATAAAAATCCATCCGTCCCCGTAATCCCAACTGGGGTCGCAGGGGGGAACTGGAGCCTATCCCGGGAACAAGGGGCGCAGGCAGGAACCAACCCTGGGTGGACGCCAACACACCACAGGGTGCACACACACAACCAATTAGGGGGCCAACTTAGAGTCACAAATTAACCCATTGCACATACTTTTGGACTGTGGGAGGAAACCGGAGCCCCCTACACGAACTTGGGGAGAGCATGCGAACTCCACACAGAAAAGTCCAACACCCAACCCACGGATTGAACTCAGGACCTTCTAGCTATGCAGCAGCAGCAATAACCACTGCACCACCACGCTGCTCTAAATCATAAAAATAGACTTTATAAACTCTATATTTTTTAACTCAATAGTGGAAGCCGAATATTTTTGCTTTGATTATTTTACCAATGAAATTACAACTGATATATTTTAAGTTGAAATAATTGATGTTTAAATGTACATTTATATTAAATTACAGCCCCCAAATATTCAAGCATTATTAAATGCAATGTGTTTATCTGATTAGTGTATTCCAACATGCTTTTTTGTACCGAGGACTTTTGTCATTAACTTACTTCCTAAGGTACTTTCTCGAAGTACCAAAAGTTCGGCAAATGTTTATTATGCAGAATATCTGTCACAATCGTCGAGCAGGTGAGCCGGAAAGCAGACAAACGGAGCCGTTAAGACGGACAGATGGGGTTTATTCGAGTAATAGGACTAGCAGACGAGGAACAACACATGACAATACAATGACGGATCTGGGGAAACTAACTGAGACACGAACTAAATACAAAAGACTAGCCAGACATAATAGGACACAGGTGATCACAATCGGGTATTCACACGAGGTAATGAGGGGGGCGTGGCACACATCGGGAGCGGACGGAGCGGGGTGTGACAGAACCCCCCCCCCCCAAAGGCGCGCCATCACGCGGTCAGCAGGGGGTGCCTCGGGGAGCGCCGCCATCATGCAGCCAGCAGGGGGCGCCTCGGGGGGCGCCGCCATCACGCGGCCAGCAGGGGGTGCCTCAGCAGGCGCCTCATAAAGAGCGGCGGCAGCTGCAGCAGGCGGTGCAGCTGGAGCTGCGGGCAGGACGGGAACAGGCAGGTCAGGAGCAGGCGAGTCCGGAGCAGGCTGAACCGACGAGCAGGGCTGGACGGGCAGAGCAGCGGCCTCAGGCAAGGCCGCGGGCAGAACAGGAACGGCGGCCTCAGGCAGGGCCGCGGGCAGGACAGGAGCGGCGGCCTCAGGCAGGGTCGCGGGCAGGACAGGAGCGGCGGCCTCAGACAGGGCCGCAGGCAGAGAGGACGTGCGGCCAGCAGGGGGCACCTCGGCGGGCATCGCCGTCACGTGGCCAGCAGGGGGCGCCTCGGTGGGTGCTTCATGCATGCGGCCAGCAGGGGGCGCCTCGGCGGGCACCGCCAACACGTGGCTATCAGGGTGCGCCTCAGCAGGTACCTCAGGCGTGCGGCCAGCAGGGGGCGCCTCGGCAGGGGCCGCCTTCACGTGGCCAGCAGGGGGCGCCGCAGTAGGCACCTCTGGCCGAGCGGCGACAGCTGCAGGGACCGCAGGCTGGGCAGGCGGGTCAGACAGAACAGGCGGTGCCGCGCGGGCAGAGCGGTGGCAACTGCAGCAGGCGGTGCCGCGGGCAGAGCGGCGTCAGCAGCAGCAGGCGGTGCCGCGGGCACCTCTGGCCGAGCGGCGACAGCTGCAGGGACCGCAGGCTGGGCAGGCGGGTCAGACAGAACAGGCGGTGCCGCGCGGGCAGAGCGGCGGCAGCAGCAGCAGGCAGGTCCGTGATAGGTGCCAGGATCGGCGCCGGGCGTACAGGCACTGCCCCTTTAAGGGCCTTGGGGATCCGGGGAATCGCATCCCAGACAGCCCTGGCCCCTTTAAGGGCTAGCCGCATTCCCCGGAAGGGAGAAGCTGCCTGCAAAGGCACCTTAGCAGTGGCTGCTGTGATCCCCGCTGGCTTCTGTGTCGGGAGGAGCTCCTCCAGATATTCAGCGAGGAGAGAGGCTGAAAGAAGAGAGCAAGCCCCCAGGTAAACGGTCGGGGTTTCCTCCTGACTCCCTTTCCCCTTGCGCCTCTTCTTTTTCCTCCGACTGGGGCCGGTCGGTAGAGGCGTGGTTGCCTCAGAGAGGGCGAGCGGCTGGAGCGGCTTCTCCGTCACCCCATCGACGAGCTGCCGGAGGTTCTCGCGCACTTCCGCTAGTACGTGCACTGCCGTGAGCGGGGTTATCTCCTTGAGAAGGGTCCCGCTTTGGTTGGCTAGGTCCCATAATCCAGGGTCCTCACGGACCTCTGGCAGGTTTAGCCAGTATAGCACCTCTTGAAGGAGATAGAGACGCTGGTCTGCAATCTCCTGAGATGCGTTGGAGAGATCCGTCATTCTGTCACAATCGTCGGGCAGGCGAGCCGGAAAGCAGGCAAACGGAGCCGTTAAGACGGACAGACGGGGTTTATTTGAGTAATAGGACTAGCAGACGAGGAACAACACATGACAATACAATGACGGATCTGGGGAAACTAACTGAGACACGAACTAAATACAAAAGACTAGCCAGACATAATAGGACACAGGTGATCACAATCGGGTATTCACACGAGGTAATGAGGGGGGCGTGGCACACATCGGGAGCGGACGGAGCGGGGTGTGACAATATCTCAAAAAGACAGTAAATTATTTTGTAGACACGACTTTAAATGTTAGGGATAAGTGTCGGAAGCAAGTTGAAAGATTCTCAGATTTAACACTGTTGACAAAAGCCCTTCAAAAAGCGGGTACACAAACACATTTTTTCAGTGACTTTGTTTTTGAAACAGTACACCTCAGTCACTCTTCAAGATTGGCCCTAAGATTGAATTTTGTGTTGCTGTCCAAGATGTGAAACAAAACGTCTTTGCACACATTGGACATGCCAAAAATAAAAAAGCTGCCCCTTAACGCCAAATAGCATGCTAACATGTACAAAATGTCAATTTTGAACGTGTTAACCTGCCAATAGCTAGTTAATACATCAAAAATGGTGTGTTAACACTTTTGTGTGTTATTTTCTAATTTGTGGAATTCATAGGCTTTTGAGGATTTTGGACTCAACCAAGTTATATTAACATGGTGTATCTCAACAGCTTTCCCCCATGACACTAATTAACTAGTCCATTACTTCCCCACGAGAACTGCAGTGCATACTGTACAGACCCACACCTTCTGTTTTTCTGCCATTCACAACAAAAGTCCTGATATACACTGCTAACTGCTTACCAGGGAGAGACATTTCACTCACAGGCAACTCAATAAAATGCCTTACATACTTCCCCTCCACCAAAAAGAAACATCCTATTTGCTAACAGTTACAGTATCAATTCAATAAACAAATATATAAACAGCAGCAGCAACCTGCCATAGCCGTCTGACGTATCATATATCCTGCAAAACAAAGAGCCATTACAATGAGACTTTGTAGGGTTTTAGATGGTAACCCCCTTTCTGGGCAGTATGACCCAACAGCATTGGTGCATATAGAATGACTGGAAAAGAGTCAAAGGACCAAGGGGTATTAAGGAAGATTATGCTGTTAACTGCTGCAAAAAAAACTATTAACTAAAAAGTATAAAATAAACAACAATGGAAGAGGAAGAAATACTATCAAACAGGATGGCGACAGCAACAACGACAATGACGATGACCTAATCTGCAGTCCAACCGAACTCACTCTCCCCTACGCTGTCTTCCAACCCATTTTATACCCTAAACCCCTTATACTGTACTAATTACATTAAATAAGAAAGAAAACTAAACATAAAACAAACCTGACTAAACATCATCTACTAAGCCACCTCTCTGTACCCCCTGGTACCACCCAATCAATTTGACCACTGATTACCTCTTGGTTGGAAGACAGGAGATAGACTGAAAGGTGACTGAAATGATCTGCATTTCCATCAGAGATCAGTGTAGCCTAAAAACACAGGAAACGTAAGAGAAATTAATGATAACTGAAAGTCTGTTAATTGGAAAAAGATTTTCAAAAAGGCTCAAATTATTGTAAGTGATGGGTCCATCTAAAGGTGGATGAGGTGTTTTTAAAATAATAAAGTGCTAAATGGAGGCAGATTCTTTCTGAAACCATTTATTGAACATGCCACACAGGTTAGCAAACCAAAAAAATGAGACAGGGAGGCTCTAAATACATCACTGATGAGGGAGCAGACGAGAGGCACCTGAGGTGATCCACACAAGTTTCCGTTCATTCTTCTTGAGTACTTCCATGCCCCGAGTGATGTTTAATCACTTCATCCCTTTCTTAGTCCTCTTCCTGAAGGTCTCCTTTTGCTTCTGCTGGGCATTTTCTATGTTCTCCTGTACCTATTCCTTTAATTAATGTATAAGTAATAGCTCTGGTGCAATTCTTTTGCATGTAGGAACAGTCTTTGACAGTGTAGCTGAGAATAACCTTGTCCACAATTTACTTGTCCTCTTCAAGTCGCCTATCCATGAATGCATACATAAAACAGTTTTAGGTAGACCAAAAGTACGTATAATCATACATAAATACAAATAACAGAAAAATTGCTAAGGATGATAACTGAATTGCCATAGATTACCTCAGAGAACGGTTGTGGCTCCTTTCCATACATCAGCTGGAATGGCGAGTACCTGCAAGAAGTCTGGACAGAGGAATTGTGTGCAAATACAATTATTCTCAAACTGTCCTCCCACTTCTCTTGATGTCCACTGAGGGATTTCCCAGCAGCCCTCTTCATGGTCTGGTTGGTCCACTCATGCCCTAACCATAACCACAAGTAACCAAGCAAAATACAAGAGTTTCTGCATGTTTAGTTTTTTCATAGCAGTCACCGATTTTTATAAAATAGAGTTTTCCATTATGGGGACCAGGAAATCGGTCCCCATAAACGGATATTTATCACATTATGGGGACATTGAGTCCCCATAAGGATAGGTAAACCCACTCGCACACAGACACACACACATTGCAATGTTGTTATTCCGTAGCTGGTGGAATGTCTGAATGTGTCTTTCATTGTGAATGAAAATGTTTGAAAGCACATATCCATTTGTAGAAAATACTGCATTATACACATCATTTGTCTGTGGGTCATGTGATGCATGACCCCACACTCCTGGAACAAAGTTGTATTAACCTAATTAAGGAGAGATAAGATAAGATAAGATAAGATAAGAAGAACTTTATTTATCCCGAGGGGAATTCTTTTGTCTTAAACTTGTTGGGGAAACAACGAACAGTTATTTTGGGAACAACAGTGTCCACACAGAAGTTAATGTATTCTGTGATGCAGTCTGTCAGATAGTCTATATTGTCCCCATGGGAACTGCAGAGAACATCCCAGTCCGTTGACTCAAAGCATCTCTGCAGAGTCTCCTCTGTCTCCCTTGTCCATTCCATAACAGTTTTCTCAACTGCAGGTTGCCTTTGGACAACAGGTTTGTAAATGGGCCGGAGGAGGACAATGTTGTGGTCAGCCCTGCCCAGGGGTGGGAGAGAGATGGAGGTGTATGCCTCAGTAGCACTGGCATAGAAAAGGTCCAGTACTTTATTTTCTCTGGTTTTGCAATCAACATGTTGCTTGAATGTGGGTAGAACAGTGGATAGGTTTGTGTGATTGAAGTCTCCCGGGACAGTCATAAATGCATTCGGACTGCGGGTCGGGAGGTCTGCAGTCGCAGCAAGTTGTTATATATGCCAATAATCATTGAAATTTCTAAGGCATTGAGTATGACCACTATTATAATTATCCTTTACCTTGTTCCAGAAGTCACAGCCTTGGTCTCTCAGGATGACCTCAGGTGCACTGTGGGTCAAAAAAGATGTCCATTAAAGCCTATGAAGTTCAAAGGGAAATAATTAAATAAACAGACACATAAACAGACTAATAAATAAATAGATAGATGCATGAATGAATGATACGAATAAAAATACAAATACAAATAAAATTGACATCAAATACATAAAATTTACATCAATTTATTGACGCACATAAATAAATATATGTAGGTTTCTTATTGTGCATATACATTCTTTTACCAGATTAGGTGTCCCAATATTACAATGAACAGCATATATAATATTGAGATGTATGCAGACTTTTCCCTGATAACTCAGGCCTCCAATCTGTGGTGGTCAGACTGTACCGGTTCCCCTTGGATGATGCCTTGAATGGTCCAATGAGGGTCCACATCTTATAATTGAAAAAAATCAATGAAACACAGCAAGAAAAGATTTAAGAAAAAAAGACAAATCGCCTATAACATTTAAAAACTCCAGCATTTTGAGTTTAAATGCTGATAATGAAGGTTTACCAATCATGAACAATAGCGATACCAATTTGATGGGCTTCATTTCTGGTGCCTCTGTCTTCACCCTCTCAAACCTCTGACAATGCAGGCAAGATGTAACCTGTGATGGAACACAATCAATCAATGGAATTTTCAATGATTACCTTTAAAGTTATTAAAGTTACCTTTCAGAAAAGTTATCAAAAATTATTATGTAATATGAAAAGTCTTACAAACTTTTTAGCATTATTATATAGAAAAAAGTACTGGTGACTATAATAATTGATACTTTAACTGATCCCTGTGGGATATATGGTCAAGTGACCCACATCCTGCTCACAGAGGAATCAAAGCATTACGTACAACTGAATCTGTTCCACAGAGATTTGCAGTCAGGGCAGGTGATGGAACAGTCCTTACAGATGACACTGCAGTTGTGACCCATTGAGCCAGATACTTTGCAGTTGTTTAAACTTCCCTCCAACTAGGACATTGGACATCTCTGGGTCAACAGTTCTAGAGGCTGATCCTCTGATCAGCTGTGAACAACCCAGTCTCACTGAGATTGCATGGGTGGTGAATCAGCTGGGGGTAGGGAAAGCTGCAGGGATCTGTGGTATCTGGGGTGAACTTCTCCAGGCTGGTGGTAAGGCTGTCCTCCTGGTATTGCAGGCAATTTTTGTTTCCATTAGGGTGACAGTCACCATCCCAACTGACTGGAAAATGTGACTTCTTGTCCCTATCTGGAAAGGGAAGGTCTATTGCCTGGATTGTAGCAACTACTGGGAGATAACACTGCTCTCAGTGCCAGTTAAGGTCCTTGCTACGGTCAGTGATCACTTGCTCGCCTGTCAGCAACCGGAACAGTCTGGTTTTACACCTAAGAAGTCTACGATTGACTGCATCCTTGCACTGAGGGTTCTCACTGTACAAATGCAAGTATTGTTCTTTGCAGCCTGTTGATTTTCATAAAGCATTTGACTCACTATATAAAGCTGCCCTGTGGGACATCCTGAGACTTTGCAGGATCCCCCCGAAGTTGCTGAATGACATGGCCAGCCTGTACCCAGGCAATGTGAGTGCTGTGCAGAGTGGAGGGAGAACCTCTGCGTTCTTCCCAGTTGATTCTGGGGTTCGCCAGGTGTGTGTTCTTGCTCCTACACTGTTCAATGCTTGTATGGGCTGGGTGTTGCGCAGGGTCATGGGGACCAGTGGCTGTCGGGCATCTGCTGGTGAAGAAAGATTTACTGATCTTGACTTTGTCAACGATGCTGTGATCTTCACAGCGTCAATGGAGGCTCTGATAGGGGCTTTTGAGAGACTGAGTGAGGAGTCTGAGTGTCTGGAATTGTGGGTGTCCTGGATAAAGACCAAGATCCAGGCATTTAATGACTTATTAGGCACAGCCATTAGTAGTGTGTCTGTTTGCAGGGAGAATGTCGACCTCGTCAAGAGATTCACTTATCTCAACAGCGACATGCATGTCTCCAGTGACTCTTCCTATGAAGTCAGCAGATGGATTGGGAGAGCATGGGGGATCATGAGATCGCTGGAAAGGGGTGTGTGGTGCTCCCGATATCTTTGAGAGAGGATGAAGGTCCAAGTCTTTAGAGTCCTGGTGCTCCCTTTCTTGCTGTATGGCTATGAGATGGATGCTATCCAGTGTGCTGAGACAAAGACTGGATTTCTCCAGTACTGTGTCTCTTCGGAGAATCCTGAGCAGTTGCTAGAGGAGTCTTGAATGAGGCAGATTACTTGCATTGTGAGGGAGCGTCAGTTACAGCGCTATGGCTATGTGGCGTGATTCCCTGAGGGTTATTCAGCTCACAGGGTCCTCATGGCTGAGGAACTCAGTGGCGGGACCAGGCTGAGGGGCCAGCCATGTAACACCTGGCAGTAACAGGTGGATAGCCAATTCTGCAGGGTGGGACTGGACTGTGCCTCTTCCTGGGGGGTCGCCAGCCAGGATCCTGACGTGATTCGTCATGTGAAGTGTGTGGCACAGCACTGCATTAGTGCATGGTCCCCAACCTGACCTGAGCTACATGACAATATTTTACAGTGTAATTATTCATGAAATAGGGTGTGGCCACCATTGTCTGTGTGTATAAATGCTTTGAACTCCTACTTTCACTTTTACAATTGTCTGTAAAACTGCAGCGTTTGAGTGCCATTTGAAAAAGGTGAGTTTGTCAAGCAAATATACACTCACCTAAAGGATTATTAGGAACACCATACTAACACGGTGTTTGACCCCCTTTCGCCTTCAGAACTGCTTTAATTCTACGTGGCATTGATTCAACAAGGTGCTGAAAGCATTCTTTAGAAATGTTGGCCCATATTGATAGGATAGCATCTTGCAGTTGATGGAGATTTGTGGGATGCACATCCAGGGCACGAAGCTCCCGTTCCACCACATCCCAAAGATGCTCTATTGGGTTGAGATCTGGTGACTGTGGGGGCCATTGTAGTACAGTGAACTCATTGTCATGTTCAAGAAACCAATTTGAAATGATTCGAGCTTTGTGACCTGGTGCATTATCCTGCTGGAAGTAGCCATTAGAGGATGGGTACATGGTGGTCATAAAGGGATGGACATGGTCAGAAACAATGCTCAGGTAGGCCGTGGCATTTAAACGATGCCCAATTGGCACTAAGGGGCCTAAAGTGTATTAAGAAAACATCCCCCACACCATTACACCACCACCAGCCTGCACAGTGGTAACAAGACATGATGGATCCATGTTCTCATTCTATTTACGCCAAATTCTGACTCTACCATTTGAATGTCTCAACAGAAATCGAGACTCATCAGACCAGGCAACATTTTTCCAGTCTTCAACTGTCCAATTTTGGTGATCTCGTGCAAATTGTAGCCTCTTTTTCCTATTTGTAGTGGAGATGAGTGGTACCCGGTGGGGTCTTCTGCTGTTGTAGCCCATCCGCCTCAAGGTTGTGCGTGTTGTGGCTTCACAAATGCTTTGCTGCATACCTGGTTTGTAACGAGTGGTTATTTCAGTCAAAGTTGCTCTTCTATCAGCTTGAATCAGTCGGCCCATTCTCCTCTGACCTCTAGCATCAACAAGGCATTTTCGCCCACAGGACTGCCGCATACTGGATGTTTTTCCCTTTGCACACCATTCTTTGTAAACCCTAGAAATGGTTGTGCGTGAAAATCCCAGTAACTGAGCAGATTGTGAAATACTCAGACCGGCCCGTCTGGCACCAACAACCATGCCACGCTCAAAATTGCTTAAATCACCTTTCTTTCCCATTCTGACATTCAGTTTGGAGTTCAGGAGATTGTCTTGACCAGGACCACACCCCTAAATGCATTGAAGCAACTGCCATGTGATTGGTTGATTAGATAATTGCATTAATGAGAAATTGAACAGGTGTTCCTAATAATCCTTTAGGTGAGTGTATAAGCATAAGCAAATTCGTTCTCTGAAGGTGACTTTATAGCAATGTGCGCGCAGTCGATATAGTTTACCCGCTTTCTCTAAGACAACTTATTTGATTTTACAGTGCAGTGCTGCTTGACACAGATTATTACGGAAGTGTATTACTGCTACGACATAATAAAAAATATTCTCACTATCATGTTATAACGTGAAAATATTACATTATAACGTGAAAACATCACGTTAAAACAAGAAATCGTATCACGTTAAAACGTGAAACTACATCACGTTATAACATGAAAACCTATCCCGATAGGATTAAAATTTAAATTGATCAGGGGCGGTGTTATGCCGAAAAAGGCATCCCCTTTGATTTTGCATTTCTGCAGCTCCCATCATCAAGTACTAAGTAGGCTACATGAGAAATATATCCCCTCACCGACTTCATGACTTCATTACATTTGCACTGACCCCAGCATGAAGCACGTGTGTCATCTGAGTGGTGCAACACTATTTACAGTATTTTAGCCATATATATATATACAGACATACACACACGCGCGCGCGCGCGCAAACGCAAGCGCTATTTCAGCCATAGATTAGAACGAGACCCAGACGTTTTAAAAAGATTTATTTTTTTTTTCTTGACAAGAAGTGTTACCGTGCATCTGATACATACTTACAATGTAACAAGTGCTTTACAATGTCGTATGATGTGTTACATACGTTTTATTAGTTTACATACACAGAAACGATAATTTAAACAAGTTACTTTAGAAAGCTTTCTTTTCGCTGTTTTCAGTGGTGCGCGCTCCCGAGACAGACAGGCATTCTACAGGGATGCCTTTTTCGGCATAACACCGCCCCTGATCAATTTAACTTTTAATTCTTTTTCTCGTTATAACGTAATATTTTCATGTTATAGCGTGATACGGTTTCACGTTTTAACGTGATACAGTTTCACATTATAACGTGATATTTTCATGTTATAACGTCAAACGATTTCTCGTTTTAACGTGATGTTTTCACATTATAATGTAATATTTTCACGTTATAACGTGATAGTGAGAATATATTTTTTTAATTATGTCGTGGCAGTAATACGTTTCCGTAGATTATAAAGCTTGTTAGACTGCACAAGATCATTTAGCAGGGCTGAGAGAAGTTGAGAGCTCCCCTAGTGGCTGTAGAAGTGCATTCCCTGCAGCAGATATAATCAGTGGCAGCCTCATTGCTTTTAAACCACAACCTGCGATAGAAGAACAAATCAAATCATTTTGCTCATTTAATATTCAGATTTTTATTAAGCTTCATTTTAGGAGACCCATTGCAATCTAGGATGGAATGCCACATTTTAGTGTTAGATATTCTTCAGTGTCCTATGGGTTGCCTGTGTTAATTGGTGTATATCAGTTGGCCCTTTGCCTTCAGTGTTTTAGTGATCCTTATAGATGTGCAACTGCAATGGAATCCTGCAAGATTTTCTTTAATAGATGGGGTTGTCGGGCTTAGTATGAACAGGTCTTGATGTCTTCTTGAAGCAGGAGAATAGTTAATGATATGTAAGAATAATGAGTCCTGTTTTCCATTCCACAGCACCTTCCCATTGGTAAACCTTACATGATCCACCCTGAGAGGCCAAAAACTCTCAACCAGCCACTAACCAGCACACAAGAGCAGACCCCACGAAGATACGCTCCTGTGTCTTTAGTCACCATTATACTTAGCTAGATATTACTGGGAGTTTGTACGATTGCCCTATTCAACAGCATTCTGTTAATAAAAGGCAGTGCCATGTCATGCTGTGCATATATACTTCCAGTGCCATTGGTCTACAGGGGAGTGGGCGGTTCCAGGAGCTGCTCAGCAAAGGGTGTCACAGCTCTCCTAACACCATTCTGCATATTATACCCATTATCCAAGGCCACAAGGTCAAGACTGGTCATTGAAATGGTCTTATAGGTTGCATTTAATTAAAAATTATATGTTAATAGCAACCAGACATACAAATTAAATTTAAGTAGGTTGAACATGGGTGCTGTTGAATTAATTAAAAATAAATAATTGCACTCCACTAAAATTATTTTAGTTAATATAACATAAAATTTCTGAGAGGGAAATGCCTACATTTTTAAGTTGCAACTTAAAATGTATATCTGTTCCTCCGTTTATTTAGCGTAACCACCTGTCTTAAAAAAATTAATTTCATCCAACATTTTTTTAATTTGGGTAAGTTTAGGTTGTGAGTGGCTCAGCAGTCCAAGTCTCTTTGTCAGTGATCAGAAGATCACCAGTTTAAGCCCCAGCAGACCAGTCACAGGTCCATGGGTTCTTAATTCCCAGCTTCAGGGGTCCATACACTGGGTGACCCTGCTTTGTGACCCCCTCCCCCTCCCCCCCCCAAGCTATGGAGAGCATGATGGCAAAGGGCAGAATTCTTATGCACCTGTACTTTGGAGCAGCCTGTGGCTCAGTGGGCTAAGTCTGCGTGTCTGTAATTAGAACGTCACCAGTTCAAATCCTTCAATAAAGTATCAATTTTTATTATCATACTAGTGCAGAAGGCAAATAAAAGATTTATGGGTGGATTTAAATAGGTATTAATTACAGTGATATTGTATGTTAAATATAGAGCTGTATTTTGCATACTGTAGTTCTACATTGATTTGTATTACAATGACACAATTCAGTATAAAAGCATTGGACTAAAATACAGATCACTTTAGTACCATAACTATTAATTAATATGTTTATGCAAAGTAATATTCCATACCTTAAAGAAGTAGGTTACATTTGATTAATTCAGGTTTTATTTAATATATATAACAAAGAATGTATTATGCAAGATCAGAAGGTAATTGTTCAATTTCCTTATATTTAACATGTAATTTTTAAGGCTTACTATTAGGTAACTTTTACTCAAGAGTGCTGTAGTTAACTTATATAATGCTTGTGGAAAAACGTACAAGGATTTAAATAAATTCTACACAGCATTTTTTCAGTGTAGATCTAAAGCCTTGACCTTTATCAGTAGGTCTTTGGTTATCATCCCATCTCTGTGGCAAATAATATAAGTTGGTAGTTTGATTACCTGACATATTGCATAAGATAACAGTGATTTTAAACCCCTAATCAGTTAGAAGTCCAAGTAGAAGAGCAAAAGTACATTTAAGCTAGCAACCTAACCACTTAGAAAAAGATCTTCTCAAGAACATTAATGTGACGCATCCTACAGCACAAATAAAAACTCCAGTGATGAAGACCTTCAAGCTGAATTCATTTTAGCTGATGATTTTAAAACCTACAGTAAAGTAATATAACTGACAGACTAACTTATGCAAACTTAGAATACAGATGTAGAACACTGAACCAAACTATGGTTCAGATTGGCAAAGATATGGACCCATGCTGGAATCGTCAGGTCCTATTTTATTAAATTAGCATATGTTGATCTAGTATAAGGTCGCATTGTGTATCTGATTTTATATTGGTTTTAGGCACTTATTAATCATGTCTGGAGTAAAAAGAAAAATTTCAACCCAAGTCATTAAAAGGCTTGTGTGTAAGGAAAGGTGAAGAAGTAGCCTTTTTCGATCATGCAGTAAGTATGGATCTAATGTGTGGTGTGGGACACAAAAATATGATCATGTGTGTGACACCATCAGACCGGGAAGATAGCACTTCCCCCAAATACCCAAATATGAAAAATTCATGGCGTATCTCTACTCTGTGCCCTTAACGAAATTGTCAAAATGATTGTCAGCAAAGTGGAGCATCTTCTGCATAGCGGTGAGAAGCAGGATGTCGCAGCATTCATTCAGCTCAAGCTCATTTGAGTAATTCTTCACTGGAAGTATATTTGTGACTGGGATGCCCAGACACTCACTTGCTCTGTCGATCTGCAGAGAGACATGAAGTTCACATACATTTTCTTTTGTATTTGTGTATTTTCATCTGCTGCTGTATCAAGAAAATCACACAACAAATAACACACACAATAACAATAAGAACATGCATATTCCACACACAGAGAGTAACGGCAGGATCCAAACTGTAAGTCCTGCTGGTCAGGGGGCTCAAGGCTGGCTTTGGACCAGCTTCACCTGTTTATTGTTATTTCATGGATTTTGTTTTTCAGTGTTATTTTCCATGTTAGTTTTCTTGCCCTAGGTTGTGCTCTTGTTCTGTTCCTTTCTGGTGCTATTTGATTATCCTTGTGTTTTATCCCTAGTGTTTAACTCCCAATTAATGTTTCCTAGGTTTTGGTATTTGTAAGGCTCCTTAGTTTCTGTACCCATTAGTTATTAGTTCCACCTGTTGGTCATTTCTTTGTGCCAGTGTTTGCTGATCGGTGAATTGATTGTCTTACACCTGTTCCTTGTTTCTGTGTATTTAAGTGCCTGCCCTGCTCTCTTCTTCAGTAAGTCATTGTATTAGGTGTTGTGCATGCTGCTCTGTTTAGTTTTCCTAGTCCTGCTCACTAGTTGTGTTGAGTTATGGTTGCTTTAGTTTGTTAATCTATGTTTTTCCTGTTTTTATTTTGATCCCTTATGGTCCCTTTTATTTTGTGGTTTCCCTTTGTGTTCTGTTTTGTTTAATACACCCCTTTAGTGGGATCATCACCTTCTTTTTCCTGCCCGCACCATGCCCAGGGTCCGTAACACCAAACCCACAACTCTGGTGGTGAGAGACCACAGTACTATGTGGTGAGTTATTTTGCTGCCTGAAAAAATGTTTTAGAAAATTAAATATTGAAGATGCATCTTGAAAGAAGGATCTGGAGGTCAAGCTGGGGCAGAATAAAAGGAAGGTAATAGAGGGATGGAAAAAAATCACAGGTTTTAACCAGACCACTGGCAAATCAATGGAGGGCGGCCAGGAGAGGGCCACCAAGTTAAAACACTTCTTCAACAGGTGTGATGACAGAGCAGCTCATACAGCCGTGCTGCTAAACCACCTCCATCTGCCCACACTGCTGTGTTTCATCACCAGCCATTGATAAATGATAAATGAACTATGGAAACTCAAGGAAGGTAAAGCCACTGGACCTTATGCTTTCCACTCCAAGTCACTGAAAGAATGTGCAGGGCAACTGTGTGGTGTTCTCCCACTGGCACCTGTTGCTATTGATGTTGGAGATGGTGAAGACTTATAGTACCTATCGGGGGCAGTTAAACAACTGCTTTGAGTGGAGGGTTAAGAAGGAGGCTGTGAACAAGAAGGGGCAAAGTGGCCTCTATAATTCCTGAGGAGACTGAGGTCCTTTGGCCAAAGCTGGTCACTCCTACATACCTTCTACCATATTTTTGTTGATTTTCTAGTCCAGGGTCCTACTGCAGGTTTCCAACCAATAATATCCCAATACATCTGCATAGCCTTTAGGACCAATTACAATGTTAGACCCTGAAACTCACCAGCTCCTTTATGTAGCAGCTGCGGTACACTTTCTTCAAGTCCTTTTCCAAGATTGGGCATGTTTTGTCCACTTTGGTCAGCAGCACCACTAGAGTGACATCTGAAAACAGCAAGAGAATTGTCTCAATCATCAGATTTACAGTAAAATGTTGTATACAGTAAGCCATTATATGGTGACACAGTTGCACAGCAAACTTTCAGTTTTCATGAAGAATTCATCCAGCATCACTCGCCAATTCCTTAAATCCACATGTGTACAGTTGAGCTCATGTTTGTCTACCAACCTTCAGGCCCAACACTTTAAGTAGGCTCGATGTGAAAGAAAGCCCTCAAGCACCGCACAGATGGAGCTGTTCTGTGAGTTATAGTAGAGCTCAAACACTATTTCAACCAAAGTTTCAAAAACCACTTGGCCCTTCTTTTTCCATTTCCAGGAAGTTTAATTTCTCTTGCTTTTTGTAGAATATCTAAATCATTTATTAAACTCATTATTTCTGAGGGGTGAGCTTAATTTTTCACATGAATATTTAGTATTTCTTTATGCATCAGGAGAGGCAAAACCACTAATAGTCCATCAGTACTTACACATTTTACCCCCAGATCCAGCCCCACATGACAACACACACTCAATCACAGACCCCACCTCCCTACTTCTTCTCCCCTCTCACTAACCATAGGATTCAAGTTTCTCTTGGATCTCATGAAGTTTCTTCTTTGTTTCTGGAGGCATTACTGCGAATTTGGAGGAGTCTATCACATACACCACACAGTGGATCCTGTCTTTAAGTGCTGATGAGTCACACTCCTGACAGTGACAAGTTTCCAATGGTGATACAGGGTTGAACTTAAAAAAAAAAGTGGGAGTGACACTTACAAACATGCACTGACTTTATGATCATGAGAAACACGAGTATTTAAAAAAAAAGAGTTTTTTATATATATATACAATAGTACCTTATTTATGCTACAAACAAAACAACGAATAAGATTCGGCTTCCTCACAAAAGGGTCTGAGGAGATGACCAGAAATTATGAATTTGTGACATTACAAGGATCAGGCCTGTATGTCATCATACAGTAGATGTTTTTAAGGCTTGATTAGATACACAGTTCTTACACGGTGCTTGTTTGGTATACAGCCCTTCAGGATGTGGTCAATATCTTTAATGTTCACCCCACCACTTTCACTTGCTTCCAGTCCCATGGTGTCACACAGGAGGAATGAGAGAGGCTGTCCAACTCGGTTTGCCTTCACTTGGTAAGCGCGATACTGGAAGAAAGACACATGATTTAATTAGTCTTGTTACGACCCCCAGGGACAAGTTACTCCCTATAGGGGTGGATGTTTCTGTGTGTCGGGGGGTGTCATTCTGTTCCTGGCCCTGCCCACTGTTGCATCACCTTCCCCTCTGCTTTGATTGGCCGTGTTTCCTCCTATGTCCCAGATTCACTTCCTTTATAAGGCCTGTCCAGGCCAAGAAGAAGGAGGCCTCTTGCTTTGTACTTTGTTTGTTATTTACTATATGATTGATGATTTACTGTGCTTGGCCCCTTTTGCTGTTTGACCATTGATTTCTGCCCTTTTCTTTGGATTTGGTTGCTGTGGATTCTGTTCTGTAAACATCTGTAAATTTCTGTACCTGTCTGCACCCATTGAGGTTCTCCGTGGGTAGCTAGGGAAGTAGGGAGCACGACGCCATTTTGCTTTGATTAAGTTTTCTCACTGTTTTGGAAATAGTCAGGGAGGTAGATTAGTTTTGTGTACTTTTGTTTTCTGTTGTTTGGGTTAGGTAAGTGGTATCTTGTTTAGGTTCCAGTTAGAGGTGTTTTGTTTGTTATTTTGGCCTTGTCGGCTCCTGAAGTCGTTCCCACCATTAATAAACCCACCACAAATACCAAAATAGTGGTCTCACTCCACCTTTTGTTACGCCTGACCCTAGACCGGGACGTAACAAAATGTAGAGTGAGACCACTATTTTGGTATTTGTGGTGGGTTTATTAATGGTGGGAACCACTTATAAATATTTAACCAGTACAGGTTATTGGGCAGCCTGCAGCCCAATTCATTTCAAGGAAAATACAATTCAGGACCACGTCTCCTGTGTGTAATGCTGATAAGAATATGATGAGGGTGGCACTGTAGCCTCACACCTCTCGTGGTGGGTATTGATCCTGCATCCAGCCCCGTGGGCATGGAGATTTCATGTTCTCATTGTGTCATGTGGGCTTTTGGTGGGTTAAAACAAAGTTTCAAATATGAGTTAGCAGTTTCTTCATAAAGCAAATATTAACTGATTAACAGACTGAAACTAAACATATCATAGATATGGAGCAAATATGAAACCAGAACATCATCCCTCCTCTCTAGTGAAAACATTATAAAAGGACATTTGAATACTTAGGTCTTGCACCATGACATGAAGCCAATCATATTACCTCAATGGTCCTGGTCGTCACTTTTTCTCCTGCGACAGCTTGGCTTGTTATGTTGCCACGTATGGCTGAGTTGATGGAGTTGAAGAAGCTAGATTTTCCAGCTCCAACAGCACCAACTAGAAGAATCCGAGCCTGAGGCACTGAATCGATAGGGGGCTTGTAATCTAGCAGGGATTGTTTGAGTCTGGCTCTTGTGCTAAAGAAATTGAATTGGAAATGGGAGTAAGTAAAAATACATTCGGAATGCAAATATTCACATATCAATAGGTTGTCTCATTAATAGCTACTGAAACCATATGATGGAAGAAGTGTCTTACAGTCTAGTTAGAAAGTAATTAATTATTTATCTATTTATTAGATGCTTTTATCCTAGGCTGCAAACATTTGAGAAGGCAGAGTCACCCAGTCCATGTTGCAATTAATGTTAATATCCTTGCTCAAGGGCCCAACTGAAAAATTACTCGCGACACACTACTCTGTAATGAATAAGTAATAAACACATTTACTGAGATACTTGGTTTGTCAAAAAATGTCCAGAAGTGATTTTATAGACCCATTTACAGTCCTAATATTTTGCATGCTCAGTAATATGTTCATGAGCTCTACACTGATTGGCTGGTTTACAGTGAGGCACTGCAATCGCTCACACAGAACCAACATAGATCACTACAGGTGAGGTGAAACATGGAGTTTTTAGGCATCCAACCATATATGTTTGAGCCTGAATCAGATGTTGAGGAACAGCTAGTTGCTCGGAGATTGCAGAAGAGTGCGTCTGAGTGGTAGGTTTTGTCATTTAATGTTTCTTGGAACAATTTGCTGCACGTAACTGTAATAGTCCCACTTCAGTCTATGCCCAACATCAGAAAATTGTAAATTTCAGCATTGTAATAAGAACATTAACGTTATTTTATGAATTTTGTGATGCTAGCTTCATCATGCAAGTTTTATTAAGAACTCCAAAGTGAGCTGCTTGTAAATGTGTTGCTTGTAATAAATTTGGAGTAATGCTTTAATTTTTTTTTGTTTTGTTTTTACTGCAGGATCGATTAAATATTTGTTTAGCTAACCAAAAGTATGCTACAGGAATTACAGAAACCACTTGTCGATGTAAGTATCACAGACTTCGTAATGTTGTTTGAACTCTCTATGGGCCCTTAAACTTAGCAACTTGCATAGAACCATGCAACTGAACGGTTCCAGCTATATAACTTGCTAACTGATGCTTTTTGGAAACATATGCCTGACTTTCATGTTATAGATGAACATCAACCATGCCTGCTGACATTTCAGTTCCTTAGGAAAGGTATGAAAAGTGCCAGCATCCCCATCACAGCCTCGAGTGACACACTTAAGCACACGGCCTGCCATTTTCACTGATGCCCTCTGCTTTGTTCTTCACAGTACCTGTAGAACTGTTGAAGTCTGAATGCACTAGTCCATTGAGCTTGAAAGTGGGCTGGCATATGCTAAGCTGAGGTTGTGGTTAAGACTGTTATGCAACAGTCTAGGAATTTTAAAACAGTCTGCTTTAGTTCCTTCTTTAACATGTTCAGTAATTATTTTCCAAAGAAGGAGCGACAGGATTTTATAGTTACGCATGTCATTTCCATGTACCAAGCTCTCCTTATTCAGCTATGCCTGGGTAAAGTCAGATTTTAATTCTATGGCACCTTTAAAAATGTTGGACACACTCAAAGCGCATTTTAAATCAGTTATTTAAGAATTTTTAAATGGAAGAAGGAAATATTTTTTAGAGTGTAGATTTATTAATTGGCTCCTGAAATTAAGAATTGTAAATGAACTGACCTTAATCAATGTTATAAGCTTAAGTAATTAAATTCATTCAGGGACACTGTAGTTCATTACAAGATAAGTTACAAGAACTAAAGCTATATTTAATCTACTTAAATCTTTCAGAGTGTCCAATAAAACATTCAAGTTGAAATGTATAAATTTAAATCATTTGAGGCAACAAATTTCCTCAATTGTTTTGAGTAACTGTCACTTTGAAGGGTTTACAATGTAGGTAGACTTTGGCTTATTTTAAATATTTTATGTCATAAAAGTGGGTATTATTTAAGTTCCGGTTTAATTTGATTAAATTTTATTTAATACATATAACAAAGTAAATGTTATGCAAGATCAGAAAGTAATTCTTAAATTTCTTTATATTTAACATTTGACCTGCACCCTGCACAGCCCAGTGTGGACAACTGACTCATTGGTGGACTTTGGCTTGACTTGATTACAGTCTACACCTTGCTTTTAGCAAGGAAGCCCACTCTATTCTTTTTCCTATAATGTTCACCTAAAACAGGACCAGACAGACCAGCATTCTACAATATTCAACAAAACACCTCACAGTCATTAGTAACAATGGGAAGAGTGTTGTTGTTACGTCGCCAACAGGATCCATATATTCCAAGAACATTACATTTGTGAAAAAATTCTTACCAGATGACTCAGCACCACAGTCAACAAGTAAGACACAAATAGAATGAAATGAACAGAGCAGGGAGGAATCCATCTCAATGGGTTCATCTGAGGTATCACAACCCAAAATCCCCACCCCAAAACTGGACAGGTCTTACTGGCAGATCAAGATGCCAAAGAGACTGATTGACTTTATTATAATTGCAAAACTAATAGCTCTTTTTTTTTTTACATGGTTATCTACCCCCCGAAGTGGGGAATTTGTTTTAAGTTTGAGAGTAATGGAGGGTAAAGCCAAGTAAGAGGAGAATGCCATGTTTTCATGTTACCACTAAGGGGCAGATATGCTAAAGGAGAACTATACAGTATATACCATTTTTGTGAATCTCATAAAAGTTTGTTATTTTTTTATCTTTCTAAGATAACTTAGATTTCAGTTTGCAGTCAGTTCGATTTATCACCTTTTTCATGTTCAGTACCTGTTTAAGGGTGATTCTAAGTAAGGGAATTTAAAATAAAAATTAAGTATTGAAATAGAGAAATAATGACTGAATTATAACATGATAATTATCAAAATTATTCAGTATGAAAAAAATCATGATAAAATATTCTACCATATCGCCCAACCCTAGGCTGATATCAAAATTAATTTACACACAATTCCTTTACGTATTTTCTGTCTGTCATTAGACATTGCAACATTAATACAATAAGGGTAAAACTTTCACCTTTGACAGGATTAGTAAGTGATCTTTTCCGGGAGTTTCCCGTATACCAGTGCCATGCGCATGTACTTTTAGGAGCTTTAAACTGCTTGTGCGTGTATCAAGAAGTGGTGTGAACTAGTTGATGATATCATAATACTTCAGATCAGGGATGTTGCCCACGCTGCAACACTGCAGAGCTATGAAAATATGACTCAGTAACGAGTATGAATCTTGTATACCAATCTTGTTGAGTTTCTGTTGTTCTGGTATTCCTAGAGTTTATTAGTCTTGTGCATATCTAAAAGACTAGATATAGGAAGATCATCAGCAACTGCACTTGGGAGATGCTGGCTTAAAACTTGTACGAGGGACTGGGCAAGTTATTCATGGTAACCAAGTCAGGACCTAACAGTATTCATAAATATATTTTAAAACATATGCCTAAAAAGTGTGTAAAAGTGATTTTAAGAAGCTAAGGTTAATATTTGTTTAAAATAGGCTTCATACCTATTATTCCACGCAACATTCCTCCATGGTTCATCCAAGAGGACCTCCGTATTTTCCTCTACTCTTCTGGTCCAGCCAAACAGGAACTTCCCGATCCATGCCATGAATGTCTTGTGTTATTCTTACCTGTTAAAAAGCAGATTACATTTATATTTATTTATTTGGCAGATGCTATAATCCAAAGTGATAAAACTGAGGAAGGATGGTCAGCAAGTCCCTTCTTGCTCAAGGGCCCAACAGTAACATTACTTGGCAAACCTTGAAATTTCAGCTAATGACCGGCTGTTTACAGGAGTCCTAACTTCATGAGCGGCACACCACCCCATCATATTAAGTCAATCCATTCCCCATATTTACTTGTCCTATGCAGGATCATGGTGATCCGGAGCCTGTCCTGGAAGCTACAGACACAAGGCAGGGAGTAACCCATCGCAGCCACCCCATCACCCATTTACATCAATCATCTTAACAGTACAACACAAATCACCTTGTCCTGTAGGTAATATGGCAATAGCTAAGAGAAGCTGGACTGGTTACCCTCTACTACAAGTAACAGGCTATCTTCTAAAACAAAATGCTTCGCACTTTTTCAGCTGTTTCTACTACATGGTGAAACCATGCAGTTGAGTTACTTCCAGTGTGTTATCAAAACATGGTACTGAAAACTAAAATTAATACTGAAACGAAATTAAAAGTAAATTTTCAGAAAATAACAACGGAATTAAAACTATTCATACATTCTTAAAAAAAACTGAAACTGAACTAAAACTGAACAACATGGAAAAGTACTGTAAATGCCTGGTGAGCATTTAGTGAGATTTTTAAAGAGCCTAACAATGTACGGCCCTGCATATTAAAGTTGCATATTAACTTTGGAAGGCAAAACAGCAGTTAAGAGCATTTTTGTATAGCCAAACACATGATGGATTTCACTCCACAGTTGATTAAATATAATTGAGCTCAACGGTAGTAGAAACATAACAAGCATGATTTTTTCATAATATAATGTAAGTTCGTTAGAACACTTTAGAATCGCGAGAATAAGCTTTTGAATTAATACTGATATCAAAATCTTTCTACACATCTACAGAAGCTCACCTGGCAGTCTTATGGTCGGGGAACACAGGAAGCTTACAATTTCACACAAATCTCCATCTAAAAACATTATTCATTATTCTGAACCACTAAAATAATGAGTTATGATGTTTATTAGATATTGTAACATATACAAACATACATATACTGGTTGGACAAACTCACCTTTTCCAAAGGAGCTTCTAACGCTGCAGCTTTACAAATAATGTGAAAATGAAAAGAAGCAGAATGGAATATTTGCATTATGAAACAGAGTATTTGCATAATGAAACACAGCATATTTAGCTCCCTATTGTCCATAAATATTTGCATTTCCAACAATGTTTATTTACATCTGAATGAATATGAGGAAATCTTGATCTGCTCTGTGGGAGCAGCTTTGGCTACGAGGTGACTCCATGGCAGTGGTGTTTTCAAGACTGGTACTGAAAATGACCTGACATCAACAAATACCATCCATCCATCCATCCATTAACTACCGCTTGTCCTGGGTTCGGGTCGCAGGGGTAGCAGCTTCATTAGAGATACCCAGACTTTTGTAAGATATCTTGGGCGATATCACCTCAAATCAATATCACGATTAATTGAGCATTTTACATCTATTGCGATTAATGAGCAATTATTTTGTTTCTGTGCTTTTGCCCTCAAGGTTTGTACTTAAAGCAACAACTAAAAGCTCAACAATTAAAGCTTGCATTTTTTTTTTTAAATAAAAGGGTGCATATATTTGTAATCTTAAAATGATTACAGGTAACTGATTCACACGATAACACACACACAGTTGTATGTGTTTAAAGAGACAGTACATGAACACACACTAGGGAAAGTATTAACAATTTTGTTTTCATTAACTGAATTTTAAATAAATAAATAAATAAATAAATAAATAATCGTCATGGGTAAGATTGCATCCATTAGAGGTTCTGAATGTCTGTTTCGATTCATTTTTGAGTAATTGCCAAGCCCCTAATATATACATGCACACACACAGTATTTGCTGTCCTGCTCTGAGAAAATTCCAAAATCTCCTGAAACTAAGTTGTATTATTGTATATTCAATTCCTCACCAGCAGGAAGGAGCCAGTCTTAGTGCCTTCCTTGAGAGAGTTGATGTGACACAACCACTCCTCCTCTGCATTTGTGAACAAAAGAACAGGATTGAGAGATTCTATGTCATTGTCGACCAGAAGCCTATACTTTGCAAGGTGCAAACATTAGTGGCTGCTTTTGATGAGCTCTTCTAGGTGCACTATGTCTTCAGTCTCTCTTCTCTGAAGCCTTTTGCAGTTTCTACACATTTGTCAAAACCACAGTATACAACACTGATGTTAGAAGTACAAACGAGAGCCCACGTGTAAAGGAGCTTCGTACACATCTGTTGCAGTGAAAAGAGAAACTGAAAACCTGTTTTGAACAGATTTTGCTTAAAGATGTTCATATGTTTTGTTTGTAAAGTTGTGGAGGTCGTAGCTGAGTTAGCCTAATGCCAACCCACACCTCTACATAAATAATTAGACTCTCGAGAAAATGGGCGAGTCTGAGCCAGCATTCACCGTAACTCAACTTGGGCAGCCGCATCGGGTCTCGGAGAAACGGGGTCGAGTCAGAGGCTGCAAGAGAGTGTTAGAATAACCCCAGTCTCTGAGGAACATGCAGAGGTTCAGCAAAGTCAGACAGCCAAGAAGTAATCAAAACACAGGTTATTCACAATTAATATACATTACACCAATTTAACCAAATATAGCATTCCAATAATTTTAACATGTGGCCACAATTCCTAAACTATATAATCCAATTAAAAGTATACAACAATTCCATACCTCAGCTGAGTGGACACATAGTAACTGCAGAAAATATCTGATTACAGATGTAGATTCATGCAGCACTATGTGGGAGCTCTGATTACAGAGTGACTCCCCGTGCTGCTCTGGAGCTCTTCCTTAAGTATTCCAAACCAAGTGACAGACTGTATCAAAGGTTGTGATTGATTATTTTAGGGCCTGCTCTGATCTTGTTTGTGTGTGTCCTGGGGGGTATTCCAGAAAGCTTGGTTAACTTACCATTTGGTAAATCATAACCTCTGGGTTGATATACCCCAAACCCGCATACGATGAGTATGTCGGTTCCAAAACACCTGAGAAGAGTAAGTTCAATCAACCTCCTATTGGTTACCCAGAGTTAATGCGCGTGCACCGTGCATACATAAAGACGTTTTCAATTGATCGCCGATTTCACGAGTCAAAATGGAAAATCAAAGTGAAAAAAAGAGAGCGGCATACTTCACAGAGGCGGAGTTGGAAGTTTTAATGCACGCATATGAGGAATTCAAGCCAATAATAATGAAAAAAAGCAATACGGCTGCATCGGCTAAAGAAAGAGTTGGCTTGGCAAAAAATAACGGACAGAGTAAATGCGTGTGTATTAAATTGCAAATTTGACATTGCTTTAATAGGAATGTAGGTGTCATCAATGCACCCAATTATGAATGAATGAATGCCTTTTATTGTCACTATACATGTATTACATGTATTCCAAATTACATTTGGAAACCCTGAAATAGAAAGTCATATATGGAAGTATCAAGTGTGTGTGTGTGCAGGATGAATACATGTATAAATAGTATGACTACATATTAAATATGAATCATAGATTTAACTACAAAGGACAAACCTACCACTCTGTGGAATTCCTCTTTAATAACACGCAGAGCTTTATGGACAGGGAACTGTACAAACGTGTGTAAGAAGCGTTAAGTACCAGACATACTGTGCGAACGGCTCTACACACAGTTGCCTTTCCTACATGCTCTGCGTCGCCCATATTGTACAAAAAATGCCCTGACGCAAAAAACCGAAGCGTTATGTACAGAATGTTTTCTGTGCTAAGCGCAGACCCGCGGTTTGGGTTTGTGACATTTGCAATATGCGGTTTCAAGAGATGTTAAGTAAATGAACGATTCTTTTGAAAACTGATAACGCTTTTTCAAATAATCATTAGGAAATTAAAAGATATCAATACACGGTCTTATAACTCTCTCCCGGCGAAAAAAACCTCGTATAATTTATGCCTCCACATCTACAGGATCGTCATCAAAAGGGCACGCCATGCTCAGTAACCTTCTGCAACAAACTGACCCTGGAACATAACCTGCTCAGTAGCAGGTTATCTTCAGAGAGTAAGCTGCTATGGTTACGTACATACCCAGAAAGTTAACCTCCATTTTTGGAACCGAAAGTTGAGGTTATCCACTAACTTACCCTTAAACTTACCCGGGTATGTCACATATCCTGCTTTCTGGAATACCCCCCAGGTCCCAAAGAAACATTCCATAATAACAACAATCAACACAGAAAAAAAAAGAGAAAAAAAATGATAAGAAAAGCATAGAGATGACGACGATACCTTTTGTTTATTAAACCGGCAATAATTATCCTATGTAGACATAGGCCTATCTGTAAAACCATTGTGCTGATGAGAAAGTGAGTAAAAGGAAGGAATAAAGAAAGGATGTTGGTGTGGATACAGATCACCTGTTGCAGATTCAGAACAACCAGGGAGTGGAATTCTGGTCGCGATAGAGCCGTCCTCCGACGTACAGCTTGTCGACCGCGATGACAGCACGAGAGCCTCCTTCGATGAACTTTTTGCGTATCGGGAACAGGATCCTTCTTCTCTCCAAGATCTCCTTCAGAAACTGATCGTTGATACTGAAGTCCGTTCCTTTCAATTCCCGACCGTGGCTTTTTACCAGTTCTCTCTGTTTAAAGTGTTCGAATTTGGCCACGATTGGTCTGGGTCTGCGTCCATCGGGTCGCCTCCCTCATAGACGGTGTACGCGATGGAAGTTGATGGTTTTCACTGTGTCCTCCGGAAGTTTTAGGTGAGTTTGAATGAACTCTTTTACCGTTGTTTCTGGGTCTTCAACTGCTTTCTCTGGGATGCCTGAAAATACTAAGTTGTCTCTCATACTGCGGGCCTGGAGGTCAATGACAGTTTCTTTTATTTTTTTATTTTCTTCTGCAAGGTGTGTCATTCCATCTGTGAGCGATTCCCTGAGAGTCGCATTTTCCGCTGCTAGTGATTCCACCTGCTGCTGGCTGAACTCCACTGACTCGCGCAAAGCCTGAAACTCTTTGTGGAGAATTTCCATTAGCGACAGACGCGCGTCAAAGCTAGATTCCAAAATGTCCGTCATGTCGTTGGTTCTTGGAGAAGCCGCTTCTGGGGAGTCTTTGGGGCGGCTTCTCTTGACGGACAAGGTGCTTTTACTGCTGGAGGGAGTCGATGTTTTGTCTGTTTTCCCCATAGTAATCCGCTCGAAACACTCGTCAATAAAATTTTCTAAATTGTTCAGGTCTTCACTGTGCTCCAGGGTGCTAAAGTTCTTACAGATACAACTGAACTGTATTTTTATTACCTTTAAACACCTCCAGTGTGACACATTGCATCCTTTATTCCTCATAAAGGCTCTGTAAAAAAGAAAAAAAACTAAACTTCTTTATACCTGCCATGAGTAAGTAAAGTAATTTCAGTCACAAATTGTGTAAAGAATTTGCTGGAACTCATACATTTGAAAGTAAGCACTCCTCAATTAATTCTGACACATGACCTAAACATTTTCCATGCTGTATCACCAGTTCTGTCATGAGGTTTGCCTAATCTGTCTTTTCCAGTGGTGGAATGTAACAAAATATTTGTACTTCGTTACTGTACTTAAGTACATTTTTACGTATCCGTACTTTACTTAAGTAAAAATAATAATGCATACTTTCTATTTTACTCCATTATTTTTTGCTGCAATTATCTGTACTTTCTACTCCACTACATTTCTACAATTTATGCCGTTATTAGTTACATTTTATGAACACAATTTCCTCAAAATCTTGCATGAAAAAATAGTTAGCCTATCGCGTTCTGGCGTTGTTTGCCATTTACTACCAATCAGGTGGCTTTATTAGCTCCAATGATGGCAGAGCGCGCATCAATTAGCAGCACGAGCTGGTAGACTGGCTTGGTTTCAAGAAGCCGAGACATTCAACATGGACCCAGAGCCAACATCGACTGAGCGTGAGCATGAGCCCTGCAGCTCTGAATCAGAAAGAAATCCTTGGCTGTATTTAAGAAAGTTATTTAAATTCAAAGGAGCAAAGAATGAGTCCTCGCGTTTCCCTTTTACTGCTCTTAACTGATGTGTTGAATAGTTTTGCAAGTACATAAATGATTTAAAGATATATCATGTCCTGATTGGTTAAACTTAATGGTATATTACTGGGTAATACCTAGTAGATAACTTGTCATCCACATAATTCTAAGTTAGGGTACACACAGTATTGCAGAGTGCACGCACAATAAGCACACCAAACTTTCCAATACACATATACTGTATAGTTGCTTGTAATTATTACGAGCAATGACATCGGTAGAGGCGTAAGTCAGTATATCTACTATTCTTTTACAAAATGGCACACCCCAGACGTTGAGACAAACCATTTTGTGAGTACTTTTACTTAAAAAAATACTTTAAAGTAAATTTAAAAGTAAGTACTTAGTACTTTCACTTAAGTAAGATTGTTGATGTAGCACTTCTACTTTTACTTGAGTACATATTTTGCAGGATATTTGTACTTTTACTTAAGTACTAAGCTTCAGTACTTCCTCCACCACTGGTCTTTTCCCTTCATTGCACCAGAAATGTTAAGAAGAAGACTCCTCATGCCCTGCCTCATCATTTACATTTACAGCATTTAGCTGATGCTCTTATCTAAAGTGACATACATTCTGTAATTATAGGGAGGGTCCCCCTGAATCAACTAAGGGTTGCTCAGGGCCACACTGACAGGTGTGGGAATCAAACTCAGATAGTTGCCTGCTTTAACCCTTTGGGGTCTAGGGGTAGGAAACACACTTTCACTGACTGGGGCATGATCACACATTGCTTCAAATATCATAAAGTTAATTCATGGCAAATAAATTATTTCTTATATATTTGTTTTGCCATTACACTCATCTTTATTTTAATATATATTGTAAATATGTCAGATTTTTGTTAAGTTTGACATTTCACATCAAAGTATAGACATTGCAAAATGCAGTTTGGAACACTTGCAGAAACATTATAAAAGTACATAGTAAGCAATGCTGGCAGTTTGTTTTGATCCCAGATATCTGATCACCAAAGTCTTGGCTACATGAATATGACTAAATGGTGTAGATGCAACATTCATTTGGATAAATAAATAAGAAAAACCTAACTCATGTCACTATTTCTGGCTCCTTTCATTGAATATGTAGCAACTTTCATGTGTATGAATGAGCCATTGTCACCTGGCCACGTCCCCAACCCCCTTTTATGGCGCTGAAGGGGATGTATCTGGATCGCGTTTCGCCGTTGCGCTGTTAATCAAATTACCATGCGAATGCGATTTGAATACGCGCTAATGCGGCTATTTAGAATGTGAATAGCGATCTTCGGGTGAGAGCGGCACTACACGCCCTCGATGCAGGTAAAACAAAGTAAGATGACAAGGTTTACTTTTTTGCCGATTTAACCTAATTAAAAAAACTTTAATACTTCCGACAATGGACGTTTTGAAAAGAAGACAGATTACGGATTTATCCAGCGTTTTTTTCATGATTCTACATTAAGATTTCAGCGAGATATAAACTGAAATAGACGCGAAAAGTACGCGATGTCGCCGACGACATACTCGACCCCAGAGAGTTAAGCATTAGACTATTTCCAGCAACAAATAAAAGAAGATGTATTTGTGTGACAGAATATATGCCAAATAATTTTAGTATATGAATTTCATTTTCTGGCCTCTAGGTTCTTATGGTACAATTTACGTAGCTCATCTTTCTTACCCTGTGACATCAAGACACTTTGATATCTTGGCCTTTGACTCTCCCATTGAATCCAAAAAAAAAAACAGTTTTTTTTGAGGGATGGATACATAGCCCCTCTCCTGGAGCCGACACCTTATCGTGGTGGAGAGGTTTGCGTGTTTCAATGATCCCAAGAGCTAAGTTGCCCGGGGCTTTAAGCCCCTGGTAGGGTCACCCAAGGCAAACAGGTCCTGGGTGAGGAACCAGACGAAGTGCGGCTCACAAGACCCCTAATGATGAGTATAAACATTGATCCACGATTTCCCTTGCCCGGACGTGGGTCACCGGGGCCACCCCCGGAGCCAGACCTGGGGGTGGGGCTCGATGGCGAGTGCCTGGTGGCCAGGCCTACACCTAAACAAGGCACGTGGGCCCCTCCTCCAATGGGCTCACCACCTGTAGGAGGGGCCATAGGGATCGGGTGCAGTGTGAGTTGGGCAGTGGCTGAAGGCGGGGACCTTGGCGATCCGATCCTCGGCTGCAGAAGCTACCTCTAGGGACATAGAATGTCACCTCTCTGGTGGGGAAGGAGCCTGAGCTGGTGCGCGAGGCTGTGAGATTCCGACTAGATATAGTCGGGCTTGCCTCGACACATGGCTTGGGCTCTGGAACCAGTCTCCTCGAAGGGGGTTAGACCCTCTTCCACTCTGGAGTTGCTCACGGGCAGAGGTGCCGAGCTGGGGTGGGCATACTTATTGCCCCCTGGCTGGGCGCCTGTACATTGGGGTTTACCGCAGTAGATGAGAGGGTAGCCTCCCTTCGCCTTCGAGTGGGGGGACGGGTCCTGACTGTTGTTTGCGTTTATGTGCCAAACGGCAGTTCAGAATACCCACCCATTTTGGAGTCCTTGGAAGGGGTGTTGGAGAGCGCTCCCCCGGGGGACTCTCTTGTTCTGCTGGGGGACTTCAATGCTCACGTGGGCAATGACAGTGAGACCTGGAGTGGCGTGATTGGGAGGAATGGCCCTCCCGATCTGAACCTGAGTGGTGTTCTGTTGTTGGACTTCTGTGCTCGTCACGGATTGTCCATAATGAACACCATGTTCAGGCATAAGGGTATTCATATGTGCACTTGGCACCAGGACACCCTAGGCCACAGTTCGATGATCGACTTTGTAGTCGTGTCATCAGACTTGCGGCCGCATGTCTTGGACACTCGGGTGAAGAGAGGGGCGGAGCTGTCAACTGATCACTACCTGGTGGTGGGTTGGCTCCGCTGGTGGGGGAGGAAGCCGGCCAGGCCTGGCAGGCCCAAGCGTATAGTGAGGGTCTGTTGGAAACGTCTGGTGGAATCCCTTGTCAGAGGGAGTTTCAACTCCTACCTCTGGCAGAACTTCTCCCATGTCCCGGGGGAGGCGGGGGACATTGAGTCTGAATGGGCCATGTTCCGTGCCTTCATTGTGGAGGCGGCTGACCGGAGCTGTGGCTGTAAGGTGGTCGGTGCTTGTCGTGGCGGCAATCCCCGAACCCACTGGTGGACACCGGTGGTGAGGGATGCCGTCAAGCTGAAGAAGGAGTCCTATCGGGTCTTTTTGGCCTGTGGGACTCCGGAAGCAGCTGATGAGTACCAGCAGGCCAAGCGGAATGCGGCTTCGGTGGTCGCTGAGGCAAAAACTCGGGTATGGGAGGAGTTTGGCGAGGCCATGGAGAATGAATTCCGGATGGCTTCGAGGAGATTCTGGTCCACCATCCGGCATCTCAGGGCGGGAATGCGGTGCAACATCAACACTGTTTATGATGGGGATGGTGCGCTGCTGACCTCAGCTCGGGACGTTGTGGGTCGGTGGAAGGAATACTTCGAAGACCTCCTCAATCCCAACGACATGCCTTCCAATGAGGAAGCAGAGTCTGGGGACTTGGGGGTGGACTCACCTATCTCTGGGGCAGAGGTTGCTGAGGTGGTTAAAAAGCTCCTCGGTGGCCAGGCCCCGGGGGTGGATGAGATCCGCCCGGAGTTCCTTAAGGCTCTGGATGTTGCGGGGCTGTCTTGGTTGACACGCATCTGTGGCATTGTGTGGACATTGGGGGCGGTGCCTCTGGATTAGCAGACTGAGGTGGTGGTCCCCATCTTCAAGAAGGGAGACCGGAGCATGTGTTCCAACTATAGGGGGATCACACTCCTCAGCCTCTCTGGTAAGGTCTATTCGGGGGTGCTGGAGAGGAGGGTCCGTCGGATAGTCGAACCTCGGATTCAGGAGGAGCAGTGTGGTTTTCGCCCTGGCCGTGGAACAGTGGACCAGCTCTATACTCTCGGCAGGGTCCTGGAAGGTGCCTGGGAGTTTGCCCAACCAGTCTACATGTGCTTTGTGGACTTGGAGAAAGTATTCGACCGCGTCCCTCGGGGAGTCCTGTGGGGGGTGCTCCGGGAGTATGGGGTGCCGGGCTTCCTTTTAAGGACTGTTCGGTCCCTGTATGACCAGTGTCAGAGTCTGGTCCGCATGGGTGGTAATAAGTCGGACTTGTTTCCAGTAAAGGTTGGACTCCATCAGAGCTGCCCTTTGTCACCGATTCTGTTCATAGTGCAAGCGGCCGAAATGAGTTTCCTCCGCAGGGTGGCTGGGCTTTCCCTTAGAGATAGGGTAAGGAGCTCAAGCATTCGGGAGAGACTCAGAGTAGAGCCGCTGTTCCTCTGCATTGAGAGGAGCCAGATGAGGTGGCTCGGGCATCTGATTAGGATGCCTCCTGGACACCTCCCTGGTGAGGTGTTCCGGGCATGTCCCACTGGGAGGAGGCCCCGGGGAAGACCCAGGACACGCTGGAGGGACTATGTCTCTCGGCTGGCCTGGGAACACGTCGGGATTCCCCCAGAGGAGCTGGATGAAGTGGCTGGGGAGAGGGAAGTCTGGGTTTCCCTGCTGAGACTGCTGCCCCCGCGACTCTACCTTGGATAAGCAGAAGATGATGGATGGATGGATGGATGCTTTTTTGGGTAAATTATGACAGCTCCGGGCTGGCTCAAAAATGTGCGTTGGCCCACCGGGCATTGCCCGGTATGCCAGATGGCCAGTCCAGCCCTGGCGGGATATGTCTCTGCCTGCATGTGCTACAGGCTGATCGAGTGCATTCTGGGAAAACATCTCATTTCTGTCGGGACGGCCATGGAGATGGTTCGGAAAGGTAAGTCCGCCTTCTAAAAGTTTGCTGGCTAAATGCTTTCTTCAACCTAACATTGAAATAAAACATTGGTAAATACAGTCGTCCCTTGCCACTTCGCGCTTCGACTTTCGCGGCTTCACTCTATCATGGTTTTTTGTCTATTGATTAAAAAGTTGATCGAGACAATGAAAATGATACATCACTACGCATCAGAAGCATCTTTGCTCTTCGTAATTAAATGTACAATAATAACAATATGATATTTATAACGTCTAATATTTCTTATTTTCTATTATTTTTTCTAATATTTTGGGTAATACGAGTGTGACTGTCATGACCTGACTGTCCGATTCTCTTGTGTGCCACGCCCCTTTATTAACCACATATGCAACCCCGATTGTGAGTAGCTGTTTTCTGTCAATTTGATTCAGTTTGAAGTCCACGTCAGTGTCTAAAACCCCAGGTCTGTCATTGACGTTTTGATGTTACATGTTCCTGTGTCCTGCATTTGGAGTGATTCCAAATAAACCCTTCAATCCTGCTTCAGTGTACAGCAGTCATAAAGTAATGGTGACTAAAGGGTGTTATTTCATGTCTAGAGGGCTCTAATAATGTTACAAACCATATTTATAAGGTCGTAAACAGGTTTCCAATGCTCTAACTACGAAAATATTCGATTTATAAATTAAGAATCATACTTCGTGGATTTCGCATATTGCGGGTTATTTTTAGAACGTAACTCCTGCGATTAATGAGGGACCACTCTACTGCAAAAGTTTTTCTTCTTTAAACAATGTAGGATCACGCAGGCCCCACAGACAGTATTTTATGGCCGCTGAGGGAGTGAGTCGGCCATGCTAAGATCTACCTCCGTACCTCCCTCTCCCAGGGCCCCTCTCCAGGGAAGCCGAAGCCCGCAGTCCAATGTTTATGGCCCTCAAACGGAGGACCCAAATAGTGTGGAGAGGGGGGGGGGGATCCTGCATACCTCTGGAGTGGGACAAAGCTAAAATCATATGCCACCTATGTGTATTTGACTGTATGTTGTCCTCACTATTATTTGGCATCATTACTGTAAACTTGGTGGATGTGTCAGTCACAATTGTCTTCTATTTCTCTTATGAATGTCCCATTGTATCTTTGCCACTTGGACAATTATATATATATATATATATATATATATATACACACTCACCTAAAGGATTATTAGGAACACCTGTTCAATTTCTCATTAATGCAATTATCTAATCAACCAATCACATGGCAGTTGCTTCAATGCATTTAGGGGTGTGGTCCTGGTTAAGACAATCTCCTGAACTCCAAACTGAATGTCAGAATGGGAAAGAAAGGTGATTTAAGCAATTTTGAGCATGGCATGGTTGTTGGTGCCAGACGGGCCGGTCTGAGTATTTCACAATCTGCTCAGTTACTGGGATTTTCACGCACAACCATTTCTAGGGTTTACAAAGAATAGTGTGCAAAGGGAAAAACATCCAGTATGCGGCAGTCCTGTGGGTGAAAATGCCTTGTTGATGCTATAGGTCAGAGGAGAATGGGCCATCTGATTAAAGCTGAAAGAAGAGCAACTTTGACTGAAATAACCACTCGTTACAACCGAGGTATGCAGCAAAGCATTTGTGAAGCCACAACATGCACAACCTTGAGGCGGATGGGCTACAACAGCAGAAGACCCCACCGGGTACCACTCATCTCCACTACAAATAGGAAAAAGAGGCTACAATTTGCACGAGCTCACCAAAATTGGACAGTTGAAGACTGGAAAAATGTTGCCTGGTCTGATGAGTCTCGATTTCTGTTGAGACATTCAAATGGTAGAGTCAGAATTTGGTGTAAACAGAATGAGAACATGGATCCATCATGCCTTGTTACCACTGTGTAGGCTGGTGGTGGTGGTGTAATGGTGTGGGCGATGTTTTCTTGGCACACTTTAGGCCCCTTAGTGCCAATTGGGCATCATTTAAATGCCACGGCCTACCTGAGCATTGTTTCTGACCATGTCCATCCCTCTATGACCACCATGTACCCATCCTCTGATGGCTACTTCCAGCAGGATAATGCACCATGTCACAAAGCTCGAATCATTTCAAATTGGTTTCTTGAACATGACAATGAGTTCACTTTACTAAAATGGCCCCCACAGTCACCAGATCTCAACCCAATAGAGCATCTTTGGGATGTGGTGGAACGGGAGCTTCATGCCCTGGATGTACATCCCCCAAATCTCCATCAACTGCAAGATGCTATCCTATCAATATGGGCCAACATTTCTAAAGAATGCTTTCAGCACCTTGTTGAATCAATGCCACGTAGAATTAAGGCAGTTCTGAAGGCGAAAAGCGGTCAAACACCATATTAGTATGGTGTTCCTAATAATCCTTTAGGTGAGTGTATATATATATATATTATAGAATATGCACAGATAGGTAAACACTGGGGTTATCCAACCACGCGATCACACCTCTCTCAGAGATTGGGGAATGAGTTTAAGTGGTGTAACCAAGTAGGTAGAAATGTTTGAGCGCATAGTTATTTATTTAATAGAACCAAGGAAAGCCCCCACCCCTCACCAAAGGGGGGGAGGGGTAGAAAAGCGGTCGCTTATCTATATCTTACAGCCGTAAATCGGAGATTCGCGCTCTTTTTCTACCTCCCTTTGTCTGAGAGAGACTATGCAATGTATGTTAAAACTTGTGTACTGAACCCCTTTTTAATAGCCAGGTTTGCTCCATTTTATAATTTGTCAATGCATAATCAATATTGTTCTTTTACTGGAGTAAAGACAGTTACCCGAGCCATCCTTAATTAGGACACACCGTATGCAATGGGGTACAGCTTCAGTAAAACTCACCTAAACTTGTCACAGCTGTGAGATATACCACCTAACCAGGTATTCTGTACATTGATGGCAATAATAAGTATGCACCTCATAAAAGGAATTATAAATTAATCAATAAAAATTAGCTAAGGTTTGGATCGAAGGTGGAATATCATGTTTGGTATCGATGTCATCCTAAATTATGTCCGAATAGGAATCCGGTGACGGATTATTACACCATTGAACCTATCCAAAGCTAAATTACTTAATTAAAATCAGCACAAAATTTGGCCAAAGACCACCATAAATCTATGGGGCCATTCGGGGAGCCTGCAACCGGCCCCTCGGATCCAGGTACCAATTCTCATTGGGTATGAGTCGGACCCTGGGTCATGAATATTCATGGAGCCCATGGGGCATAAAAACCTCACACCCAGAAGAAGGGAGGAGGAGAAAAGAAAAGAAGAAGAAAACGCGAAGCCTCCAATCCAAGACTGCGGGAGAAACTACGCGCGGAGAAGATAAATCTACCATCGAAACTCCGAAGCCTCTTCGCCGCGAGTTTCAACAAAAGACAAAGCTGATCCCTGCTGCAATCACGTAAACTCACCGTCAACTCTCTCATAGGCAACTGGTACCGGCTGATCTACACTGAAATCTGGGTTGCCTGTTTGGATCCTAGGCTTGCCATTGCAGAACAGTATTTAATCAACGAATGAATTCCATTCACATTCTGGACTTAAATCATCCAGCTCTTTACCAAGTGGGACTAATATAAAGACTGTGATATCGGAACAACAACTCAAACCTAATATTCCATATTTAATTGTGTATGAATTAATCATTAATTAATTGATAATCAATTACCCTGAACATTTGTGGAAAACCACCCCCATTTGAGCTGTTCAATTCCTACAACATGTTGGTAAGATATAACGAGTTTAAGTGTTCTCTTCTTTTAAAATACAGAAAGTCGGGACGCGTGTGCCTACTCCTAACAGCACATGGCTGCGGCCTGACACCCCATTATAGAAGGGCTGGACTTGTATGTGCTAGTTTAAATTACATTACATTTGTATTTTATTATTCCTTAAAAAGTAATTAAAATGAACACATTAATAAATACATATAATGGCCCCCTGTCTGACAAAACCACATGTTCCCCTTAGCATTACGACATATGCACCCCCACGTGGCCCTGTAGAGTCAAGCACATCTGACACCATATATGCACATGACCCTGGACCAATCAGAATACCATACATGGACATGACCCTGGACCAATCAAAACAAAGGGACACAACCCCTGTGACATCATAAATGGACCCCTACTAAGCTCAGCCTAAAGTGATTATTATTCTGTTTAATGACATTCCAGACTAATGGGTGCAGGGGGCAGTGACAATGACATTCCAGACCGATGTGTGCAGGGGGCAGTGGCAATGACACTCCAGACTGATGGGTGCAGGGGGCAGTGACAATGACATTCCAGACTAATGGGTGCAGGGGGCAGTGACAATGACATTCCAGACCGATGTGTGCAGGGTGCAGTGGCAATGACACTCCAGACTGATGGGTGCAGGGGGCAGTGATAATGACATTCCAGACTGATGGGCCATTGACAGTATGCAAACTATTACAAATGTGGTGACACCTATCTCATCAATGTTCATTGTGTAGGCCACTGACTTCGAAAAATACTCCAAAGTTCTAACTCTTTTTAAATTAAACCACATGAAATGTCTGAATGATTCAATCATCAATTTCATGTTTTTAGCTCACCTCATGTCAGACTACCTCATTAGTGGCTGAGAGGCCTCAGGCCCCAGAGGGTTAAGAATTTGACAACCGTAACACTTAATTTCCACCACAGAAAAAAAACTTTCTTTGTTCAAGTGCCAGGTATAGCAGAATAAGACCAAGTGGGACTGGGAGACATATTTTGCATTCATTACTAAGTACTACTAAGTAACATCCATTGCAGGCAGTGATGGCCTAATGATTAAGGAAGCACACTTGTAATTGAAAGATTGCTGGTTTGAATCCTTGCCCCGCAAAATACCTCTGAGTTACACTGAACAAGGTGCTGCTCCCTGGGTGCTAAATTAGCTGCCCCCTCCTATGTCTTGGTGTCACATATGGGTTAAATGCAGAGGAGGCATTTTGTT
Organism: Paramormyrops kingsleyae; assembly: GCF_048594095.1. NCBI lineage: Eukaryota > Metazoa > Chordata > Actinopteri > Osteoglossiformes > Mormyridae > Paramormyrops > Paramormyrops kingsleyae. The sequence continues at coordinate 14,508,497 of NC_132820.1, forward strand.
GTGGTGTATAAACAATGACTAATCACTTCATCTTGCCTAGGGTTAGGTCCAGATAGAATTCGCCCATCTGCAGTCAGATCCACTCTGGTGCATTGATAGAAGATATTTTTCTAGTTACACTAGGCTAGTATATTTAGACATATAAGAATATGAGTAATATAAATGATATTTAAGACAATGACACTAAGACACACAAAGAAATACAGGTAAACACCAAATTGATGGGGAAATATTCTGTAAATTGGCATGTAAGTGGCGCAATAAATGAATAGGTGTAGTTTCAGAGTTATGCGTCACAACAAGGACTCAGACGTGCTCAGACAAAAACAATTATATTGGCTTTCACTTTTCCAGTTGATCCAGTATGGATTGGATGGGTGGAACAGGTGACAGGGCTGTACGAGGAATACACTGCTCTCATTCTGAGAGCACCTCCCTCTAGTTTTGTTAGTTGTTGTCTAGTTTCTCTCTGCTGAAATGGAGGAATGTCATGATACCATCTAAGCAGAGGGGAGGAGAAACAGGTAAATCCTGTAAGTTAAGATTCTTTAAGTGACCATAAATTTCACCACAGTTCTTGGAAATGAAACAGAAAGCTATCCAGTCCTGGCTTAAGTATCAGTCCTCATACTGTGAACAGTGAATCAGACCTGCAAGTTCACAAAAACCTTAAAGATGCAAAACAGGAGCATCTAACCGAGTTCTGGCAGATTCAGCAATAGCTTCTGTCCCGAGGGTGTCAGAACACTAAATACCTATCTTACACACCCGCCCCCACAACTGTTTATCTATTTATCCAATCTATTATAATTATTGCTTCCCTTAATTCTGCTGTATTTATTGTTTAGAGAGATTTAATGTTTCCAGCTCTGCCCTGTCATCTCCCTGGAGTCACCTGTAACCAAAGGAGAATTTGGTTTATAGTAACTGTATTTTGGTGCAGCAAAACCATGCAAAGCAAACTACATATCCGAATGAATCATCAAAATTTTGTGTACTGGGGGAAACCACAAAGCTTTCAAGATCTGACTTGTTTGTTCGGCTAATCCATAACATGTAGTCAAGTGATTGTGATGTGAGTGTGTGCTCTGCTATAAACTAGCATCCTGTCCATTATGTCCCCTGCCCTGTGCTTCTTGTGATGACTTCCAGGCTCACCACAACCTTGTACATGATAAGTGGTTATTTTAAAGTGTTGAATCCTTTTTTAGTGTTTTTATTTCATTTCCTAGGCTTGGCTGAAGTCTTTAGCTTTTTTTTAAATGTGATATTTTAACTCAGTAGTCAGTGGGTATAACATAAAACTGCATCTGGCCCAGCAAGCGGTCCTCCAACTTGCAGGGAATAATTTTGGGGGTTGGTGGCAGGATTGGCACTCCAGCCACTGTAAAACACTTTAACGTAGCTTGGTCTAAACAGGCACGACAGCCTTCTGCTCTCCACGGGAGTAGCTCTGCTGCAGCTGCCCACAGAAAGGCTGCACGCACCACCATGAAGGGGATGGAGGAAAGCCTTTGGGAGTGTCATACCCAGAAGTGTTGAGACTGTTGGAGAGCTAATAGGGACAGGCCTGTTGGGGATCGGGGCTGGTGTGGTGCTGGGGCATCACCTGCTGCATGGCAGCACTTGGGTTAAAGTTTGAGGCAGCCTATCCAGGTAGGTGTGTGGAACGTTGTATTTCTCCAGAAAGATGACTATCTTGTTCTGCTATCGGGGGAGTGAAATTGCATTTCGGTGGTACGCAGACTGGGGAGTGGCCAGATCACTGTAGGTGGGTATATCTACTCTTGGTCTAGTCACTCTGATGACTGCCTTACTCAGGTAGTAGCTGTTGCTGTGGTGCATCAGCTCCTTCCGATGGTGTCTGATGTCAGTTCTTTCAACAAGTGTATTATGAGGCTCAGGCAAAGGCACTCTTTGGGTGTCTTGTCTGTTGTCTCAGTGTATGCTCCGACCACGATGAGTGATTCCTCGTTGAGGGAGACATTTTACTTGCAACTTCGCTCAGTGGTTGATGGGTGCCCATCAGGTAACACTCCCCTAATCATGGGTGACTTCAATGCAACCACTGGCACTGACAGGTCTGGCTATGAAGATTGTCAGTCCCCATGGATCTGGAGACCGGGGTGAGAGTGGCTCCATGTTCCTTGACTTTGCGAAAGGTCAGGGGCTGCGGGTCACTGGATCCTGATTCCAACGCCCTGAACTGCATTGTTGGACTTGGTATACCAGTACTGGTGGTGTGGTGAAGGAAATTGATCACAACCCTGTGGGCAATGGAGGATCTGATTGGGGCTCTTGTGAGACTGAGTGAGGAGTCTGAGTGTCTGGGTTTGCGAATGTCCTGGATAAAAACCAAGATCCAGGCCTTTAATGACTTCTTAGGCACAGCCATCAGTAGTGTGTCTGCCTGCAGGAAGAATGTCAACCTCGTTGAGAGATTCACTTATCTCAACAGCGACATACATGTCTCAGGTGACTTCCTATAGAGTCAGCAGATGGATTGGGAGAGCATGGGGGATCATGAGATCACTGGAAAGGGGTGTGTGGCGTTCCCAATATTTTTGCGAGAGGATGAAGGTCCAAGTCTTTAGAATAGGATAAGCAGTTTTAGAAAATGAATGGATGGATGTGTGGACAAATAAAGCGGCTGTAAGGCTGGAGGCCTTGCAGGCCCCGTCGGCCTGAGCTCTAGCAAGCCTGTAATGCTCCACCCAGTGTCCTGAAGCAAAGGTCCACCGGCTCCGACAAAACTGGACCCAAATCACCTGATCACCACATCAAAAGGGACACCTCACCCCCACTGGGCGGCCAGAACCCCGCAGCTAAATTCCAGTGACAAGGCCTGGCTGCGTCAAGACACAGATGCATCCTACACTCGCTAACTCACACCAATACAGGAGGTATTACCCCAGACTAACATTAGGGACACATACACCCATGTTTGGTCTCGTTTGAATGGTCACAGTACTACGGGCACAATACTCTCAACCTTAAAGCGGCATGTTTTCACATAAGAGAAATATAGAAAATAAGACTAGACCCACCAAAGTGGAGGATCTTATCACCTGGTAGAACAAAGGAATTGTCACGTTCCTCCTAAAGCAATTTGATTGGCTGAGGACCTGAGAATTGATAAGATCAACAGTTCTCCAGGGGGGTATTCCAGAAAGCAGGTTATGTGACATACCCGGGTAAGTTTAAGGGTAAGTTAGTGGATAACCTCATCTTTCGGTTCCAAAAACGGAGGTTAACTTTCTGGGTATGTACGTAACCATAGCAGCTTACTCTCTGAAGATAACCTGCTACTGAGCAGGTTATGTTCCAGGGTCAGTTTGTTGCAGAAGGTTACTGAGCATGGCGTGCCCTTTTGATGACGATCCTGTGGACATGGAGGCACAAATTATACAAGGTTTTTTTCGCCGGGAGAGAGTTATAAGACCGCGTATTGATATCTTTTCATTTCCTAATGATTATTTGAAAAAGCGTTATCGGTTTTCAAAAGAATCGTTAATTTACTTAACATCTCTTGAAACCGCATATTGCAAATGTCACAAACCCAAACCGCAGGTCTGTGCTTAGCACAGAAAACATTCTGTACATAGCACTTCGGTTTTTTGCGTCAGGGCATTTTTTGTACAATATGGGCGACGCAGAGCATGTGGGAAAGGCAACTGTGTGTAGAGCCGTTCGCACAGTATGTCTGGTACTTAACGCTTCTTACACACGTTTGTACAGTTCCCTGTCCATAAAGCTCTGCGTGTTATTAAAGAGGAATTCCAAAGAGTGGCAGGTTTGTCCTTTGTAGTAGAATCTATGATGCATATTTGATATGTAGTCATACTATTTATATCTATACATGTATTCATCCTGCACACACACACACTTAATACTTCCATATATGACTTTCTGTTTCAGGGTTTCCAAATGTAATTTGGAATACATGTAATACATGTATAGTGACAATAAAAGGCATTCATTCATTCATAATTGGGTGCATAGATGACACCTACATTCCTATTAAAGCGATGTAAAATTTGCAATTTAATACACACGCATTTACTCTGTCCGTTATTTTTTGCCAAACCAACTCTCTTTCTTTAGCCGTTGCAGCCGTATTGCTTTTTTTCATTATTATTGGCTTGAATTCCTCATATGCGTGCATTAAAACTTCCAACTCCGCCTCTGTGAAGTATGCCACTCTCTTTTTTTCATTTTGATTTTCCATTTTGACTCGTGAAATCGGCGATCAATTGAAAACGTCTTTATGTATGCACGGTGCACGCGCATTAACTCTGGGTAACGAATAGGAGGTTGATTGAACTTACTCTTCTCAGGTGTTTTGGAACCGACATACTCATGGTATGCGGGTTTGGGGTATATCAACCCAGAGGTTAAGATTTACCAAATGGTAAGTTAACCAAGCTTTCTGGAATACCCCCCTGCACTGTTTTAGTTCACGTAAATCTCTTTCCACGTCTTTTCTCTTCTTTTTCTGTTATCTTTCTATTATCTCAAATGTTGCCATTTGCTCAATACACAGCATTAATACTGACACAATGTATACTCAGTACCAACACACACACAAACATACAACACAGATATATACATGTCCATCTCAGACAGACACATAGGACAGATACAAACATACAGGTCATACACGATACACACACACACACACACCTTTAGCGAACATCTAACAATTAATATAAACATGACCACACTGAAATTTGTCACATGGAATGTACGTGGAATTGGTTCCAGGAAAAAGAGGATAAAAATTGCTAATCGGTTAAGAGATCTGCAGGCAGACATTGTCCTTCTTCAAGAGACTCATATGGCCAAAACATCTGAACACATACATACCTTCCCACAGTACCCTCACATGTACTCAGCCTGCTACAACTCAAAACAAAGAGGCGTAACCCTATTGATTAATAAAAGTATAAACTTCACTGTTAACAATACTTTAACAGATACAGAAGGTAGATTTATTATACTTAATTTATCTATTCAAAATATGGATTTCTGCATTGCTAGTGTTTATGGACCAAATGTTGATGACCCCTCCTTTTTTCATACTTTCTTCACTTCACTTTCTGTTCATTTGGACTCCACACTTATAATAGGAGGAGACTTCAACTTGGTATTGAACCCAGAAATTGACAGGCTCAGCACGGCCATGAGTCAACGGAACTGGCAGTCTGCAGATATTCTTAGACAATACATGAATGATTTTGGTCTTTGCGATGCCTGGCGGTCACATCACCCCACTTCCAGGGATTACACCTTCTTCTCACCAGTACACCACTCACACTCTCGCTTAGATTACTTCCTAATTAGCAGCTCAATGATGAGGAACATCACAGAAACCCAGATACACTCCATCATTATCAGTGATCACGCACCGGTGTCTCTTTTACTGGGAAAGGAAAGAGTCACACGACCAAGTAGGAACTGGAGATTCAACACATCCTTACTTAAAGAGCAAGATTTTATTAATTATTTCAAAAATGAGTGGGCAACATATTTGGATAACAATGACCTACCAGAAGTCTCACTATGTATTCTCTGGGAAGCAGGAAAGGCAGTAATGAGAGGAAAAATAATATCTTACTGTACACATAAAAAAAATAAAGAAAAAACATATATTGCAGAATTACAGAAGATTAAATCGCTAGAAACAGCGTATGCTTCCTCGCCGCAAGAGCATATACTTAGCAACCTGAAAAAACTAAAATTGGAATTTAATGATTTAAATAATAAGAAGACACAATTTCTGGTAAACAGATTGCGTTTGTAAAACTTCAAACAAGGCAATAAATCTGGGAAATTCCTTGCTAATCAGTTAAAACTCAATAAAGAAAAAACAACAATCTGTTCTATTAAAGACTCGACCGGAATGTAACTCATGATCCTGAACAAATTAATAAAATTTAAAGAATTTTATAAAGCTTTATACTCATCGCAGAATAATTCATCTGATGATGACATCAACAATTTTCTTAGCAATATAAATCTGCCAAAACTAAATGATGAACAAATTAGGGTTCTAAACTCTACTCTATCAATATCTGAATTCAATAAAGCCATACAATTTCTACCAAATAATAAAGCTCCAGGTCCCGATGGTTTCCCAGCAGAATTCTACAAAGTATTTTGCCCAACGCTAGCACCCATTTTTATCAGAATGGTTACTCAAATTCAGAACAATCACTTCAAACATGAACTCTGCCAACATTACCCTGCTTCTAAAACCTGGTAATGACCCAACACTAACATCCAGCTATCGCCCAATCTCATTGATAAACGTAGATCTTAAAATAATTTACAAAGTTCTTGCCAAAAGATTAGAAAAAGTCACGCCATTCCTTATACATCCCGACCAATCAGGTTTTATCAAGGGTAGACACTCAGCCAATAATACACGTAGATTAATAAATGTTATAGACTACTGCTCCATTAACAAATTAGAAACCGCAGTTATCTCTCTAGATGCGGAGAAAGCATTTGACAGAGTCAACTGGAAATTTCTATTTGCAGTTCTACACAAATTTGGATTTGGGTCATCCTTCATAAACTGGATTAAAACAGTATACTGCTCCCCAAATGCATGTGTTAGGACAAACGAATTAATTTCCCAAAGCTTCCGTTTGCAGAGGGGCACCAGGCAGGGCTGCCCGCTCTCTCCCTCGCTTTTTGTTATCTTCATTGAGCCACTAGCAGCAGCAATTAGACAAAATGTAGATATTAAAGGAATTCAAACAGAAAAACAGACCATAAGATAAGCCTTTATGCAGATGACATATTACTTTTTCTTAGGAATTCATCAACCTTTCTTCTGAAGACAATATCACTTATAGATAAGTTCTCATCTATATCATCTATATTTTGCCTTTGAATTGTAGTTTCCAAAACACAACTACTACTCCTTTACAGTCAGGTAACCTTAGATACTTAGGCATAAATTTTTCCACCAGGATCTCAGATCTAGTACAAATGAATCATATTCCAGTATTAAAAAAGGTAGAAGATGATCTCATGCGATGGAAATCTCTACCTATATCACTCATGGGTAGAATTGCCTCCATTAAAATGATGGTCCTGCCTAAAATCAATTACTTGTTCTCAATGATCCCTAATAAACCCTCTATGGCTTGATTTAAATCACTAGACTCAAGCATCTCATCATTTTTATGGAAGAACAAACCATCACGAATAAGCTTGAAAACCCTGCAAAAAGCCAAAGGTAATGGTGGTTTAGAGCTACCAAGTTTCTATCACTACTTCTTAGCCAACAGACTGCAGTATATATCAAATTGGATCAAATCAAGCCCAGTAGATAGTCCATGGCTGGACTTAGAACAAGCAATCTGCAGAGAAGTAAAATTGTCTGATTTGCCTTTTATAAGTTCTACTATTAAGCGGTATAAATGTTTTAAGAGCCTTAGTATTAACACCTCATTAATAGCCTGGTGGGAATTTAAAAAAATTACTAGGTCTCCTCTTATCCCCTGCAAACTAACACCCATTTCGAATAATCCAGATATTTGCCAAAAAAAGATAACATTGAACTTTCCTTTATGGCATGATAAAGGTATTAGAAATCCGGAACATGTTATTCAAAACAGGAAATTTATTTCATTCAACGAACTAGTCTCAAAATACGGAATTAGCAACAGTAAATTTCTTTCTTCATTTAAAAATAATGAAGTCCATTATTCAGGCAAGGTTCAATCTTAATCAGTTTAACTTAGAAATACCTCCATGGCTGCTAGAATTTTTAAATCTTTTTATCCCCAAATTATTGTAAAATATGTATAAGTTATTGTCAAAAATGGATGACTCAATTTCCCTTCCAATCTCAAAATGGGAGAAAGATCTATCCATCGATTCAGATAAAAACTTTTGGAAAGAAATTAGGGGTGCAACGATTATTCGACATTGTCGACAAAAATCGACAATAAAAATAGTCGCCGACGAATTTGATTGTCGATAATTGTCGCCAGACGTATTTTTAAACGGAGTGAGACGTTTTCCTTCCTTTATACTAGTGCAATACTACCGCTTTCCAATAGACTGCACCAATACACCACACAGGTGAGATTCGCTCTTGCGCAATAGCATTCAGCAACAGGTAGAAGAATGGTGGCCACAAATCAGGCATCGTCGCATATTAAACGCTCTAAAGTCTCAAAGGCTTTTAATGTCCGAAAACAAAGACGAGATCTACAAAAGGGTGAATATCACGGACTTCTTGTTGTCTGGCGTATCTAATAATAAATAATAATAATAATAATAATAATAATAATAAATAATTATAACAACAATAATAATAGGGCATAATAATAGGCTAGTAGTAGTATATTTTACATTTTCAAAAAAGATCAGAATAGAACGTATTTTTGTTTGGAAGTCGGTGGTGTGTCATGAAGTGTCTCATTCGCTAAAAATTTAGCTAATAAAGGTCAGAAAACAGTGTAGAAAACCCATTGCTTAAATAAAGAAGGCAAAACTCTGAAGCTCAAGATTCAGGAGAGTGGCTCCGATGTCGCAAGTGGTGCGAGAGCTTATTTATTTGTTTTTAAGGGAGCATAAGCTCCCCCCTGGTATCATGAATCCCAGCCCCTCACTCACATAACATGCCACGCACACATGTAGGATCTCGGGGTGGGAATGTGCCGCGCACGCTGCGGTGAGGGGGCCATCCACATGGCCTTACTCGCTGTGCTGTGCGGCCCTCTGCCTCCCCTTGTTTTAATTGCACTTTAGTCATCACATATCAGTATACACACAGGGCCTTGGGGGGTGGGGGCACTACTCAGAGGTTGGTGGGTGGGGCCGCTGAAGTGGTTGATAGTCTTGGTGGGAGGGGTGATGGGGAGGAGAGCTGTTTGCAAGCAGCGCTCCTCCACGCTTCCCCCGTCAATTTTAAATCAATCTTAAGTTTCTCAACAGTCATACTCATCCCTTACACCAGATACACTCACATGCACCAACACATGCAATCAACACTCCACCTCTGACACAGGTGCGTGGAGGAGGAGAGTGGGCGGGTCTTCCTACACCTCTGCTCCCTGCCCGCGATGGTGGGGGGGCACTCGGGTAGTCATCCGGCTGGCAGCGCCCTGGGGTTGCGGCTGGCGCTGGGGGGTGGCGTCCGTTTATGGAATGCACCATAACACAAGGTAACGAGGGAGGCGTGGCACACAGGAGGATCAGACGAGCAGGTCATGACAATTACCTGTGTGACTGCATAATATTCTTTAAACTCCTACTTTTATTTTCACAATTGTGTGTAAAACTGCAGCTTTTGAGGGTCGTTTGGAAAAGGTGAGTTTGTTAAATATGCCCATATACTGTATACAAACTGTAGGCTAGTAAACTTCATAATTAATTAATTTTGTCCTTCTGAGAAAAGTTTTTTTTCTTTTTTTTTATTTAAATATTGAGGCTCTTTTTTTGTGGAACTGTTCTGTTGTTCTCGATTCAAGTTATTCCCGTGGAACTCATACAGATGTGTGGAAGGATTTCAAAATTTGTATTAATATAACAACTTATTCTAGTAATTATACATACAATGAACTTAAATTTTACCTTTTACCACCGTTATCCGTCTGACTATATAAAATGATTTTGAAATTCTACCTTGACTTTCACAACTATCTGTCGAAGGTCGTCTGGAAAGGGTGAGTTTTTTCATGTTTTTAATGTAAGAAACTCGGTCATTTATTGGTTTTGTGAAAAGTCCAACTACACAGCAAATGTGCCAGTGTTAAATTAGCACTGCATGCTGTCTATATGTGTCCACACCATTCAGTGTTACCTTTAACACTTTACACTGTGCAGTGAGTGTTGTCTTTACAATGTTAATGTTTATTAACCCTTATAGTGTTCAATTTACAACCTAGAGTGTTGTCAAAGAGTCTCCACCTCCACATATCTGCCCTATTTTAATATGTGAACATGACATCATGAGGATCAGAAGAGCCATCCCAGATTTACCCACTATCATAAGAAAGACTCTGACCAAACAGGACCTTACAGCTTTTTCTTGTTTTGTGTTAAAGTTTGACTGGCTTGGTTCTGATTAGTCTTGAAGATTAGAGAGCTGTGGTTTTATAGTATGTTGCTTTTGCAACAGAGAAAAAAAACTCTTGGAGATGCACAGGGTGTGTTTCCAGGTTGATATATATATATTAATAGTGTCGGAGTATGTTTGACTGCCAGTTCTGCATTTGGATGATTAACATAGGTGGAAAGGTGTAAGGACAGTTGCGATACCCTTTTCTGTGCAGCTCCTGGTACCACTCACTCCCCTGTAGACCAATGGTGCTGGATGTATTTTTGCATAGCATAATACAGTACTGTTTTTGACTTAATAGATTTTTTTTTTAATCCACCGCGATTGTGATGAATAAGGCAAGAGAACAGAAACCACAGAAATGGCTCTTGTTTTCCAGCACAGGAGCAGGCGAGATGGTTTAACCTCTTGGATTTAACTAGAGAAGACATTGACTAGGAGGGAGCAAACACTTTCTTGAATCTAAATAATCTTGGATTATAATATCAATATAGACCATCTGTGACAACAAAATCTTTTGTGCACAAATCATATCAACAATATCTTTAAGCTGAGAAGTTAGCTGCCACACATCATCTTGTGGATTGTGTGATTTGTCAGCAATTAATACAGGCAGCAACCTCAAGAAATTGCAGTTTTGGATGGCTTGATCTGAAAGTTTGGACACTTCAGAGTTGACAGTGCATGGCTTTGTGAGAGCATCAGATCCTTTGTACTTAAATTGCTTGATGCGCCAGTTCAAAAGTCAATTTGTAAGCCATTTCTTCTTCTTAATGAAATATTTCAAGTACAGTGCAACTTCATAGGATAAGACGCCCTCAAATATGTTGTGACCTAAACAAGACAGGAGACCAGGCTGGCATACAGGAAAAGATTTCAAAGTATTGAGTTTACCTATATGCTTTTGATGTCTTGGTTGATTCCAGCTTGTAGATCACCAATAGAAGAATGGTAACTTTCAGCGGACCACAAATATTTGGGCCATCACTCTGAAACTGTTTTTGTGTGACTTCACAGTACCTGCAAAAGTATAGAGAATGACTGAAGTTCTCAGTAAATCCACCAATGCTATGTGATCCCAAATTATCACCAGCAATAGAATACAAAGCCCATTTGACCGCTTTGCCACCTAGAGTTATTCCATTTTCTTCCAAATATTTCAAATCCTCTAACATCTCTGAGAAAAGCTTAGCACTTGTTTCAGGTCATTCTCTCTACACATTAAGACAACATTAATACTGTGATCAGTATTGGACCACAAATTAACAGGTAATATGCTACAGAAAGACAGACTGCAACCACTTTGTGTGTTTTCTTAGCAGAGCCAAGGGGATTAACAATTTCAAAAGCATCCCAGTATAGAATTAGCTTCAGGCATCCTGGATTTTCAATAAAGAACTGGTTGTACTTACAGTAAAGCTTTGTCCTTCACTTATCACTAAAAACATACAAGTTTGCTTCACAAGATGGTTGGGACACAGAACTTTTCCACAATTCTGATTTTAATAAGCTATCCAATGTTTGCTTCACAGATATGTAGCATGTCATATTTTCATCATTTCCTAATGTAATTCCTTTAGGCCCTATGTTCTTGAACATAGTTTTTAATGTCTCAGCTCTTGCATATGTTGTTCTCAGTGGTCCCCAATGACAGGTAGAGAACAGATCTGAATCCTTCACACAATCACATATTTTAGCAATAGCATCATCTGTTTGTCACGGATCACCCCGGGGAATCCTTATCGTCATCCCAGCCACACCCCCCGGGGATTCCGACCGATAGGGCTTGTCACCTCATGGAAGCCCTATCGCCCCGTTTTCTGGTTTTTCCAGTTGCTCTGGTTTACGACATACCTATCCCAGTTGTTTCAAGTTCTCTCCTGATCAGTTCTCTATTTATAGTGACCCGGTTTGTTGATCTACGCGAGATCTTCATGGTGTGCCCTGAGTTTGAGCAATTTTCCCTGTGTCCGGTTTCCTGTATTTCGATTCCTGCTTCGCCTCCTAGATTCCGGGTTTCTGCCCATCCCTCTCAGTACCAACGCCGATCGCCTGACCCTTGCCTGGAACACTGGCCTTGACTTTTGCCTCAACCCTCCCGGAACCAATGCCCATCGCCTGACCTTCGCCCGAATTAATAATAATATTAATTATTATTGATCCCTGTGGGGAAATTCTCTTTTTACCCCTCCCTCAACTTGCTCTTTGTAGAGTAAGTTGTCTGTGAAGGGCTGCCTCCTGTAGCAGCGCCCAGGGAGCTGGGGGTTAAGGGCCTTGCTTAAGGACCTTCAGACGTGCTGAGGCTGGGTTTGAACTGGCGATCTTCTGATTACAGGCACACAGGCTTAGCCTAGTGAGGCACATGCTGGCCCTCCAGGGATTACCGACCACAGTCTTCGGCTTTGCCCCCTGGTTACCGTTACCCGAAGCTGATCTGCATCAGTGTCTATCTTCTGACCTTCACAATAGTGTTAGGCTTGAAGTGTAATCCTGCTCCAACTCATGCACATTATGAATCTCTTCGATAATTGTCTGTATTGTTGAAACTGGAAGGAGAAGATATTCTATTTCAGATAGAATAAACATACATTCCTAAGAAAGGTTTCATTGAAATTCTGTGGCAAGTCAGTGCCTTCAGCGCTATCTGAGTTGTAGGAAGCCTCTTCACACGGAGTGCCAGAAGACTGCGAAATAATTTCTCTGTATGTCACTTATGCTATTTACAGAACATGCAGTTACTGGACATGCCACAGGTCACCCCTCCACTACATGTTCCTTAAGGTGGGATATAAGCTCTTTCACAGTTTGAAATTGGTGCTTGCAAAGCGAAATGGCACATTTAAAATTACCTACAATGGTTGTAGGAGTGACAGAGGGTCCAGGCACATTGTGAACCTGATAGAAATGAGCTTTAAAAGCTGTATGTGTGTGAAACGTACGCTTACAGTCAACACCATATGGCATTTAAATAAAACAATGCAGTTCGTTCCTGTGAATTCTACAGTGGAGCACATGACCCATATTCTTATTTAGCTATAGCAACAGCTATTAAAACTGCCAATTTAAATACCCTCCATGTACATGAATAAACAGCATGGAAAACAAACTTCAGCAAACCCCCCAGGTTAAATATCCTCTGGTCAGTCAGCATTATTTTTAACTGCAAAATATATTCTTGGTTACAAACACCAAACGGTCCAGTATGAGGGAAATTAATTGTTAGCGTACCACTGCAAAAGGTCATTCTGTCGTTATTCTTCAGGTCTTCACATAGATGGGCACGGTTTATCAGCCATAAGGAAAACTCTGCTAATTTCGTTGCTCTGGCAACAATTAAATAAACCAATTAAAGAAAGAAAACAAGTAGTAGGAGACCTATTTCTGCTCAGTGAGTTGAGGAGGCAGAGCCCACTTAGTTTGAAATTCGCACACACAGCCGTTAATTTTGGCGGGAATGTAAAAGGTACAGTCACACCCCGCCTTAACTTCACACATCTTTGGCGGAAAGTGATTTTGTAGAAAACAAGTAACACCTGGACAGTTTTCAAGAACTAAGGCGAAGTATGAGGCATGAAAACAGTTTTTAAAAATAAATTAACGCTTAGTCCATGAGGGGCCCAGTGGAGGGCAGTGTTGATCTACGAGACGCGAGATGGCCGCCGGAAACATCCAAACTGAAGCATGGCGAGTGGTATATCTGTTTGCTCGCTTCTTCAGTGTCCTTATAAACATTGTGCTAGGAGTATGCTGACTCAAATCTAAATGGCAGTGCTCTGGAACGCATTTCAAGAATTTAGCCGCAGGAAAATGTAAAATCACCTTTTTGTGCTATTTACCCATACAAAACTAAAAAGGCTTAATTTATTTTGCACAGCATTTACATTCACAATAAATATCACAGCATAGCGTAATGTCACAGCTAAAGAGATACTACAAGATATGCTTGTGTCCTCATCAAACTTTAAACTGGTTTAAACCGGATTGCTATTGACCTTCACTTGCCTTATGTATTCTCACCAACGGACTTATATCATAAATCGGTTCTGAGAGCCCCGTCAAAGCCGATTTTTGACGTAACCCAAAAATAATGCCTTAAAATGCCTGAGAAGGATTAATAAATAGATGTAGTCATTTCCATTGATGTAAAAGCACCTTTAAATCATTATGGAAATCAGTATTCATTTTGCAATCTCAAAGTCGGTATTCACCTAGTATTCGCAAAAACAAAATAGAAATTACTGTAATAATGGTGACTACAGACTACAAATGAAGTACTTTGGATAAACGGCATAAAGTCGAGTTTGACGTATGCCAAAATGAGGTATTCCAGGGTACTACTGTATATGGCATTTATGACTTTGCTTCAGCCCACTTCAGCCTAAGCCAGAGGTTTCATATATACAGTGGTACCTCAGTTCTCAAACTCATTAGAACTCGAATTTCTTAAGTCGAACCAACCAGTTCAAAAAAAAAATTACCTGGAGCTCGATCTGAATCTCAGAAGTCAAACCGTGAATGCCGACGTAAGATAACTTGTACGTGTGGGGAAATGAGTCACACAGCACGTCTCTCAGCAGAAACAAAGGGTAACGCTTCAGTCTCAGCCTCACATTCGCTGTGATAGCATCGTGCATGTTTACACTAGCTGAATACATATATTTAGACAGTAAAAATACATTTAGACAATGATAGACAGTAACAATTATTATTATTATATAATAAAATACATTTAAAAATAAAGATTTCTTATTCATTATTTTAATATTTATAAACCATTAATATGTTTCATTATAATAATATTGTTGTACCAAGCGGGGACGGAACGGAGACAAAGGTGCAGACGTCAGGATATCGGGGAATACGGGGTTTAATTACAGGTAAGTCAGGCAAAACGCAGACGGACAATACAATGACCGGACTGGGGAAACAAACTGAAACGTGGACGAAATACAGAGGGCTAATGAAACCAACTAGAAACAGCTGATCACACGGGGATTCCACACGGGATTAACGAGGGGGCGTGGCACACAAAAGGAGCGGACGATCGGGGCAGGGAACATTGTTTGGATACATTTATTTTCTTACTGTACAAATTACTGTTTTGATAAATCTGCTTAGATGTGTTTAGTACAGTATATGCTCTTCTTGTTTCATCCGGTTCATTTTGTGTTTAAATGCTAAAAAAAAACTTATTTAGGTGTAATTTTTTGGGGCCGGGAACCAATTAATTGGTTTTCCATTATTTCTTATGGGGAAAATTCGATCACAACTCGAACTTTTTAGGATTTGATCCGGAGTTCTGAACGGATTAAATCCGAGTTCTGAGGTACCACTGTATATTGTTTCTTTTTTTTCCTTATCAAATTCATTCTAATTTAGTGTATTCTAAATCTACTGGTGAAATTGTACTGTACTGTCCATGTGCATATGTAGTGTATACAATCATACATTCATTTATGTACAGATTGCATTAATTTACTATGCTACACTGGTGACAGGAAACTCATGACTCAAAATTTTCACTAGTTCACTTGTTCTAGTAATTTGATTTGAAATATAAAAATTAAATGGATGCAATAAAAACAAATAGGTTCTTTTAAAACTTATGCGTGTGTATGTAAAATCATAACAGCAGGGCATTCTCGGTAAAAAGAGATTAATTATCCAAAAGTGGTGTCTGGCCAGTGAACACAAGAGGTAATTATAATGTGAAAATTCACCAAATCATTGCCCATAGATAGATAGATAGATAGAATTTATTTATCCAGAAGGAAATTTAGGTGTCCAGTAGCTTATAAACAGTATACATACACACAGACCTATGACATTCACGCACACATACTGCAAAAAAAAAGACAAAAAAAACTGAACCTAATACGGAGCCTACTACTGAACATGCTCTTCTGTTTGGAGAAAGCGGTGTGCAGAGGGTGACAGTCATTGTCCTGTATTGAGAGCAGTTTGCTCAGGGTCCTCCTATCTGCAACTGGTGTCAGTGACTCCAGCTCCATGCCCACCACAGAGCTGCTTTTCTCACCAGCCTGTCCAGCCATCCAGCATCCCTCTTCCTAGTGCTGCCTGCCCAACATACCACAGCATAGAAAAGGACACTGGCCATGACAGACTGATAGAACATAAGCAGGAGTTTGCTGCAGACATTGAAGGACCCCAGCCTCCTAAGGAAGTAGAGCCTGCTCTGTCCTTTCTTGTAAAGTGCATCAGAATTGGCAGACCAGTCCATTTTTTACAGTGTATATATATTAAAATAGCATGCAAAACTTAGTAAACCCTATAACTTGTTCACGTTTAGTGAGTTTGTGAAAAGTCCAGTTGAATGATGATTTTTGTGGCCTGTGTGTTTGGAAATGAGACTTTCTGTTTTTCCTCAAACCATTGGAGTTGGTAGTAATATGTTGTAAATATGCCAAAGAAAAAATATTTTACTGCAGACAGAAGGAAAAATTATGTAACACCATTCACCTATTCTTCACCGGCAAGCTTGGAAAGTTTCACTAGCAGAAGTAGGCTGGTTCTCACTGACATGCAATACTGGCACCTCTTGAGAATTTGTAAGTTGTATTGTTAAAATGGTTAATGTCAATGGGTAATGGGGCTGTCTGTGGCTCATCCAGTTAGGACACTGTGCCTGTCATTGGCAGGTTGCCGATCCTGTGATCGGGCAAGTGTTTTTGCCTTTGGGCCCTTGAGAAATGTCCTTAGCCCTAATTTCTCCTGGGACTGGTTGATCATGATTTCCTAATTGTGTTGCTTAGGATTAAACCATTTGATAAAGAAATAGATTTAAATGTAATTTGCGGTTGAACAGATATGGAAAATACAATGCATTCATTGAACAGGTCCGGACGGTGTTTGGAAAATGGAACTCATCTATAGTGTCCTTACTGAAAGTTGGACAAAGGAGATAGAGGAGAGGAAACCTGAGATCCTTCAACAACCATGGAGGACAGTTGAGTGGAACCATAGGTATGAAACCTATTTTTATGAAATATAATCAGCAGCTTTTTTAGTGGTATCACATCATTTTATGATTTTTAAAATATGCATAAGTATTTTAAGTGGTTTCAGTGGCAGGTGGCTAATGAGATGTAAATGAAGCTATTGTAATATATCATTAGATATAGGATTATTTGTATTCCTGATTCATTTTCACTAATTCCTATTTCCATTCCAATTTCCATTCCTTCAGCACAAAAATCAATATCATGCAATACCTAAAAGATTACAAGCCCACTATTGATTCAGTGCCTCGGGCTCGGATTCTTCTAATTGGTGCAGTTGGTGCTGGAAAATCGAGCTTCTTCAACTCCATCAATTCCATCTTCCGTGGCAACATTACAAGCCAAGCTAATGCAGGTTACCAGGAAACCAGCCTGACCTTGCAGGTAATGCTATTGTCTAAGTCGTCATGTTGTGGTGTAAGACTTATCCAAGACTTATAGTATCCAAATGTTCTTATATAATGCTCTCATTTATGAAAAAGGATAATATTGTGATTTGGTATTTTCTCTACATCTGCTACATTTAGTTTCAGTCTGTTACTATTTATTGTTCTCACTGTGCCTTAGGAAAGGATCAAATCCCATGTTTGATATTTAGTTTCAACACATTAAAACCCACAAGACATGACAAAAACATGTAATCTCCATGCACACAGAACAGGAGGCAGGATTCTGCTACCTCTGTGGCCAGAGCTTGAGTCTCCACTGCTGGATTTACTCGCTCGGTTTAATTGATCGCTTGGTTATACATAGTTCTAGATTGTCGGACCAGGATTTAGCTTATTCCCCTTGTGGCCTGTACTACGAAGGGGGTTTAATCAAATCAGACTTAACCCAGAAATAATTTGCGAATGCGGGCTAGACAAAATCGGGTTGTCTCAATCGGTGCTAATCAGTACATGACGCCAGTTACATCAGTTGATTTGTTACATTGGTGTTAACCTAATTGGAGTTTGTGCACATTCACATAAATGGAGCAGGTTCGGCAGTGCAAGTCACTGTTTGACTCATGGCGCGATCTCCATATTTCACGGAGGAAGACTGCATGTTTATTATGGAGGATTATGAGGAGTTTAAATCAACGCTGCAAAGAAAGTCCAATACCACTGCAGCCAACAAAAGCAGGCAGGCTTGTTGTCAACGTATTGCCAACCGAGTAAATGCATAAGTACATTTTCATGGTCATAAAACGTGGTTTAAAATATCTCACGACTGAGTATTAGACTGTGAAGTGTTGTCTGAAAAGAATTGAAATACTGTTAATAAATACCGAGGCTCAAAGATGTGACACAATTCAGAAGTAAGCCTATTATTTGCTGGTAAGTAATGTATTGCTCCCCAAAGTTCCATTTCTGTGATGTTACTCATAATGTAAACCTAATGTTAACAATAACTTAACTGATCCGATTTCTAATGCAATAGTAATGGAAACCGTACATGGCAGCAAGTCAAGATGAAATATTAGAACATCATATCAAGTGGTAGGATATGTATTTATATTTCTACTCATTATGAAAGATTTGTTGTGTCTAGTCTCCACTTAATAGTGTGTTTCTATGTTTTACAGCTAATAAAAAGGTGTCCGTTCATATGACACTTAATAGAAGGTGAGCCACTGTTTAACAAACAATTAAATGATTTACAACAGGACAAAACAGAAGCATATGTGTAGTGAGAAAACGACTAGGAACCTGTCACCGCGGTTAAGTTAGCCTCATATTTGATATTCAGTTTCCTGGCTTTAATAACTTTTAACGGAAGTAAGGTGGGGCATTTGTAATGACAGAATTGTGATGTCCAGTACACAGACAACGATGCACACCAATTATTTTTGCGCTTCAAACCATTTCGTGATTTGTGCCAAATCATGTTAATAGCTAATATAATAGGTCCTTTCAGCTGTAATGACATGGTGGTTTAGCATTTTGTGCTCATGGTGACTGTTGCACACCCCTTTGTTTCCCAGATTGCTTAACGTACGAATTTTAATTAATTTTTGAATGTTAGAATGTATCCGTATAATGTGCAATGGGACAATACATGCATGGGTTAGTAATTTTAAAACTAGACAAGACAGGCACATCTAGTGAAGTGTGCTTTGATCGGTGGATTACAGGGAACAATGCACACCCCTTGGATTTTTAGATTATTTTTGACTGTAATAGTTATTAATTTTTATATTGCAATGGGACAACACACTAAGGGGTTAATATCTATGAAACATAATGAGGCAGCCATGTCCTATGGAGTGTGCATGTACTCCATTTCATACATATTGATAGTTAATTGATAACAAATAAATGATTTATAAATAAGTTGTATTATAAAGTGTGATTTAGGCAGTGCACTGTGGGACAAAGCAAATGTACCGCAGCTGAATTGCTTGATTACGTGTTTAGTCTCATTTAATACATTAACATTAAGCATTTATCCATTGAACAAAAAAAGAAAGCAATAATTAAGCAGGGTTGTGGACCCTTGGGTTGTGTGCAGTCGATGATTCCTATGACCCTTGGGAATCCTAAGAGAAATTGTGTTCAGTAAAAGCAATTTCCCTATGAAAATAGAATATTTTAATGCTGCGATTTACCTGCGATTGCATGAAACCCTTCTTTATTCCGCAGAGCACTTACAGATCCAGCCACTTAAAATTTCCCCTCCAGTCTGGCTGGCAGCCAAATCCCAGCCAAGTTCCATCCAAGTTCCAGCTGAAAGGTAGAGCCCCCCTTCTTCTAGGGGTGGGCCTATATTTGACTATAAACCCGCCCATTCATTCACTTGCAGGGTGATACCATTAGATGGCGCTTTCTTTACAAAAACTTTACTTTTCTTTTTACAGGGTTAAATGATTGAATGGTCTTTGCTGTGACTTAAAAAAGCTCATTTTTGTTTTAATTTATTTTATTTACTTATTTATTTTAATATGCTTTATTGGTTTGTTTATTGTCTATTCTTATTTATCATTTGTACAGCACTTTGGTCCTACAGTATATTGATTTGTTTTAAAGTGCTTTATTTTAAGCATAGTCCACAAATTTTCAATAGGGTTCAGTTTGTTGGCTTTGGGAAGGCTGTTCTGATGTGTGTTGTGATCATTGTCCCTGTATCAACTGTCCAGCCATTGATTGTTGATACTGTAACTGTTGATTGATTAAAGAATTTGTAGGTGATTGGGAGTTCATGATCCTCACCTGCTGCAGCAATCAGAATCAGAATCAGAATCAGCTTTTATTCGCCAAGTGTGCTGGGGCACACAAGGAATTAGTTTCCCGCAGTTTGATACTCTCTCATACACAAACAATAAGTTAGAGCTGGGCGATAAATCGATTTCATTAATTTGAATTTACAGTTCAGGACTATGTGTTTTCATGAAATCGATTTTATTACTTTTTTTACACACAAGCGCCAAATGCGGAACTAATGCGATGCACCATTCCTCACGGGTAAATTAACACTGTACCAGATTCACTAACAACATGCCAATGACAGGGGAAAAG
Organism: Paramormyrops kingsleyae; assembly: GCF_048594095.1. Lineage (NCBI taxonomy): Eukaryota > Metazoa > Chordata > Actinopteri > Osteoglossiformes > Mormyridae > Paramormyrops > Paramormyrops kingsleyae. The sequence goes on from NC_132820.1 coordinate 14,529,097, forward strand.
CTGGCACTTGTGCCCAAAGAAAGTGTTTACAATAATAACTGATCTCTGTGGGGAAATTGCGTTTATGCCTCCCTCAACTTGATCTTTGAAGAATAAGTTGTCTGTGAAGGCCACCTGTTGGGGCCTTGCTCAAGGACCTGCAGATGTGTTGAGGCTGGGCTTGAACCAGTGACCTTCTGATTACAAGCACAGGGCTTAGCCCACTGAGCCACACGCTGCCCCTAAAGGTGTGGTCTAAAGTAAAAAAAGCTAAATAAAGTAGTTTGATTTTGAGTAGGGGAGGGGAAAATCGATTAAAATCGGAAATCAGATTTTTTGTGAAAAAATCGGAGATTTTATTTTTAGGCCATATCACCCAGCTCTACAATAAGTGACACTATAAAAACAAAATACACTATACAAGAAATACAAATACAGTACAATACAATACAAATACAATAGAAATGTGAAAAATTATAAATATTATAAATATACACAGGTGAGTAACACTTGTGGTAGAGTAACTGCGAGGTAGAGTGTAAACAGTTTTTGTAAACAGATCTGTAGCGCGTGCCAGAGGGGGGTAGCTGGAGAAGATTGTGTCCAGGATGTGACGGATCTGAAATGATTTTAACTGCTCGTTAAAATCTATGCTCGTTTAGCCGAACTAAAGTCCACAAACAGGATCCTGGCATAAGTTCCTGGACAGTCCAGATGTTGCAGGATATAATGCAGCCCCATATTCACTGCATCATCCACCGACCTGTTTGCCCGATAGGCAAACTGCTGGGGGTACAGCTGGTGTCCTGTAATGTCCTTTAGATGGGCTAAAACCAGGCGTTCAAAGGATTTCATGACCACAGACGACAAGGCAACAGGTCTGTAGTCATTCAGTCCTGTAATGGTGGGTTTTTTGGGGACCGTGATAATGGTGGAGCGTTTAAAGCAGGAGGGAACTACACACAGCTCCAGGAATCTATTGAAGATGCGGGTGAAGATGAGAGCCAGCTGATCAGCACAGGTTTTGAGGCAGGAGGGGGATAAACCGTCTGGTCCCGGGGCCTTCTTGGTTTTCTGTTTCTGGAACAGCCAGCTCACTTCCGCTTTGTGTATTCTGAGTTCCAGGGGGGAGGATAGGGGGGTGAGAGGTGTGATGGGGGTTATTGTCTCTGGAGTGGGGTGGATCGGGGGTGTGAATCTGTTTATCTCAAACCTGCAGTAGAAGTTGTTCAGCTGGTCTGCCAGGTCTTTGTTTGCTTCAGCGGGGGGTAGGGGTCGTCTGTTGCTGGTGATGTCTCGCAGGCCTCTCCACACTGATGCAGGGTCATTGGCTGAGAACCGTTCTTTCAGCTTCTCAGAGTAGCTTCTTTTTGCCACTTTAATCTCCTTGGTCAGCGTGTTCCTGGCCTGCCTGTACAGGGCCCTGTCACCACTTCTGTAGGCATCCTCCTTGGCCTGGTGAAGATGTTGCAGTTTGGGAGTGAACCATGGTTTATTGTTGTTGTATGTGCAGAAGGTCTTGGTCGGGACACACACATCTTCACAAAAACTGATGTATGATGTCACAGTGTCTGTCAGCTCATCCAGATTATCAGATGCAGCTTCAAAGACAGTCCAATTAGTGCAGTCAAAACAGTCCTGCAGTTTCTGCTTTGCTGCATTGGTCCACTTCTTCACAGTTTTGACTACAGGCTTGGCACGTTTAAGCTGTTGCCTGTAAATTGGAATAAGATGGACCATACAGTGATCAGAATGTCCTAAAGCTGCCCGGGGGACAGAGCGATAGGCATGTTTTAAAATGGTGTAACAGTGGTCCAGTGTGATGTTGTCCCTGGTGGGGCAGTCGATATGCTGTCTGTGTTTAGGAAGTTCCTGGTGTAGATTCACTCTGTTAAAATCACCAAGGACAATAAAAGGGAATAGGGATATTTTCTTTCCAGGGGGGGTGATCTCGTCGGCTAGCGTGCATTTACATCTCAAGCTCATTTGCATCTGAATGTTGGTGGTGCTGCTAGACTATGAGAATTGTATGCTTTGAACTCTCCAGTGCTTTTTTAATGCCATTCAGTGACTGATGTTGGGAAGACAATGGATATTTACTGTACCCCTCCATGTCTCCTGGATTACTGACCCCAAGTTATTTCTGCTACATGGCTTTACACTGTACAATATTTATATTTACATTTAAAGCATTTAGCAGACTTATCCAAAGCAACGTACAAGGTATCAAGGTACAATAAGCTGGGTTTAGAGGAGCTTACAGTTTTGATGGCGAGTCTGGCTCTGTGATGGAGGGATGTTAAAATGTTTTCTGTCTTGTGATTTCTTCTATTTCAGGGGCTTCTGGTGTGTTTAGCCGTTTAGATGGTGGACCAGACTTCATGAAATAGCGTTTCTAATGTGACTAGCCTTTTTCTGCTGTAGGAATTAATAGCTCAAATAAATTTTAATATTCTCCACCAATATGTTTGAATTAATTAAAGTTTAATTAATTATTATTTAATGCTGATTATTAATCAATTGTTATGCCGAATGGTCGGCTCCTCCAAACTCAATTGCGGTATCCCTGTGAGTCTGTTAATGTGAGACTTAAATGGGATTCACTAATTACCAGTATCGCTTAGTAACCTGGGTTAGAAGGCTCGTCCAGCGAGCTGCATCACCAGGTAATGTACACGATTGGTAGCGAAGCTCCCCTCACGGCCAATGAGAGAGAGTCTCGCGATGTTTCAGGCGAGTTTGAGGTTCAGAGCGTGTAGCAAGATCGCACAATGGCAGGAACTTATTATGAGACACACAATGACGGAGGCTAAAGTTGTGTAAAAGACATGCATTTATTCCTAGCTAACACTACAACTGACATAAGACAGACATTACACCTAACACAAACAACAAACACGAAATAACGGAATAAAACAAACAATGTAATTATGAAAATGCAATGACCGGATTTAAATGAGTAACCTGAAATGGGAAATACTGTTCTGCAAAGCAAGCACAGTTTGTGGAAACACGACCCTAAAGTCTTATAGCAGGTTAACAGAACAGCTTAAGTTGTTAGAATGAAAGGAAGTTGGTTTACTTGGTTGAAGAGTGAGGGGGGGGGGGGTCTTGGCAGTTGATGGCAGAGCTGCTGAGCTGATGGCACTCAGGAAGGCGCGGCGTTTGGAGCAGTGGAGTGGAGTCCCTTTAGATTCTCTCTCCTGGTGAAGCTTTGTCTTGGGTGCTGTTCTCTGTTCAGCTGGGCCTTCACCGGAGGGCTTCTTGTGGGTTTCTCTTCTCCCGGGCTGATGTTCTCCTTCGGGCGGATGGTTTTCTCTGCGCCGGCTGGCGGTTGTTCTGCTCTGGTTGGCGGTTGTTCTGCGCCCCTGCTGGTTGTTCTCTGCTCCCCTTTGTTCTGAGGTGCTAGATTTTTATGGTCTAAAGTTCATGAATAGGGATGACCAGGAATTCGACTCCTGGCCCAATGGCTGGCCATCCATTTGGCGGGCTTTCGGAAGGGGGTCTGTATCAGTCCTTTTGAGATTTATGGCCCGCCTGATTCTACCTTTACTGATGATTTTCATTAAGCTGTTATAACTTTTGATACATCCACTTTTATGGTAATCACCGACCAGATTTGGAATCAGGGGTGATTAACAATCAGTTTGATACCAAACATGCCATACCAGCTTCACAGGTACATACCTCATACCATCTGCATTAATTGATTAAACAATTAATTATTGTATCTATGTGACTGATTCACATCAGTATAGGATACAGGGGTTTTGGGTTGCACCTCAACAGATGTTACACTTTGTGCGGATATTACATCGAATATTCCTATTACAAACAGCACATCTTATCCATAGATAGGCGTGGCCGTTAGTTTGTGGTAATATCAATATAAGTTGCACATCTGGAAACAACATATTTTGTTTTGTGTGGCTTGTGCCAATTCATCTTCTCCAGAATGGATAAGATACACCTTAATTCAGTTCTTTTAACATAGCATGGTAGAAACAAAGAAACTTGGTGACTGTCCACCAAGATCAGATAAGGACCACAAAGGAATGTTGGAAGAGAAGGGGGGGTTTTTAACACAGAAGACTCTCTAAAAGTTAGGACACATACAAACATAACGTATCTGTATATTGAGACTAGTAGTCGTGAGTAAATCAATATACAGGGTATACAAAAGCCAAACTTAAATGAAACTTCCTTTAGGGTGTTGGGTGAGTGAAATGTAAGGCAGAGTGTATGTGGAGGGGGTTGGGTGCCAAGTCGAGGGACCCCTGTCCGGGAAGTCCACTCTGCTTGTCTGTAGGTCCCTAAATCTTTGGGCAATAAAAGTTGGAGTGCTAGCCTCCCTGGTTATCTGTGTGTGTGTGTTTGTGTGTGTAACCCCCCTTTGGTGCCTCTCGTACCAGGCTCGGCCTTGTCTCAGGCCACCTGGAATTTAAGCCCTGTGATATGTGCATGTGTGATCCTACACTGCGTATTGAAACTTTTCAGAAATGCAAGAAATGCCAGTGCTTTTGTTCACCACCCGAGCGTATAGTCGTGAACAGATGTGAAATTTTGGCCAACTTTTTCATTGAAATTCGATTTGTATGTGTTCAGAAAAATTTGTGATCAGAGGCTTTAAAAGTGTTTATCCAAATAGGGACCTCAAAAACTGTCCCCAAAAGTAGGAAAATTTCAGGTTTTACTACACTTTGGGGGCAATTTGGTCCTCAAATGTGATCTATGCAAACCCACACACACATACTACCAGTCAAAAGAGATGTTAATGACTTTGGAGAAGACAGTGCCGACAGTGCTCATATAGGGCTGGCTTACGCAGAAACCTCGACTTAACCAAGAACAAAAACTGCTCGGAGCAGGTTTGAGACTTAGTGTAAATTGCCATAGCAGCATGCCTCGAGTAAAACCTACCCACCTTTCATAGAATGGGTTAATCACGAAGTTACACCATGTCAACAAGTTACTCGCAAAGTTACCCCAATAAGCCAGTAACCCTGCTTCGTAGTACAGGCCACTGGTGTGAGTGTGTGTAGGAAGTGACTGCTGTTTGTATTTAGATGTGTTTGGTTTTGTTTTTTGTTTTGTTAGTCAGAGAGCAAGTGTTTGTCATTTGTTTCAGGCAGGAAAGTTAGATGGGGAATTGTCTTAGTTAGGCTGGTTAGGTTTTTTTTTGTTATTTTGGCCTGGGCCACTTCTGAAGTCAAGCACCAGTGTATTTGTATTGTGGCATTACCATATTATTGTATTATCCCTCATGTCTAAATACAATCACTGCCATCTCCTTTCACCTGTTATCTTCCACCTCCCCCCTTCTCTGCTCAGTACATGGGGTCATAGCAGTGGAGTTTGTGTATTCTCCCATTGTCGTAATGGGGTTTCCTCTGGGTTCTCTGGTTTCCTCCCGCAGTCCAAAAACATGCTAAGGTGAATTGGAGTTTCTAAATTGTCCTTAGGTGTGAATGATGAGTGTACCCTGCGATGGGCTGGTGCCCTGTCCTGGGTTATTCCCTGCATTGTGCCCGTAGTTTGCGGGATACGATCTGGACCTCTGTGATCCCTCATAGGACAAGCAGGTAAAGAAGATGGATGTGAAAAATGACATTATGCTCCAGGCTGCCCAATAACCTGTACAGAGACCTGCTGCAGTCTCAAGGTATCAGCCGCATCTGGCCTGCAACAGGATTTTTAATCACTATTAAATCTGGCCCACAGATCAATCAGCTTCTGCACAAAATGAAAAACTAATCAGCCTGTGAACTTTACCCCTGAGCTGAAAACACCCTCGCCAGTGGCCCACAAGTTAGATGAGTTTGAGACACCCGCTAAACTGGATTAACTGTCAGAAGGTGAATGACATCATGTGTTTTCTTACAGTATCGCATTTACCAGGTGAAGGCGGGTCGAGGTGGACAGCCTCTGGCATTCCTACTGTGTGACACTATGGGACTGGAACCAGCACCTAATAGAGGGGTGGACACTGAGGATATTGTGGGCATCCTGAAGGGCTACATACCAGACGAGTACAAGGTAAGAGCTGTATGTCTAACCAGGCCTCAAGAACAGCTGCTAAATAAATAAATGCAGGTCCGATCCCTGTAATGGCTTAAAAAAGTAAGATGTTTATAACTACTGGTCTTATTCTTTCCACACTATTTTCTGAGGAAACCAAATCTCATCCACTGTTGTTTTTTTTTTTGTTTGAATAAAAAAGGTACTGATGTAATACAGATGTCACATCTCACTCACAGGGCATTTTGCTTGAGTTCCTCATGATCTCAAAGTCAGTGCATGTCTGTATGTCATTGACACTTATTTGTTTGTTTAGTTCAACCCTATGCAGCCATTTCAAGCTCAAGCATTCAACACATTGGCTAAGGACAGGATCCACTGTGTGGTGTATGTGATGGACAGCACATCACCTGGACTTCTGCACCCAGAGACAAAGAAGAAAGTTGATGAAATCAGAAAGAAAATTAACCATGAAAGTCAGTCATTGGGGAAAACTGGCAGGGAGGTGGCCACTGTGATTGAGTGTGTGTTGTTGGGGGGGATTGATTTGGGGTTTAAATTCATAAACATTCATCAGCTGTTTTGTATGTGTTTTATCACCTTCATCTCCTGAACCATGAATAATACTGAAAATTCATACAGTAACATGAGAAGGAAAGCTCAACCCTAGGAAGCTTGAGTGTCAGGATCAGTAGCGATGTGCGAGACGGGGAAGCAGGAGAAGGAGACTTTGGATTGTGGAATACGGGGCCTGAGGCCTCTCAGCCACTTTATTGTCTGACATGCCTTGACATTTCAAAATATTTCACCTATCTAAAAAACATTTATCCCAAAGTGTTACATGTGCTTTTATTCAGCACAAACTCAGCACCAATGATCTGAGATTATCATGTTGTTATCATGCGAATAGCGCGATTTGCAAGTAGGAAGGCGATCAGAGCTGCTTCGAGACGCAGACGCTTAAGTCAATCACTCTTGTTCTTTCTATTCGTATCACGAAGCTGTAAAAATATATTTAGTATCCACCTATATATATATTTGAAAAGTAGACCGTCCACGGTTTCTGAGGGTGTTTTTAAAATATGTATACGACAAAAACTCGCAGAGTTATTTAAACGGTTTGGCGAAATTTCTGTCAGATCCCGCTGGCGGGACCGCCGACCCCAGGGAGTTAATCAACAAAGGAACTAGGGACATGGAACAGGCAACTGAGAGCAATACTACACAATGAGACTTCAATGACAGACCCAGGGAAACGGACTCAGACGCGGACTAAAATACACAGGATTAATCAGAGATCACTCAAAACAGCTGATTGCAAATGGGGCAGCACATATGGTTAAGGAGGATCATACGAGCAGGTCATGACACTTGAGTACCATTTCTGCCAAAGCCAAGGAAATTTTTATTTATTAAGTTACATAATATCTAAATGTTTTCTACACATGTATGTACATAAAAAGTTAACTTTGGATACAATTTCACAAGATGCCAAAGCTACATATTTCTATATTCAGAAAAACCAAGAGAAAATTCCTGGAATGGAAAATGGCAAACTGAATGTTTCCGTAACTTTGGCAGGACCGGCATTCCTGCCATAACTGAAGGAGCTCCTGGCTGCTCCTCCACACAGAGCTGCTACATCTGTGAGAAGCTTGAGGGCTTAATGTCGCATAGGGCCCATTAAAGGGGTTGGGACTGAATGCTGTCAATGTGTTGAATGCTGCGAGATGTTTATGAAACTGTATCAGCTAATAGTGGTTATTCCATACATTTCATCTTCAAAGTGACTAGAAAGACATTTCTGTTGCTGTTTTTAGATGTCCCTGTAATGGCACTACTGACCAAAGTGGACAAAGTGTGCCCTCATGTGGAAAAGGATTTGAAGAACGTGTACTACAGCTGCCACATAAGGGATCTGGTGAGTATCAGATTCTAACACTGGAATCAGTCCTAAAGGCTGCACCAACATATTAGGACAGTATTGGTGGAAACCTACAGCAGGACCCTTGACTAGGAAATGAACCTGAATCTCCATAGCAACAATATGCAGCAGTATAAATGGACACTGAGTACAACTTGACAAGATGCCAACTACTGGACAGGTTACCAGTAGCAGCAAAACACACCCAGACAAACACAATGACCAAGCGACAGAGAGCAGTTCACCTGGCTGATTGTTTGTGGTCCGTAGGAGGAAACATGGTGAACAAGCAAACATCACACATAGAGTCAGAGGCAGGGATCGAGCCCACAGTCCTGTGGGTGTGAACCTTTGGTTTTTGATATCGCACTGGCCGACAAACCTTTATGTTCAACACTTTTTTTCTAAAGCAACATATTTACAGGCAGCCAAATGACTCAGTGTGCAGCACTGTGGCCTCACACCTGCATGGTTGTAGCTTTCAATCCCACCTCCACTCCATGTCTGTGCAGTTTCCATGTTCTCCATATGACTGTGCCCCCCTCCATAGCTGAAAACATGCTTTTGGGGTAAGTACACAGCAAATGTGCCAGTGTTAAATTAACACTGCATGGTGTCTATATGTGTCCACACCATTCAGTGTTACATTTAACACTTTACAGTGTGAAGTGAGTGGTGTTTGTACAATGTTAATGTTTATTAACTCTTATAGTGTTCAATTTACAACCTAGAGTGTTGTCAAAGAGTCTCCACCTCCACATATCTGCCCTATTTTAATATGCGCACAGGACATCATGAGGATCAAAAGAGCCATCCCAGATTTACCCACCATCATGAGAAAGACTCTGACCAAATAGGACCTTTTGCTTTTTATTCAAGCTTTGTTTGCTCAGTTCTGACTGATTTTGAGGATTAGAGCGCTGTGGGCTTATAGCATATTGCTGTTGAGTCAGAGGAAAAACTTTTGGAGATGTACTGGTTAGGTATCCAGTGTGGTATGTATTTTATGGGTGTGGGGTATGTTTGCTAGTCCTGCCCTTGGATGATTACCATATGTGGAAAGGTGTTATGACAGTGGCAATACCCTTTTCTGGGCAGCTCCTGGTACCACCCACTCTGCTGTAGACCAATAGTGCTGGATGTATATTTGCATAGCTTCACACAATACTGTTTTTGACTTAATAGATTTTTTTTAATCCACCGCGATTGTGATGAATAAGACAAGAGAACAAAAACCACAGAAATTGCTCTTGCGTGCCAGCCAGGGACCAGGTAGGAAGGTTTAGCCTACATAGCATAAGTAGAGAAGGCATTTGCAGGGAGGAAAATACTACAGAAAACCAATCATTTTCTTTCTTTTCCAAGCCTGGGCTCTCTAGGAAGATCTTTTGGCCCTTATGTAGCTGTATAATTGAGATTTCTTGGGGGACACACATATGCTGTATAAGGACTGCACTGCTCAGACCAATTAACATGCAGCAACCCAGAAAAACCTTTAAATAAATGTGTTACAGACTAATATCAGTGCCATGCCATCCTCGATCGTGGTGGGTTTCTACAAATTAAGCTTAATGAGAATCTTTATATTAAATGAGCAAAGTGATTTGATTTGTTCTATCGCAAGTTGTGGTCTAAAAGCAACGAGGCCACCACCCATTATATCTGCTTTAACAGAAATACACTCCTTCAGTCATTAAGCTCACCTTTTTTCAGCCCTGCTAAATAATAATGTTATGTAGTCTAACACAGTCTAACTCCATAACTTGCGTTTGGTGACTGGTGTCATACGTTTTACACACTTCTATATTACAGGCGGTTCTCTGTCTTTGGTTATTTTTGGTTATCAAGAGCTGAACTGAAATGGAACTCACATAAAAAGAGAAAAGGCTATGTTAGTCTGAGTCTTTCTTATTATGGTGGGTTAGTAAAACACAGCAGCTGAATGCCCAAATGAGTTCAAATGAGTGCACATTAAAATTGGCAGACATGGGCCACCCATTTTGTACTTGTGTGCCACCCATATGGGCTTGCAATTTGGGAAGAGGTGGAGACACATTGTCCTAAAACTCTAGGTTGTAAATTGAACACTATAAGAGTTAATAAACATTAACACTGTAAAAACAACACTCACCGCACACTGAAAAGTGTTAAAGGTAACACTGAATGGTGTGGACACATATAGACACCATGCAGTGTTAATTTAACACTGGCACATTTTCTGTGTAGCATCTCTAAATTGCCCACAGTATGTGAGCCAACATCCTGTTGTCTGGTGTCTCCTTCCTCAGGTCATCTGTTTCCTGGGATAGACTCACCATGACCCTGCACTAGATAGGTGGTTATAGAAGACAAAGTTGTGTGTTCCATTTAATTGCCAGCTTTAGATATTTAATTATGCATCCACATTCAGCAGCATCCCCTAAAGACAGATCTGTAACCTTTCAATTGTGTGTGTTTGACACTAATCTCATAATACAGCAGCTGAAGAAAATATATTTGAAGAGGAATGTATATGAGAACTGCATGTCTCTCTACAGATCAAAAAAGCAAGTGGATGTCTGGGCATTGCAGAGTCAAATGTGCTTCCGGTGAAGAATTACTCCAGTGAGACTGAGCTGAATGACACCTCTGACATCCTGCTCCTCAGCGCTATGAAGCAGATGCTCAACTTTTCTGATAATTATATAGACAACTTTGATAAAGACACACATTAGAGAGACAACATGAATTAATCAGAATTGGAGTCAGTGCTATCGGCTGATTTTGATCGGCTGACTTTGTCAAGAGCTGCGGTCCAAGTTTTTGTATCATACACCATGTAGGTGTAATAAATAATCAGATACATTCTAACATCAGTTGTAATCAATAATCTGATATCAGAGGTGGACATATCAAGTCCAGAAAGTAAAAATCCAAACCAGGATTTAGTTTCAACCAACTAATTGAGTATAAAGAGTCACACACAGAGTGGTTGGTTGAAACAAAATCTTGGATTGTATTTTTACTTTCTGGACCTGAAATGTTCGCCTCTGTCTGATACGTACTAATTTATCTTGTAATCGATAATCAGATACATACTAATAAAAATAACCTGATGATCCAGCATGGTTTGGTTCAGTTATCTCCATCTGTTTGAGTTTGCTTTAGTGTCTCTGTTAGGCTGATTACTAGACTGGGTTTGGAAATAATCAAATGAAGTGGTCTCAGATTCTGAATCTTCAAGGGATGTTTCACATGAATGTTCTTTAGAAGGTCTTATCAAAGTGCTTAGCTTTGTAATTTAAATCTACTTTAGCCCTTCAACGCAGAATGCTAACTCACTAGAGGTAATAAAATCTCTGGACTGGCATCTCTTCAGACATTCCACTTATTGGCCCTCACAGAAACCTGAATCACACCTGAGGACACTGCTACTCTGGCTGCCCTCTCCTCTGCCTTTTCCCACTCTCCTCATACTACAGGCAGAGGAGGGGGTACAGGATTACTTCTGTCCCGTAAATGGCATTTTTCACTTGCTAGACTCCACCTCAACATCTCCTCTTTTGAATCCCACTCTGTTACTGTCACATATCCAACTAAACTCCACATTATTGTTCTCTATCGGCCCCCAGGCCCACTAGGAACCTTAATTGCTTAGCTGGATTTCCTTCTGAGCTCCTTTCCAGATGATGGCTCCCCACTAATTCTTCTTGGTGACTTCAATCTTCCGAGAGATGGGATACACACCAGCGGACTTGTGACACTTCTGTCGTCCATTGGCTTGTCTCTTGGCCAATCTCCTCCCACCCACAAAGCACACAGCAAATGTGCCAGTGTTAAATTAGCACTGCATGGTGTCTATATGGGTCCACACCTTTTAGTATTACCTTTAACACTTTACAGTGTGCAGTGAGTGTTGTTTTTACAGTATTAATCTTTATTAACTAATAGTGTTCAATTTACAACCTAGAGTGTTAGGACAATGCGTCTCCACCTCTTCCCAAATTGCAAGCCCATATGGGTGGCACACAAGTACAAAATGGGTGGCCCATATCTGCCCTATTTTAATGTACTCTCATTTAAACTCATTTGGGCATTCAGCTGCTGTGCTTTACTAACCCACCATAATAAGAAAGACTCAGACCAAAATAGCCTTTTTTCTTTTTATGCAAGTTTTATTTTAGTTCAGCTCTTGATACTTGAAGAACTGTTCTTTTATAAGTTGGAAGGCATTGAAAAAACTGTTGTTATAAATGTGTTCATTTAAGCATTAATAAGGTTTTTTTTAATTAGGATATGGAAAAACCAGCCAAGCTCTCTTGAGAACTGCCTGTGGTATAGAAGTAATATTAAAGGGCTGAATAAAGGTGAGAGCTATCTTCATGGTTGAAGGAGTGCATTTCAGCTAAAACATACAGAATGGGTGGGGCAACTTGTTAAATCAACATAGGTATGAACATTTGTTGTCCTATCTATTCTCAATATGCATTTAGTGCATGTTTCATTTAGAGAAATGGACAAAGAAGTCATTTATATGGTTGTGCATAATAAAATCTAAAAACAAAAGATTGTATACTTGACACTGCTGTTTTGTTACTGACATGGAAAAAAACTTGTTCAACCTGCAATAACAGGTCTTTCTTATTCACAAAGTAATTCATGGCTCAAATAAATAAACGAACAGTAAAAATGTTGTGCTGTAAATGTATTTCATTTTTAAATAGAGGTTGGGGTTATTAGTCATATCTTTTGCGCTTGTAGAATTTAAGCATTTATTATAAACTAAATTGAAACATATATATTAAGTTAACCTAATTAAAATATTTATTGTTCAGTTTAATTAATAAATATGTATTAAACTTACATAAGAAATGCATGTAAAACTTAGACATTTTTTTATGTTAGAACTAAATTAGATGGAAATAGGTGTCATAATAAAATGTATTAAATCTGACAAATTATTTTTTTGAGTGTACACTGCATGTGTATCCAACCTCCCCAGGACTGGAATTCTCTGTTTTGAATATGTCACCAGAGGAATCTGCACTTGTTTCAGGGGTATATTGCTGAAGGAGTGCTTATAGACATGAACAGCCAGCAAAGAGGCTGAAGACCCAGTATCTACAATTATCTCGAATGGTTGCCTACACTGCACAGGATTTTTTTTTTCAGCAGGGGAAGCATTGGTTAGAAGAAGAACAGTCATTTCAGGAATAACAATCTCTTTCACTTCTGGTGTCTGGCTCAAGTGGCACACTCTAGCAAAGTGCCCAGTCTTTTTCCACAATTTGCATATTTTGTTTAGCGCGGGGCATTGCGTAGAGTTTGCCAAATGCTTATCAGAATTACATCTGTATCATTTGCGAGTATATGCAGATTTCTTATGAGTACCTGCGCTTGTGGAGTGTTTATGTTCCCTCCATGACAGCGAATGTATCTCCCGCACAGGTACTTCACCGCATTAAGAGTGCACTAGCATCACAAGTGGCTGATTCCAACTAACTGGCAATCTGAATAGCTTATCCAGTGTTGATTTATCTTCAGCAGCAAGTGTTCACGTCTGCAACTGCTGTAAGTATTTTCCATGATTTGGTTTTGCAACATATTCTGTTCAGCGTTTCCTGTCATGACCAACCCCGGGGTTCCTAACTGGGTTTACCTTCATGAGACACAGAGTCTAGACTAGGTTATGTGCTTCTCCACCAGTTTTTCTGGTTTTCCGGGTTCTTCTGTAGCCTTATTTCTCAGCTGACTCCAAGCTGCTCTAATCAGTGGAGTCTATTTTAGTTTGTCTGATCTTGTACTCCACCTGCCTCCCCGAACTCCGATGTACATCACTAAACTTTTGCCTGTCCACCGCGTACCTGTCTGAGCCCTCTGATTACTGATGCACATTGCCTGAGGCTCACCTGTTTTTTTATAATGAGTTTTCTTATTTTGGACATACAGCAACTCTTGAGAGCAGCCCTGTCCCAAATAGAGCCACTTCTCGTTCCTGAATCCACACAAGTGTCCTCCTTACTCTGTATCTTTGACATTCCCGAACTCACACAATGGAAGCATCTCACATAGTGTGGAGACATATTGCACAACCGTTTCATCGTGGCTGTGCACTCACTGACGAAACTTATGTCTCTCTGCAATTGCATTTATTTTCTGCACGAAATGCACCTAAAGGGCAGCCACAACCTGATCGTAAGTTGTATCTGTGTCAGTCAGTGTGTAGAAAATCCTCTGAGCCTCGGGCCCAATGCTGTGTAGCAGTACAGTGCGTTTGCAGGTATTCGGTCACCGGGCTCCCTCTGCATCAATTGCAAGTACGGGATGCGGCACGCATATGGTTGTAGCATATCAAGTCTATAAAGTAAATTAAAGTATAAAAGCCTATAAAATAAATATTGGTAATCAAATAAATTCGTTTTGTCATTCAAAGTAGGTCTAATAGGATTTTTTAAATTTCACGTAACGCTGTCTGTGAAATTTTATTTTATAGAGACGCAGCAGCAGCATCAACAGAAAAAAATTGAGGAATTTAAAACGTGGATGCTTAGCCTGTATATTCTTTAGGCTATTAAGCCCACTGATTCCTTAATTTTTAAGCCTATTTTTGTGTGGAATGCCATTGCCAAACCTGTCCGTTGATGCCTATATGTTGCTTAAAAATAAATATTTTCTGAGTGGCAATGTTGCCGTTACTCATATTTCTTTTTGATATAAGGCTTCGGTTTAAGGTGACATTTGGAGCGATTTGACTGAAGCGGGAGGAAATTTTAGTGGAGTGAGGAGCGGTGTTGAGCGGAGCGGCTTAGTGCGAATTACAGCGGAGAAGCGGACGGAGCCAACAGCCTCGTGGCGAGGAGCGGAAATTCTCACTGCTCCACTGCGCTCACATGCTCTGATACAAAGCCTCATTAATAATTTAGCCATACTAAGCTGCTTATATTGTGGGCGTAAAGAAATGTCCGTATAGCACAGAAAAGCTGGCGCACCACCAAATGTTGCGCCTGTCATCTGAAGCCCTAGTGATTATTGCGCATGCGCGATTTAATCGCGATTTGATATCGCCCAGCCCTACTCCAAAGTAAGGACATTGATCTGGTTTCGTTGCTTTTGCCGTTGCCCAAGTGCAACGGGCGCGTTGTGATTGTGGCGGCATTTCCGTTTGGGGTTTCGGATCCCCGATTTCATCGTGGCCTGTATATCTCCTGGTTCGTCGTCATGTTTGCCGTTTTATAGAGTCGTTTTTCGCTCTGTGTCCGGAGTGGCGTGGGGAGCTGGACGCTCGTTTGTCCTTGATTTATGGTTTGAATTGCGGTATGGTGGTTTTGTGAATGCTGTTACGCTCCAGTCTACGGTTGGAGGCTAACAAAGTGAAAGGGAAGGAGGGATTGGGAAGGACAGGACAACCAGAGCTAGGAGAAGGGAACACGGGACACAAAGGGAGTCTTTTTTTTATAGTTTTTTTATAGTTTTTCAAAAACACTGTACAAACACTAGGTGTAACGAACGTCAGGAGTGACAAAGGCCAAAGAAACAAACAAAAACACATCTACCGAGTATAACCACAAGCTAAGCTACCTAAGTGAACACAAAAGGGGTGAAACGAAACAACAATGCCTAAACCTATCTCCCTACCCAAACAAACAGTAATCCCCACGTTGACAAAGAAACAAAAAGGCAAACACTCCTTACACACACCTAGTGGAACACGAAACACACAGCCAAAGCAAAGGTATCCAGAGGGGGATCAGAGAGGCGAAGTCGAAGTACAGGCGAAAGTTCAAAAACCAAGCAAGCAGCCAAAACCAGGGCGAAGGTACAGTAAGGGATGAAGCGAAAATCGGAAGTCAAGAGCAAAACAGTCATACACGAGCATTCAAACCAAAAGCAAAGCGAACGAAGAGCGAGCTAGCAGGCGAGAAGCAAGTAGCGGGCAGGCGAAGGGACGAAGCGGCAATCTCTTCAGCCGATGAACCGGAAACTGCTCCGAGGGCAAGGGAGGCGGGGTCAGGACCAGAGGGCGGAGTCGAGGGGGCGGTTGACCAATCGGCGAGTGGGCAGGACGTCCGAAGGACCTGCAGGCATCCTCCTAAACTTACGGCACGTAATACTTATGGCACATATCCCTTACGGCACGTAACCCAAACTTACGGCACGTAACAATGCCATGGATCGTTCTCGGCTGGAGCTGTCTTAGTTCGGGTGACAAGCACCCATGTTGGTTGGTCGTGTCTGAACTCCGGCTTTCTGGTTCGACATTTTGGTGGACATAGAGCCCTTCTGTGATCGCTTTGCCCTCGTCGCCCATCATGTTTCCATCCTGCTCGAGGAGGGATGGGCGGTTCAGGTTCATGGACCTTTTGTAGATCCATTCTTCTGCTTCTGTCCACGTCCATGCTCTTTCCTCAGTGCTTCTCAACATGATTCTGTTGTTGTTGATTGTTTGCTAACTGGTTTGACTCAAGACTTTGGGTAGGTGTTGTTGCGAGAGGGTCTTAGGTCTGTCCTGTGGGAACCTGTGGCAGTTCTCATCTTGTTCATGGGGAAATTGGTGGTTGTTTGGTTGGCCCCTTGTCTTCTCCCCCTTATTTTGTGTTTTTCGTTATCGCTCTGTAGATGGCCACTCGAAAATGCTCAGGAGAAGGGCGCTTCCTTTTGATATGTCCAGCCCTCGCTCCGGTTTGTTTGCAAATGTTAACAGCCTCATTCCTGTCCTCCCCTTTGTGCATACATTTATGTGGGCTTTAAGAAGAATTGATGGTATAAGTGTATGATGTGTCGAGTATGTGTCTGGTATGTATGCATGGTAAATTAATTTGGGGGAATTACTTTCCATCTTTCAGTCGATGACGCAAACTTAATTATGTTGGCAGATAAAGGCACTTTGCTTGCAACGCTGATATTACAAATGTCTTTCAAATTCCCATACATCCTTCCCAATGGCCCTTTTTGGCATTATATTGCAAAACTGTTTTATTTTGCAGTCAGGTTCGTTTTTGGTCGTCAGAGCTCTGTCATGAATACTGCTGTACAAATCACAGATTCGTTTCGTCTCGCACTTGCTCGATGATCTCGTGATCCACCTTCCTCACAGCCTGGCTCCTCGGCGTCCAAATTAAAAAGTACAATTAGGGAATTCAACATCCCCTTACTAGGGGAGAAAACTATCGGTCTGCTCACTTATGAGGCATTTTGGGTATCGTGTTGGATAGAGATGAGATGCAAGCCTATCTTCTGGTGGACGAATCGAATCGCATACGCGGAATTTGCTCCACATTCATGCATTCGTCCTCAGTTTCCAAATGCAAATTGCTTTCTCTTTTAGGTACTTAAACTTCACCATGCCTATCATCCTGCAGGGTCGCTTGTTTATATCATATTTACTTCTAAATCATTTTTCGGGTCAAATGATATGCTTATTTTAGGCAAATGCCATTTTTCTGACAAATTTTGGATTACGTTTCTCAATCATTGGAATGGCATTTCATTTTATTTACTGATACGTCCCACTCAGTATGCTTCTATACAGACTCCGCTCCATCTGCAGGTTTCAGTGGGTATTATGAAGGGTCTCGATTCGCGGCGCGTTGGCCGTCGGATTTCATGGGTTTGCACTCCCTGCTGGAGTCCTCGGCCATCCATGAACTTTTTCCTATTGTTGCTTGTGCTGTATGGGGTAAAGAATGGTCTCGTAAAAGGATAAAAGTTTCTGTGATAATGATAATGTGATAAGGTTAAGGAAGTGCATTTGTAATTGAAAGATTGCAGATTTGAATCCCCGACCGGCAGAGCACCTGTTACACCCCGCTGTTGTTCGCTCCGTCCCCTCGACCAGGACCACTCGGCTCGGCCCTTGCTCTGCCTCCCCGTCTGGACCCCGCCCACGTTTCCCCGCAAGCCGGCCGTCACTTCCGTCCGGCGGAAGTGAAAAGCCGGACAAAAAAAACCCTCGAGAGCTCTGCTCATATTTTGGATTGTGTTTTGGTTTGCTTATTTGATTGATTATTGTGTATGACGGTTTTGATTTCTCGGTTTACGATTTCTCGCTTTGCCCCTTCTCTGTACTTCTGCCCTGGTTTTGTTTGCTTTCTGGTTTTCGATCTTTCGCCCGGTTTTTGGTTTACGACTTCGCGCGCCCCTCGGACTTTACGCTTTGGCCTGTATGTGTGTTTGTGTATGTATCTGGTGCGTAGGGAGTGGTTGCCGTTTTGTTTTGATATACTTTGTGTCCACTAATTTGGTTAGGGAGTTAGGTATAGGTTTTTGTGTTCTTTGGTAGTTCAGTTAGATTTGGGTTTCGTTCGGTAGTCGGGGTTTTGTTTATTGTTTTGGCCATAATCACTCCTGAAGCTCTTGCACCAGGTTTGCTGTTCTGTGTCTGTCGCGTGTAAATAAAATAAGAAAAAATATATAAAAAAATACCCCTTTGTCCACGTGTGTTCCCTTGTGCACCACACCCTGTGTTTCCCTTATTCCCCATTCCCCCTTTCCCTTCCTCTGTTACGCCCCAACCCTAGACTGGGGTTCGTAACAGAAATTGGGGGCTCGTCCGGGATCCCATTGTTTGGGATATTATCCACCGGGATATTGTTATCTGGGATTTCACTGTTTTGTGTCCTCCCTCTGTATTGCCTGTGTCACTCGGTTGCTGTGTGTTTTTTGGCTTTGCTTGGCGGTTTACCTGTGGTAAGGATAGTTTGTGTAACTAGGTTTAGTATGGCTACGTTCGACCTGCTTGAGTTTACGCTGAACCCCACAGCGGAACAATTTGAGGCTTGCAGGAAGTCTGACCTGGTAGCCATAGCGGGATTCTTCAACGTGGTGATCCCTGTCGGTACCTCGAAGCAGGTGATTAAGCAGGTCCTGCAGGTCGAGTTAGTCATGCAAGGAATCCTGCCAGAACCTGGAGATCTCTCGGGTGTTGCACCTTGCCCAGCCCGGTCGCCTACGACGGCGGAAGCCAGAGGCCCGGGGTCTCGGCCTCGAATGGATCCCAGGGATCCCGGTTCGTCTAAGGAGGATCTCCTCCTTACTATTCGGCTTAGGGAAACCGAGCTGGAGATTAAGAGACAGGACTGCCAGGCCCAACTCTTACGGATTAGGGCTTTGGAGATGGAAGCAGAGCGGGACGCTGCCGTGCAAAGGGCGAGGGTAGGCCAGCCACAGCCTGTTACTCCGTCGCGAAAGGTAAGCTCGCCCCTTTAAACTGCTCGCTCCACCGCTCGTGCCGGTGTAGGTTCGCCGGACGAGAACGTGCGTCCTAATCCTCAATCTCCGCTGGGTTTAACTCGATCTCCTGAAAGGGAGAACATTGGATTTGACGTGTCGCCATATTGGACTCGTGCCCATATTTAGAGAAAATGAAGTGGATGCATATTTCCCTATCTTCGAGCGCATCGCGACCACTTTGAATTGGCCCAGGCACCTTTGGTCGCTTCTGCTTCAATGCAAACTCGTAGGGAAAGCTCAGGAGGTATGTTCGGCTCTTGGATTAGAACAGAGTCTAGATTATGATGTGGTGAAGGCCACTGTCTTAAGGGCTTATGAGTTAGTGCCTGAAGTAGGGCTGGGCGATATCATACCGGTATTATATCACGCATGCGCAGTAATCACTAGGGCTTCAGATGACAGGCGCAACATTTGGCCGTGCGCCAGCTTTTCTGTGCTATACGGACATTTATTTACGCCCACAATTTAAGCAGCTTAGTATGGCTAAATTATTAATGAGGCTTTGTATCAGAGCATGTGAGCGGAGTGGAGCTCACGAGGCTGTTGGCTCCGCCCGCTTCTCCGCTCTAATTCGCACTAAGCCGCTCCGCTCAACACTGCTCCTCGCTCCACTAAAATTTCCTCCCGCTTCAATCAAATCGCTCCACGCTCGCTCCAGTTTAAAAGAGGGACAAATAATCTTCATGCCTAACAAATGTCACCTTAAACCGAAGCCATATATCAAAAAGAAATATGAGTAACGGCAACATTGCCACTCAGAAAATATTTATTTTTAAGCAACATATAGGCAACAACGGACAGGTTTGGCAATGGCATTTCACACAAAAATAGGCTTAAAAATAAAGGAATCAGCGGGCTTAATAGCCTAAAGAATATACAGGCTAAGCATCCACGTTTTAAATTCCTCAATTTTTTCTGTTGATGCTGCTGCTGCGTCTCTATAAAATAAAATTTCACTGACAGCGTTACATGAAATTAAAAAAATCCTATTAGACCTACTTTGAATGAATTTATTTGATTAGCAATATTTACTTTATAGGCTTTTATACTTTAATTTACTTTATAGACTTGATATGCTACAACCATATAAAACTTGTTCAGGTTTTGCTTGCTTCCGCCTGTTCGCGTACACTGTAAAAAAATCTATTTTATAATGTCAGTCAAAAGTCTGGCAGGTCCTGAAGACCAATAGTGCTGATGTATATTTGCATAGCATGACAGGGTACTGCCTTTATTTTAACTTTTTACCATGATGGTGTTGTATAGGGCAACAGTATAAATTCCCCCGGCCAGGATACAAAACAATTTTTGCCACATCAGTGTATTCTTGTAAAATATTGTTTGGTGGCCGACATAAAGCTAGATTCAGATAAATTTTTCTGCTGCAATATTGCGGCCCTCCTCATGTAGAGAATTGTTTCAGGCATGTGAGCTATACCCCAAAAGACCAGTGAGTTTATGTCTAGTGTTTGACTTACCCTTGCGCCCACTTACATTTAAATTTCCAAAGCAGGCTAGATGGAGATTGACATCACACGCAAAACAGAGTAGGATTACTCCTGGTATTCACCGGCAATAGTCAGATTGCTGACACTGAACCCTAGATTAAGAACTATCACGCTGGGCTGTCACATACCTAATAATACATGGGAGAGAGTAATATCTGTGGCATTCCATTTTCAGTTGCGGTGGGTTTATAAATATGGGTTTCCAAAAATCAAGCCTAATTAAAAATTTAAATATTAAATGAGCAAATTGATTTAATTTGTTCTTCTGTCCCAACTTGTGATCTAAAAGCAATGAGGCTGCCACACACTGAAAATAATCTACTGTAAAATAACAGTCAAAAGTCTGGCAGCAGGAGTGCTAGACAAAACCTGTTAACAGTGAAAAACATTTTCACCAAATGTACATCAGCACTATTGGTCTTCAAGAGAATGGGCAAATCCAGAAGCTGCAAACAACAAACTTCATAGCCCACATCAAAACAAGCATTAAAGATTTTCCCACTAACTGCAATCTTTACAAAACCATTTTTTGTTGCCAAAAAACAAGACCCTATGAGAATCTACTGCTGTGGCAGAACCGTGGCTGGGGAATTTATACTGTTGCCCTATTCAACACCATCATGGTTAAAAGTTTAAACAAAGGCAGTACCCTGTCATGCTATGCAAATATAAATCAGGACTATTGGTCAAATAAATTCGTTTTGTCATTCAAAGTAGGTCTAATAGGATTTTTTAAATTTCACGTAACGCTGTCAGTGAAATTTTATTTTATAGAGACGCAGCAGCAGCATCAACAGAAAAAAATTGAGGAATTGAAAACGTGGATGCTTAGCCTGTATATACTTTAGGCTATTAAGCCCACTGATTCCTTAATTTTTAAGCCTATTTTTGTGTGGAATGCCATTGCCAAACCTGTCCGTTGTTGCTTATATGTTGCTTAAAAATAATTATTTTCTGAGTGGCAATGTTGCCGTTACTCATATTTCTTTTTGATATAAGGCTTCGGTTTAAGGTGACATTTGTTAGGCATGCAGATTATTTGTCCCTCTTTTAAATTGGAGCGAGCGTGGAGCGATTTGACTGAAGCGGGAGGAAATTTTAGTGGAGTGAGGAGCGGTGTTGAGCGGAGCGGCTTAGTGCGAATTAGAGCGGAGAAGCGGGCGGAGCCAACAGCCTCGTGAGCGAGGAGCGGAAATTTTCACTGCTCCACTGCGCTCACATGCTCTGATACAAAGCCTCATTAATAATTTAGCCATACTAAGCTGCTTAAATTGTGGGCGTAAATAAATGTCCGTATAGCACAGAAAAGCTGGCGCACTGCCAAATGTTGCGCCTGTCATCTGAAGCCCTAGTGATTACTGCGCATGCGTGATATAATACCGGTATGATATCGCCCAGCCCTAGCCTGAAGCATATCGGCAGAACTTTCGGAAACTTTGTAAATCCGCCCAGCAAACCAACGTGGAATTCGCTCGGGAGAAGTCACTCCTCTTTGATAAATGGTGTACCGCTAGTGGTGTGACTAACTTTGACCAGCTAACAGAGCTGCTTTTGTTAGAGGAGTTTAAAAACTGTGTACCTGATCGTGTGGTTATTTACTTGAATGAACAAAAGGTGACGTCTCTTGCGGAAGCCGCCACCCTAGCTGATGAATTCGTACTGACCCATCGAACCGTGTTTATTCCTACCCCTATGCCTCGTAAACTCCACCCTAGATCGGTGCCGGCTCCTGAAACGGCTGTTTCTACCCCACGCGTAGAAACCAGGGAATGTTTCTACTGTCATGAAGTTGGTCATCTTATATCTGTTTGTCCTGCGCTTCGGCGCAAGAATACTCGTTTGGCTGTTAGGAAGGTACATGTTGCTGATTGTGTTATTGATGTCTCGCCGCCAACCTATTCCGTCGAACCCGCCTTCCACCCATTTGTGTTTTCTGGTTTTGTTTCGCTCAATGATTCCGATGTAAATACCCCTGTAACCATTTTGCGTGACACTGGAGCTGCTCAGTCCTTTATGATAGACGATGTGTTACCTTTTACTGACTCGACGTACACTGGTTGTGATGTTCTTGTGCAAGGGATTGAGTTAGGAACTGTGAGAGTGCCTCTGCACCAAGTGTATTTGAAAACCGATGACTTCTGTGGTTTTGTTAAAGTGGCTGTTCGACCTCGTCTCCCTGTTTCGGGTGTTACGTTCATTTTGGGGAACGACATAGCGGGAGGAAAGGTAGTTCCACTACCTGAGGTAGCGTCAGATCCAGGGTACTGCTCTGACAATTTGGATATTGACTATCCTGCTGTATTTCCCACCTGTGTTCTCACTCGGTCTCAGGCTCGAAAATTTGCAGATATTGACCTGGCTGACACCTTTATGGCTGATCAGGAGATCACCATTTTGCCCCCGTGCTCTAGTCCAGAACCTGAACTAGAAGAACTTGTTCCACCCCAAGCCACTGATAGCATGTGTACACGGGGAGAGTTAATCTCCGCTCAGGGAGCTGACCCCTCCCTGAAGGAGTGCTTTGATTCGGTCATGGAGAAAGCAGATTTAGCAGACCACTCAGTAGCTTACTTCTTGGATCACAGTGTGCTAATGAGGAAGTGGACACCTCCTCAGACTCCCAAGGATTGGGCTACGGTATTTCAGGTTGTTGTTCCATGTCCCTTCAGACCTCAAGTATTAGCCTTAGCTCACGATCATCCGTGTTCAGGTCACCTAGGAATTAGGAAGACGCTCGCCCGCGTAACCAAGTGCTTCTATTGGCCAGGAATAAATTCAGACATAAAAAGATACTGTCGTTCGTGCCACACTTGCCAGTTAATCGGAAAGCCCAACCAAACGATTCCCCCGGCTCCCCTGCGTCCAGTTCCAGCGATTGGGGAGCCCTTTGAACACATCTTTATTGATTGTGTGGGTCCATTACCCAAAACCCGTTCAGGTAACAGTTATCTCTTTACATTAATGTGTGCCACCACCCGTTATCCCGAAGCAATACCCATGCGGAGCTTAAAAACAAAAGGGGTGGTGAAAGCGCTAATAAAATTTTGTACCACATTTGGTTTACCGAGGTATGTACAGTCCGACCAAGGGTCGAACTTTACTTCTCGGTTGTTTTCGCAGGTATTACGCGAATTGAATATTAGACATCAGGTCTCCAGTGCTTATCACCCGGAGTCCCAGGGTGCCCTCGAACGTTTTCACCAAACGTTTAAGACAATGTTGCGAACTTACTGTTCAGAGGCAGGAAAAGATTGGGATGAGGGAGTACCTTTGCTTTTATTCGCAATTCGGGATACCGTGCAGGAATCCACTGGGTTCAGCCCAGCTGAACTTGTTTTTGGGCATACGGTGCGCGGCCCTTTAAAGATACTGCAAGAGCAGTGGTTGTCCCCGAATCCACCTCCTCAGACTAGGAATATGTTAAGCTATGTTAAGTCTCTGCGTGAGCGCCTTGGTGCAGCCAGGGACTTGGCGAAGCGCTCGTTAGGTTCGTCACAGGAGGTGATAAGTTTCGATAAGACAGCTAAAGAACGGTCTTTCCACAAGGGAGATCGTGTGTTGGTCCTTTTACCCCTGCCTGGCTCGTCTCTTCAAGCCCGGTTTTCAGGTCCCTATAGTATACAGGAAAAAGTAAGTCCCACAAATTACATCATCGAAACCCCAAACCGAAAGCGGAAAACTCGTCTGTGTCACGTAAACATGCTAAAACCTTACGTTGATCGTGCTGACCCCGCTCCTTCGTCCGCTTCTGTTCTGCTCCCCTCTGCTGTGGTTACTGTGCCGGTGCGCGAGTACTCGCCCGAACTCGATGATCTGCACCTCGGGAGAAATTGTTTGCCATGCGATCGCCTACCAAATTCAGAAGCCCTTAAAACCCTCGAGAAAAGGCTTGCTCACTTACCCAGAGCTGCCCAATCGGATATCCAGGCCCTAGTGTGCAAGTTTCCATCTCTATTCTCCGACACCCCTTCGCAGACCCCTGTGTTAGAGCATGACATTGATGTTGAAGATCATATCCCCATTAAACAGCACCCCTATCGCGTTAGTCCTCATAAGCGGGAGCTACTAAAGAAGGAGACTGATTACCTGCTGGAAACGGGTCTCGCCGTTCCCAGTTCCAGTCCCCTTGGTTGAACAACTTCTTTTAATCCCTGACCAGATGCATTCACTCTCTCTACAGCAGGGGTCTCCAACTCCAGTCCTGGAGAGCTACCGTCCAGTAGGTTTTCTATCATACCCGGCTTCTGATGAGCCACACCTGTTCTCAGGTAAATACCAGGAGCAGGTGTGGCTCATCAGAAGCCAGGTAGGATAGAAAACCTACTGGATAGTAGCTCTCCAGGACCGGAGTTGGAGACCCCTGCTCTACAGCATTGCAACAACCCTTTTTTTCTTTTCCACATTTCCCCAACGTCATCTACTGACCTGGAATAGTAATAGCAATAACTTAGAAATAACCCCCACTCTTATTCTCGTCTAGACTTCTTTTCAACCATTAATTCAATCACAAAAGAGGTATCTGATCCAAATTCACCAGATCATAATCAGCGACCATGCACCAGTTACCATGACAGTTACGGAGAAGAAAGACACACCGGCAATTAAACACTGGTGATTTAATACGTCATTACTTGCCGACCCAGAATTTATTAAATTATTTGAAAAAGATTGGGCGTTATTTTCCGAAACACACAACCTGCCTGGCACCTCATCTCATGAGGGAAATGGCAAAAGCTGTAATGCGGGGTAGAATTTCTTACTCATCATACAAGAAAAAAAAGAAATGGCAATTGAAATAGAATTAGAAGAGAAAATAAAAGCTTTGGAGAGAGTGTATGCCAGATCTCAAGAAGAACATTTGCGAATGAGTTAAGAAATGGTAAACTGAAAAAAAAAAAAATGAATAGACATAAAAACACAATTTCAGCTACAGAGACTATCTGTATCATTTTATGTACCTGTACAATTGAGATTTCTTTGGGGATGCACATATACAAGGACTACTACACTGCTCAGACCAATTAGCATACACCAACAGAAGCAACTAAAAAAAAGAAGTTAGCAATGAAATGTGGTAAAGACTAATATCAGTGCCATACCATCCTCGAACGTGGTGGGTTTCTAAAAATTAAGATAATGAAAATCTTAATATTAAATGAGCAAAGTGATTTGATTTGTTCTTCTATCCCAAGTTGTGATCGAAAAGCAATGAGGCCACCACCCATTATATCTGCTTTAGCGGAAATACACTCCTTCCACCATTAATAGCTCTCACCTTTTTTCAGCCCTGCTAAATAATTATATTATGCTGTCTAACACAGTCGAGCTTCATAATCTGTGTTTGGTGACTGGTGCCATACATTTCACGCACATTTATATCATTAGTAAAACACAGCAGCTGAATGCCCAAACGAAAGTACATTAAAATTAGGGCTGGGCGATATCAAATCGCGATTAAATCGCGCATGCGCAATAATCACTAGGGCTTCAGATGACAGGCGCAACATTTGGTGGTGCGCCAGCTTTTCTGTGCTATACGGACATTTCTTTACGCCCACAATATAAGCAGCTTAGTATGGCTAAATTATTAATGAGGCTTTGTATCAGAGCATGTGAGCGGAGTGGAGCTCACGAGGCTGTTGGCTCGGCCCGCTTCTCCGCTCTAATTCGCACTAAGCCGCTCCGCTCAACACCGCTCCTCACTCCACTAAAATTTCCTCCCGCTCCAGTCAAATCGCTCCACACTCGCTCCAATTTAAAAGACGGACAAATAATCTGCATGCCTAACAAATGTCACCTTAAACCGAAGCCTTATATCATAAAGAAATATGAGCAACGGCAACATTGCCATTCAGAAAATATTTATTTTTAAGCAACGTACAGTATATGCAACAACGGACAGGTTTGGCAATGGCATTCCACACAAAAATAGGCGTAAAAATAAAGGAATCAGTGAGCTTAATAGCCTAAAGTATATACAGGCTAAGCATCCACGTTTAACATTCCTCAATTTTTTTCTGTTGATGCTGCTGCTGCGTCTCTATAAAATAAAATTTCACTGACAGCGTAACGTGAAATTTAAAAAATCCTATTAGACCTAATTTGAATGACAAAACGAATTTATTTGATTAGCATATAAAAGCCTATAAAGTATATTTAAAAGCCTATAAAGTATATTTACTTTGTAGGCTTTTATACTTTAATTTACTTTATAGACTTGATATGCTACAACCATATAAAACTTGCTCACGTTTTGCTTGCTTCCGCCTGTTCGCGTACATTGTAAAAAAATCTATTGTAAAATGTCAGTCAAAAGTTTGGCTGGTCCTGAAGACCAATAGTGCTGATGTATATTTGCATAGCATGACAGGGTACTGCCTTTATTTAAACTTTTAACCATGATGGTGTTGAATAGGGCAACGGTATAAATTCCCCAGCCACGATATGAAACACTTTTTACCACAGCAGTGTATTGTCATAGAATCTTGTTTGGTGGCAGACATAACAATAGATTGACACAGAATTTATTAAATTATTTGAAAAACAGCAAACTGTTTCAGGCATGTGAGCTATACCCCAAAAAACCAGTGAGTGTCTGTCTAGTGTTTGACTTACCCCTGCGCCCACTTACAGTATATTTGATTTTCCAAAACAGGCAGGACGAAGGCTGACGTCACACGCAAAACAGAGTAGGATTACTCCTGGTATTCACCGGCAATAGTCAGATAGCTGACACTGAACCCTAGATTAAGAGCTATCACGCTGGGCTGTCACATACCTAATAATACATGGGAGAGAGTAATATCTGTGGCATTCCATTTTCAGTTGCGGTGGGTTTATAAATATGGGTTTCCAAAAATCAAGCCTAATGAAAAATTTAAATATTAAATGAGCAAATTGATTTGATTTGTTCTTCTGTCCCAACTTGTGATCTAAAAACAATGAGGCTGCCACACACCGCAAAAATCTACTGTAAAATAAGTCAAAAGTCTGGCAGCAGGAGTGCTATAGACAAAACCTGTTAACGGTGAAAAACATTTTCACCAAATGTACATCAGCACTATTGGTCTTTATGAGAATAGGCAGGTTCAGAAGCTGCAGAGAGTAACAGACTTCATAACCTACATCAAAATAAGCATTAAGAAGATTTTCCCATTAATTACTGGCTTCACAAGTCTTTATGACTGCCACTCAACAAGATCCTACGAGAATCTACTATTGTGGCAGAAATTAATTTGTGGCGTGGCTGGGGAATTTATACTGTTGCCCTATTCAACACCATCATGGTTAAACGTTTAAATAAAGGCAGTACCCTGTCATACTATGCAAATATACATCAGCACTATTGGTCTTCAGGACCTGCCAGACTTTTGACTGACATTTTACAATAGATTTTTTTACAGTGTACGCGAACAGGCGGAAGCAAGCAAAACGTGGGCAAGTTTTATATGGTTGTAGCATATCAAGTCTATAAAGTAAATTAAAGTATAAAAGCCTATAAAGTAAATATTGCTAATCAAATAAATTCGTTTTGTCATTCAAAGTAGGTCTAATAGGATTTTTTAAATTTCACGTAACGCTGTCAGTGAAATTTTATTTTATAGAGACGCAGCAGCAGCATCAACAGAAAAAAATTGAGGAATTTAAAACGTGGATGCTTAGCCTGTATATTCTTTAGGCTATTAAGCTCACTGATTCCTTTATTTTTACGCCTATTTTTGTGTGGAATGCCATTGCCAAACCTGTCCGTTGTTGCA
Source organism: Paramormyrops kingsleyae (assembly GCF_048594095.1). NCBI lineage: Eukaryota > Metazoa > Chordata > Actinopteri > Osteoglossiformes > Mormyridae > Paramormyrops > Paramormyrops kingsleyae. Next base: position 14,557,491 of record NC_132820.1, read on the forward strand.
TATACGTTGCTTAAAAATAAATATTTTCTGAATGGCAATGTTGTCGTTGCTCATATTTCTTTTTGATATAAGGCTTCGGTTTAAGGTGACATTTGTTAGGCATGCAGATTATTTGTCCCTTTTTTAAATTGGAGCGAGTGTGGAGCGATTTGACTGGAGCGGGAGGAAATTTTAGTGGAGTGAGGAGCGGTGTTGAGCGGAGTGGCTTAGTGCGAATTAGAGCGGATAAGCGGGCGGAGCCAACAGCCTCGCGAGCTCCACTCCGCTCACATGCCCTGATACAAAGCCTCATTAATAATTTAGCCGTACTAAGCTGCTTATATTGTGGGCGTAAATAAATGTCCGTATAGCACAGAAAAGCTGGCGCACCACCAAATGTTGCGCCTGTCATCTGAAGCCCTAGTGATTATTGCGCATGCGCGATTTAATCGCGATTTGATATCGCCCAGCCCTAATTAAAATAGGGCAGATATGGGCCACCCATTTTGTACTTGTGTGCCACCCATATGGGCTTGCAATCTGGGAGGAGGTGAAGACACATTGTCATAACACTCTAGGTTGTAAATTGAACACTATAAGAGTTAATAAATATCAACACTCACTGCACACTGAAAAGTGTTAAAGGTAACACTGAATGGTGTGGACCCTTATAGACACTATGCAGTGTTAATTTAACACTGGTACATTTGCTGTGTACAAGCATTTCAAATGATGGTCAAAGTAAGCTGGGTGATATTTCAAACCTGTTCCTTCTCGGTAACCTTCTCACAACAAACATTATGTTTCTCAACCAACATGATTCTGTGTGTCATTTGTTGACAGTAATAAACAAAAAAGTGCCCCTGAAAAAGCACTTCTATAGAAGGCACATTAATGCCACGGGACCACGGAAGGGGATCTTGTGGTTTTGTCTATCCAATCAGTTGTGACATACTTCTACTTTTTCAATCCTGACACATTGTGGTGGGAGAATAACTATGATATTGATGATGGCAGAGATGGAGATGATGGTACAAATGTTGGAGGTTCTGGTTCCAATGGTAATGTGATGGTGGTACAGATGATGTTCAGGTGACTGTGGTGATGGAGGTGATGTAGACAGAGGTGATGGAGATAATGCTCGTGGTGCTGATGATGAAGCAGATAATGCTCATGACTGTGGTCCTGTCTTTGCTGGACTGTGGGCCTTTGGAAATGGTTTTGCTCATAATAATGGTGGTGTTTATTCTGCTTGTTGCCTAGCTGCCCTGACAAGGAGGATGTCACTGTTTCCCCTGAGGGGGATCCCAACCCTGACTTCCGTCCTGGGGCTGCTGCTGTCTGCTCTCAACTAGGGACCTCATCTTCTCCGTTTCCATTCAGCCATTTGCCTCCCTGGACCTGTACTGACCTTTGAGAAGGTGACATTTCAGTCTCATACCTATGTTGCATGATGAGCTGTGTAGATCTACAGCCCTTCCCTTCATCAGAAGGTCTCTTGTTTTCACGTCACCTCTGAGGTGAATTATATTAGTTTGATTTCCTGACATATCGCGTAAGATGCCAATGGCTTAATTAACGCTTATCTGTTAGCAATCTGTGTAGAATGGCAAAAGTACATTTAAACTAGCATGCTAAACACTTTGATAAGATCTTCTGGAAAATGTTCATGTGACACATCCTTCGAGTAAAAACTCCATTGATGAAGATTTTGAATCTGAAACTGTTTTATTCAATCATTCTATTATCTATTCAATCAAGTCTAGTAATCAGTCTGACAGAGACACACAAGCAAACTTGAAATATAGATGTAGTACCCTGAACCACACTATGGTTAAGATTGACAGAGTTCAGTTGAGAATCACCAGGTCATTTTTATTAGCTTAGCATGTAGTCTAGTGTAGGGTTACACTGTGCACTTGATTATATCTTTGGTTTTATGCACACATCATTCATCTCCAAGTAAAATGTAGAATTTTTACAAAACGGCTTGTGTGTAATTACGGTAAAGAAACAGATTTCTGCGTAAGTATAACGAGTAAGAATCTAACATGTTATTGGGCACAACACCTTGGACAGTGGCTCTCAACACCACCAGAGAAATATGATGGCACTGATCACAACATCTTTACTCTGTGCCATTATTAAAATTGTCAAAGTAATTGTCAGCAAAGTTTAGCATCTGCTGCATTGCACTGAGAAGCAGGACATCACAGCACGTGTCCAGCACATTCTCATGGTCGTAATTCTTCACTGGAAGCACCTGCGACACTGGAATGCCCAGACAGTCACTCACTTTGTAGATCTGCAGAAAGACATGCAGTTCACACACATATTCCTATTGAAATAAATTTCTTCAGCTGCTGTATCAGAAGATTATTGTCAAACAGGATTGTAATAAGCCAGCATTAAAACAGCAGAAATCTGAATGCACATGAAAGTTGGAGAGTTCTTGAGGGCAATGAAATGTCAGACAGAAGTCTATCACCCAGCACCACCCATCCTGCACAGGGTGATAGACTCACTATCCCATGTAACAGAGGAAGGAGACGCCCAGGGCAGAATGCCAGCTCATTGCTGGTCACACACTGTGGGCAGATTAGAGATACCACTTCACCCAAATGCAGGTTTTCATCTATGGGGAGAAACACACAATATCACATGCCAACTGCACAGACATGGTGTGGAGGTGGGATTCAAAGCCACAACCGTTGAGGTGTGAGGCCACAGTCCTACACACTGAGTCATTTTGCTGGGTGAGAGTTGACTGGGGAGACACCAAATCTTCTTTAATGGGTCTTTCATAGATTTCTGGTAAAACTGTCAGCTCACAGGTGACACAGTGCTGCTGCTGTGTTTGAAACTTCATGCACATATTTGAAGTCATCAATGTACATATTGTCCATCCATTTTCAGGGTTGTGGGGGGGTACAGAGCTCATGGGTGCAAGGCAGAGAACAACCCAGGATGGGGCGCCAACCCATCGCAGGGCAATTTGGTAATTCCAATTAGCCTCAGCATGTTTTTGGACTGTAGGGGGAAATGGGAGCACTCAGAGGAAACCCCACAACGACACACGGAGAACAAACTCCACACACATGGAACTCTGACAGAGACCCAAATCCAGGGGTCAGAGGTGTGAGGTGATATTGCTAACCACTGCACCACCCACATATTGTATATCGTCTGCAAAATCGGTATTTAAGATTGGTCAAATTAAAGGCTGCCAACTGAGTAATTAAGACTGATTTAAATTTAAGTGCCAATTTAAACTGGCTGCCAATCGATTGGATCATCTCTAATATTTTTTGCTGCAGAAATTCAGGTTAATTTCATAGTCAAGGGTCATGCAGCCTTGACTATGTGTTAGACTATGTGTTTCAGTGCATGGTAGACCCAGAAACTCACCAGATCCTTTATGTAGCAGCTGCGGTACACGTTCTTCAAATCCTCTCCCACAAGTGGGCATGCTTTGTCCACTTTGGTCAGTAGCACCATTAGAGGGACGTCTAAACACATCAATAGAAAACTCTCACTAGTTACATTTTTGTTGTATGGAATAAGCCATTTTCAGGTGACAGAATTTCTTAATCAAACCCATAACATTCAGCACACTGATGTCTGTCTTGCTCAGATACAACTGCCAGCATCACTCTGCCCTTCCTGAATCCACATGTGTTCAGCTGAGCTCATGATCATGTCCTAACATTCAGTCCCAGCCCTTTACAAGTGGGCCTATGTGAAAAAAAACCCTCAAGATTCTCACAGATGAAGTGGCTCTGTGTGAAAGATGTTAATTTAACACTGGTACATTTGCTGTGTATAAAGTAAATGCTGGTAATCAAATAAATTAGTTTTGTCATTCAAAGTAGGTCTAATAGGATTTTTTAAATTTCACGTAATGCTGTCAGTGAAATTTTATTTTATAGAGACGCAGCAGCAGCATCAACAGAAAAAAATTGAGGAATTTAAAAGTTGGATGCTTAGCCTGTATATTCTTTAGGCTATTAAGCCCACTGATTCCTTAATTTTTAAGCCTATTTTTGTGTGGAATGCCATTGCCAAACCTGTCCGTTGTTGCCTATACAGTATGTTGCTTAAAAATAAATATTTTCTGAGTGGCAATGTTGCCGTTGCTCATATTTCTTTATGATATAAGGCTTCGGTTTAAGGTGACATTTGTTAGGCATGCAGATTATTTGTCCCTCTTTTAAACTGGAGCGAGCGTGAAGCAATATGACTGGAGCGGGAGGAAATTTTAGCGGAGTGAGGAGCGGTGTTGAGCGGAGCGGCTTAGTGGGAATTAGAACGGGGAAGCGGGCGGAGCCAACAGCCTCGTGAGCTCCACTCCGCTCATATGCTCTGATACAAAGCCTCATTAATAATTTAGCCATACTAAGCTGCTTATATTGTGGGCGTAAATAAATGTCCGTATAGCACAGAAAAGCTGGCGCACCACCAAATGTTGCGCCTGTCATCTGAAGCCCTAGTGATTATTGCGCATGCGTGATTTAATCGCGATTCAATCGCGATTTGATATCGCCCAGCCCTAACTATAACACTTAATTTCCACCACAGAAAAAAACTTTCTTTGTTCAAGTGCCAGGTATAGCAGAATAAGACCAAGTGGGACTGGGAGACATATTTTGCATTCTTTGCTAAGTACTACTAAGCACCACCTATCGCAGGCAGCAGTGGCCTAATAGTTAGGGAAGCAGTGAAGCATGCTTGTAATCCAAAGATTGCTGGCTTGAATCCTTGACCTGCAAGGTACCACTGAAGTACCCTAAGCAAGGTGCTACTCCTCGGTTGCTAAATTAGCTGCCGTTCCTTTGTCATGGTGTTAAATGTAGAGGGCACATTTTGACTTTGACAATGACTAATCACAGGGCTGTACGAGGAATACACTGCTCTCATTCTGAGAGCACCTCCCTCTAGTTTTGTTAGTTGTTGTCTAGTTTCTCTCTGCTGTGATGGAGGAATCCCGTAATGCCATCTAGGCGGAGGGGAGGAGAAACAGGTAAATCCTGTAAGTTAAGATTCTTTAAGTGACCATAAATTTCACCACAGTTCTTGGAAATGAAACAGAAAGCTGTCCAGTCCTGGCTTATGTATCTGGCCTCATACTGTGAATCAGACTTACAACTTCACAAATAACTTAAAAATGCAAAACAGAAGCATCTGACCCAGTTCTAGCAGGTTCGGCAACAGCTTCCGTCCCAAGGTGGTCAGGACACTACATACCCCCCCCCCCCCCAACAGGCACTGTTTATCTGTGTAGTCAACCTACAATAATGATTGCTTCCTTAATTGTACTGTATTTGTTTACATTCACATTGCACTATATCAACCTTTGTGTCCAGCCCCCACGTTTCTCACTGTGGAAATCCTCCCCTTGCCACTTCCTTTCTGTGTGTCACACTGTGTTCTTAGGGGAACGTTATTTCATGTAACTGAATGCCTGTGTCTGTATGATGATTTGGCAAAAAGCCCACTTGATTTGCCTAGACTTTGTGTGGCAGATGTACTAACATGTTTACTCCTGTATCAGGTGAATTTCGTTACAACATGCGTATAAAACCATGGCATGGTATGTACAGTACGAACATACCGCACATACCTAAAACCGCAATCTGCATGCCAAAGGAGCGCTGAATGATAAGTTGCGCTTTTCCTACTCATGCATATGTATTCATGGGAGGGTCAAGCTAAAAGTGGAAGTTTTGCCCAAAAACAAGGGAGGAGATGGTCAAAGAGACACGGGTTACATATTCTGCTGCATGTATGAAAATTGGGTGGAAAGATAACGTCTGGTTTCTGTTGAAATTTCTTTGCATCTGACAAGCAGGTGTAATCCAGTTAGCGCATTTGCATACATAGGAAAAATATCAGAAAGTTTTGCCCCCCCCAATCCACGAGCACATTTACAGACACGTAAAATACACAGCACATTACATTAATGTGCAAGTAATATGTGAAGCTGAACTACAGATTACAATGCTGTGGCAAAATTTCCCAGCTCTGTCAATGATCAGGCCTCTAGTCAGAATGTGAAAGTGGTTGTAGTTTTGCTGAGCTGCAGTCGTTGGGTTGTTAACCGGAGTCACTGGCCATGGCTATTGGGGACACCCACCATCACTTTAAACATAAGAAAATCATATAAGAGCATATTGACTAAACATGAGGTGTGATGTTTATTCTAAATGCTTGGAATAGTAGTTGAAATGGAGCTGGTGGACAAAAAATGTGCCAATAATTTGTTGTGAAATAAATAAAAGCAATGCTTAGCAAGCATGCATCTCCAAAAGCCCTGTTGTTTATTCTGTGGTAGACAGTACTCTTTCATACGGAAGCCCATTTCTGCCAGTAAAAGGAAAAAAAATGAAATAGAAAGTCGAAATTGCGAGATAGAAAGTTATAATTACAAGATAAAAAAATCGAAATTATGAGATACAAAGTCATAATTACGAGATAAAAAGTCAAAATTACAAGATATGAACTATGCATGCACTCCAGTCCAGCTGAAGGCCTGTCATCGCCTCACTGGTGTCAATGTGAAGAGACGCAGTTCAAACATAAGCCATTACAAGTGATGCTTTTAAATGTTAGATACAACTGCCAGACTCTGAATCCCTCGTTTCACTACATTATTGTTAGTCTTGCTGGACTGAGTGTCTTGGGCTTATTCAAAGCTCAGCCTTACATACTGTTGAGTGTTATCATCAATGTCGTTTTTAATGTGGCGTAACGTTAGTGAAGCGAGGTACCTCTGTAGCTTTTCCAGTTTAGCTGATTGTGGGGCATGTGTCATACCGATTAATCACACATAAATGATCTCACAAATAAATATGAGGCGTTTTTAAGAGTCATAGCTAACATGTATAACACTAATGCTAATACTGCATGGATATCGGGTTGTTCCCGAGTTTATAATGCGTTGCAGCATTTGGTTGCATTACCTTTGCTGATGTTGCAGCAAAAGTGTGGCCATTTGTTCCATTTACGTGAGTATAATTTATTTTTATATTTAAGACAGAAAATACAGAAATGAAAAAGCGGGTTGTTTTCTCCATTTTCACTAGACCAATTGTAAGCGGAAAATTGAGAAACGGCTTGTTTCGCGCTTATTGGTGTCTATCTAAAGAAGTCAGAAAACGCTTCGTTTTCCGTTTGCCTGGAGATGGGTGGGGTTATAGGCGTTTTATGGGCTCTGCATTGCGGAGCCCAGTAACAGTTCAAGAGCATGCTGGGAAAACTGTCATTTATTCCGGTCAATTATTGTTGATAGTTGTTGTGTTCCCAATTGTCATGTGTGCCCTTGCCTCTGTCATAAAGTATGTGATCCCTGTCAGATCCTCGCGTCTTTAGCCGGTGTGTGGATTACCCACCGTGTGTACCTTACTGTCCGGCATCTGACCTCCCTGCATTTCACAATTATGTGCAGTTTCGTGGTTGTTTGGTACCTGTGTTAGTCCTTTTAAGGGTTTAATAAAAAGGCATTATTTTTCCGTTAACTGTTTAGAGCTAGGTTGCTGGATCGGGAAGCCTGAACTACCACTGGGCATAAAATTAAAGATAAACACTGTTTATCCTTTATGATGTTATTACATGTAATATAATTAGGTCTGCAATTACTGTAAATACATGTCTTTACAGCAAAATCCCTAATGCTATTGATTTTTCAAGGTAATAATTGTTAAAATCATGCCTGTTAAGCAAACATGTTGCATGGAAACTTCATACACACGGCGGTGGGAGGGATTTCATGGTGGTGTCCTCACAATGTACCCAAACATTTATATCTTAGAAACTAAAGCAGCACAAACAACAACTTCGGTGGCATAAACCGGTACAAATGTGGCACAAACATCTGAGACCGGTCCAAATACAGTATTGTACTGCACCATACAAATATTCAAAGTGTCTTTGCACTCAGGTGAGCCATATGGCAGCAATTCCGTTATCTACACACTATGTTGCATGCATGTTTGCATAGGCCTACAACTTTGGAAAGACAATCAGTCACCGCAGCTGTGGTGGAATAGTAGTAACGTCACAGCCTGTCATGTAGCATATTGGCACACTGATGCTGTTTCTAAAATATAGCCTACATTACAGTATGACATATACCTACAGTGCATAATGCTGAATGCAAGCAGTGTTGTTGGCAATAGACACCTGATGCTTATCTATATCAGGTCATGCTATACATCTGGGTGTAAACAGCCACGTAGGCTACCACCCCCTGTGCAAATATTATTGTCAGCCACTGACGCATGGGTTCAAATAGCATCGAGCTAAAATATGAACGTAAGCCTAGTGTCACGTCCCCAGGGGTGGGGCAGCACAGCTGCCATCGATTCTCGCAATCTAACCAGACTTCTTAACCCCACAGCAAACTGCCAAGGTTGTGAAGTATTGTTGCCATTCTAGATGACACTTACCAAGCATCTCTCTGTCTCGTGTCTTACCCTCCTGCTCTGCCTGCCCTGCTTCCCTGGTCGTCTCTGCCTGCCTTCCCTGCCCTGCCATCCTGGTCTGCCTCCGTCCTCCTTCCTGCCCCATCGTCTCCACGTCTCATCTTTCTTCGTAGGCCTGATCCACCCGGCTTTCGACCTCCTGCATTCGACCCGACCATTCGCCTGCTTTGTCCATTTGGCTTTTGTTAAAGAAAAGCTTTTGTTTTATTTTAACATGAAACTGACTGTCAAAATTTTTGAGTACCAAGACTGTTGAATCATTTGGAAACATCAACTTTGTCAGTTTTATTCTTGGTCACATTGAGGCTTTCATTTTAATTATTTCCAACACAGGCACAGGGGAATTTGAACTACCTCAAGATGGATGAGTTTAGTGATTTCTTAGGGTCACGGCATGTGCCACAAGAAGACATGAAGAGAATGGAACAGGAGAAGGAAGTTATATACTCTAAGAAATGCTCAATTTTGACAAATCACACATAAATATTATTAAAAACAATTTCAGAAGAGCTTTGTAAATATCTTGAACTATGCAGATTGTTAATTGTTGTAATTTAATGCACTTGATCAAAGAATTGATGAAGTATTTGTTCATTTTAGATTGATTCCACTGTCATAAACTTAATGACAGATGACCAGCTAAGAGAGTATCTGCCTTCCTATGGTGACTGCCTGCCTGGCTGTTTTTGGATACTGCAGGTGTAAGGAAAAAGAGCCCAGTAGTCGCAAGTCAAAGATCTGCGAACGAAGCAAAGATCTCAAAAAACAAAGGTGATTATATGTCTGAGAGAGAGTGTCGAAACCCAGCAAAGAATGCTCCGAAGAATCAGAGAAAAATTGAGATGGGATGGTTGCTTTTTAGAGAAGGGGTATTTGTGCAGGTACGAAACCAAAAAGGGTGGTGGAACCAGAAAAGAAAGTGTTCCAAAAGAGACTAAAAAACTGGGTTTGATTGAAAGGGCTTTGCAGTTGTTTTTTCCAGATGAAAGAAATTCAGAGGGGAGCCTTACTGATTTTGACATTGATTTAACTGACTTTCAGCAGCATTCATTAGAAGATGGTATCACAGTCGGGGAAATGTATGAAAAGACCAAGTTACTGCTCTTACATTTCTATTTAACAACTATGAGGAGAGAAAATGTCAGTGGTGTAAATCTGGAGGAGAAGAGTGTTTCAATCGCAAGAAAAGGTGAAGAGACACCTGACCGACCTGATTTCTATTGCTACTCTTCAGACACTTCAACAACCGAGGCTGTGGAGATAAATACTTCAGATGTCATTTATATTGGAAGCAGCGCAATGTTTGGAAATGCAAGCAATGAGAGTAATTCCCTTCTTTACATCACAGTCGACCCAATGGATGCATCCAGTTTGCCAGAACATGAACCATTACTTCATGTGGATGCTTTATAGGATAGTGGTATTTTAACTTTCCATACAGAAAGCACCTCTGGGATGGACTATTCAAATCTTGATGATATCCTGCCTGTCTCTGAAGACCAGTCATTTGATTCACCTTTGCTTCCTTCCATGGATATGTTGCAGGAACAAGCCTATCACAGAGAAAGAGCAAAGAAAATTATTGTTCTTCATCATGGACAGATTCTGAAGGAACTTCAAGTTTTTTCTGAGGCAAGTATTATAGAGGATAACATTTACTTTCAAGTTATTCTTCCTAATGGAAAGCTTGAAAAGGAAGTGGATGATGGAGGAGTTTTGAGAGATGTACTTTCAGAGTTTGGCATGACTTTTATGAGCAATGCACTATGGGAAATGGCTTCAAAGTGCCATACTTAAGGCATGATTTCGGTAAACAAGAATGGGAGAGCATAGGCCGAATAATCACATTTGGCTGGCAAAAAGAGAAATATCTTCCTGTAAAACTTGTGCCAGTAATTCTAGAGCAGGCAGTTTTGGGCTTTGTGGAGAGAGATCTTGTGGACACCTTTTTCAAGTATGTGACAGAGTCAGTGCTAGTGATTTTTGAATCTTCTTGTTCTGGTTTTGAAGGTATTGACCAAGAAAAGTTGTTGGAAATCATGGATATTCACAACTGCCAGAGGCTTCCAACAGCAGATAACATTCAGCAAATCTTGAGGGAGCTTGCTCACCAAAAACTGATACAGGAGCCTGCTTTTCTTTTTGAATAGTTGACCAACATGCTCACACCACTTAGATCAGAGCTAAAAGGGATTGTGCCAGTTTATGAAAGGTTACAACCCACATCACGAAAGATCATGAGATCAATTACCTACCCCAGTATCCAAAATGCCCAAGAGAAACAAATTGCCAAGTATATAAGTGCATACCTTATAGACTCAGACACCCAGCATCTCTCCTTTTTCCTTAGATTTTGCACTGGATCAGACTTGTTCACAGGAAAAACCATCACTGTCAGCTTTACACAACTTCAGGGATTTCAGAGAAGACCTGTCGCTCATACATGTGGCTGTTACCTGGAGTTACCAGACAGTTATGACAACTACCCAGATTTTAGACAGGAGATGAACAAAGTCTTAAAAAGTAACATGTGGGTCATGGACATTGTTTAGGCTTTGTATGTTCTCCAGATTTTAAGGCTTGTGAAGGAAATACAGATACTTGTACCTGTTTAACCTTACTGAGTCTCTCAGCTTTAATATGATGATGACTTTTGTTTCTTTGAATATTGCTTTCAGTTTAAGAACAAGTTCTTACTCAACAACTCTTAAGTTCTTGGTGTTTCAATGCAGAGAACTTTGAATATCTCAGTTATGGAGGTGGTTTAAGATTCACAGGATGTCTTCTAATACAGACTACTGTTGTTCCAAATGTACTATGTTTGTTTTAGTGGTGTTAAAACATTATCTAAGAAAACAGTCTTTATCAGCAGCAAACTTTTAATTTCTTACTCTAGGCAACTTCAGAAAGATTTATTTCAGATCAGCTGGAAGGATTTTTTGTTTACAAAACAAGTAGCCTACATGTTATACACCAGTCCAATTTATTAGTTCCTTTTAAAATTCCATATCGCAAGCACTGTTTTACTTTATTCAGGTATTGTTATTGTTATTTGCCAAAAGACAGCTTGCTTTTGTCAACCATTCTGGTTAAATAGATGGGTTATTGTTGAAGGTTTCCCACTGTAACTAGACAGATGATATCATATCGCCCAGCCCTAGTTCGAATAAATGATTGTTAATATAAGTGAAGATTTTGCACGCCTACTTTCAAACCTGGCAAAAGTAATTTGTTGCGGTCAAATGAAGTGGTAGAACAGTCCAAAAGTAAATAGGTCTTTTACATCATGTAATGTCAGAAATAATTCTTAAATACTAAAGAGCTGCTCTGAATATACAGCATCAACCCATTTCATTGTTATTTTCAACAAGAAGCTATAATCTGTGAAATATTCATCTTCACAAAACACAAGCCATTGGATTAACGAGCACAGTGAGTGGCTAAGAGGCAGGCAAAATGGGTTGTTGATCATCTCTATATTAATTTTGTTTTTTTCTCTATGTTAGTTATGTTCTTCTTGTGGTCCTTGTTGTTTGTATTCTTGCCCCAGGTTGTTTGTGCTCAGGTCTAATTCAGCTATGTTTCTGTGTTATCTGTGTTTTCAAGTATCTCCTAGTATCTGAGGTGCATAGAGTCTGTTAAAACACCCCATCTGTTCCTAGCTCCTATTGTGTAATTAGTATGTTCCCACATCTGTCTCCTTTTACTCATCATATATGTTATGTTCCTGCTCTTACATCCCCAGTCAGTCAATGTGTTTGCTACTGTTTAGATGTATGTGTTGTTTTGTGTTTGCTCCCTACTTTGCTGTGTTTGTTCCTGTGCTGCTTCTTGCTTTAGTTCTTGTGTTCTACCTACCTGCCTTCGTTAGACCCCTCATTGTTCCTTTTGTTTCTTGCTTTTTTTAATTTCAGTAAAGTCCTTGGAATTGTAAAATTGCAACTTGGGGCAGCGTTTTAAGCACGCAAAAATGCAATTGTCCCTAAGATACATGGATTTTATAAGCTGCACAGTGCATATCGTGGTTTATGTTAGGTTTCGTAAGTTGGACACTCACTTTTCGCACGAATATCAAGTTGTTGTATGAACATTTTCTCTCCCACAAGAATGTACAGACATTTTTTTATATATATATAAATAAGCCACATTGCCTTGACTCAGACTGCAGTAATGTGGACTCAAACACAGCACTGTGTCATGATGTTTGAGTGCCCTCTAGTGGTACATAAAGTTGCAGAAAGATTAGATGCATTGCTTGGAAAGTGAACATTTTCCATGTTCTACATGCAATGTAATGTGTGGAAATCTGACTGTGCACATCAGAGAACATGTTCTTATTTTTCCAGAATAATTTACACAAAATGTCCTGTGTTTGTGCCAGTCCCAGCAAGCAAAGCTCCTTTACATGAACACAAAAGAGAGACATTATAGAGTCAGGAATAAGTAAGAAGATTTCCTGGCTCTGCCTCTCTGGAATTAAACCAGCAGCTTCTTGGTTCTGTAGATGTATAGGGCTCACTGGAGCGATGTTTATGAACTCTTCCCTGGAATATTACAGACTGTAGCCGTAGTATCAGAGTATCCTGCACTGTAAAAAATAAACCGTAAATTTTACGGTAAAAAACTGGCAGCTGTGGTTGCCAGAACTTTACCGTCAAAAATACGGTAGCAACGTTATTGGTTTTACAGGACTGCACCCACTGTACTGTATATTTTACGGATTTTAATTGTTTTTTTTTACGGTTTATAACTGTCTAATTAACATATTTATGTTGCTATAAAAACAGTTTATACCCGTAAAATTCTTACATTGTAATATTTACGGTTCATGACCATCTTTTTTACAGTTCAGAACTGTCCAATTTAAAGGTTTATGTTGTAATAATTACGGTTCATAACCATCTTTTTTACAGCTCAGAACTGTCTAATTATGTAGGTTTATGTTGTAATAAATATGGTTAAAACCTATAATTATTTCACAAAGCAGACAGCTATTTAAACTAAGGAAAAAACATTAAATATGTAAATGCTGTTGAATTATTTTTAATATAAACTGAACATAAGTGAATTCATTCAGCAATTCTGTGAGAGCACCATTTTACCCAGATAGCAAAATCTTTCTGGCCCGGATGTGGCCCACATACTGCATGGAATGACAGCGATTGAGCGGACCGCTCCCCACACATAGCAAAATTGGTATGGCCCGGATCTGGCCCACACTATGCGCTTACACCCGGCCCACATACCGCAATGAATGACGGCCCCTTGATGGCCCAGATCTGGTTTGCCAGAGGTGGCCCACACATGGACCAGCACAAAGCCAGATGCAGACATGTTGGTGGCCCTGTTCTGGCCCAGAACAGTTTCAGCTCGGGCACCAAATGTCAGCCTATATGTACCTTAATCAAGTCATGTAATACCTACTTAATATTAATTCAATATTCATTGAAATATTAAGTTACTTCAAGTTGCTCTACCTTAATTTTTTTGTTTTCTACTCAGAAATGTCCATGCAAATAGTTAAAACACTTTCTTTAGTATTAGTATCTTGTTTTATTTAAGTCAGGGGAAATAAAAAACAACCGCATTTCACAATTCAACATTTTAATAAATGTTAAATATTGTAATAGTAATCGTCATCACTTCACTAATCCCCATGGGGAAACTGCCTTTTACGTCCCTCATCTTGCTCTTTCTAAGTAAGTTGTCTGTGAAGGACAGTCACTCATGGCTGCACCCAGGGAGCTGGGAGTTAAGGGCCTTGCTCAAGGACCCACAGACATGTTGAGGCTGGGTTTGAACTGGTGACCTTGTGATTACAGGCACACAGGATTAGCCCAGTGAGCCACACAGAACACCTGGTTCCAGTTGTTTGACCACAAGAATTTTTAGAAATAAATTACAAATATCAACTCTAAACACAAAAAGCATGCAATGGGTATTTTAGACATCCATAACTTGTGCAAATGTTGCAAAAGCAGTCAAGTAGAAAACAATTTGAATAGTGGAATGTAATCGTGTGTCTTCTGTTCAAGTAATTTAGCTGTGGAGCTTAATGAAAAATGGCGGGACCACAATTCGCATCAGTTAGCATAGCACCGCGCTAGCAGAACATAGCTGCTCTGGGTAAAATTGTTCTAAAACATGTTACACAGCAAATGTGCCAGTGTTAAATTACTGAATGGTGTTTATATGGGCCCACACCATTCAGTGTTACCTATAATACTTTACAGTGTGCAGTGAGTGTTGTTTTTACAGTGTTAATATTTATTAACTCATATAGGGCCAGTTTCCCAAACAAGGATTAAGCCTAGTCTTGGACTAAATTGCAGTATCAATGGAGATTCACCATTGAAACTCAAAGCTAGTCTAGGCTTAGGCTTAATCCTTGACTGGGAAACTGGCCAATAGTGTTCAATTGACAACCTAGACTAAGTCACCAGCTCCACATATCAGCCCCATTTTAATATGCATACAAGAAGTCATAAGGATCAGATGAGCCACCCCAGATTTACCCACCATCATGAGAAAGACTCTGACCAAAAAGGACCTTACAGCTTTTTCTTGTCTTATGTTGAAGTGTTGCTGGCTCAGTTCTGACTGATCCTGAAGATTAAAGAGCTGAGGTTCCTCTCCCCCATGTGGTTTTATAGTTTGTTGGTGTCAGATCAAAGAAAAATTCTTCAAGATGTACCGGACATGTCTCTAGAGTGGTATATATTTTAATGGGGTGGGGGTGCATTTGGTTGCCAGTCCTGCCCTTGGATGATTAATATATGCGGAAAGTTGTTAGGACAGTTGTGATACCCTTTTCTGTGCAGCTCCTGGTACCACCCACTCCACTGTAGACCAATGGTGCTGGATGTATATTTGCATAGCATGATACAGTACTGTCTTTGACTTAAGGTTTTTTTCTTTAATCCACCGCGATTGTGATGAATAGGGCAAGAGAACAAAAACCACAGAAATGGCTCTTGTGTGCTCGCCAATGACCAGATGAGATAATTTAGCCTTTATTTAGGCCCTAGCTGGGAGGAAAATGCTATGGAAAATCAACTTTCTTTCATTCCTTCTCTTAGCCTAGGCTCTCTAAAAGTATCCATACCATATGCACAGCTATAATAGAGAAGATTGCAGAACAAATGCACTATTCAGACCAACTAGCATAAACATCTAATAATAAAATTTGTTTAAGACTAATATCAGTGCCATTCCATCCTCAATTGTGGTGGGTTTCTACAAATTAAGCTTAATTAAAATCTGAATATTAAATGAGCAAAATGATTTGATTTGTTATTCCATCCCAAGTTGTGGTCTAAAAGCTATAATGTGACCACCCATTATATCTGCTTTAGCAACAATGCACTCCAACCATTAACATAGCTCTCACATTTTCTCAGCCCTGTTAAATAATTATGTTACGCTGTCTAACACAGGCAAGCTTCATAATCTGTGGTTGGTGGCTGGTGCCGTACATTTCACCCACATTTATATCACAGACAGCTCATAGATGAGCTTAACTGGTTCTTTCTCATTCGGATCAAAAAAACCTATCGTACTCATGCTTAAATGAGAAAAGGCAATGTTGGTCTAAGTCTTTCTTACTATGGTGGGTTAGTAAAACACAGCAGCTGAATGCCCAAATGAGTTCAAATGAGTGCATATTAAAATGGGGTAGATATGGGCCACCCATTTTGTACTTGTGTGCCACCCTTATGGGCTTGCAATCTAGGAAGAGGTAGCGACTTATTGACTTAACAGTCTAGGTTGTCAATTGAACACTATATGAGTTAATAAATATTAACACTGTAAAAACAACACTCACTGCACACTGTAAAGTATTATAGGTAACACTGAATGGTGTGGGCCCATATAAACACCATTCAGTAATTTAACACTGGCACATTTGCTGTGTAACATGTTTTAGAACAATTTTACCCAGAGCAGCTATGGTCTGCTAGCGCGGTGCTATGCTAACTGATGCGAATCGTGGTCCCACCATTTTTCATTAAGCTCCACAGCTAAATTACTTGAACAGAAGACACACGTTCCAATTTGACAAGCATTATCTTCGGGGAAGCATGGCAAGACAGCATCAGACAAGGGGTGTTCTAGTTGCATTTTACAAATGCAATACTACTTAGATACTGTATAGATATTGTATATAGTGTATAGTACTGTATATAATATTGTGCTGTACAATATAAAGTAGATGTATTGAAATAGATTGACTGTTAAGGCCCTTAACCCCCAGCTCCCTGGGTGCAGCCATGAGTGGCTGTCCTTCACGGACAACTTACTTACGAAGAGCAAGTTGAGGGAGATGTAAAAGGCAATTTCCCCATGGGGATTAATGAAGTGATGATGATTACTATTATTTAACATTTATTAAAATGTTGAATTGTGAAATGCGGTTCTTGTTTTTTATTTCCCCTGACTTAAGTAAAACAAGATACTAATACTAAAGAAAGTGTTTTAACTATTTGCATGGACATTTCTGAGTAGAAAACAACAAAAAAATTAAGTTAGAGCAACTTTATTTGAATGATGAGGTAACTTAATATTTCAATGAATATTGAATTCATATTAAGTAGGTATTACATGACTTGATTAAGGTACACATAGGCTGACATTTGGTGCCCGAGCTGAAACTGTTCTGGGCCAGAACAGGGCCACCAACATGTCTACATCTGGCTTTGTGCTGGTCCATGTGTGCGCCACCTCTGGCAAACCAGATCTGGGCCATCAAGGGGCCGTCATTCATTGCGGTATGTGGGCCGGGTGTAAGCGCATAGTGTGGGCCAGATCCGGGCCATACCAATTTTGCTATGTGGGGAGTGGTCCGCTCAATCGCTGTCATTCCATGCAGTATGTGGGCCAGATCCGGGCCAGATCTCAGACAGAGCCTGGCCACTTGTGGCTAACATAAGGCCCAGCTCTGGTCCAGATGTTAACCTGATGCGGCAACCGAGAGCGGTCCGCTCAATCGCCATCATTCCATGCGGTATGTGGGCCAGATGATCATGCGTGCTGTGGGCCACATCCGGGCCAGAAAGATTTTGCTATCTGGGTAAAATGGTGCTCTCACAGAATTGCTGAATGAATTCACTTATGTTCAGTTTATATTAAAAATAATTCAACAGCATTTACATATTTAATGTGTTTTCCTTAGTTTAAATAGCTGTCTGCTTTGTGAAATAATTATAGGTTTTAACCATATTTATTACAACATAAACCTACATAATTAGACAGTTCTGAGCTGTAAAAAAGATGGTTATGAACCGTAATTATTACAACATAAACCTTTAAATTGGACAGTTCTGAACTGTAAAAAAGATGGTCATGAACCGTAAATATTACAATATAAACCCTGGAATAAACTGTTTTTATAGCAACATAAATATGTTAATTAGACAGTTATAAACCGTAAAAAAAACAATTAAAATCCGTAAAATATACAGTACAGTGGGTGCAGTCCTGTAAAACCAATAACGTTGCTACCGTATTTTTGACGGTAAAGTTCTGGCAACCACAGCTGCCAGTTTTTTACCGTAAAATTTACGGTTTATTTTTTACAGTGTACATAAAATCTTTTTTGGTTATTAGCATGTTGACTAAAGGCTGATTTGTACTCTAAGCATGTTTACTGTTCTTTAAAACACTACCATACAATATTTTATGATAACAACTAAGTACACATTTCCAATTTGTACAGATTACAAAAAACTCAAGGCATGAATATGTTGAAACACTTTTCTCAAGGACGTTTTTTAGCGAGCATTGACTGAAATCAACACAAGCAGGTTTAATTTTTAACAAAATAATAACATCATGTTATCTCATGGGTTTTCACATGTGATCCCATGGGTTTCACAAAATGTTCCAAAAACACATTTTTGCATATGTAAAAAACATGCGAAATTCATGTCTTTTCTGTAAGAGATAATACAGTATATTGTTAATTTTACTGCAATAAACCGTATTTTCATATGTTTTTAACTGTGAAATGTAAGGTCTTACTCTGTAAAACTAATTACGGTTTTTCACTGTAAATTCTAAGGTTATCGCATGTTTTGTGGAATACGGTTTTATCCGGTAGCATTTATACGGTATTTTACTGTTAAATTTACGGACATTTTTTACAGTGTGGGAGCCAGTTGCTGCACTGTCACATGGCTGAGAACATATTTGCTGGTATGGAAACCACCTTCACCATCAGGGGCCAGGCAGGTGGAGGTGGATGAGGTCTAACCTGACTGGAGTGTATTCAAAACACCCTGAAAAATTCTAGAAGTACTACAAGAAAAATATGGATGACTGACACTGCAGTTTAATAACCTGAAAAATTAGGAGGAAATTGAGTGGATGAGCATAGCATTTCATACCTGCTACTCCTCAGTGACCTATAACAAACATCGTCTCCCTCCTGTAAAACCAATATGAGTCCTTGTGTCTTTTGCTAACACTAATAGACGAAATGTGTTCCTGAAAAAACTTCGGCAGAAGGCAATTTAAAGGTGCAATAAAATGCAAATTTTCAGTATTTAAAATTTTTCTCTGGTGTCTATATAAAAGGTTTGTGAACTTGGTTTGGTTGAAAAATGTCACAGTTTAATGTAGGAACTATTTTTATCTACCAAACTCCACACACCAATCATATCGCTGCACAGAAGGTATGAGCAGAAGCTCCCCGGTGATATCTTCTTCGCAGCGATACCATTGCTGAATGGAGTTCGGTAGATAAAAATTGTTCCTACATTACACTGCTCACTACAAAGTCTGTTGATTATGATTCCTTTAAGGGACATTGCTTTTGAATTTTTTAAATGCATGTTTCTGGCACCTTAATCACCACAGAAACAATGCTATTCAGTCCCATTATAATCAAGAGAAGACCAACATTTCTTCTCCAAAACTGGGCAGCTCCCAGCAGAATAACCTTGAAGGATAGATAACACTAAAGCCCCTCTAAATCATATCTTTTCAGTTTTGGCCATTTAAGGACTCCAGTGATGAAGAATCTGAGACCATTTTAACTGATCTTTTCCAAACCCACAGTCTGGTAATCAAATTGACAGAGATACTGAAGAAAACTTGAAATATACATGTAAAACACTAAACCAAGCCATGGTTAAGATTGAGACAGACACTGACCCATATTGGAAGCATCAAATCATTTTATTAGCATAGCATCTAATCCAGTGTAGGGTTACAATGTCGTGGAAGTGAAATTTACCTAAGTCTGGTACTCCTAAGAAAATTAGTAAATAAAAGAGCTGAGGGCTGCTGGGATTGCTGTCAATACCTTAGGCCTTTCCCCACTGCAAATGTGGTTATTCACTACAAATGTGGTTTGTGCCTGGTTTCAGAGTGTGCCCCCGTGACCCATAATTACTCTCCCGTCTGGGAGGGAACACAGCTCTTAGATTGCGTAGAACCTACCCTGGCTGTCACTTTGTGTAGAACACAGTGGTGATGAATGTGAGATTAACGTTTGCTTTGCTGGATTACAGAACATGGGCAATATGGAATACTTAGATTCAATATGAATGAATCATATAACTGAATCAGTGTAGTTTAAGAACATGAGATACATATACTCTCAAAATTGATGTAGAAAGTATTGAAATGTTATTTTACTTTTAATCAAGTGTCTGGAGGTTGTCAGAAATGATGAGAGCGAGCAAGACCTCTGCACAAGATTTGCAAGGAAAGGTAAGATTAGGGAGGACAGGGAATGAATGACCTTGGAAGATCATGTGAACTGGAGATGAGCTAGTAAGATAACAGCAGGGAACAGCTGGTGATCTTGTGCAGGGGCGTCACTAGCAGAAAAAGTTTAAAAAGTATTTTGATTTGTCAGTCAGGGGCTTCTTTGCATTCGGGGGAATCCATGTTTGAACAGATGCAATACCATCTGAACAGATACCTCTCCTACTGTAAGGTGTCAGTATTCCATTATTTGTCCATCCAAATCTTTTAACTTCCACAGTGTATACTTGATTATGTATTATATATCTGATTGTATTTATGTATTTCTCATTCATACCAAAGTGAAAAGACAATATTAAATATCCATGGTATGAAAAGGTTTGTGTGTAAGGAAAGGTAAAGAAATAGGCTAATGTAGGTTACATGGATGTAATGTGTGGTGCAGAACACAAGAAACGCAACAACATGGACAGCAGCACTTGACAGCATCAGAGTGATGCAATGGCATTGCCCCCAAATATAATGAATTCATCTACTCTGTGTCTTCCTCCCAGTTGTCAAAGTAACCGTCAGCAAAGTTGAGCATCTTCTGCATGGCGGTGAGGAGCAGGATGTCACAGGTGTCATTCAGATTAAGTTCATGGAAGTAATTCTTCACTGGATGCACGTTTAACACTGGGATTCCCAGACCCTCGCTAGCTCTGTAGATCTGCAGAGACACATGCAGTACACATATACGTTCCTCTTCAAATATATTTTCATCAACTGCTGTATCGAGAGATTTGGGTGAAACTATTGTAATAATAATCACAATTGAAATGGTATAAATCTGTCTTTAGCAGATGCTGCTACACGCAGATGCACAGTGAAAGTTGTTAAGCTCTTGAGGGCAATGAAATGTCACACACAAATATTGCATCTATCCATTGATAACTACCTATCCAGTGCAGGGACATGAAGAGTCTATCAAAGGAAACACAAGACCCAAGGACTGAGGCACCCAGGCCGGGATGCCGGCTCATTGCAGGTTACATAGTCACACACTGTGGGCAATATAGAGACACCATTTCCTCCAAATGCATGTTTTTGAACTATGGGAGGAAACACACACAATCACAGAGTGATTTGGCTGCTTGGAAATATGTTGCTTTCAGAAAAAAATATTCAAGACAGGGCCTGTGAGCCAGCTGAATATCACAAACCAAAGGTTCACACCCCCAGGTCTCTGGGCTTGATTCCTGCCGTTGGCTCCATGTTCAATTTTTCTTGTCAAATTATACTCAATGTCAACTTTTAACATTTTTGCAGGTTCATTTCTTAGTCAAGGGTCCTGCTGTAGGTTTCCACAAATACTGTCCTGATATGTTGGTGCAGCCTTTAGGACTAATTCCAGTGTTAGACCCTGAAACTCACCAGATCCTTTATGTAGCAGCTGCGGTACACGTTCTTCAAATCCTTTTCCACATGTGGGCATGCTTTATCCACTTTGGTCAGTAGCACCATTAGAGGGACTTCTAAAAACATCAATAGAAAAGACTCACGAGCTACATTTACAACAAAATGTAGTATGGAATAAGCCATCAAATGCATAGCAATCAGCACACTGATGTCTGACATACTCAAAATCACCTGCCAGCATCATTGTCATGCCCCGTTCTTCCGATCCTCCCATGTGTCACACCCCCTCACTACCTCGTGTGGAATCCCCCATGTTTACCAGCTGTTTCTCGTTGTTGATTAATCCAATGTATTTAAGTCTGCGTTAGGTATGTTTTCCCAAGTCCGGTCGTTAATGTTGTATGACGTTGTGCTGTAGTCTGTGCCTGCCTGTATTTTCCTTGATTAAATCCTGTATTCACCCGACTCCTCAAGTCTAGTTCCTGCTTCCCTGGTCTGTGCCCCGCAATCATTGTGTTTTTCCTGAATCCAAATGTGTTGATCTGAGCTCGTGTTCCTGTCCCAAAAATCAGTCCCATCCCCTTAAGTGGGCTCTATGTGACAGAAAGCCTCCAGCTTCTCACAGATGGAGTAGCTATGTGTGGCGGAGCAGCCAGGAGCTCCTTCAGTTACAGCATGAAAGCTACAGAATATGTTCAACTGAATTTCTTTTGGGTTTTGCTAAATATCTAAATATTATTAAAGTCATTACTTCTCAGGAGTGAGCACACTTTTTCACGTCACTGTGTAGATTTTCTGGGTATTTATGTTTCAGGGAAGGCAGACGATACAACGCATTAGAATTTTCATACAAAACAGCTGATGAGTGTTTATGAATTTTGACCGTCAGATCCAACCCCCACACAACACTCATTCAGTCACAGATGCCACCACCCTCCCTGTTCTCCCCACTCACTAACCATGATACTTTGTTTCCTTTCGGATTTCATCAACTTTGCTCTTCATTTCTTGGGGTATAATTGCAAGTTTGGTGGCATCTATGACATACACCACACAGTGGATCCTGTCCTGAACTGGCAATCGGCTGCCCGTCTGACAGCCAGTAGTATCCATTGCCTGCACAGAGTTGAACTAAACAGACAAGAAGTTGTTAATGACACATAAAAACATTCACTAACTTAGAGATCATGGGAAACTCAAACAAAATGCAGTCTAAGCCCATTCATGTGACATTTGAGCAACAATAATACATTATTTAACCTAAAAACAAATCAGTGAATGAGATTAAATTTCCTCCAAAGAGAGTGTAGGGAGAAAAATACCAGCAATTATAAACATGTGTAAGTCATTAGAGGGATCAGACCTGCATGTATTCATATAACTGTTTTGTTATTGAGGCCTGGTTAGATACACAGTTCTTACACTGTACTTGTCTGGTACGTAGCCCTTCAGGATGCTCTCAATATCTTCAGTTTTCACGCCTCCATCCTTCCCTGCTTCCAGTCCCATGGTGTCACACAGTAAGAATGCCAGAGGCTGTCCACCTCGGCCTGCCTTCACCTGGTAAGTGCGATACTGGAAGAAGACACATGATGTCATTCATCTTCCGCCAGCTTGTCCAGCTCAAACTCATACAACTTGCGGGCCATTGGTATATATATATGTATGTATGTATGTATGTTTTATATAGTTCTCCAGGATCAGAGTTGGAGGCTCCTGGTGCACTGCAAGCTATATTCGCTACAATGAATCCATATACTTTTTTCCGCTCTTCATTCAGAACAATTCTGTAACCAAGCATCTATGCCTAACCAAGATACAGTGTAAATGTTAGTGTTAGTAGCATGGACTGAAAGTTCGGTATGCATTGCTAATAAAATAATAATGAAATGTGTGCATTAATAATAAAAATGCTATACATTCAAAACATAAAATATTTTCAGAGGCAAGAGAAAATATATGTCAGACATTATTGTGTGCCTCTGTATACAGTACAACATATAAACGGTCTTTAGAATTTAATGCCAGGTTAAGTTTCTTCTGCTTTCAAATTCAATCTGAGCTAAGAAAATAGTATCATATGCATAAGGTACAGTACAGTGTACAAAGTACAATGAAATTCTTACATATATGCCTTCTCCACAGACCATAGACAATTAACAAGACAGAACAACATTACAGTACAAATAAATACTAAGTAGGCCTGGGTGATGTTACAGTATGCACATGCAACTCTTACATCGCAGCCGGGTGGCGATCAGGCTTTTGCATACCTTCTCACTATACATGCATTATACCATGGTTATTTTTTAATCCAATTCCAGGATTTAGAAATCATGGCGGCAAAATTTGCTGAGATGGAGAGGTTTATGTTTTGCAGAACATTTATATTCTGTTATAGGAAACAAAAACTTAGCAAGCTTTGCAATTTTAATGATTGTTAATTTTCAAAATGATCTAGTATATATTTGCATGAGCTCTGCAAACAATCATACTCACCTTCATCCTTGTTTATATCACTCATAGACATGTTTGTGAGAAATTTATTTTTAACTCTTTTTTGCTTTATAAATTGCAATATTTTCACAATTGGAGCAGTGGACAGAATATAGAGAATGCTACCAGAGTATTACAAAATTAGCAATCTGTTACAGAGGCAGCAAGTGTGCAATATTTCCTACCACAACCTCATACAAACAAGTAAGATCAGAAACGAAGGAGCTGAGCAAGACGGTTTCACTTCCTGCTGGTGGACATACTGTAATCTTCCAGATTTAGGTAAACTATGCATGCAAGTATGAGCAGCAACACCGCTTGTGCAGATTACCTTCAAGGAAAGGCTGGTTGCCATCTCTCCTGCTTCAGCTTGGCTTGTTATGTTGCCACGGAAGATGGAGTTGATAGAGTTGAAGAAGCTTGATTTTCCAGCACTAACTACACCAATTATAAGAATCCGAGCCTGAGGCACTGAATCAATAGGGGGCTTGTACTCTTTCAGGGATTGCATGAGTTTGGTCTTTGTGCTAAGGAACAGACATTGGAATTAGAAATGGGAATTAGCTAAAATTCCTGTGAGATACAAAATAAAATCCCATATCTGACAACATATCTTCCTTTACAGTACATCTCATTAGCCATGTGCTACTGAAACCATTTGATGAGGTATCTCACATTGGTCTCACAATGTGGTTATTTATTCGTTTTATATTTACAGTAGATGCTTTAATCCAAAGCTACACAAATCTGAGAAAGCAGGGTCAGCCAATCCCTGAAGCAGTCAGAGTTAAGGGCCTTGCTCAAGGGCCTAATGGTGAAATAACCATGAGATCAGAATCTTCAGAATCAGAATCTTTCTTGCCACACAAATTTGTATTGGCTTGCTACTATTGGAAATACCATGACAAAAGACAATTAATTAACAGTTTGGGCATAAACAGACAGAACATATAAGGCAAAAGGTATGCAACAGTGATGCATAAATGCAAGGCAGATGATAATTACAGATATCATCTTGTGAGAGCCACATACTGCACTATGTTTATGTGTGTCTATTTGTGTCTATGTCTTTGCATTTTTGTAATTATCACATCCTTTGGACCATATTTCCCCATAATGTCATAAAAACCTGTAACTTTTCACCTTGTGGGGACATTTTTCAGTCCCCACAAGGAAAACCTCAATTTTATAAAATTTGTGGAGGAGAAGGTTTATAGTACTCGTGCATATGTGAAAAATATATGGATAAAATTATGTGACACAAGTAAAAGAAATGTTAATTATATTTAATAAAAATTGACTTCATACCTCTCGTCCCACGTAACATCCCTCCATGGTTTATCAAGGATCGTTGGTTTCCTTTCCTGTTCCACGACTTGCTGCGCGGTCTCCACTCTCCTGGGGGTTTCAGTACTGCTGCCGAGTCCCATTCTCTAAATACCAACTTCTGGACCTGTTCAATGAATGCATTGTATTTTCCTTATATTATAAGTTAAGCTCCGCTCTGTTTCCCGAAATGTTCTTAGTTAAGTATATCTTCCGTTAGATTCTTTCGTAAGGTTAGTCTAAGCCTCTCTTAGCTGTCTCTTATCGCTGTTATCGGCTCATACTGCTCATTTAAAATAAGACTAAAATCATTAAGGGTACATTTTCATAGCCAATCATCATTTAGCTAAAAGATTATTTTGTCTGATACAATCTTCGTAAGGTTTCGTCTTAGTGCTCTGTGCAGCGAATTGGCCGAGTCAATTGTGCAGAGTCATAATGAACGATGAGGAACGTGCTGTTGATTATGTATTTATTTATTAATTGGGAAGGAAGGGGGGATCTGCCGATACTGGGGTGGATGCATTCCCCCAATTTCCGACACCCCTGGAATGCACACACCTCTCTAAATGTGCCACCTGTCACAATATATTAAAACTTTGGTTCATGATGTTAATAAGAGTCGACACTGCAGGTTCATAAACATGTTAGTTTAATATATTTTCCCCAAAAAGCCCCCCTGGAATAGTCCTTGGAAGTCAATAATGAAGCACATAGGACATTATTTTATGTTGAGACAGTAATGTAATAATAGCTTTTCTTTTGCCTATTGTGCCATTGCTCGTCCCAATATGAAGGACATACACATAGGCCTATATTGGTGCACACAGGAGTTTTATAGAACAAATAACTATAAACTGGTGATACTACATTCTGGGGAGGTGAGTTCATGCACCCAGTCTGCAAAAATCATATTTACGGTTAGATGATTCAATTAGTTAATTTTGTATTTTATTTTTAGCTTCTCCCTAGTTCTGATTAATGCGATATTTTGAAGGATTTGTGCAGTATTATATTTATAAAGAACACCACTGTCTGTCATGCACCAGCCAAGCAGTTTCTGCATGGAGGGAATAAACTCACTTTTTCCAAATGACCCACAAAAGCTGCAGCTTTACATACAATTGTGAAAGTGAATTTAGGAGGTAATAGGTTTTTTAGATCAGATTTTTGTGATTATTGTGGCCACACCACAGTTCATATGAATATTGAATATTGCAGCAAGTCTCATTTTAGAATTGATGTACAGTTGTTGACTTAAAACGCTATGCTATAAACATGAAGGCAGATACACATTATCTTATAAGTTGCCTTAAAGTAAAATGCTTGTCAAGTGGATTCTTCTGTTTTTGTATGTGGTATATTAAAATAAAATTGTTTGTGTTTCTTTTTACAAAGGAACAATATAAGTACAGTCGATATTTCCCAGCCAACACATCCATGTGGGGCATGGGATGCACTTGGGCTGACATGGGAAACCCAAGTGGGGCCCAGTCAATTTTGTCATGTGCCCCCTTCACATTTCTGTCTGCCCCCTCATATATGCATGTCTAAAACCGGCCCCGCAGTAAAAGATAAAATATGAGTACATTTGAATTATATAATACTTAATAATATAATTTCTTATATTAATACAGAAATTGCCACCCTTCTGCACATCTGCATGCGTATTTATCCTGGGAATAACATGATATTCGAGAACAACAGAAACGAACGGTTCCACCAAAAATTTGTATAAGTATATACAAATCTTTCCACTGACAGACAAAAATAACGAGTTATTAGGATTACTAGCCTACAGTCTGTACGGTATATATATATATGCCTATTTGTTTAAAAAACTCTTTCCAAAACGACCCTGGAAAGCTGCAGATTTACAGACAATTGTGAAAACGAAAGTAAAAGTTCAAAGCATTTTATACAGGTATATTCACAAAATAACGGTGGCTGCACAATAGTTCAATAATTATCTTATGTTTATTTAATGTAAAACTCTCGTCAAACGGATTCTTCTATTTTTATGTATGATATATTAAAATAAACTCGTTTGTGTTAATTAGAATTATAGTCTCTGGGGTAATAGATTTTGCCAACGTCAGTTTTGCTTCTTTACAAGGAAAAATACAAGGCAGGCTGATATTTAATTGTGAAAGAATTTCTAAAATAAGTAATTATATGAATACAGATGCTGAAATCTTTCTTAAAATTTACATGGTCAGGAAGTTCCGGGAGAAGTCTGGTAAGTATCAATTCCATCCAAAGACGTTTCAAAAAAGATTGTTTAGCAGGACGAGTTATGGGGGTTTCTTACATTTTGCACGCTATTGAAATATACAAATATTTGTTTGAAATACTCACCTTTCCAAACGACCTTTAACCAATTTTTACAGAGAGAAAGTGAAGGTACAATTGAAATCCTTCTACACATCTACATAATTTCCCTGGGTATAATATTACTCGAGAAAAGCAGAAACTAACAGTTCGCATCAAAAATACCCCCAAAAATAAAGGAAAACAAAATTTTCACAGACAGGCAAAATTAACGAGTTACAGAGTTTACTAGTCTGCCGTTTTGTACAATATATAGGCCTATTTGTTTAACAAACTCACCTGTTTCAAATGAGCCTCGAAAGCTGCAGTTTTACAGAGAATTCAGAAAATGAAATTAGGAGTTCAAAGCGTTTTATATAGTCGCACAGAAAATTGTGGCCACGTCACAGTTCATGAATATTAAATACTGCATCAATTCTCACTTCCGGGTTGCCGTACAATATTGACTTAAAATGCTGCGCTATTTAGACTAATTTAAACAGAAAAGCAGTTCCACCTTACCGTATGAATCGCTTAAAAGTAAAACAACCGACAAATAGAATCTTCTTTTTTGTAGTTGATATTTTAAAATAAACTGGTTTGCGTTAATTATACAACCGTAGTTACTGAACACATTATTTCTGGGTCATTTTAACTAAGAATATTCCACTGACAGCAGCAGCATCAACAGAAAAAAATTGAGGAATTTAAAACGTGGATGGATGCTTAGCCTGTATATTCTTTAGGCTATTAAGCCTACTGATTCCTTTATTTTTAAGCCTATTTTTGTGTGGAATGCCACTGCCAAACCTGTCCGTTGTTGCCTACACAGCAAATTTGCCAGTGTTAAATTAACACTGCATGGTGTTTATATAATTCTCACCAAATGAGTGTTACATTTAACACTGCAATTAGTGTTTTTGTATAGTATTAAATTTTATTAGCTCTTATAGTGTTCAGTTGACACCATAGAGTGTTAGATCACTGAAACTCCACCTCTTCCCAGATTCCAAGCCCATATAGGTGGCACCCAGGTAAATAATGGGTGGCTTATGTCTGGGGCAGCCAGCTACTGTGTTTGATTAACCCACCATCATAAGAAAGACTATGACCAACAAAGCCTTGTCACCTGTTATGTAAACTTTACATGTTCAGCTTTGATTTTTCAGAAGACCAGCCTATTGTGTTTTTGCAAGCTGAACACGGTTCTTCTTTCTGACTCTTACTTTGCTTATGCATTAAAGTTGGGATTGAGTTAGTGGAATAATGTTTTCAAATTTCATTATTTTTTTTTTTTACTTATAAAATAGTTTTATTGTACCAGTACAAAAGTAAACCAATTGAGCCCTCTCGTGATTGCCTGTGGTATGAAACTGAATAAAATGTATGGTACCAGTCTTGGGGAAAACCAGTGAGAGAGCACTGTGCAAGTTGTCATGTGTTTCTAATGAGAAGGCCAAGACTGGTAATCAAACTAGCCTCTCAGCGGGAGTGGTAGTGTAAAAGCAGTGCTTATTGACACAGATAATAAAACTTGTTAGAATGCATAATATAATTATTTAGCAGGGCTGAGAGAAGGTGAGAGCTCCCCTAGTGGCTACAGGAGTGCATTTTCCCTAAAGCAGATATAATGGGTGGTGGCCTTATAGCTTTTAGACCACGACTTGGGATAGAAGAACAAATCAAATTATTTTGCTCATTTAATATTCATATTTTAATTGGGCTTAAATTTTAGAACACACCGTGTTCTAGGATGGTATGTCATGGATATTAGTCTCTATCACATTTTAACATTATGAATGTTTGCCTATGGTTTAGTTGATGCATGCCAGTTGGTTAGTGTAGTGACTATGGTAGGTGTGAGATTTGTTTGTTTCTATTTTAAATACATGCAATGTGACATTTTTCCTGGAAAACAATTTAGCTTTATTGTTTTAGATTCCACATCTCTTAATATTTGCCTTATCTTTCAGGCTCCAGGAAGCTGCACCGGAAAGCACCAATCACTCTCAAACAGGCTCCAGGAAGCTGCACCGGAAAGCACCAATCACTCTCAAACAGGCTCCAGGAAGCTGCACCGGAAAGCACCAATCACTCTCAAACAGGCTCCAGAAAATTCCATTTCTCTGATTGTTTAGAGTCTTCGAGTTTACTAAGGTTTCTTATACTTGCCTTATTCAACACCATCATGGTGGATAAAAAAACCCAGAAATCTCTTAAAAGGCTGTACAATATCATGGTATGCAAATAAACATCCAACATTATTGGTTTACAGGGAAGTGGGCGGTACCAGGAGCAGCATAGTAGCACATAACACATTTCCATATATAAAACCCATAGAACGGGTAAGCAAAATCAGCTTATATTAACAAATATACCACACCCACCATTATAATATACACAAACACAGCTTTTATCTAACTCAAAAATCATATGCAAGAAAAAGCCATGAAAAGCAAAGCTTTGTCTAACATCGTAACACACAGCTCTTCGATCTTCGAAAAGAAATCAGTACTGAAACAAGAAAAATTTAGCATATAACAAGAAAGGCTGGGTGGTCCTTCTTGGTCAGAGTCTTTCTCATGATGGTTGGTAAATCAGGGTGGCTCTTATGAGTCTCATATGAGTTCTTGTGTGCACATTAAAATTGGGCAGATAGGGGCCACCCATTATTTACCTGGGTGCCACCTACATGGGCTTGGAATCTGGGAAGAGGTGGAGTTACAGTAATCTAACACGCTGTAGTATCAAATAGAACACTATTATGGGCCGGTTTCCCGAACTAGGATTAAGACTAGTCTTGGACTAAATTGCCGTTTCAATGGAGATTCACCATTGTAATTCAAAGCTAGTCTAGGCTTAGGCTTAATCCTTGCCTGGGAAACTGGCCATATAAGAGCTAATTAAATGAAACACTATAAAACAACACTCATTGAACTCTGTAAAGTGTTAAATGTAACACTGATTTGGTGAGAATTATATAAACACCATGCAGTGTTAATTTAACACTGGCAAATTTGCTGTGTACATGCTGTTTAAAGATAAATATTTTCTGTTCTGAGTGATAATGTTGCTGTTGGTCATATTTGTTGGTGATATGAGGCTTCGGTTTAAGGTGACATTTGTTAGGCATGCAGATTATTTGTCCTTCTTTTAAATTGGAGCGAGCATGGAGCAATTTGACTGGAGCGGGAGGAATTTTTAGTGGAGTGAGAAGCGGTGTTGAGCAGAGTGCGAATTTTCCCTCCATAATTGGGGGGTACTGCCTTCATAACACTTCTATGACCATTATGGTCCGCTACCGCGTCAATACGAATAGTCGCCACCAGGATCAATGTTAAGAGTGCAAGATGCACTAGGGGTGTTTACTGACATGTATGCAACACACGGTCATGGTCTGGACATGCGACAAAATGAGAATCAATACAGAAGATCTCATTATCCTTATCCCTATCCAAAAGAATTTGGTTTTGATAACTCCCAGGAATTATCCTAAAAGAAGTATATTAGTAAAAGTAATAAGCCTATACATTTACAAACAGCCTGGTCTGGTCCAGCAGTCTGCTGTTATTCCTGCCCTGTCAGAGTCCCCCCAGTTCCAACAGCCTTCAGAAATAAATATTTGCCTATTAGGCTAATATCTGCCTTGATGATACAGTAGATCTTAAAGTACAGCTTAATTTCCTCTGAGCTAAAAAGCAATACATGGGTCCTTCCTACCTGTTGCCATCAGGATACGGCAAAATTATACAGATTACTAATTTTTAGGTATCACGTGCACATCTCTTAAATATTTTAGGCATATTACTAATTTGCCTATGAAACTGTCGGTGTAAGTAAATGTCCATATACTACCAAAAAGCTTGCTTCTGGACAAATGTTTCACCCGTCATCTAAAGCCCTGGTGATTGTTGCGCATGCGCCAAATAATCGTGATTACAGCAGCCCTAAATGCATGTAACCCTATAAATGGACTTTCGGCTGGAGTCCACTGTTGAACTAAAGGCTGAATATTTTTACATAAAACACTTAAGAATATCGGTACAGACAGTACTAGGCACAGTAATACTGAGCTGAGATGCCGTCCCTTTTGCAAAATCATGTGACTTCCCATAAACATCAGGCACTAGACGATCAGCAATTCTCGGAACCAAAGACGAAGTGCATTTTTATCCAGTCCCCCCCCCACAGCAGAACAGTGAAGCAGTGCAGGAGCAGCAGGGCCTTGCAGGGGCATCGAGTTTGTGGCTGACAAACATGGGGGTGGTTATAGAATAGAATAGAATAGAATAAACCTTTATTATCCCACGAATGAGAAATTTAGGTGTTACAGAGCTCTTATACAAAAGTAATGTAGAACAACAAGAGCAGGTAGGTCAGTTGTCTATACACACAACCAAAGTTTTAGAAATAAATAAAGATGTACAGAGATATGTACACAAGTGTGGGGGTGGGGTGGGGTGTGAATGATCCTGGTGAAATATACAATGTACACTATTAGTACATTATGGATTATTTACGTGTCTGTGAGAATCCATCAGAGTTTCCACTTGGGACCATGTGTGCATGCTCCCCCCCGACCCTTGTCCACCTCCCCAACCCCTAAAGCAAAAGTGCTTTGATCCTCCGGTGTGCAGATCTGTCATGTAAATAACATATGCGGTCAATGGCTTTCACTAATTCTGAATCCAAAATGAAACTGAAACTAAAATCATGATATCAGAAGTGCATAGAGAGCAGAGAGTAAAAGAGAAAGTTAAAATAGGGCAGGCAACTGCTGACAAATTTATTTAAAAAAACTTTCTCTGGAGGGGCATTGGGGGGTGATTGGGGGGGGGGCAAGGGGAAAATAGGGGAGGGGGGATGGAGGGGGGATGTAATGCTTCAGCATGGTCAATGACAATCCTCTGAGCAGTTTACAGAAAACAAGGGGATTTTTATTACAAACTAAACTCAGGGGAAAAAAAGGACCATGAGGGGTCCAAACACAGGCAGGCACAGAAAAACACTTTTTCTGGCATACCTTCCAAATAATCTGTTAGCATGAAGGGGGCATCTGATTTTTTAGAGACGTGGTAACCCCAAGATTTTACTTTGTCAATTCACCAACAGTCATCCTTGGGGACTTTTTGCCTCTCTTGCGATTCTCCTCACTGTATGTGGGGGCAAAATAAACTTGGGTCCTCTTCCAGGCAGATTTCTAACAGTTCCAGTTGATGTCCACTTTTTAATTATTGCCCTAACAGTAGAAATGGGCATTTTAAGGCGAGTGGCTATTTTTAGTACACTGAAAAAAAGAACATGTTGGATTTACTTACAGTTTTTCTCCATTGGTTTGGCTCATTTCTTGAAACCGAGATGACATTCTCAAAACCATAAGGTCATTTGGCCAAACAGTCTTACAGTTCTGCTCAACATTATAGCTCACTAGCAAAATCAAATATCTTTCCCCAAACTCTTCATCCATGCTTCAAAAGCAGATTCCTTTCCCATATAAAAGGTCAGTACAGTCAAAATAGCACAGATCCTTCTCAATTGCCTTGGCACATGTGCATTCATTTAGTGCTTTTGTCAAAATAACCTGGATGGTTTAGCACAACACCATGGATCCCCTGCAAAAGCTCATATCTCTCCCAAAACAGTTTATCCATGTGTCAAAACTAAATATCCTTCTCATATAAATAGTCAATGCCCCCAAAATGCATTATACCTTTGGCATTGTTTAAGCACTGCAAGTCAAAATGCTTAAACGTTTTATCACTGAGGCACAGGTCTAGCAACAGAATACAACTATGAATAAAACTAAAAGATTTTACAGTAAAAGCAGCCTCCAATAAACCACTCATACTCAAGGAAACTGTAAACATTTTTATTCGTACAAAGAAATGTTAACATTAGAGAACATACTGTGAAAAGAAAACGTATAGGCTACAGGATTCTGTAAATGTGAACAGTTATAAACACAAACAAAAAACAAAAAAAACTCTAGCCTACCATACTGTAAATAAAGTTTCAGAACTATAGTACAGTAATATTTTCAGTGGTCGCCATTGTCACCCTCTCTTTCCTGGCCACCATCCTCATCCTCCTGGCCATCGACGCGCTGCTCTCTGTTAGGCCATAAATTCTCATCCACATCGCAACGGATATTTTCTCTTGCGATACAGCGAGGGAAGAAACGGCGTGAATGTCTCAGCCATCCCCTACATTGATCCCCTGTGATGTCCTCACATGCAGCATCCATTGCATACAGCAGGGCCCTCTGGTCTTGAGCCTGATGCTCATACACCCTCCACCTCCAAGCTGAAAAAAACTCCTCAATAGGATTTAGGAAAGGAGAGTAAGGTGGAAGAAACTCAATTAGCATCCGGGGATGGGTGGTGAACCAGGTTCTGATGCGTGGGCCACGGTGGAAGTTCACATTATCCCACACAATGACATAATGTGGTAGCTGAGGTCCTTCTTCACCTCTCTCATTTTCCGGGATCAGATCAGTATAAAGGTGGTCCAAAAAATTGAGGAGCTTTTGTGTATTGTAGGGCCCTAAACTGGGAATGTGTGTGGCCACACCTCTTTCTGATATAGCGGCACACATTGTTATATTTGCTCCTCGCTGGCCTGGGACATTCACAGTGGCTCGGTGGCCAATGATGTCACGGCCACGCCTTCGACCTTTGGCCAGGTTGAAGCCAGCTTCATCAACGAACACTAGGATGTGAGGGGTTTCGTTGCCTTCTAATGCCATTATTCTCTACAATAGAATAAAAATAAATCTAATCAGTCAAGTAGAGACAGATACTGCAGGGAGGATCTAAAGTACTGTAAAAAGAGGGAGTGAAAAACTGAAGACAATTTCTAGGCAAAATGCTCTAGTCACACAAAGCTGGATTCTGAAGGTAAAAAGGATAAAGCAAAACAAAAAAAAGTGGTAACCATGTCTTACTGTAATAGTGTTACAATGATAGACAACCAGTAGTTGACTTACATGCACATACTGGTACCGCAGCTCTTTCACTCTGTCAGAGTTTCTCTCAAATGGTACCCTGTAAATCTGTTTCATGGTCATCTGATGTTTCTTCAATACCCGGTCTATTGTGGAGATGCTGATAGAGTTTATATTTTGGAACATTACATTGTCTAGAAGGATAGCATTACGAATCTGTCT
Organism: Paramormyrops kingsleyae; assembly: GCF_048594095.1. Classification (NCBI taxonomy): domain Eukaryota; kingdom Metazoa; phylum Chordata; class Actinopteri; order Osteoglossiformes; family Mormyridae; genus Paramormyrops; species Paramormyrops kingsleyae. The sequence goes on from NC_132820.1 coordinate 14,592,357, forward strand.
CAGTGTGATGGCATTATTTGCAATGACCATGTTGCATATTTCTCGTTCTTGTTGTTCATTTAGAAGTTTTCTTCTGCCACCCACTTGAGGCTGTCGTCCAATCCTAGACATACAAGTCAAAGGTCAACACTGTAAATTTGTTACAAAATGAGTTACCAATGTAATTGTACTGCTGTTTTATGGTACTAAAAGTGTGATGCACTGCACAGTGACTGGAATACTATTCACAGTATTTTCTCCATTTTTTTTTCTTTGTCATTTTTATAGTATCATATAACATCACATGAAGATATTACAGTACTCTAGGCCTACACACACACCAACACTGAATAGTTCAATAGAATAGTTCTGTATCTGTTTTCCCTGCGAAAGGTTTGGATGATGGAGGAGACTGTAGACCGAGGCACATTAGGCTGCACTCGGCGACCTGCCTCTGCCATTGTGAGGCGATGGTTTATAACGTGGTCAATAAGGGTGGCCCGGATTTCATCTGGGACATCATGGTGCCTCCGTGCTCCTCGGCCTCTTCCCCCTATTCCTCCACGCATTCTCACTCTTCCTCTTCTTCTTCCTCCTCGAGCAGGAAGTTGCTGTTGTACTTGGCGAGGTGCTTCCATGTTCACACTGCAAATGAAACTGGCTCTGGGCCAAGCTCTGTCTATATACTTTTGGCAGCAGTCATAATCATAGACAACACCTGTCAGGTAACTAAACAAACTGTTTGATTGGTCATCTGAGATGTGGGAAACTGCTCCTTCGTTAGTTCTAATTTCACCTGATTGATTGTCAATTACTGTCATAAATTTATCAAATGTTCCAAGAAATTCTTTCATGGTATTATATCCTTGACTAATTTTGACAGTTGAACAGATAATTGTGCATATAATGACTTACACAATGAAACCATGCTGATATGTTTTGGAGAGAGTAACCATTTCACTGAAAAATCAACTAATCAGTTTAGATCAGCAAGATCTATTTATTTGGAAAATGTGCTAAATGTGGGCTCATTGTGCTAACTGTAGCTACTTGTACATCATCATTTGAAAAAAAGCACAGAGTCACTTGAGACATGTACTAAAGCATTTGCAATTTGATAAAACCAATGAGAAATGACATTCTGTTGTGAACAATTGCAAGGTGGTTTGGAGATTTATCCATGTTATTTTGAGAATGTCATCTCGGTTTCAAGAAATGAGCCAAACCAATGGAGAAAAACTGTAATTCAATAGTGGACAGTGGTTGCACACAGATGTTTTGCACTGAAAAAAGAGAATTGTTGAACCAACTTAAAAAAATTGCTTCAGTTGGTAACACACAAATGAATTAAGTTTTTTCAAATCAATTTAAGTTTAATGAACCCATTTGCTTTAAGTTAGGTGTACTGAATAATCTGATTACATTCAAATCAATAGTTTTTATTAATGCAACTGAAATTTTAGACAAGTCAACTTAAAGTTTGCAGTTTTTACAACACAGTTATTTGCTTTATAGAAAAGTAAAATACTGCACCGTAACAAACTATAGTATGATTTCAAGAAGTCTTTGTTTGTATATACTTGCATTTGCTACATTAAATATATTTAAAATACCAATGAAATGCATTTACTAAAAATAATACAATCCTTTGTTTTCAGATTTTATTATGTACAACCATATAAATGACTTCTTTGTCCATTTCTCTAAACGAAACATGCACTAAATGCATATTTAGAATAGATATGACAAGAAATGTTCATAACTATGTTGATTTAACAAGTTGTCAAAATTCCACTGAGCAACAGCTAGCACATTTTAAAAAGTGCATAACAATTGGGCTATAAACAAAATTCTTTCAAAACTCCTTTCAGACAAAAATACCAGTGTTTATAGCAAGTGAATATTATACAACTAAACAGTATAACTGAATATTGGATGGAATTTTTCTTTCCCATCATTACAATTTAGAGCAGCAAAACAACTCTCCCATTTTCCTGGCAGCCAATGGTTTCAGTTCCAGACAACAGTTGATTTATTTTCAATTTCTAAACCCAAATGAATACAAAATGATCAATGAAGAAAATAACTGACAAAATCCAAGTTACGTTTTTTTCTGCAAAATATTTTCATTCATTATGCGTTATTATTGTAATTCACTTGTGTTCACAACATTTTGATATTTTATGTACACAGCAACTGTGCCAGTGTTAAATGAACACTGCATGCTGTCTATATGGGTCCACACCATTCAGTGTTACATTTAACACTTTATAGTGTGCAGTGAGTGTTGTTTTTACAGTATCAATCTTTATTAACTCTAATAAAGACCATGTTGATTGATGACTAAGGGAATCTCTGTGTCACCTTATGTTCATATCCCTGTTAACTAGGAAGTCATGGATTACAGCTTGAAGGTTCCTATTCACTCCACTCAGCTCAAAGATGTACAATTTACAGGGGAAACATGTTTCAGTTACATTATGTTCACTATAATTTCCAGGGGTGCCAATAATTGTATTAAAAACACAATAATTATTTCTTCTCTGGTTTTTTTGTCTTGGAATAAATTTATTTCATTGAAAGGTTGGATTTTTCTCATTTTTTCAGTGTGACATGAAAATGCTTCACCAAAACCTGGATTTTTTCTAACCCTTTTTTACAAATCTTTCAAGGGGTGCCAATAATTGTGGAGGGTGATGTGTGTATATACATATATATATAAGAGCATGTGAGCGGAGTGGAGCGGAGCATGAGCGAGGAGCTGAACGGGCGCTCTGACTCGCTTCAATTTCGCGTTATGACAAGCGGACAGAGCAGGAGCGGACCGCAAGATGCGGTACAATAAGCCTTTATTGCCACAACCAAAAACAGCCAGACGGGATGATCCAGGATAGTAGTCGGGGAGATCTCCAGGGTCTAGTATCCGGGAAGGTCAGTCCTACATGTAGTGACGAGGCGGGGAGACGACAAGCTGGGTGAATCCAGGAGGGCAGATCGGGAGATTGGGACAGGGCAGGCAGGCAGGGTAGGCCGGCGAGGCGAGGGAGACAGGGCAGACGAGATGGGCAGAATGGGTGAGACAGGCAGGGCAGGCAAGACAAGCGGGGAAGACACAAGACAAAAAGACGCTCAGTATAGCTCCAATACATGGCAACAGTACTTCGCAATACTGCGATGTTCCGTCCACTTTAAATAGTGGAGCGACCGATAGTTACTTGGCAACGTCTACTCGGTCTCGCCACTCTGGGCATGACATTTCACCCTGATACCGCTCACACTACGACTCTGAGGCCTGCCCAAATCTACCCAGAAGTCATGTGTACAATTATCAAGACTGTTACACAAATTGGCCGAGATGGAATTCGCAAAGTATTTCACAAAGGAAAATGATAGATCATACAAGTGTACAATTCTTATCAAACGTATACATGACAATAATGTAGAGCAAGAACAACAATGTGGTGAAACTGTAAAGATTCACTTTGTAATCACTTTTCTCAGAAACATGAGAGTGTGCTACGCGAACGGGCAGAAGCCAGAGCAAAACGTGAGCAAGTTTTATATGGTTGTAGCATACCAACTCTACAAAGTAAATAAACGTATAAAAGCCTATAAGGTAAATATTGGTAATCAAATAAATTTGTTTTGTCATTCAAAGTAGGTCTAATAGGATTTTTAAATTTCACGTAACGCTGTCCGCACAGCAAATTTGCCAGTGTTAAATTAACACTGCATGGTGTTTATATAATTCTCACCAAATCAGTGTTACATTTAACACTTTACAGAGTTCAATGAGTGTTGTTTTATAGTGTTTCATTTAATTAGCTCTTATATGGCCAGTTTCCCAGGCAAGGATTAAGCCTAAGCCTAGACTAGCTTTGAATTACAATGGTGAATCTCCATTGAAACGGCAATTTAGTCCAAGACTAGTCTTAATCCTAGTTCGGGAAACCGGCCCATAATAGTGTTCTATTTGATACTACAGCGTGTTAGATTACTGTAACTCCACCTCTTCCCAGATTCCAAGCCCATGTAGGTGGCACCCAGGTAAATAATGGGTGGCCCCTATCTGCCCAATTTTAATGTGCACACAAGAACTCATATGAGACTCATAAGAGCCACCCTGATTTACCAACCATCATGAGAAAGACTCTGACCAAGAAGGACCACCCAGCCTTTCTTGTTATATGCTAAATTTTTCTTGTTTCAGTACTGATTTCTTTTCGAAGATCGAAGAGCTGTGTGTTACGATGTTAGACAAAGCTTTGCTTTTCATGGCTTTTTCTTGCATATGATTTTTGAGTTAGATAAAAGCTGTGTTTGTGTATATTATAATGGTGGGTGTGGTATATTTGTTAATATAAGCTGATTTTGCTTACCCGTTCTATGGGTTTTATATATGGAAATGTGTTATGTGCTACTATGCTGCTCCTGGTACCGCCCACTTCCCTGTAAACCAATAATGTTGGATGTTTATTTGCATACCATGATATTGTACAGCCTTTTAAGAGATTTCTGGGTTTTTTTATCCACCATGATGGTGTTGAATAAGGCAAGTATAAGAAACCTTAGTAAACTCGAAGACTCTAAACAATCAGAGAAATGGAATTTTCTGGAGCCTGTTTGAGAGTGATTGGTGCTTTCCGGTGCAGCTTCCTGGAGCCTGTTTGAGAGTGATTGGTGCTTTCCGGTGCAGCTTCCTGGAGCCTGTTTGAGAGTGATTGGTGCTTTCCGGTGCAGCTTCCTGGAGCCTGAAAGATAAGGCAAATATTAAGAGATGTGGAATCTAAAACAATAAAGCTAAATTGTTTTCCAGGAAAAATGTCACATTGCATGTATTTAAAATAGAAACAAACAAATCTCACACCTACCATAGTCACTACACTAACCAACTGGCATGCATCAACTAAACCATAGGCAAACATTCATAATGTTAAAATGTGATAGAGACTAATATCCATGACATACCATCCTAGAACACGGTGTGTTCTAAAATTTAAGCCCAATTAAAATATGAATATTAAATGAGCAAAATAATTTGATTTGTTCTTCTATCCCAAGTCGTGGTCTAAAAGCTATAAGGCCACCACCCATTATATCTGCTTTAGGGAAAATGCACTCCTGTAGCCACTAGGGGAGCTCTCACCTTCTCTCAGCCCTGCTAAATAATTATATTATGCATTCTAACAAGTTTTATTATCTGTGTCAATAAGCACTGCTTTTACACTACCACTCCCGCTGAGAGGCTAGTTTGATTACCAGTCTTGGCCTTCTCATTAGAAACACATGACAACTTGCACAGTGCTCTCTCACTGGTTTTCCCCAAGACTGGTACCATACATTTTATTCAGTTTCATACCACAGGCAATCACGAGAGGGCTCAATTGGTTTACTTTTGTACTGGTACAATAAAACTATTTTATAAGTAAAAAAAAAAAATAATGAAATTTGAAAACATTATTCCACTAACTCAATCCCAACTTTAATGCATAAGCAAAGTAAGAGTCAGAAAGAAGAACCGTGTTCAGCTTGCAAAAACACAATAGGCTGGTCTTCTGAAAAATCAAAGCTGAACATGTAAAGTTTACATAACAGGTGACAAGGCTTTGTTGGTCATAGTCTTTCTTATGATGGTGGGTTAATCAAACACAGTAGCTGGCTGCCCCAGACATAAGCCACCCATTATTTACCTGGGTGCCACCTATATGGGCTTGGAATCTGGGAAGAGGTGGAGTTTCAGTGATCTAACACTCTATGGTGTCAACTGAACACTATAAGAGCTAATAAAATTTAATACTATACAAAAACACTAATTGCAGTGTTAAATGTAACACTCATTTGGTGAGAATTATATAAACACCATGCAGTGTTAATTTAACACTGGCAAATTTGCTGTGCGTGAAATTTTATTTTATAGAGAGACGCAGCAGCAGCATCAACAGAAAAAAATTGAGGAATTTAAAACGTGGATGGATGCTTAGCCTGTATATTCTTTAGGCTATTAAGCCTACTGATTCCTTTATTTTTAAGCCTATTTTTGTGTGGAATGCCACTGCCAAACCTGTCCGTTGTTGCCTATATGTTGTTTAAAGATAAATATTTTCTGTTCTGAGTGATAATGTTGCCGTTGGTCATATTTGTTGATGATATGAGGCTTCGGTTTAAGGTGACATTTGTTAGGCATGCAGATTATTTGTCCTTTTAAATTGGAGCGAGCATGGAGCAATGTGACTGGAGCAGGAAGAAATTTTAGTGGAGTGAGAAGCAGTGTCGAGCAGAGTGCGAATTTTCCCTCCATAAGTGGGGGGTACTGCTTTCATAACACTTCTACGACCATTATGGTCCGCTACCGCGTCAATACGAATAGTCACCACCAGGATCAATGTTAAGAGTGCAAGATGCACTAGGGGTGTTTACTAACATGTATGCAACACACGGTCATGGTCTGGACATGCGACAAAATGAGAATCAATACATAAGATCTCATTATCCTTATCCCTATCCAAAATATATATATATATATATTTTTACTAGTAAAAGTAATAAGCCTATACATTTACAAACAGCCTGGTCTGGTCCAGCAGTCTGGTGTTATTCCTGCCCTCTCAGTCCCCCCAGCTCCAACAGCCTTCAGAAATAAATATTTGCCTATTAGGCTAATATCTGTCTTGATGATACAGTAGATCTTAAAGTACAGCTTAATTTCCTCTGAGCTAAAAAGCAATACATGGGTCCTTCCTACCTGTTGCCATCAGGATACAGCAAAATTATACAGATTACTAATTTTTAGGTATCACATAAACATCTTAATTAAATATTTTAGGCACATTACTAATTTGCCTATGAAACTGTGGATGTAAGTAAATGTCCATATACTACCAAAAAGCTTGCTTCTGGACAAATGTTTCACCCGTCATCTAAAGCCCTGGTGATTGTTGCGCATGCGCCAAATAATCGTGATTACAGCAGCCCTAAATGCATGTAACCCTATAAATGGACTTTCGGCTGGAGTCCACTGTTGAACTAAAGGCTGAATATTTTTACATAAAACACTTAAGAATAGCGGTACAGACAGTAATAGGCACAGTAATACTGAGCTGAGATGCCGTCCCTTTTGCAAAATCATGTGACTTCCCATAAACATCAGGCACTAGACGATCAGCAATTCTCGGAACCAAAGACGAAGTGGATTTTTATCCAGTCCCCCCCCCCCCCCCCCCCCCCCACAGCAGAACAGTGAAGCAGTGCAGGAGCAGCAGGGCCTTGCAGGGGCATCGAGTTTGTGGCTGACAAACATGGGGGTGGTTATAGAATAGAATAGAATAGAATAAACCTTTATTATCCCATGAATGAGAAATTTAGGTGTTACAGAGCTCTTATACAAAAGTAATGTAGAACAACAAGAGCAGGTAGGTCAGTTGTCTATACACACAACCAAAGTTTTAGAAATAAATAAAGACGTACAGAGATATGTACAAAATGTACAGAGATATGTACACAAGTGTGGGGGTGGGGTGTGGTGGGGTGTGAATGATCCTGGTGAAATATACAATGTACACTATTAGTACATTATGGATTATTTACGTGTCTGTGAGAATCCATCAGAGTTTCCACTTGGGACCATGTGTGCATGCTCCCCCCCGACCCTTGTCCACCTCCCCAACCCCTAAAGCAAAAGTTCTTTGATCCTCCAGTGTGCAGATCTGTCATCTAAATAACATATGCAGTCAATGGCTTTCACTAATTCTGAATCCAAAATGAAACTGAAACTAAAACCATGATTTCAGAAGTGCATAGAGAGCAGAGAGTAAAAGAGGAAGTTAAAATAGGGCAGGCAACTGCTGACAAGTTTATTTCAAAAAACTTTCTCTGGAGGGGCATTGGGGGGTGATTTGGGGGGGGGCAGGGGGCAAGGGGAAAATAGGGGAGGGGGGATGGAGGGGGAATGTAAATGCTTCAGCATGGTCAATGACAATCTTCTGAGCAGTTTACAGAAAACAAGGGGATTTTTATTACAAACTCAACTCAGGGGAAAAAAAGGACCATGAGGGGTCTAAACACAGGCGGGAAGGCAAACAAGAACTAGGCCAAAAATAAACCAAATACGAGGAAATGAAGAAGAAACAGAGAGTAGTGTCGATACATCTGATACTGAGACTTTGTGTGTCGAACTCACTAGGTTCTGGTAATGAAGGACTGCTTCAATGCTTGGTTCATTCGGGGAAATAAAACATGTGATCTACGATGTTTGAAGAAGTTTGTTTCAGTCAGTCAGTGAATCACCAAAGTGGTTCAGTCTGATGGGAGGAGGTTCAGTCGGGTAGGGAGCTACTCAACTGGCTTGGCTTGTTTTCAACAGGTGGGACTTTGGTTTGAATATTGGTGGGATCATATGAGGGAAAGAGACTCCAGATGATGGGTTCCATTTTTCAGTCCATATTGCCGATACAATGTGTGTTTGTGAACATCAAAGTTACACTCATGGCCCAGTCAAGAAAACGATCGAAAGTGTGAGAATATTGTGAGTTGGTACCCTGAGAATGTACCATAACCAATAACTTAGACATCAGTGTGTGTAATATGATAGCTGCTGCAAATAAATTGAAAGGCATGCTGTCTGCATTGCTCCTGTTCTAAATCTCACTGTAAAAAAAATCAATTCATAATATTCCTGGACTCAATGCTGTTAGAAAAAAAAACAAGGAAAATTGTTAGTTATTTCAAAACAAGCACTACATTGAAGGAGTGACTGAAGCCAAAGAACAAATGGGTTGGCTTGTAATGAAGCTAATTATGGAAGCTGAGACACAGTGGAATGACACACATGATATGCTGCAATGTCTGTATCAGCAGGGGGAGCCTGTGACTGCAGATCTTTCAACACTTCAGACTGATTTGTCCCCACTAACAGCTCATCAGTATGAGGCCACAGCACACTGCATAACATGCTGCCTGCTTTCTGTGTAGCAACTATGGAACTCAGAGTATCGGGATCAAAGACACTCCCACTTATTCATATGCTGCGCTTCAAATGACAGTTTTTCTCGGTTGCTTTGGTGCATTTCTCACAACAGACTTAACATCAGCATTACAGCGAGTGCATTTCTCAAAACACTAAGTGCAAATGGCAAAACATCATGAATGACCGACAAAAGCAGGTAACCTCTTCAAATTCCTTAGTCCATGCCTCAAAAGCAAGTATTTACATCACTGAATATGCCAGTGCCATCAAAAACTCAAGTCCATGAATCATCGTCCACGGACATTACAGTAAAGTCATCTTATCAATATAAAATTGGCGCAATCTAAACATTTTCTGATGCACAAAACATCTGAATGACAAGGGCAAGAAACACAAAAATAAAAATCACTGACTGCAGGAGATTGATTCAAGAAGAATATTTTATTGATTGCACAGGTATATGGTGACATACCAGGCACTGCGATTGCAGTCTAGCAAAAAAAATGCACTTCAATGCTTTATGCATAACATATGAAATGAAACAAAAAACAATTACAAAATCATAAAGGGGAACAATATATACATACTGAAACTTTCAATGCTTTCTACAGTTGCAGCCAATCCTGTATATTGGGCCACATGTTCTCATCCACATCACAACGGATATCTTCCTTTGCAATGCAGCGTGGAAAGAACCTCCTAGAATGTCTTATCTAGCCTCTGCGGGTGCCTGCTGCTATATCCCCACACACAGCTTCCATGGCAGCAAGCAGTGTCATTTGTGTATGTGGGTTACGGTCACATACCTTCCACCTCCAAGTTGAGAAGAACTCCTCAATTAGGTTGAGGAATGGGGAAAATGGTGGTAGGAATTCCATTAGCATCCTGGGGTGGTTGGCAAACCATTGCCTTATTGGTTTGGAATGATGGAAACTCACATTATCACAAATGATCATATACTTTGGTACATTTTCTTGACCAATCTACTCTTCAGGAATGAGATCCCTGTAGAGGGTGTTCAAGAAGGTAAGCAGATATTAGGTGTTGTATGGACCCACAAGAGGGATGCGAGTGTGGACCCCATTGTGATATCCCCACCATGCTGGCCTGGCATGTCAACAGCAGCTCTCTGTCCAATCAGATTATCTCCTTACTTTGGCCAAGTTGAAGCCAGCCTCATCAATGTATATGAAAATGGTGCAGGGATCATTAGTATTGTGAAAACATACCAAAAACATTTTGTAGAAACCTATAAAATCGGGCTGGGCGATATCATATCGGTATTATGTCGCGCATGCGCAATAATCACTAGGGCTTCAGATGACAGGCGCAACATTTGGCCGTGCGCCAGCTTTTCTGTGCTATACGGACATTTATTTACGCCCACAATTTAAGCAGCTTAGTATGGCTAAATTATTAATGAGGCTTTGTATCAGAGCATGTGAGCGGAGTGGAGCTCACGAGGCTGTTGGCTCCGCCCGCTTCTCCGTTCTAATTCCCACTAAGCCGCTCCGCTCAACACCGCTCCTCACTCCGCTAAAATTTCCTCCTGCTTCAGTCAAATCGCTCCACGCTCGCTAAAATTTAAAAGAGGGACAAATAATCTGCATACCTAACAAATGTCACCTTAAACCGAAGCCTTACTGTATATCATAAAGAAATATGAGCAACGGCAACATTGCCACTCAGAAAATATTTATTTTTAAGCAACATATAGGCAACAACGGACAGGTTTGGCAATGGCATTCCACACAAAAATAGGGTTAAAAATAAAGGAATCAGTGGGCTTAATAGCCTAAAGCGGGGGTCTCCAACTCCGGTCCTGGAGAGCTACTATCCAGTAGGTTTTCTGTCCCACTTGGCTTCTGATGAGTCACACCTGCTCCTGGTATTTACCTGAGAACAGGTGTGGCTCATCAGAAGCCGGGTATGATAGAAAACCTACTGGATGGTAGCTCTCCAGGACCGGAGTTGGAGACCCCCGGCCTAAAGAATATACAGACTAAGCGCATCCACGTTTTAATGGAGAGGGCCGTAGGGGATATGAACTTGCTGCAAATGATCGTGTATTTAGATGATCTCATTGTGTTCGGCAGGTCACTTGAAGAGCACGAGGAGAGATTGCTGAAGGTTTTGGATCGCCTTGGGGAGGTGGGGCTGAAATTGTCTCTAGATAAGTGTCAGATATGTATGTCAGAGGTTAAGTATCTGGGGCACATTGTTTCAGCCTAGGGTGTGTCCCCGGACCCCAGGAAGATTGAGGATTATGCTGCCATTGTGAAACCGTTGACCGATCTGACAAAAGGCTATGGGCCAAAACAGAAGAGTTTAAAGCAAGCCATTATACCAGTCAATTCTTATCCGAAAGAATCGAGTCCTTTTGGCTCGAGATGGACTGATGACTGTGATAGAGCTTTCCACAATGTTATTGAATGCCTACACATGCTCCAGTTTTGGCTTTTGCTGACTCGAAGAAGCCGTATGTCTTACATGTAGATGCCAGTTTGAAGGGTCAGGAAGCAGTTCTTTATCAGAAGTATCCTGAGGGCCTGAGGTCGGTGGCCTTTGCCAGCCGTAAGCTAAAGCCGTCAGAGAAGAACTACCCTATTCACCAACTGGAGTTTCTATCTTTGAAGTGGGCTGTAGTGGACAAGCTGCGCGATTATTTGTATGGTGCAAATTTCACTGTCCGTACAGATAATAATCCCCTTACATATGTCCTCACCTCAGCTAAGCTTAGTGCGGCTGGACATAGGTGATTAGCTGCGCTGTCCACTTACACTTTCGATGTGAAATATCACCCTGGTCGTCATAACATAGATGCGGACTTGTTGTCATGAAATATGTCAGTTGAGAAGGCAGAGGATTGAGTGACTATACCTCAAGCTGGAGTTAAGTCCATCTGCCAGTGTCTCAATGTCGGAGGGTGAGCCTGTCCGATGTGTTGATCAGTTAGGTGCTCACCCTAATTGTGCCCCACGCAATTGGGGTTGACCGCATTGGAACAAGTGTCCAGCAAGGAACTAAGAGATGCGCAAGAAGCAGACGACCTCATAGGACCCATAATGCAGGCTATTCGGAGAGGAAGGTGGCCTGTGGGTGTGGAGCCTAGTCGTGAGCTGTCTAGTATGAGACGGGAGCTAGGGAAGATGATTATAAGAGATGGACTCCTCTATCGACGGAGCCAAAGAGGTTCCAGAGAAGAGAAGGTTTTGCCGAAGCAGTTCCAGGAGACTGTGTTAAGGTCTCTGCACGATGACCTAGGACATTTAGGGGTTGAAAAGACGTTTGAGCTCGCTCGGAGTCGGTTTTTCTGGCCTAAGATGGTTGGAGAGATTGAGCGATACATAAAAAGCTGTGGCCAATGTGTTGCATTTAAGTCGCCATGCCAAAGGTTTCCCCTTTTGCAACAGATCACCAGTAGTGGGCCTATGGACTTGGTCTGTATAGACTTTCTTTCGATGGAGCCTGATTCTAAGGGACTAGGCAATGTTTTAGTGGTAACCGATCACTTCACATACTATGCGCAGGCTTTCCCTACGAAAAGCCAGAAGGTTAGTGTGGTGGCTAAAGTGTTACTTGAAAAGTATTTTGTGCATTATGGGCTTCCAGCCCGTATTCATTCTGACCAAGGCAGAGACTTTGAAAGTCGTCTAATTCGAAAGAATTAGAAAGATTTAATAGGACACTCATTTCCATGCTGGGTACTCTGAGTCGGGAAAAGAAGCGAAACTGGAGTCAATACGTGAGTTGCTTGGTGCACGCTTATAATTGTACCAAGTGTGATAGTACTGGTTATTCGCCATACTATTTAATGTTTGGTCGTGAAGCAAGGCTCCCTGTGGATCTTTGTTTCGACACTCGGTTGGGGACGGTCGAGGCTGTTTGTCACTCCCAATATGTCGAGAGGTTGAAGGAGGATCTAAAAGAGGCCTTCTGATTGGCATCTGAGGCCGCGGATCAAAGGCATTTAAGGAATAAGCGCCACTATGACAAGAAAGCGGGTTTTCAGTCCTTAAAGGTGGAAGACAAAGTGTTGTTACGAAATCTAGGTCTCAGAGGAAAGCATAAGCTGGAGAGCAGGTGGAATCCGTGTCCGTACCTTGTGGTGGGGAAACTGCCTAATCTGCCTGTGTTTAAAATAAAGCCAGCTGATGGCAAAGGTGGAGTTAAGACTGTCCATAGAGATCATCTACTCCTCATTGATGCTCAGATTAGAATTCCTAAAGTCGACCTGGAGGATGAGATGCCTAGAAAACCGCGAAATAGAGCAGATGGGCACAAAAGGCAAGTAGACAACATTGAGCCTGAGAATGTTATTGAGGTCCAATAGCAGTTGTCAGAATCCTGTTCTGATTCTGAGTATGATGCGCCTGAGAGATATCGCTATTCTGATGATGATTTGTTGACGGGTAGTAGAACTTCTCCGGGGATACAGTAGTGTCCTCTCAAGGGGAGGAAGAACAGAATTTAGCCGATGAGGGTGTGTCGTTGGAAGAACTAACTGATTATGAGTCAGGGACAGCAATTAGAGTTGGTAGTGAAAACACGCCAGGGAGAGCTGTTGAGGGATTGAGTAGTTCCGATGAGGGAACTGATGCATCTGATTTGGTCGAAGTGACAGGGATCAGAGAGTCAGAGGGTACGATTGTGTCTGAGAATCGGGTTAATAGCTCTAGAAATGATAGGCCTAAAAGAAAGGTAAAAGCTGTTGTTAAGTTAACATACGACAAACCAGGGGTTTCTAGAGATCAGGCGATTACCATACTGCATGGAGGGATTACAATAAAAATAGAAGCTTAATTCGTGTTGCACTCATAGCTCTATATGCAGTAGGTTCTCTGTCCTATAGATAGTAGCTCTCTGGGACTGGACTTGGAGACCTCTGGTGTAGCTGGTCTGCGTGAGGTCTGTGATTCAGCAGGTCAGGACTCTGTACCAGTGACCGTTTTAAATTCCAGGCTGGGCTCTGCACTGTAAAAAAATCAGAAAAAAGCGGGCACGCTGCAGTTGCCAAAATAATTCTGTAAAAAATATGGCAAAATTGTAATCACCATTATGGAGCAATGTGTAAATTTAACAGTATAAAAATATATAAAGGACAGTTTAAACCAGTAACTTCAACATTGAATTAGTATGACAATTATGCTATTAAATTTGTTCTTTCAGTAAGATTTACTTCCAGTTATCATATCATGTGCATCGAATTCCTTTGAGTTTCACTGAAAAAGACCAAACATGCCATGATAGAATGTGTACTTTGCATTTAACCTATATGCAACACAGCAGGGAACAGCCATTATTTACCACGCTGGGAGCAGTACATGAGAACGGTACCATATTCGGGGTACTTTGACAGTGGGGGGTTTGAACCAATAGCCTTCCAATCACAAATACACATCCCTAACCATTAGGCCACCACTGGCACTGTTTAATAGGAAAAGCCTTATTATAAGACTGTCATTTAACAGATTTTTTCTGTATGTGTTTCTTTCATGTTCACAGCGGTCTCAGCAGGAATCATCTGCTCTGTATCAACACCAAAAAATGGAGGAACCTGCTTCTGAAATGAGCCCCCCTGTGGGGTATAAGGAGGGAGGAGCTGCGTCTGAAATGACCCCCCCTGTGGGGTGTAAGACAAAGGGGCCTGAGAGGTAACAGTGTTACAGCCACTAGCATGCATGTCCCTGTGGGTCTATAGTCAGGCCATAAGGTAAAAGTAAACAGGGTTCCTAGTTAGGGCTGGGGGGCACATTAATATTTGTAGTTTAATAATAAAATACCTCAGCATTTCCTTTCTTTCCCCTTTGCTCCAAAATCAGCCAGTTCTGCTATTTTAGAGGCAACCATCACATCATTCCTCCTACCCAAAATCACCACATATCGTTAAATGGTAGAGAACAAATAAATATACAAACTTGAAAAAAGGAACAACAGCCAAATCTAGTGATGGAGGCTGTAACAGCGATAACCAAACCTTTCATATAGGAATCTTAATTTTAGTTCACACAGTTTATTTCACATGAAATCTAACTGTAAACAAGCCTGTTTGCATGAAGAGCTTCACAGCAGGTTAAGCAACTGAAGATGTAACATGATGCTGCTCACATTATATGAATTATATTTCTATAATGAGGATTTGTTTCCTCTCGCTGTCCACAGTGTCCTGATGGAGAGAGCAGGCTCACCTGCACCCAGCTGTGTTTACATGAAGAGTGACCGGTCAATGGAGCACCCACACGTCTTCAGAAAGGGACATTTTCCTACAGATCAAAGGTAAATATGCATTTAAGGAAACACTCAGACTCTCAGCCAAAAGGCATGCAGTCAAATACAAAGAAGAAAAGTCATTTTATAATTAATGCATTGTTTTTGAACTTTCACAAATCCAATTATCTTTAAAAATTTAAGTTTAGTCTGTATTCTTGTAGGAATTATTAGCTCAGGTAAATTTTAATATCTCCACCAATATGCTTGAATTAATTAAAGTTTAATTAATTATTATTTAATGCTGATTATTAACCAATCGTTATGCCGAATGGTCGGCTCCTCCAAACTCGATTGCGGTATCCCCGTGAGTCTGTTAATGTGAGACTTAAATGGGATTCACTAATTACCAGTATCACTTAGTAACCTGGGTTAGAAGGCTCGTCCGGCGAGCTGCATCACGAGGTAATGTAACCGATTGGTAGCGAAACTCCCCTCACGGCCAATGAGAGAGAGTCTCGCGATGTTTCAGGCGAGTTTGAGGTTCAGAGCGTGTAGCAAGATCGCACAGAGGCAGAGACTTAGTGTGAGTACTCAATGACGGAGGCTGAAGTTGTGTAAAACACATGCATTTATTCCTAACTAACACTACAACTAACATAAGACAGACATTACACCTAACACAAACAACAAACACGAAATAACGGAATAAAACAAACGATGTAATTATGAAAATGCAATGACCGGATTTAAAAGAGTAACCTTAAATGGGAAATACTGTTCTGCAAAGCAAGCACAGTTTGTGGAAACACGACCCTGAAGTCTTATAGCAGGTTAACAGAACAGCTTAAGTTGTTAGAATGAAAGGAAGTTGGTTTACTTAGTTGAAGAGTGGGGGGGGGGTCTTGGCAGTTGATGGCAGAGCTGCTGGGTTGATGGCACTCAGGAAGGCGCAGCGTTTGGAGCAGTGGAGTGGAGCCCCTTTGGATTCTCTCTTCTGGTGAAGCTTTGTCTTGGGTGCTGTTCTCTGTTCAGCTGGGCCTTCACTGGAGGACTTCTTGTGGGCTTCTCTTCTCCCTGGCTGATGGTCTTTTTCTGCACTGCTGCTGGTTGTTCTCTGCGCACCTTTGTTCTGAGTTCCACTTAACACACTCCTCCTTTTCTTTGTGATTGCTTGCGTCCCCATTATTTCACTTTTTTATTTTACTGCCACCTTGTGGTTAAAACATGCAACCGCCAACATAACCATAGAACAAATTAATTAATGCTAATAATTAATAATTATTATAATTAATGCTGGTGAGTGCGAAGCAACACACAAAAGAAATTCATCATTAAGGGTCTATTACACTAGCTAGAGTTCACTGATCAATGCACACTCTGCAATAAATGTCTGTGTCATTTGGTTAAAGAGCTATTAACCTATTCATATTCATATATGCCCCCCTTGCATATACAGTTGCAAGAAAAAGTATGTGAACCCTTTGGAATTATATGGATTTCTGCACAAATTGCTCATAAAATGTCACCTGATCTTCCTCTAAGTCACAACAATAGACAAACACAATCTGCTTAAACTAATACCACGCAAATAATTATATGTTTTGATGTTTTTATTGAACACACCATGTAAACATTAACAGGGCAGGTGGAAAAAGTATGTGAACCCTTGAAGTTAATAACTGGTTGACCCTCCTTTGGCACTAATAACCTCAACCAAACGTTTCCTGTAGTTGCAGATATAAAAGAAACTGGCCCACTAAAGCAAAAGTGTTAATTTTTATAGTAAAGTTTCAGAAATTTTGTGTAGAAACGAACATTTATCAGTATTGTTAATATCTGCAGATATCTGCAGTTCACATCTCAGTTTATAAACATATACAAACAAATGACGGTTAAATAAAATAATGAAATAACAGTAAGAGTTTTCATTTTGGTATCAGTAAGAAGCATTTGCTTCTGTTTGGTTACTTCAGAACGTGTGGAAGACGCTTTGGCTGTGGACGATGTGCTCACACATATACACACAGCCAGACATTCCCCGTGTTTGGGGAGCTATATGCTGTTACAATCTATTTTTTGGTTTGTCTTTTTTCTCTTCAAAGCTGTTCTGCAGTCCAGAGCTGCAACATACAACACTGAAATTTACATGGTAGGTATAGCAATCGGGGATCAATTCCACCTCCTTGCTGATGATCGCGCAATTTAGAGTCTGTCAACGAATCACTACCAGAAAAATAAAATACTGATTCCTTGCAATAACTTCCATGCTTTGGGATCCAGAGACTCCAAAATGGGTGCATATTGTAGAACTATCTTGCACACACAGGGCACAGAAATGTTCATTAGTTTTTAAGCCTTTGTGCATTTAATATGTATAAAATATATACGTAGGTTTTGTTCTTTTTCTCAATAGCTTTTTAAGCCTTTGTGTATTTAATATATATAATTAATATATACATATATTGCAAACATTAGGTTTTGTTCTTTTTCTCAATAACTTCTAGGCTATGGGAGCCAATGATCCAACACCAGCTGCAAATTGTAGTACTACCCAAGCCTCCCAGGACACAAAATCTTTCTTTAGCTTTTAACCCTCTGTGTTATCGATATGTTTTTTTTTCTTTTTGGCAAAAATTATTCCTTTTTTTGTCAATAGCTTCTAGGCTCAGGCAGACAGTAATCTAAAACTAAATGTAAATTGTAAATTGTAGTACTACCTGACCCAGGACCGAATTTTTATTCATTTTGGACCTTTGTGTACCTTTGTGTTTTTTTTTTTTTTTTGCAAGACTCAGCTTCCAGGCTATGGGAGCCAGTGATCCAAAACTAGCTGCAAATTGTTGTACTATCCAAGGCTTCCCAAGCCTCCCAGGGCGCAGCAAATTTTATTAGTTTTTAAAACTTTGTGTAATTTATATGATTTTTTTTGGGGGGGGGATTGCCTTTGGGTAGTATTTTACAGGGTGTCTTGAGATTCCAATCTCATGACCAAGTGTTTTCAGTGTCCAAAGTACGAGGAGAAAATAAGACCCCACAAATCCCCACAATTATGCAGACTTTTAAGAAATATTTTATGTTACATTTTTGTGGTACAGAATTATGAACTATCATGAACTTAATTGTAAAGAGCTGTGTTAAAATTTAAGGTCACTAAAATAATCTTAACTTGCGGGATTTCCCAGTTTCTCTGTCCTTTCTGCAACTGCTGAGATTGTATCTTTGCCTTGTGTTCATCCATCGTACAGAGACTACAGATAATCTACTTTGTGGCATGACAGTAGACCTCCATGGGTTTGTCATGATAGCAGCTGATCTTGTCCTGCAGATGGCAAATGACATCAATGACCTTGTGATGTTTTGCATGGTTAAGCCTATTGTGAAGTTGCAGTATCAGTAAGAGGTCAGACATACCAGATAGGTCTTGACAGCACATTTTGACAGTTGATCTGGAAATGTGTTTCACTTCAAAAGCTTTATTAACTGATTACACATGAAGTAACTCTGCACCAGACAGTTGTTTTTGTCACAGACGCCTTCACTGAGATGTCATGGCAGAACTAGAAACGCGAAATTTCCGTGAGAGAATCAAAACAAACTAACCCCTGTTACTGGTCCTGGAAAGTTTAATGCAGATAATTACTCATTCAGATTTCATTGTTTCAATTTTATTACCTCAAAATAGTGATCAATACTGGATCTGTACAGATCTGTTCAAACAGCTTATATACTACTCAAAAGCAGACACAGAACATACCCTTTGTAATGGGTCTCCTTGCAAAATCTTGTTTCAGCAAAACAATGGTTGTAGAAATACACCAGGTACTGAAAGGCAGCTGAAATACAAATTAAGGGCAATTCTAGTTACAAGTCAAGAAGTGTAAAGGTGTGGTGAGTGAATTAGCATGTAACAGGTGACCTCCATGAGTGTGAGTATCCTGAGACTGGGATGAGGCAGGACAGGACTGAGACTTCCCGCATGAGCAAATGGTAACTCAGTCAATTCTCTGGCCACTGTTAATTCAATTACTTCCTTATTACCTGAGTAGTGCAGCCTGGAACCCCCATTGTCTCCCCGACTTACCGCATGGTCATAAATTCACATGATCAACCCAAAACACTGGGGCATCTTTAGCACTTTTACTTACACCCTTCTTGAAGTAAAGTGAAAAGCAACTGTGTTTTTGCATGAAAAATGTGTGAAGTGAGAGTAAATGGCCTGAAGTCCTCAAGGGAGCTGGAGCACCGTTTCTTTGGAAGAGTGTTGAGCCATCCTCCATTCCTGCTTATCCTGTAGAGGATGGTGATGAGCCTGGTGAGTATCCCAGGTGGCATAAAGCAGAGCATATACTCACACACCATCGTACGCTAGGTACATGTTGCCAGTGTCCGACATATGAGAAGAAAACCATTTGGGAAGAATCTGAAAACTTCACATATAGGGGCAGATGTACATACATTACAGAGTGTAAACAATGCCTTGGCCTGACTGCAGATGTCTTGTGCCCTGTCATTTTTTTATGTTGGATATACTAAACCTGCAGCTGATCGCATAAGCAGCACATGTCACTGCCCTCACTTGGCTACTCTGCAGATAGCACACACTGTGCCCTGTCATTTAATGTCAGATGTACACTGAAGAAAATAAAATGTTTCCAATATTAAATGAAGTTAATATATTAGAAACAATCGATCACGCAAAATATTTGAAGCGGCCTCAAAAATAATCATGTATTTAGTTTTGCTTCTAAAAAATAGGTTCAACTATAAACATAAACAAAGTCACGTTTAAATGAACAAACAATTTTCAACTATTGCAATGAGAGAAACACATTGATCAAAGAACAGCTTTACTTCACTTTTTCAGTGCAGCTTCATCTTCCGAAATAATACTATATATCTACCACAGCTTGCATACTTACTTTTTTATTTCACAACAAATTAACTAAAAACTAGTGTTCCAGGCATCACACATCATATTTTGTCAATATGCCGCAGTTCACTTATACATTTTACTTATGTTTAACGTGATGGTGAGTATGCCCAACCTCCAAGGCTAATGACTCCAGTTAACAATCCAACAGCTACAGCTCAGCAAAACTACATCCGCTCGCACATTCTGACTAGAGGCCTGATCGTTGACAGAGCTGGGATATTTAGCATCACATATAACTTGCACATTAATGGAACATGTATGTTTTCTGTTTCTGTAAATGGGCTCATGGATTGTGGGGGAGCCATTCCTTCCGGTTGTTTTCCCTATGTACACAAACGTTACCTGGATTAACAACAAACTTGCACTATGCTGTATATATTATTTTGGGCTGGGATGTAAAGAAAGAATGATTGGTTGGGGGGGTGCAGTTTCAACTCTGATTGGGACTGTAAAATATTATCTTACATCCAGGGTAGGGACATTGAAGCTGTGCAGAGCTACAGGTACAATAAACTGGACAGGACTCATATAACACAAATGCACTCTACAAAAAAGAGAAGATAAGACTTTATTGATCCCACACTACGGAAATTTAGTTGTTGCTACAGCCAGTAACTAAAAAGCAATAGAAAAGAAACAGACCAAAAAAAATACTGTAACAAATACAATAAATAATTAAATTAGTGCAGACAGTTACTCATAGGTGCTGTACAGTGTGGTGTGGTGGTTAGCTCTGTTACCTCACACCTCTGGGACCTGGGTTCGAGTCTCTGCCTGGGTCACATGTGTGTGGAGTTTGCATGTTCTCCCTGTGTCGTCGTGGGGTTTCCTCCAGGTACTCCAGTTTCCCCCCACAGTCCAAAGACATGCTGGGGCTAATTGGAGTTACTAAATTGCCCAAAGGTGTACATGTATGAGTGAATGGTGTGTGAGTGTGCCCTGTGATGGGCTGGTCCCCCATCCAGGGTTGTTCCCTGCCTCGTGCCCGTAGCTTCTGGGATAGGCTCCGGACCCCCCATGACCCAGAAGGATAAGCGGTTTGGAAAATGGATGGATGGACAATTACACATATTGCACAGACTCAAAATACACATACATACATATACACATACATACAGATTGCACCAAGTGATGTAAATATAGTTGTATGCCTATGCAGATATTGCACAATATACATAATAGTGAAATAATTTATGAACTTTAGGTGACTGAGGTGTTATAAAGTCTGATGGCAGATGGAATGAAGGACCTGCGGAAGTGTTCCTTCTTGCATGTTGGATGCAGTAGTCTGTTGCTGAAGGAGCTTTGTAATGTCCTCACTGTGTCATGCAGGGGGTGAGAGGGATTGACCATAATGGATATAAATTTGGCCAACACCCACCTACTCAGTGGAGTCCAAAGAGCAGCCCAGGACAGAGCCAGCAATCCTGACCAGTCTGTTCAGTTTCTTCTTGTCCCTTTCTGAGCTCCTGCATCCCGAGCAGACCACCGTGAAGAATATAGCAGATGCTTCCGTAGTGTCGTAAAAGGATCTTAGTAGTGTCCTGCACACACCAAAAGATCTGAGTCTTTTCTGCAGGTGGAGATGGCGTTGCCCCTTCTTGTACAGGGCATCTGTGTTGTGTGACCAGTCCAGTTTGTTGTTTATGTGAACACCCAAATATTTGTACAAAGCAGGTCAGAGCAGGCTGTTCCTACTATGGAGGCTTAGGTCTTTTGGAGTGCTGGGGCTGCTCCTGAGGACCTTTTATAATTCTGAAGTGGCATCAGCCATCTTTTACAGTGTGGTCTGCTGGGGCAGCAGCATCTCTGCTAGGGACAGAAAGAGACTGAATACGCTGATCCAGAGGGCCAGCTCTGTTCTAGGATGCCCTCTGGACCCAGTGGAGGTTCTCAGTGACAGGAGAATGGTGGCTAAGCTGTCATCCTTGTTGGACAACATCTCCCACCCCATGCAGGAGACTCTGACGTCACTGAGCAGCTCCTTCAGTGGCAGGCTCCAGCATCCATGATGTGGGAAGGAGAGATTCAGAAGGTCTTTCCTTCCAACTGCTGTCAGACTCTACAACAAAATCCTTGCAGCTGACCACACACACATAGACTAACAAACACACACATCCAATACACCATGGTACACAGCAAATGTGCCAGTGTTAAATTAACACTGCATGGTGTCTATATGGGTCCACACCATTCAGTGTTACCTTTAACACTTTAGAGTGTGCAGTGAGTGTTGTTTTTACAGTGTAAATGTTTATTAACTCTTATAGTGTTCAATTTACAACCTAGTGTTAAGGCAATGTGTCTCCACCTCCACATATCTGCCCCATTTTAATATGTGCACAAGAAGTCATGAGGATCAGACGAGCCATCCCAGATTTACCCACCATCATGAGAAAGACTCCAACCAAAACACCTTACAGCTTTTTTTTTTTTTTCATTTTATTTTTTTTGTTTTTTATTTTTTGTTTTATGTTGAGACTTTCCTTGCTCGGTTCTCGCTGTTCTTGAAGGTAAGAGAGCTGTGGTCCTGGTGGTTTTTTTTAGTGATATCAAATCAGAGGAAAACTCTTGATGATGTACTGGGTGTATATTTATATATTGTAGTGGTGTGGGGGTGTCCTGCCCTTGGATGATTAACATATGCAGAAGGGTGTTAGGACAGTTGTGGTACCCTTTTCTGTGCAGCTCCTGGGACATTTGCTGTGTAGTTTCTATGTGCAATATTTCTTTGAGTGCAATTATATATTTTATTTCCAGATGGTTTGTATAGTGTACTTTTTTTGTGATTTAGCTGCTATGGTTTAAGGTTTGACTAGAGAAGGTTTTGGCTGCGAAGAAGATCAGTTATTTTAACAGTGCTGCAATTGAGAATTTTTTTTTTGGGGATGCTTATATATAAGAACAAATACACTACACAGACCATTTAGCATATACCAATAAATGCAACCTGAAAGAACTAATAATAAAATGCGGTACAGATATGGGATTTTTATTTGCCATTGGTGCATGTAACCCACATTCCTGGCAGCCGGCCAGCATGCCAGTACAATGCTTCAGGAAATAACAAACACTGTCCCAAAGAAATGATATACTCAGCAGCACAAGGACAGACAGAAAGAGTGATGTACATTTTCACTTCAAACAGGAAGTCTATTCAAACAGGAAGCTTTTGCATGGGGGTGGCTATTTAACCAGCTGTGAGAACCTGTGAGTCTGTGCACCGGCCTTCCTTGTGGTTCTTCTTGGGGAAGCAGCACCTCTCCCTGCAGGGAGCATGTGTGCAAACTGGGGCTCAGGAGGTAAGCTGTGTGGATGGTTCTGCATTTAAAAGTTCTAGTATTTTTATGTGTCTGTGTGTGTGTGACATACAGTCAGGAGTGGATGCTTAGCCTGTATATTCTTTAGGCTATTAAGCCCACTGATTCCTTTATTTTTAAGCCTATTTTTGTGTGGAATGCCACTGCCAAACCTGTCCGTTGTTGCTTATATGTTGCTTAACAATAATTATTTTCTGAGTGGCAATGTTGCCGTTACTCATATTTCTTTTTGATATAAGGCTTCGGTTTAAGGTGACATTTGTTAGGCATGCAGATTATTTGTCCCTCTTTTAAATTGGAGCGAGCGTGGAGCGATTTGACTGAAGCGGGAGGAAATTTTAGTGGAGTGAGGAGCGGTGTTTTTTTTTTTTTTTTTTTTTTTTCCCCTGTCGTGTCCGGCAGTTTTGCAAGCAGGATGTTAGTCTGGGTGCTTTATTGTGCCAACACTTTTATTTTGCCAAGTGGAGCTTCGGATTTAAGCTCCTCTTGTTACTTGAGGTATACTCTTTATTAATCGGTTGTATGTCATTGCGCCACAAAGCCGGAGCTGACAGGGGGGGTTAGTGGGAAAAAGATAGAGAAAGTGAGAAAGGAGAGAAAGGGGTGAGATACAGAGGAAGTAGAAAAATAAATAAATGCATAATAAAAATAAAAATAAAATAAGGAGGGAGGTCAGAGAGAGAGACAGGGAAAGAGAAATAATACATAAACAGTAGAACAAAAAAGAAAGAGTAATAAGAGGACAGCTTCTGCATCTTGCTGCTTTACACCGTATCATCACACCAGCTGCTGTATCTGAAAGATAAAATCCAGGGACACACACAAACAGTATACACACAAAGAAACCAGTGGTACTATTATGACATGGGAATGTGCTTGTGTCAGTATCTGCTCCTGGAATTAAATACGTTAATACCAACGAAAGAAAATATATATGCATAAGCAGACCACCAGGAACACTGTCTAAATATCGTCGTACCCGTATCTGCATCTGAGAGGAGGGAGTGGAAGCCACACACCAACTTTCACACACACTCTCACACCCACACCCATACAAGGAGAAACAGGGGTAAAATAGGGGATGAGAGCCCTAGGCTCTCCTGTGTGTATGTGTGCGTGCATGTCTATGTGTGTGTGCGTTCTAAGTGTATGTGTGTTGATATGAAAGTGTGTGTGTGTGTGCGTGTGCATATGTATGTGTATGTGTGTGTGTGTACGCATACGTGTATGTGTTTGTGTACGCATCTGTGTATGTGTGTATGTTTGTGTGTTGTGAGTGTATGTATGAGTGTGCAGGTTAACATGGAATGATTCCCAGTGTGTGTGCGAGGCCACAACAACGCCGCCCCGGAGCCCCCAGACGGCCGGGAAAGCCCCGACAGGTCATGGACCCAGCCGCCCCACAGCGGCCAGGTACCCGGGCCCCCCGCTACCGGAAGGCTGCGCGTCCACCCAAGGAAGGCAGGGGGGGAGGCACCGGGCGCCCCCCACCGGCGAGCGCGAGCCAGGAACCCCACGGCCACAGGCGGCAGCGGGGGGGGCCGGCCACGCAGGCACGGATAGAGCCCGGAGCCCGGAGCACCCGCACACCCCGTGGGGGCCCCGCCAGCCCCGGGGAGACCCGCCTCCCCCCAAGAACCCCCACCCGGGGGACCAGGGGGACGCCCCGAGAGCCACCAAGCACACCCGCCCCTGGCTACCCCGACCCCCCCTCCCCCAAGCCCAGATCCCAACCCTCCCTCCCCAGCCCCCGCACCCTCCCTCCCCCAAGTCCCCTCACTGCCGCCCCCACACCGCCCCATCATCCACGTGCTCCCCATACCAGGACAAACATGCAGACACACAGAACCATGCATGCACTCATACACACCCTCAGACACACACTCCCAGTCACACCTGCCCGTCTTTGAGGTCCGGCCGCAGATGCCCTGGGCTTGCCCAGTGGACGGCCCAGAGGATGTTCCCCACCCCCCCAGATCGCAGGCGAGCGGGCACCCCGCCGGAGACCGGCAGCACCCCACAGATGCAGCCGCCCCACCCCCAAGCCCACCCGCCGGCGCCCCCGCCACACCCAGGACCCCTCACCCCGTCCGCCCCCCAACCGCCCCCCACCCACCTTGATCATTGATGGTGTACATGTGTGTGAGCTAAGGTGTCGTTGAGATATGAGGGAGCATATGGGGAAAAGACACCCACCGGCCCCCCCAAGCCCTAAGTGTCTAAAGTGGAGTTAAAATAGAGGGGAAGGGAGCTGCGCAGTCCAGCTGCGGGCTGCAGACGCAGCCGACCCAGGACCTGCACAGCTCCCCCCGCCCTCCAATGCCCTATGTGGATGAGTGGTGTGACGTGGATGTATGTCTAAAATGCAGTTAAGATGATGAGGGGGGGATGAGTGGCTAATCGCCCCCCCTTCCCTCTGTGTGGTGCGGTGTGATGTCTATATGTGGCGTCTAATGTGTAAGATGGGGGGTGAATAGCTGATCACCCCCCATTACCTATGTGTGGTGTAGGTGGATGCGGGCCGGCAGGGGGGGCGTGGGGCGACAGTCAACAGTGCAGCAGGGCAGCGGGCGCCAGGCAAGGCACGCCCGGACGCACGGCGCCAACACCCAGGGGGACACCCCCGCCCCCCGCCGCAGCGCCCCCCCGCCCCAACCCAAGGAGGTGTCTGGGGCCTCATCTGCGCCGGCATCGCCGACGAGCCATTGAGGAGCGGTGTTGAGCGGAGCGGCTTAGTGCGAATTAGAGCGGAGAAGCGGGCGGAGCCAACAGCCTCATGAGCGAGGAGCGGAAATTCTCACTGCTCCACTGCGCTCACATGCTCTGATACAAAGCCTCATTAATAATTTAGCCATACTAAGCTGCTTAAATTGTGGGCGTAAATAAATGTCCGTATAGCACAGAAAAGCTGGTGCCGGCCAAATGTTGCGCCTGTCATCTGAAGCCTAGTGATTACTGCGCATGCGTGACATAATACCGGTATGATATCGCCCAGCCCTAGTCAGGACCATAATTTCTAATTTCTAATACTTAGTAGAAAACCCTTTGCAGGCAATGACTGAAGTCTTGAACTCATGGACATGACCAGACGCTGGGTTTCCTCCTTTTTAATGCTCTGCCAGGCCTTTACTGCAGCAGCTTTCTGTTGGTGTTTGTTTGAGGGTCTTTCTGTCTGTAGTTTAGTCTTTAGCAAGTGGAATGCATGCGCAATGGGGTTGAGATTAGGTGACTCACTTGGCCATTCGAGAATAATCCACTTCTATGCTTTAATAAAGTCCTGGGTTGCTTTTGCTGTGTGTTTTGGACCATTGTCCATCTGTATTATGAAACGCCGCCCAATCAATTTGGCTGGATTTTAATAGACATGATGTCTCTGATCACCTTAGCATTCATTCAGCTGCTTCCATCCAGTGTCACATCATCAAGAAACACTAAAGACTCAGTGCCACTGGCAGCCATGCACGCCCAAGCCATCACACTGCCTCCACCATGTTTTACAGATGATGAGGTGTTCTTTGGATCATAAGCTGTTCCAGCTCATCTCCATACTTTTTTCTTTCCATCATTCTAATACAGGTTGATCTTGGTTTCATCTGTCCAAAGAATGCTGTTCCAGAACTGTGCTGGCTTTTTTAGATGTTTTTTTGCAAAGTCCAGTCTAGCCTTTCTATTCTTAAGGCTTATGAGTGGCTTGCATCTTGCAGTGAACCCTCTGTATTTGCTTTCATGCAGTCTTCTTTTTATGGTAAACTTGGATATTGATACGCCTGCCTCCTGGAGAGTGTTGTTCACTTGGTTGGCTGTTACGAAGGGGTTTCTCTTCACCGTGGAAATGATTCTGCGATTTTTCTGTTTTCTCTGCCTAAGTATGTTTCACCTGCATACTGAGTTCCTTTGGCCGCATGTTGCATGTTCAGACCTCAAACTTCCAAATGCAAACAAGACACCTCAAATCAATTCCAGGCCTTTTATCTGCTTAATTGCTAATGAAAGAATGAAGGAATTGCCCACACCTGTCCATGAAATAGCTTTTAAGTTACTTTTGGCCCCTTTAAAAAGAGGATGGTACATGTTAATGAGCTGAGACTCCTAAACCCTTCATCCAGTTTGAATGTGGATACCCTAAAATTAAGTTTGAGAGTCTGCACTTTATGTCCATGCTCATTGTATAACTTTAATTGGAATATATTTCACTAAACAGGTAAAATAGTAAAATTTGTGTCAGTGTCCGAATATTTATGGTCCTGACTGTATCTGTCCAGTGTGTGTCTGTCCAATGTGTTTGACACATCTGCCCAATGTTTGAGTGACATATCTGCCTGAGACTATTAAAGCAGCAGGGGGTAAACCAAGTTGATGAGTTATGAGTTTACAACACAGATAGACTGTATGGCTGTTTCTGTTTCTAACTCATTTCCCCTCAATTCGTTTGTGACTTGTTTAAGTATTTGTGTGCTTTTGAACAAATCTGGCATAAAATACATGTACATCATCTGGGAATGAAACCCCGGGGGCTGCTACTGTGAAATTTCATGGAGTTTCTGGTCATACCAGACATCCCTAAAGTCGCTGTCACCTACTAAACGACCACATTATGCTCCCCAGGGGCATCCACGGATAATAGTGGACCTGAGTAACCAGGGCCCTGCCTGGGTGGGGCACCCTCCAAAAGCCTCGGAAATAATTTGATTTTGATGTATAATTTTGATATTCTTTTATTATAGGAATAAATATCCACCTGTTGTTCCCTTTAATCTGTTTAACTAGCCTGCTTCCTGCCTGTATGCCCCCCTCCTTGTCCCCCTCCCCCACCTCTAAAAAAAAAGTGGTTTGATCCACCAGTGCACAGATCTGTCATGTAAATAACAGTCGGTGGCTTTCACCAATTCTGAATGCAAAATGAAACCGAAACTAAAACCATGATTTCAGAAGCAGAAGGAGTGTAGTGAGTGAAAGAGGGAGACAGAGGGCAGACAGCTGCTGAACAGTTTATTTCAGAAAACTTTCTCAGGAGGGGCTTTGGGGGGTGGGCAAGGGGAAACGGGGGGGATGTAATGATTTGGCATGGTGAATGATGATCCTCTGAGCAGCTTACAGAAAACATGGGTATTTTTATTGCAAACTAAACTCAGAAAAAGAAACAGAAAACAAAAGGAACCAGGAGGGGCCTGAACACAGGTGGGAAGGCACACAAGAACTAGACCAAGAATTTGATACTGAGGCTCGAATTACGTGTCAAATTCACTAGTATCTCTGTCAATGAAGGACTGCTTAGAGGTTTAGTTCATTCTGGGAAAAAAAGCATGATCTGTGAAGCTTGAATGAATTTTTGGTCAAATGTTAACATCAACTGGACATAGAACACCATAATATTCTAAGTACGTAGAATCAGCCCTTGGACTCCTGGTATTCAGATTGATACAGGGAGCCCCCAGTGGGCTGGGTGGTGAGTGACAGTTACAGAAATCGGCTCACAATAAGACAGTAGCCGGGCTTTTGCTGACCACCCCCCAGGCCCGGTAATCAGAGCCGAGGTGGGGGATCTTAAACAAGGCCAGCTGTAGCTACAGCATTCAGCATCATGGTGTGCAACATGAGATGCATTACGAGGGCACCCTCTATGACAGCGGTTTAGCTTCATAGAGTACTTGTTTCTTCTCCAGTCCTTACACGAGGGGTGGGCAATCTTATCTGCAAAGGGCCAGTGTGTATGCAGGTTTTTGCTGCAATTCCATAATTAAGTCACTAATTAGAGGACTGATTAGCTGAAGAGTCCTCACACCTGGGTTTAAACAACTCATCTACAAGTTATCCCAAAAACCTCCATACACACCGGCCCTTTGCGGATAAGATTGCCCACCCCTCCCTTACACCATCTCCTATGCTATCTGTCAAAATGCTCTGCATTTTCTAAGTATGGATCTGAAGCTGGTGAGGCCAAGCCTGCCATGGGGGGACTAAATGTACTGCAGGTCATTTAGAGACTCTAGTGCACCTAAACCACACATGTTTTGACAGAGAATGGAAGCTGGAGGATCTGGTGGAATCCAGCAGAGACACATCTGTAGAACATCTGTTGTTGAGTTAAGCCTATCCCAGGCCATGAGGCATAGGACACCCTTGATAGGATGCCAGTCCACCAAAAGGCTCACTCTCATACACTGCAGGTGCACCTAAACCACACATTTTTGACTGAGAATGGAAGCTGGAGGATCTGGAGGAATTCAGCAGAGACACGTCTGTAGAGCATCCAGACTCCAGACACACAGGTGCAGGACTCTGACCTCCCTGGAGGTGTATGACTACAATTGTCCCTACTGGGCCACCAAAATGGCCCTTATTATGTGGGTATGGTTCAGGTGAAGCACCATATTCTGCTTTTGTGTATTTAAGGTGGAGTAAAACAGTACCAGTAAAACATTCTGATAAGATCCAGCTCTGGGCCATCTGACCAAAACTGCATCTGCTTTGTCTAATATTTCTCTGTAAATTTTGTCAAGGTTGGTGATCTGACTCTTACCTGCTGTGTCATATTGCATTTATACATTTCTACACTGCAAGTTACACTGTGTTTTGGGATCAGTCGACTCATTAGGTTATAGCAGTTAGATCAGTGATTCTCAAGCTTTTTGCAATATGAATCAGCTCAGAAAATGGCTCTCCAAGTACCACCATATATGACCAGCATTAAAATACAGCAGCGTAAGCCTTATTATATGTGCAAACAAATATAGTTTACACATGTGGCAATTTTATTCCTAATATGAATAATATTTAGTATTTACTGTAACACTCAGGCATTAATGCCACAGGACCACGGAAGGGGATCATGTGATTTTGTCCATCCAATCACATAATTGTCCATCCAGTCACATAATTCCACTCTTCCAATCCTAACACATCGTGGCGAGAGAATAACAATGATTTTGATGATGGCAAAGGTGGTGATGATGGTAGAAATGTTGGAGATTCTGGTGCCAGTGGTGATGTGATGGTGGTACAGATGATGGAGGTTCTGGTGACTGTGGTGATTGAGGTAATGTAGACAGGTGATGGAGATAATGCTCATGGTGCTGATGATGAAGCAGATGATGGTCCTGATTGCAGTTCTATCTTTGCTGGACTGTGGGCCTACAGAAATGGTTTTGGTCGTAGTGGTGGTGTTTATTTTGCTTGTTGCCTAGTTGCCCCGGCAGTGAGGACGTCACTGTTTCCCCTGAGGGGGATTTTGAGCCTCACTTCCCTCCTGGGGCTGCTGCTGTCTGCTCTGCACTAGGGGGCCTCATCTTCTCCACTCCCTGTCAGCCTTCTGCATCCCTGCATCTGTACTCTGGCATCACAGTCTGATTCCATTGCTGCGTGATGAGCTGTGTAGATCTACAGCCCTTCCCTTCTTCAGAAGGTCTCTTGTTCACATACCACCTTTGAGGTCAATTATATAAGTAGATAGCTTGATGTTATTAACATATTACATAAGATTATTTTATCACTCCACTCAGTTAGCAATCTGTGTAGAAGGGCCTAAGTACAGTTAAACTAATAAGCTAAACACTTCGATAAGCTCTTCTGAAAAAATCTTCATGTGATTAAAAATTCCAGTGATGCAAAAGAATATGAGACCATTTTATTTCAATTTATTTGATCATTTCCAAATCAACAGGCTAGTAATGAAACTGACAGAGACACTGAAGAAAACTTGAAATACAGACGTAGAAAACTGATCCAAACCACAGTTAAGACTGAGACAGACACTGAACCATGCAGGAATCACCAAGTTATTTTATTAATGTGTCTGATTATATCTATAGGCTGCAGGATACAAAAACTTGGGCAGCAGCTCTCGACACCATCAGAATGAGCTGTTGGCACTGACCCCAAATACGATGAATTCATGGTGTCTCTTTACTGAGTGTCCTAATCAAAGTTGTCTAAGTAATTATCAGCAAAGTTGAGCATCTGCTTCATAGCACTGAGGAGCAGGATGTCACAGGTGTCATTCAGCTCAATCTCACTGGAGTAATTCTTCACTGGAAGCACATTTGACTCCGCAATGCCCAGACATCCACTTGCTTTTTTGATCTGCAGAGAGACATTTACATTCCTTTTCAAATATATTTTCTTCAGTTGCTGTGTTGCAAGATTAATGTCAAACAGGGTTGTAATAAGTCACAATTGAAACTGTAGAAATCTGTGTTTAGCAGATGCTACTGAATGTCAATATACAGCTAAAGTTCTAAAGCTCTTGAATGCAATAAAATATCAGACACAAATTTGTCATCCATCCATCCGTAACAGGGTGATGGTGAGCCTATCCCAGGAAACAGAGGATCTGAGAAAGGAGGCACCCAGGCCAGGATGCCGGCTCATTGCAGGTCACACACTGTGGGCAATTTAGAGATACCACTTCCCCAAAAGCATGTTTTCACCTATTGGGGGGGGGGGGGGGACACAGTCATAGGGAAAACATGCAAACTGCACAGACATGGAGTGGAGGTGGGATTCAAAGCCCCAACCCTGGAGTTGTGAGGCCACAGTGCTACTCACTGAGTCATGTGGCTGCCAGTAAACATGTTTGTTAGAAAATAATACTGGGCTACAGATAAAAAAAATATGAGCCATTGGCCCCTAAACCCAAAATGTACAGGAGCCAAATGTTTTTATGGAGCCATAATCATCATTACATGCCAAATGTGAAATAAATAAAAAATACCTGCATGGCACATTTTGTCTCCAGTCTACCTCACAGTGCCTTTTCTTATCTGCCTGCTATTGCCTTCAGCATTCTTATACATAATAACATAATAATAAATGACACAGAAATATTCAATACATAAAAAGCAGTATGAAAGCAAGACAGCTGCATTATTGAATGTGAAGTGCACACACAAACATTGAAATGTGAAAACTCGCCCGTAAAGAAATTTGGAAAACCAAGATGAGATGCTTTTTTTGAAAGATATTACAATTGGGAGACTGAATATAAAGCTAACTGTACCGCGGTGTCATAGATAAGGTTTACTTCCCTGGTATTCTCCCTTGATGATGTAGGGTATGTTCACACTAGGGAAGCCAGAAAATGCAATGAAAAGGGCAACGCGTTGCACTTCGTTTTATTTTTAGCATGTGTTTTTCCGCATTTTCATCTCGCAGTTGTCCACGTTCTTGTGAGTCTTTCTATGTTTTTAATGTTGTGTTGTATTAGCCGTTTCTATGATTCTACATGATTGTCGCTAGTGTTTCTGGGGAAAAAGAGGGAATGTGTTTGCATCCATTTTTCAATTTTCATCAATGGGAGTGCGCAGCACAGAGAAATGCAGCACACAAGTGGGAACATCATACATTGTTTTCTATGCAATGTACAATGTTACAGCAAATCACAGAAAGCGTGCGTTAATGAAAAGTGCAACGCAACGCGCATAGTGGGAATGAGCCGTAAGCCCAACACCACAGTAAAGTTAACTTTACAGGTATATGCAGTTTTCCAGCTGTAATATCTTTCACTGTTTGTAATATTTTTCTATGGTTGTGTATGCACTTCACGTTCAGTAGTCCAGCTGTCTTGCTTAAAGTATGAATGGACATAGTGCAATTATTAATAATTATGCATAAAAACACATTAAATGCAACTTACATGGTGTGCATTTTCCCCCATAGTTTTATGCTTAAAGCTCACTTTACAGGACATGTCTGTATTATTTAGGTTAATGCTTATCAGTCCATAAATAAATGCCATCTATTTTACTTTAAACGGACACAGTGCAGTTATTAATGGTAACGGAAAAGTATTGCAAAAGTCCATCCCACCTTGGCGAGAGTCCATACTCTCTGCAACAGGTTGCCAGGTAGCGTGAAGAGTTTCCAAAGCAACGATTTCACAAAACCCGCCCAATCTGCTAACACTGCTCTAGATCAAGCCAGGGTTTAGTCACATGATAATGTAGAAGGAAAGGCAGACATTGGTCATTAAAAGCTGCCACTTTTCTTGCCTTATTTATTTTTCATTGGATTGTGAGAGACAGTTACCATTGGTGTCTAGAATGAAAAAACGAGTCGCAAAATTATAAATCTAGTTGCACTGGTGACCATTTTAGTCACCACCCGGAGCCCTGAAATATTGAAGATAACGTTTTGTGAGTCATTGGAATATAATAAACAGAAGTTCACACCCCCAGGCCTGTGGGCTTAATCCCTGCCTCTAACTCCATGTCTGTTGTTTGCTTGTTCACTCTGTTTCCTCCTACGGACCACAAACATTCAGCCAGGTGAGCTGCTCTCTCTCACTTGGTCATTGTGTTTGTCTGGGTGTGTTTTGCTGTCACTGGTAACCTGTCCAGGAAGTTGGCTTCTTGTCAGCTTGTAACCAAACTCACCAGTTCCCTTATGTAGCAGCTGCGGTACACATTCTCCAAGTCCTCTTCCACACGTGGACACGCTCTGTCCACTTTGGTCAGTAGCACCAGTAGAGGGACATCTATACACATTAATAGAAATGTGTCCCTAATCACATTTATTATGAAATATTGTATGGAATAACCCATTATCAGATGACACAGTTTCATAAGTAAGCTCATAGCAATCAGCACACTGTCTGTCTTACTCAGAAGCACCTGCCAGCATCACTCTGCCCTTCCTGAATCCACATGTTCATGCCCCAACATTCAGTCCCATCCCCTTAAGTGGCCTCTATGTGACAGAAAGCCCTTGAGTTCCTCCTAGATGGAGCAGCTCTGTGTAGAGGAGCATCCAGGAGCTCTTTCTGTTATGGCATGAGTACTGTTCATGTCAAAGGTATGGAATACTTTCAGTTTGCCACTTTCCAATCCAGGAAACCGAATTTCTCTTGGTAATTTTCTGAATATCCAAATTATTAGTCATTACTTCTCAGGGTTGAGCTTACTTCTAATTATTCAGCATTGTCCATGTTTCCAGAAAGCCAGGTGATAACACACATTATTATTTCCATACAAATAGTTGATTTAGTTGTTTATGAATTAGATTAGATTAGATGCCGCCTCCCTCCTTGTTCTCCCCACTCACTAACCGTGCAAGCAACATTCCTTTCGGATTTCATCAACTTTCTTCTTCATGCCTTCGTCTAGAAGTCCAGGCGATGAGCTGTCCATCACATACACCACACAGTGGATCCGGTCTGCAAGTGTCTGTGTGCTGCATTGCTGACAGTCAGAAGCTTCCTTTGGTTGTGAAGGGTTGAACTAAAGAAACAAAAAGGTGTGAATGATACATACAGACATCCATTGACTTTGATATCATGAGAAACTCAAGCAAAACAAGACCAGTAATTATAAATGTGTGACTTTTATAAGCCATTACATCGATCAGACCTGCATGTATTCATTTAGCAGCTACTTTTGATGCCTGGTTAGATACACAGTTCTTACCTGGTACTCGTCTGGTATGTAGCCCTTCAGGATGCTCATTATATCTTTAGGGTTCACCCCTCCATGATCTGTTTGTTCCAATCCCATGGTGTCACACAGTAGGAATGCCAGTGGCTGTCCACCTCGGCCTGCCTTCACCTTGTAAGTGCGATACTGGAAGAAGACACATAATGTCATTCATCTTCTGACACTTTATCCAGCTCAGCAGGTGCCTCAAACCTGGGGGCCACTGACAAGGAGGTGTTCAGCTCAAGGGACCTGCTTAAGTTTTTTGTTTTTGAATAATATAAAGATAATCCGCTAAACAGCCATCATTTAAATGTGTGTGTGTGTGTGTGTGTGTGTGTGTTGGGGGGGGGGGGAGGGATTACACGATGTCCCCGAGTTGGGTGGGTTTTTCACAGTTCAGTCTCTCCCTAATGAAGACAACAAATGGCAACTGAGCAACAGAATGAAATTATAAACAGCAGGGGGGTATTCTTCATACATAGTTTGAAACATTCAAGATCAGAGGACACAACCCAGAGTGTCTAATCGTGGAAACCATGATCCGGCTTTTTCGGTTCCTCAAAGCTGTGGGAGAACTGGATTATCCTCCTGAGACCCAACCTATTCATTTATTTACATTGTAGTGGACATTGTATTTTTGCATTCACTGATGTTGGGAAACATATTTATTCTTGTTGTGCACTAAAGAGGACATGCTGTGAAATTAAAATAAGAATAAATTTGAAAAAATCTAAATTGTAAGATGTCTTATTTCCTCCAAAGACAAATAGCCTACCATTGAAGGACACTTTTTTCCTTGGGTCTCAGGAGGTTATCCAAACTGGATTAAATGATCCGAAAAATTACATGCTGCTGTGGACACTGACTAGGTCATATATCATGAAGCGTGATACATACTGAAATATATATAAATATATATATACTATACTGAAAAAAAGATATAACAGGTTTGAGTTTAAGGACTGGTTGCTATGACAACCAATCCAGCAAGAGTTTTGAAGAAATGACACACCTGGAATCTAGTCAATTTTTCAACAATTGAATACAGATAACTCGTTAATCAACATATGAAGAACATTCCCCAGATGTAGAGCAAACACCAAACTAGAATATCATCCCTCCTCTCAAGCAAGAACATTATATAAGAATACTTGGATACAAAAGTCTTACACCAGGAAATGAAGAGTTAGACAATCATATTACCTTCAAAGTCAGGCTGGTTGTCATTTCTCCAGCTCCAGCTTGGCTTGTAATGTTGCCACGGAAGATAGAGTTGATGGAGTTGAAGAAGCTTGATTTTCCAGCTTGAATCCGACCAATTAGAAGAATCCGAGCCTGAGGCACTGAATCAATAGTGGGCTTGTAATCTAGCAGGTATTGCTTGAGATCAGTTTGTGTGCTAAAAGAACGGACATTGGAATTGGAAATGGGAATTAGTCAAAATTCATAAGGGATATAAACAATCCCATATCTAATAACATGTTATTACAGCTTCCTTTACATCCAGTGGCGGTTCTAGACAAATTTTACTAGGGGGGCCAAGAAGGGGCCAGTGTTTAACCAGAGGGGCACATTAAAAAATGACAACAAATGATATTTAAAGATTATAAACTTTATTTTACTTTAAAATCATACAAACATTTATTTTGTACAAGAGTAAGTGCAGGTGCAAAAGAGGTAGGGCCATAAAAAATGATAAGGGTACAAATACAGTGTCAGGGTTCCCCTGGAGTTTGATTTCAATTCTTCACTTTTCTTTGTATTTTTGATTCTACTAATCAAATTCTTCACTTTTTTTCAGCATCCGTTTTTTTTAGTCACTCTCTCGCCGTTTCTTAATAAATTAATCATTAAACTTACTGAATATACATCTCTTCTGACAATCACACTGTGATTGGTCAACTAACGGCATGGGCGAGTCACGAGTCTACTTGATAAGGTTGGGAGAATCGTGAATACTGTGTAAAAATTTGCGTGCTGAAAACATGATGTATAGTACGCATTTCGGAAATAATGTTCTAATTACTATATATATAAGGTAAGCTAATACTTTCCCGGTGTTTCATAGTACCTTTGAGAGGGACATTCTAAAACGCTTAATGTGAAAACGGCTAATGTGGTTTAATGTACCAAAATAGCGACCAATAATCACCAAATTTCGCACACACACATCTGGTCGTCATAAAGACTTTCACCTGACAAAAAATCAAAACAGAAATACAAGGAATATGGACTTTATTTTACCCTAAGCGTTTTCCCCTCCATTGACGCCCATTATTATGATTATAAGGAAAAGGCTTAATGTAACTTAAAGTACCAAGACAGCCACCAAAAATCACCAAATTTCTCACATATATATCTGGTCATAAACACTTTCACCTGACAAAAAATCTAAACCGAAATACAATGAATATGGACTTTATTTTACATTAAGCCTTTTCCTTATAATGGGCGTCAATGGAGGGGAAAACGCTTAACGTAGTATAAAGTCCTTATTCTTAGCATTTCGGTTTAGATTTCTTGTCAAGTGAAAGTGTTTCTGACCAGATATATGTGTGAGAAATATAGTGATTTTTGGTGGCTGTCTTGGTACTTTTTGGTCGCTATTTTGGTACATTAAACCACATTAAGCGTTTTAGAATGTCCCCACACCGATCGATAACATTTGCTACTTTTAGAACGGCCCATGCTCATTTGACATGGATGATCGACGATCGTGTGTCCGGGGCGCCGGGCCAGTTTTGATTAGGCGCTACGGGTGCTACGGTTGAAAATTGGGAAAAAATGAAATTCGACTTTTCAAAAATTAAAAATTCATCATTTGAAAATTGAATTCGCCAGAGTGACGATTTGATGCCGTTTTTCTTCGTCACCATGGGTTCCGTTTTCGTCAATGACGAGAGTGACGAGCGGCAGCGGGAACCCTGCAGTGTGTCAATTCAATGTGAACAAAACTCCAGGGTACAACAAAGGGTACAACTATGTGCCATTTCCTATTTATGGAAGCCCCACTACTGTGGACAGTTGAGTCCACACATATGTATTTGAATTAGCACAACAATGCTGGATCAATTGAATTTTAATAAAATATATACACGTTACACTAGAGCAACAGGATACGGCGGTTGTGCTGTCTGGAAAAACGGTCCACAAATACATCAAGATCCAGAGCCTTGGCCCTTCTGGACTCTATGCTCAGGACACCAAGATCACTGAGTCTCTCATCAGTTAATGCACTGTGAACTAACATGAACAGCTGTATATTTTTATTAACTAACGTTAACAAAGATTAACAAATACAGTAACAAATATAAAAGTGTTACCAAGTTTTTAAACATCTCGAGACCAGCCATTTCCAAACTTGATATCATTATCAGTGTGAAAAACAAAAGTAACACGGTTATGTGCAAGAACAACAAGTCACTCACGAGATGAAATTGTTTTGCTTTCCTTCGACTCTTGCTACAGAAGAAATTAATCGTAGCTCCACTATCCAAGAGTGGTTCTAGCTGTTGCTGCGCTCTCATTCACCGAGCAGCACCACAGTGTTTAGGTGCGCCGCTCTAATTTACCCGTGTAGAACGATGCGTCGCATTAGTTCCGCTTTTGGCGCTCGTGTGTAAAATCATAATAAATTCATACTTTTTTATTTGGTCAGCACAGGGGGGCCACAGGGGTGGCCAGGGACATGTCTACAGAGGCACGGGCCTCCCTAGGCCTCCGTGTAGAACCGCCACTGTTTACATCTCATTAGTCATCTGCAACTGAAACCACTTAATGAAGTATCATACATGCTTATTAGAAAGTGTTTATTTATTTATTAATGTATTATTTACATGTGCTTTCAACCAAAGCTATGCAAGACTTAACAGTCTTGTTCAAGGACCCAATTGTGACATCACTCTGCTGAACATACTGTAAGATCAGAATCTTCAGAATCTTTATCGCAACATAAAATTGGCGTTGGCACAGCTTGCTACAATTTGAGACACCATGATAATAGACAATTAACAATTAGGGCATAAGCAGACAGATTTAATATAAGGCAAAGGATATACAACAGAGATGCATGAATGCAGTGTAGGTGATAAACACAGTTACCAGCTGGTGAGCTAACCTGCAGGGCCGCACACTGGCCAGTGTTTATATGTGAGCTTGTGTGGGGGGAGTAGGTTATGGAACTCATACATAAAAGTATGTGATGCTAGTAAAAAATAAACAATAGTTGTTGATTATATTCTATAAAAACAGGCTTCATACCTATGGTCCCACACAACATTCCTCCATGGTTTACCAAGGAGTTCTGTTTTTTTCTCCACTGTCACTGGGGTACTGCTCCCACCTCCCATTTTCCAAATGCCAACGTCCAGACCTGTTCAATGAAAGCATTGTGTTTTCAATACTGGTCCACCAGTTCCTGGAGAAATTGGGATTAAGGGCCTTGTTCAAGGGCCCAACAGGAAAAATACTGGGCCGATCAAAGGATCTGAACCAGCAACCTGCTGATTATGGCCACAGAGTCACACACTGCCCCATTACCCTTTTGCATCAAGCTTTTTCACAATATACTTTATACATTTTCCAGACATCTTATGCTACAGGTGGCTTTGGAGTAAAATGTTTCTTAAATGGATTTTTACAGTGCTTGGAGTAGGAAAAACAGGTGCCGATACTCACCTTGTTATCTTTTACTGATACTAGAAAATCATGAGAGTTGCCAACATGCTAGAAATGTTGCCAGTTCTCTGAAAAGAAAGACAAAGAGGTGCCAGTACAGCCTCTCTCTGAGCAGCCCACTTCAAGCACTGGATTAGTACTTATACTGTACCTATTATACCCAGTACATTCAGGGCTGGTCCTCACCCATGTGGCGACCTGGGCAGGCATTACCAGCAGCGCCCCCCCTCCCCACCACCAACTCCAAAATAAATGCATAAACAATAAGAGTGAAGAAATAAAGATGCTGGTGACTAAACAGTGCCTAAACCAATCCAGAGCATTAAAGAATGGCCTATTTTATTTGTATGGCAAATTTGAACATCAAATTGAACAATAAATTAACTTAAATGTATAAATATATATATAAATACAGAACTTTTAACAAATTTACACAACATGATGCATCCACCTGCTTTTAAGTGTATCCATGCAGCGCCAGATGCGTCATTAAATTTGATGCCCCCCCCCCCATCCTTTTCCACGCAAATGATTTTAAACACATCCCGGTGTCGGAATCCTTTTGAATGAAATGCCGGGCTTTACACTGTTCAGCTTTAGGCTTTTTAACTGGGTTTGAGGTAGCTACTAGCTAACGGTAGCGTGACATCAGAGCAAGTGAAACATGAACCAGAGAGGGAACATAAGGTGCAGTGACGCTTCTGTTGCCTGAGCAAAAGTGGGCAAATATCAGCAGTTAAGACATTTAATTGACACCAAAATACGGCAACAAAATCTTAACTTCAATACAGTCCTGTACAAACTCATTGGTACACATCCCTATTGTTCATTGTTTAATATTAATTAAATTTGTCTGCTTAATGCAAAAAGTATACATTTTTGTAACATTTTCATATAATAGGGGTAGTGCAGCACGATCAATTGTTTTTGAATCGCAATGTCGATTCATACCCTCATGCTATTTCTTTGTAGGACTGAATTGCAGGGCAAAAAACATCATCAAGGACAGCTCCCACCCTGGCTCTGATCTGTTTGACCTGTTGCCCTCAGGGAGGCGCTACAGGTGCATCACAGCAAGGACAAACAGACTCAAGAACAGTTTTTTCCCAAAAGCCATAACCACTCTAAACTTGCACATGCATTGACTGGACAGTAGACTACACAGTCTAACCCCCCAAACCCTGGACTTCCTTCTATGAACTGTGCAATACCTGTATACTGTGCAATATCACTGCTCTGTATCCAACATCCACTACTCACTGCACATGATCATTATTACCATGTAATACCTAAATAACGTGCGATAACCCACACTGCATATCACACTGTATATTCATATATTTAAAAAATCCTATTTAGTTATTTATTCTTATAAATATATATAGCGCTGCAGAACTTTTTGCACTACATGTATTTGTTTATTGTTTGTCATGTCTACATGTTTGCACTGAAGGAGCTACTCTTAATCTCATTATACATGTGTATAGTGACAATAAAAAATTCCTGAATCATTGCCACTTTATAATAAGGCTAGCCTTATAAAGGGATCATGAATGGTTTATAAGCAGGTCATTAATTAAGTTGTAACACTTTGTAAATCATTACTTGACAATTATAAACAAGTTATACCACAGTTTTCTTCATATTAATGAGTTACTACTAAGTAGCAAAGGGTAGCCTTACTGTAAAATGGAACCCCTGGATCCCAATGCGATTTCATTCTTACAGGGCAACAATTCAGCCACTCCCTTCTCAAAATGATGGACTCTTCATACTCCTATGAAACCTCATGTTAAAATCACACAGATTATGCTTCGCTATAATTTAAACAAAATGACAGTTACATCTTATCTTATAAGTCATTTTAAAGAAGCCATATATTTATTGGCGTTGGTGGCTTGATGGTCAGGGAAGCGCACTTGAAATTGAAAGATTGCAGGTTTAAATCCCCGACCAGCAAGGCACCACTGAGGTACCCTGAGCAAGGTACCGCCCCCAAGCACTGCTCCCCGGGCGCTGAATTAGCTACCCCCTGCTATGTCACATTGTCACATATGGGTTAAATGCAGAGGACACATTTCGTTGTTGTACACTGTGTGCTGTGGTGTGTCAACAATGACCATTGATCACTAAATTCTAAAATGATTTCCCTGACGTAAGTTTTCTCAAGGAAAAAATAGCCCAAAATGTACGGCACTTATTTAGCAGTTAAGAATTCCTAGAATATTTTTTGTATTAATATTGGTTATGAAATCTTTCTACACATCTACATGAGTTACCCAGGAATAACACATTTTTAGGACAACGATTACTAACAATTCCTAACAATCAAAAAACATTGTGTAACCGGACATCTCACAAAAGCACTAAGTTATAGGACTTCTTACATTTTGTACACTGTTGAAATATACATATTTTCCAAATATTCACCTTTTCCAAACAATCTTCTACCGATTTTGATTTTACAGATTATTGTGAAAATGACTCTGTAATTCATAAATATTTGAATGTAGGAGTTACAACATTTTGTATAGACACGACATTTTTCATTTCATAGTTCATAAATATTTCATATTGCAGCAATTCTCATTTCATGGTTATCATATACGTAAGCTGACATAAGATGCTTGGCTATAATTTAAACTTAAAGGAAGTTACAAATTATCTTATAAGTTACTTTATAGTAAATCATTCCTCAAATGGATCCTTGTATGCAGACAAAGCTTCATATCCACGGGTTCCGCACTTGCGGATTCAAGCAGCCGTGGACCTCGTCTGCACTGAACATGTAGGCCTACAGGCTGTTTTTTTCATGTCACTATCCCCTAAACCAGTGTATTTCAACCTTTTTTGAGCCACGGCACATTTTTTATACTGAATAAAATCCCACGGCACACCACCAACCAAAAATGCTACAAAATGACACTATGTAGTCTAGTAATGAGAAAATAGTCTCTCAGTTTATTTATACTCACTCATTGTGAAACCTGAGCCTGTTTGGATGTACACAAAGCTGATATCCTGGCAGGAATTGAATTCAGACACACAGAAAGCTCTTTCTCAACAGCTCTCTGTCACGCCCCGCTCCGTCCGCTCCTAGTGTGTGCCACGCCCCCTCATTATCCACGTGTGCTTCCCCGATCGTGCCCAGCTGTTTCCTGTTTCGTTTGCCATGTCTTGTGTATTTAGTCTTCGTCTGAGTCTGTCTTCGCCAGACTCACCATTGATGTTGCCTGTCGTGCTCCCCCGGTCCTGTTGCCCTAATAAATCCCCGTTTGTACCTGACTTCCTGGCTCCGATCGCCTGCTTTCCTGCTCGCTTGCCCGCGATCGTGACAGAATGGTGAGTCTCCCGAGCGCACCTCTGCAGCTTGAGGAAAGCCGCATCAAGCTGCTGGACGAGGTGCTGTATTGGCTGTCACAGCCCGAGGTCCGTGAGGACCCTGGGCTATGGCAGCTAGCCAGCAAGAGCGGTCGCCTTCTTCAGGGGATGACTCCACTAACAGGCGCGCACGTAATTGCCGACGTGCGCGACAACCTGCGGCTGCTGGTCGAAGGATTTATGGAGAGGCAACTCCAAACGCTCTGCCTGCCTGCTCTGCCTGCAGCTGCCACCACTCTGGCTGCAGCACCCGCCGCGGTGCCCCCTGCTGGCCGCACGACGGAGGTGCACGCCGATGCGCCCCCTGCTGGCCGCGTGATGGCGGCACTCGCCGCGGATGCGCCCCCTGCTGGCCGCGTGATGGCGGCACCCGCCGCGGATGCGCCCCCTGCTGGCCAAGTGACTGCGGCGCCCGCCGAGGCGCCCCCTGCTGGCCACGTGTCGGCGGCGCCCCCTGCTGGCCGCGTGATGGCGGCGCCCGCTGCGGCGCCCCCTGCTGGCCGCGTGGTGGCGGCACCCCCTGGTGACCAGGAGCTGAGGGTGCCCGCTGCAGCTCCGACTGAGGTGCCCGCCGAGGCGCCCCCTGCTGGCCGCATACCCGAGGTGCCCTCCGAGGTGCCCCTTGCTGGCCACGTGACGGCGGCGCCCGTCCTGCCGGCTCCTGACCTGCCTGTCTCGCCTGTCCTGCCGGCTCCTGACCTGCCTGTCTCGCCTGTCCTGGCGGCACCTGAACGGCCTGTCTCGCCTGTCCTGCCGGCACCTGAACTGCCTGTCCTGCCGGCACCTGAACTGCCTGTCTTGCCGGCACCTGAACTGCCTGTCTCGCCTGTCCTGCCCACGGCCCTGCCTGAGGCCGCCTCTCCCGTTCTGCCCGCGGCCCTGCCTGAGGCCGCCTCTCCCGTTCTGCCCGCGGCCCTGCCTGAGGCCGCCTCTCCAGTCCAGCCCGCGGCCCTGCCTGAGGCCGCCTCTCCAGTCCTGCCCCGCCCGCGGCTCTGGCTGCCCCGCCTGCGGCCACGCCCGCGGCTCTGGCTGCCCCGCCTGCGGCCACGCCCGCGGCCCCGGCTGCCCCGCCCGCGGCTTCGGCTGCATCACCTACGGCCACGCCCCCTGCTCTGCCCGAGTCTACACCCTCGGGCACCTCCTTCCTGACTCCCTCGCCCTTGCCCCGACAAGGCCAACACCACCCGGGACCCCGCCTTTCAGTGTCCCGTAAGGGAAGGGGACACAGGCGTCGGGTCCGGGTCCCGCCCTCCCTGCCCCCTGGCTCGCCCGTTCGGCCC
The DNA here is from genome assembly GCF_048594095.1 of Paramormyrops kingsleyae. Lineage (NCBI taxonomy): Eukaryota > Metazoa > Chordata > Actinopteri > Osteoglossiformes > Mormyridae > Paramormyrops > Paramormyrops kingsleyae. Next base: position 14,636,507 of record NC_132820.1, read on the forward strand.
CTGGCTGTAGCTCGGTGGCTGCCTGCGGGTCCTCCGGCTCGGGGTCGGCGGTCGCCGCCGGGTCCCCCCCTGGATCCTCGGTGCTGGTCCTCGGTCCCTCCTCCGGCTCCATGTCGGTCGCCTCCGGGCCCCCCTGCTCCGGCTGGGCGTCGGACGGCGCCTTCGCCGGCTCCGGCTGCGCCTCCGCCTGCCGCGGCTTCCCCCTTCTGCCTGCCTGCACCGGTGTTCCCTCCTGCTCCCTCCGTGTCCCCTCCGTCACTCCCTCGTCCCGTTCCCTTGGCCCCTGGGTGGTCCCCTCCTGCTCCCTTCTCCCTCTCCCCTGCGTCCCCTCCGGCCGCTGCCTGTCGCCCGCCTGGGTTCCTTCGGGCTCCCCTTGTTCCTCCTCCCTTTCTGCCTCCTGTCTCTGCTCTTCGGCCCTCTGTGTCTCCTCTGTTCACTCCTGGCCCCTTCGTGTCGCCTGTGGGTGTTCCCTCTGTGTCCCCCTTCTCTGTTTGCCTGTCTGCGTTTCCTGTTCTTTGTCGTGTCTTGTCGTTCTTCTGGTCCCTGTTCCTGTTTTGTTCCTCTGTCCTGTTTCCGGTCCCCGCCTTTGGTTGATGTTTTGCCTTTTGTTTTCCAGGTCCTGTTCCCCGGTTTCGTCCCGTCCGTCGCCTCCTCTCGGGCGCGCCCGGTGTGCGCGCCTTTGGGGGGGGGTTATGTCACGCCCCGCTCCGTCCGCTCCTAGTGTGTGCCACGCCCCCTCATTATCCACGTGTGCTTCCCCGATCGTGCCCAGCTGTTTCCTGTTTCATTTGCCATGTCTTGTGTATTTAGTCTTCGTCTGAGTCTGTCTTCGCCAGACTCACCCTTGATGTTGCCTGTCGTGCTCCCCCGGTCCTGTTGCCCTAATAAATCCCCGTTTGTACCTGACTTCCTGGCTCCGATCGCTTGCTTTCCTGCTCGCTTGCCCGCGATCGTGACACTCTCAGTCTCTCTCTCTTTTTAGTTTTTATGAGTCAGGCTTGAAAAGCTCAGCTTAAAGAGATATGTCGTGGAAAATGGGAGTAATGTTGAAAAAGTTTTGTTTGTTTAGAATACATCAGTATTACAGTACAGACACTCAAGAATGGCATATTATTTGCAAATAATAATTAATTTTCAAAAAAGTTTTTTAGACCAATTAAGTGAATTTGGATAATTCCCCACGGTACACCCTACAATGTCTCAAGGCACACTAGTGTACCTGCCACGGCACAGTGGTTGAAAATCACTGCCCTAAACAATACATTAGGTCTATAACCTCTATTTACAGTACATGCTATTTACATTGCATTAGGTAAATAATGTAGAGTTTATTTAAAGTATACAGGAGGATGTGCGCAGGTTATATACAAATACTACCCCATTTTATATAACGAAAAAATACGAGTAGGCTTACCGGTTCTTATTCAACGTTTACTAATTATTAGAATAAGTTTTATTATCCATATTGGTTATGAAATCTTGCTATACGCATCCATTTGAGTTCTCTCACGGTTCGAGAATAACGGTAACTGACATTTTCAGCCAAAGACTTCTTGTATTTAGTCCGCGTTTCAGTTTGTTTCCCCTGTCCGTCCGTCTGCGTTTTGCCTGCCTTACCTGTAATTAAACCCTGTATTCCCCGATACCCGGACGTCTGCGCCTTTGTCCCCGTTCTGTCCCCGCTAGGCGCATGACAATATTATTAAAATTAAATGTATTAATGGTTTATTAATAATGATATTAAAATAATTAATAAGAAATCTTTATTTTTAAATGTATTTTATTATATAATAATAATTTCTTTTATTGCCTATCATTGTCTAAATGTATTTTTAGTGTCTAAATATATGTATTCAGCTAGTGTAAACATGCACGATGCTATCACAGTCAATGCGAGGCTGAGACTGACGCATTACCCTTTGTTTCCGCTGAGACGTGCCACGTGACTCATTTCCCCGCGCATACAAGTTATCTTAGGTCGGCGTTCACGGTTCGACTTCCGAGATTCTGTTCGAATTCTAGGTATTTTTTTTCGAACTGGTTGGTTCGACTTTTAAGAAATTCGAGTTCTAATGAGTTCGAGAACTGAGGTACCACTGTATTCATACTTATTTGAGAAACTCACCTTTTCCAAACACCACCAGTTTTTACAGTTAGCCAGAAACTCCAGTTAGATTAATAATCATACGTGTTCAGCAGCTGGGCTGCACCGCCTGAATCTGTCAGGGTATTCATGCCCCACTGCGCCCCTACGTACAATTGCTGACGTACAATGCTTTACTATAATTTAAACATAATGGAATTTTCGACTTTTAAGCCATTTGTTGTAGTGGTGTATTTGATTGCTGGTCCCGCCCTTCGATGATTAACATATTTGGAAAGGTTTCAGGACAGTTTCTGTGCAGCTCCTGGTACCACCCACTCCCCTTTAGACCAATGGTGCTGGATGTATATTTGCATAGTATGACACAGTACTGTCTTTGACTTAAGATTTTTTTAATCCACCATGATTGTGATGAAGAGGGCAAGAGAACAAAAACCACATAAATGGTTTTAGTCTCCTTGCCAGTGAGTAGTTCAGATGGAGTATCCTCTATGGCTCAAAGAAAATGATATGGAAAATGATTTGCTTCGCTTTGATTCACAGCCAAGACCCTCTAGGAAATGCATCCAGACCATACAGTATGTACCTCTGTAATTGATACACTTTGAAAGAATGTGGTGCAAAGCACAACAAGATTTTTTGGGGGATACATACACATAAGAATAACAGCACTTAGACCAATTAATATATATCAAACCAAAAGCAGTAGCTGTCAAATGTGGCAAAGACTAATATCAGTGCCATACCATCCTCAATTGTGGTGGGTTTCTAAAAATTAAGCTTAATGAAAATCTGAATATTAAATGAGCAGAATGATTTCATTGGTTTTCAATCCAAGTTGTGGTCTAAAGACAAAAGGTACTGTTTCTGGCCACTGTATCTTGTTTATAGCTATTTATGCAAGGATGCAACAATGTGTTGTAATAAAGTGGACTGTTGCAGTAAACTGGCTTTTGGGTTATTTAGTTCTTTCAAATTATATTTATTAGTTGAGAATGAGCAGTTTTATTGGTTTTAAGTGCAAAAATCTAATGTATTAGCTTGACTACTTTAAGTTGAACTGACTTGAAAAAATTATATTAACCAAACTTGAAAAAAGTTTGAAAAAATTAAGTAATATTTTAAGTTGATCCAATGTTTCCTTTTTAGCCTGTAGGTTCTAATAGTAATATGTTTTTTAGTACTCTAAACAAGGCAACTTGAAATATTACAGTTGAATCTTGCTATTTAAAAAAGTTAATGAAAACAGTAACTCTTAAAATGTCACCTAAACAAGGCAGGTTTATTTAAATTTAACTTGACTCCTCAAACAAAGTTGAATAAACCTCTGAACCTATGTTAATAGAACTTGCAAAACAGTGTTGACAATTTAACAATCTAAGTTTATTGAAACTTTGTACCTAGGTTAATCTAACTTGTATTAGTGTTGCCTTAACTCTTAAGTCAAAGTTAGCTGAACCTCTGTCTATAGGTAATTTGTTGAACTTTTGTAACTGAGTTGACTTAACTCAAAAATGTTATCGCAGCATTTTGCCTTGAATTTTTGAGTTGGCTGAACAGTTTTTTTTTTACAGTGTATAATAGGAATCCGAGGTAGCGGATTTCGCCAGTGTCAGTTTTGCTTCTTCACAGGAAAAAAAATAAAAGTATGGTTGGTATGTAACAGCTATAGAATTCTAGAAAAAAGTTATTAGGCCTATATTAAGACAGGTTTTCATATTTATTTCTGCACATCTTCATGAGTTGATACGGTTTGAGAACTGCAAAAACTCTTAAGCGGAAACATAAACATGCTTCAAAAAAATATTGTTCAACTGGACTTTTCACAGAAACATAAATTGAACCAGTTATGGAATTTAGTAAACTTTGGACGCTGTTGAAATATACAGTACATACATTTGTTGGACAAATGAACCTTTTCAAACGCTGCAACGTTTACTTACAGACCGTTGTGAAAGTGAAAGTAGGAGTAGATTTTGTAAAAACAGGATGTTTTTCACTGCGTAGGTTATAAATATTTTAAAGTAGCAGTTGAAATATTTTGTATAGTCATAGGCATGGTGTTTTTCACTCAGTTTATAAATATTTCATATTGCAGCAATTCTCATTTCAGGGTTATTGTATACGTAAGCTGACATAAGATGCTTGGCTATAATTTAAACTTAAAGGAAGTTACAAATTATCTTATAAGTTGCTTCAAAGTAAATCATTCTTCAAATGGATCCTTGTATACAGACAATGCTTCGTATCCGCGGGTTCCGTAGGCTATACAGTATACTTGCATGCAGATTCAAGTAGGCGTGGACCTCGTCTGTACTGAACATGTAGGCCTACAGACTGTTTTTTCGTGTCATTATTTCCTAAACAATGCATTAGGCCTATAACCGCTATTTACATTGTGTCTTAAAATTAATGTAGAGTTTATTTAAAGTATACAGAAGGATGTGTGCAGGTTACATACAAATACTACGCCATTTTAAATAAGGAAAAAATACAAGTAGGCTTATTTAACGTTTACTAATTAGGCTATTAGAATAAGTTTTATTATCCATATTGGTTATGAAATCTTGCTATACGCATCATTTGAGTTCTCTCACGGTTCGAGAATAACGGTAACTGACATTTCCAGCCAAAGACTTCTCAAAAAAAAAAATATATATCGTGTAGCTGTAGTTATACCAAAGCCAATAAATGGACGATTTACGGCGTTTCATACATTTTGTACGTCATTGAAACATTCATACTTATTTGAGAAACTCACCTTTTCCAAACAGACTTCGACCACCACAGTTTTTACAGACAGTTCTGAAAATGAAAGTATATAAGGCGATCAAAAGCATTTTATATAGTCACCCAAGGAACGTTGGCCACACCATGGTTCATGAATATTTAATATTGTTGCGATTTTCATTTCAGTGTTAGCATACAGCCGGGGACGTAGCCAGAAATTCCAGTTAGATTCATAATCATACGTGTTCAGTGGCTGAACACGTATGATTATGAACACGTTCTGCAACCCCTGAATCTGTCAGGGTATTCATGCCTCTACTGCGACCCTACGTACAAGTGCTGACATACAACGCTTTACTATAATTTAAACATCAAGGCATTTTCCACTTCTAAGTCATTTGGCAGCAAAACGTTTGCGCAAATGGATTTTTGTTGTTTGTTTATATTTGGTAGCCTATATTACATAAACTTGTTTGGTTAATTATATAGGAATCCGGGGTAACGGATTTCGCCAACGTCAGTTTTGCTTCTTCACAGGAAAAAACATAAGTATGGTTGGTATGTAATAGTTATAGAATTATAGGGGAAAAAAATTATAAGGCCTATATTAATACGGGTTTTGATATTTTTTTCTACACATCTGCACGAGTTCATATGGTTTGAGAACCTCAAAAACTCTTAAGCGGAAACATAAACATGCTTCAAAAAATATCGTTCAACTGAACTTTTCACAGAAACATAAATTGAACCAGTTATGGAATTTAGTAAACTTTGGACGCTGTTGAAATATACATACATTTGCTGGACAAATGAACCTTTTCAAAAACATTCGACCGCTGCAACGTTTACAGAAAGTTGTGAAAGTGAAAGTAGGAGTAGATTTTGTATAAACAGGATGTTTTTCACTGCGTATAGGTTATAAACATTTTAAAGTGCAGTTGAAACATTTTGTATAGTCATAGGCATGGTGTTTTTCACTCAGTTCATAAATATTTCATATTTCAGCAATTCCCATTTCAGGTTTATAACCAAAACAAGGGTCCGCATCAATATAAATGCGCGCGCACGCACACATACGCCCGTAGTAGTGGTGCGCAAGTCGGCTCTGACGCCATCCGAATCCGCAGGCATGTATAAAACATGCACTCGCCACGAACCCGTACTAATTCTTTTCTCCGATTTAGACACCCACACCGAATCACACATTGCCAGTATTTCTCAGTGGGATACATGTAAGCGCCAATATTATCTTATTTTATCTTTTTAAAAAAAAAAGGTTAATATTGGCTGAGGATCGTTGGTACCAAGCTCCCATGATCTGAACAATGTTTATGCTAGCCGACTATGTAGGAAGGCTAGCAACATCATCAAGAGCCCCACCCGTCCGGGTTACAAACTCTTTGCTTTTCTTCTATCGGGCAGAAGATTCAGAACCATCAAGTTACGAACGCTCAGACTGAGGAATAGCTTTTTCCCCGAGAACAGTGGTCTCCGTTACACCCCTTCCCACTACAGAAGACTGAGCTTTAAGTCATTTCCACACCTCTGTATTACTGCTGATATGCACTTGGTCACTTTTAAATCACCTTAACTTGTAAATACCTATAATCTGTAAATGTATTTTTATATTGTATTTTATTAAAATTTCTTAGGTTTATTTATATTTATACCATGTCTATGAGACTGTATTCTATATTAATGTGGTACATTAATGTATACCTCTTTGCTGCTGAGCCATGAGCTACCAAACAAATTTCATTGTATTTCTGATACAATTACAATAAAGTCTCTTATCTGTTAGTATATTACACTGAATTAACAAATAAACATTTAAAGTAAAAAATTGATTTCATAGAGCCTAAACTATCTTGCCTAGTGACTGGCTAGCACGCAAGAACCATTTCTGTGGTTTTTGTTCTCTTGCTCTATTCATCACAATCGTGGTGGATTAAAAAAAAAAAAAAAAACTTAAATCAGGAACTGTGTTGTGTTATTCTATACAAATATACATCCAGAGCCTTTACATCTCATTTGCCATCTGCTACTGGAACCACTTAATGAAGTATCACACATTTTTATAAGGAAGTAAAATTAGTAAATTGTTAATTTACATTTAGTCGACAGACGCTTTTATCCAAAGTGATGCACAGTTGAGAATGCAGGTCAGTCAATCCCTGGAGCAATTGGGGTTAATTAAGGGCCTCGCTTAGGAGCTCAATAGTGAAATCAGTCTGCCAACCACAGGATCTGATCCAATGACCTTTAGATCATGGGCATTATAGTCGGTTATTGTACTCATGCACATTAAAAAATATATATACCTAAAAAACTAGTAAACAAAAAAAACAAACAAAAAAAGCTTTATATTTGATAAAAAGAGGCTTCTTGCCTATGGGTTCTTTAAGGAGCTCTGGTTTCTCCTCCTTCACTTATCGCTACTCATTACATACTGCTGCTGCCTCCCATTTTCCAAACACTAACTTCTAGACCTGACAATGAACGCATTGCATTTTCCTTATCCGTTCGTGTTAAATTTAAATTTATTTTACCAGATGCTTTAATCCAAAGACACAATACAGAAACTGAGGTTAAGGGCATTTCTCAAGTGAAAACACTCAATCACAGGATTTGAACCGGTTACCTGCCAGAGGTTGCTGAGCCTCACTGGCCCCATCATCTACTGACATCAACCATTAAAACAATATAACTTACAAATTTTCAATATGCTTTATCCTACAGGTTGCTTTGAAGTAAAACGTTCATTACATGATTTGGTATAGTGCTTGAAGTGGTAAAAAACACGTGTCGCTAGCAAAGATTGTTAACGATTAGAGAGAGTTCTACACTACAAAACAGGGCTGTCAGGAATCCGTGCGGCTCAGGCACGAGAACGAGGCATAGTGCAGGCACAGAAAGGGCGGACGACCTACTTGCGGCTCCAGGAACAGAAGGGGTCTATTAAATAAGACAGAAAAACTACAAACACAAAACCAAAAGGACCACGGGGGGTCAAAACTAAAGGGAATAAACTAAGATTAAATCACAAAAACCAAATACACATCAAACACTGAAAATAGCAGAACCATCAAAGAACAACACACATAGACAATCATAGACAATGAACCACCGGGGAACTGAACAGAAGCAGGAACTAAAATACTAAGGGGTAACGAGACTAACACAGGACAGGTGAGACTAATTAAGAAAGACCAGGGAAACAGGGCACAGGTGAAACTAATAAAGTCAAAGGAACTAAAAAAAACAGGGAAACTAAGAACTAACCAAGGACACAGAGAAACAGAAACCAACACTAGGGAATTAAACAGGTAAAGACACAAGCAGGGGCACAAGGAACAAAACCAAAAACCATATACAAAATCACCAAATACAATAACTAGACAAACTCAACTGAAACACTAGGGAGCAAAATACAAAAATAGAGGAGGCAGGATTTGAACACAGGACAGAAGGGTACACAGACAACCACATGCTCAACACATTGAGCCACATGATTAGACAGGTAACCAGGGAGAACAAAGACTAACATGAAGGACGGGATGACCAGCGACACCTGCTGGTCAAACGGGGAAGGGACACGGAAGGACCACAGCAGGGGCTGACCCTGACAAGGGCTGAGTTTCCCAAAAGCAATTCATTGTTGGAATTATTTGCTTCTGAGACATGAGTTAATTGTTTTTGTGTAAGTACAGGCTTTTGCAGCTAAACCATAGTGTCCTGCTTATCACGACATGAACAAAAAAATCCAGGCAACCAGGTTTATTGTGGGAAATACAGAGAGTCGTCAGTAGCCAAGTCCGGGTCGTAGCCAAAATCCAGAGATCAACCTGGAGACATGGACGGCACACACACACTGAAAAAAGAGACCAACTTAAAAAAATTGCTTTGAAAAAAGAGAATTGTTGGACCAACTTAAAAAAAATGCTTCAATTGGTAACACACAAATGAATTAAGTTTTTTCAAATCAAGTTAACAAGTTTAATTAACCCATTTGCTTTAAGTTAGGTGTACTGAATAATCTGATTACATTCAAATCAATAGTTTTTATTAATGCAACTGAAATTTTAGACAAGTCAACTTAAAGTTTGCAATTCTTACAACACAGTTATTTGCTTTATAGAAAAGTAAAATATTGCACCGTAACAACCTATAGTATGATTTCAAGAAGTCTTTTTTTGTATATACTTGCATTTGCTACATTAAATATATTTAAAATACCAATGAAATGCATTTACTAAAAATAATTAATACAATCCTTTGTTTTCAGATTTTATTATGTACAACCATATAAATAACTTCTTTGTCCATTTCTCTAAATGAAACATGCACTAAATGGATATTTAGAATAGATATAACAAGAAATTATCATAACTATTTTGATTTAACAAGTTGTCAAAATTCCACTGAGCAACAGCTACAGAGCTACAGAAACAGACTTCTTGAAATCATACTATAGATTGTTACGGTGTAGTATTTTACTTTTCTATAAAGCAAATAACTGTGTTGTAAGAACTGCAAACTTTAAGTTGACTTGTCTAAAATTTCAGTTGCATTAATAAAAACTATTGATTTGAATGTGATCAGATTATTCAGTACACCTAACTTAAAGCAAATGGGTTAATTAAACTTGTTAACTTGATTTGAAAAAACTTCAGACTGATTTGTCCCCACTAACAGCTCATCAGTATGAGGCCACAGCACAATGCATAACATGCTGTCTCCTTTCTATGTAGCAACTATGGAACTCAGAGTATCGGGATCAAAGACACTCCCACTTATTCATATGCTGCAATTCACATTAAATGAAACAATGTGTCAGACCACCAATGACATGGCCAGCCAACCTGGAGGAAATCTTTACAGTTCTTAGTAGATAAACTGTCTGTAGCACAAATAATGAGTGTTTTGTATCTGGCAATACTGTTAGACCTGAGAAATAACTGCACTCACACCCACTGAGTGGCAGTATTAACACGCATCTCGAATGCCGCAAAACAAAACAACTAAAATGCAGCTAGGGCTCTCAAGTCTCACGCATTGGCTGTTAGACACATGCATTTCAACCAGTTCACATGCTCACAATCCACACTTTGTTTCTCACAGTGAGAAATAAGGAATAACCCCCACCAAGGTGTCCCTTTATAGAATTAATGGAAGAGGGGCAGGCAGATGGAGTGGAGTTTTCAGCCGAGTTCATAGCCGTTATCAGTTAAACAGAGTTAATAGCTCATTTACCAACCAATCAGAATATAGCATTTGTTGTTTCTGGGTAAATTCCAAAATAACTTGTATGTGATCCCGCTGCAAGCACATTATTACATGGATGCGCACACACACACGGAGTGCAGACAATGTGGAAGAGGAAGATCCGATGTGGTGGGCAGAGCTCTGAAGTGTCACCCATTGACCTTGAGACACACATTTCAGCCCTAATGTAATCTCACTCCAAACTTTTGATGATACTTGAGCGCCCTATAAAATGGGAAGGAGCTGTTGTGCAGTTGATTGCACAAATTGGTTTAACAAGAAACAGGAGCTATCTTTTTACAGACTGCTGAAAACTAAGTATCGGATGTGGCTTGGTCTCAGCACTGCACAAGCGACCCCTAAATGCTCACTTGATTGCTGCACATGCTGTGAACAGCCAGATGCTTGACATATCAGGCACCATAACTGCCACCTTTCCTCTAGGTAATGAATCCTAGCAGCATGTTTTCTTCGTACTGAGGGGGTCTGCAGAAGCAGCAGTGCTGGGTCTGGACTTTGTTGTCCTTAACCATGGTCTCTTGAATGTTGCCTGTGGCAGACTGCAGTAGTTGTATACTAGCATTCTACTTTTGAGTAACAAAGACTTGATTCCTGAGTATTGCAGCGTTTCTATTGCAACTGCCAAGACACTGCACCCCCTCAGCAAAACACTGGTGCCTGTAAGTGTCTCCCCAGCTGGGCCTGTTGATTAGCTCCCTGGTATTGTAGGCTACTTAGTGGCCATCCTCCAGGACTTGGCATCTCCTCTGCACACCATACAGCAATCAATATAAAGCTGAATGACAATCTTCAAAACCTGATCCTGTACCAGGGGGAGCGGGCAGACTGGCACCTTCTGGCGATGGGCAGTGAGATGGACATACACACAGTCCACTTCCATGGAGTGACCTTTATCTACAAGGTCCATCCAATCAGATGTAACATGAATCCACATTTAACACAGAACCTGACACATGATTTTGTTTCTCTATTTTTTGTTTTGTATACCCATGGCAGAGGGGCCAGAGTCAGCCGAGGGCATTATGATAAAGACCTAGGCAAGATGTCCAGAAGTATTGTGAGAGACCAGGGGCCTCATGTATAAACGGTGCGTACGCACGAAAATGTTGCGTACGGCCGTTTCCACGCTCACATCGAGATGTATAAAAATACTGATTTTCTGGCCCATGATGATGACTGGCTTCTAAGTCGATTAAGATTTCCAAGAGCAATCCTTTTGGAGCTGTGTGCTAAACTGGGGCCAGCATTACAAAAGCAGACGATGAGGAATTGCGCTATAGGCTACCTGTTCCTTTACAAGTTATGTCCACTTGCGGGTACTTAGCGACAGGTGCTTTTCAGCGAGAACTTACGGACCGATCGGGTATTTCTCAGTCAACACTGAGTCGTGCCATGCCGGCTGTATGGGACGACATAATTCGCTTGTCACCCAGATATATAAAATTTCCTGTGGTTGAACAGGCAAATATTAAACATTGCTATAAAGTCACCTTCAGAGAACGAATTTGCTTATGCTTATGTAAATAGAAAGCACTTTCACTCTATTAATGTACTCTATTAATGCATTGGGGGCACCTCTTGTACTGTTGTCTGTAAAAATAAACAAACAGAATAAACGAAACTAACACCGCATCTGCGCCCAACGTGTTATTCATAAACATGCAAGTAATTCAAACAAGTATGGTACGAGAAAAACTCACCCACGATGACATCGGCGTCCCCCTGCTCCGATAAAAGTGTGTCCCCAATCATCACAGCAACTGGTTGCTCAAAAGGTGTGAGACCGGGAATTCCGCTACCTCCGCCTGTGCTGTTAAGACTCTTGCGGTGAGTGGCTGCTTGTTTTTTCACATCAATTTTAATGTCCGACCACTTCTTTTTAATTTCGGCCACCGTGCGAATTTCGGAACCAACACTATTAACTGACTCCGCCACGCTGTGCCACTCTGTCAATTTTTGTTTATTGCTGATGCTACTTATACCACCAAATAATATCACTTTTCTTTTCTCAATTTCTGTTAACATGACCTCCACTTTGCATTCGCTGAAATACTTCTTTTTCCCTCGTGGTTTATGCATTGTTGTTTAAGAAAAACATAGAACAAAGCAGGCATTTATACAGATTTACATATGCAAATATACATAATTATGGGCGGGCTCGTTCACATACGTAAAATTTCACGCTCATTCGGATTTATAAAATGTGCGTAGATCTGTGCTTACGCATAGTTTTATGCATCTGGATTTTTTCTTACTTACGCACATTCCTAGTTTTGTCCGTACGCCATTTTTAGTATGAATTCTACGCACGTTGTTATGCATGAGGCCCCAGGTGTGTTTATTATAATGAGCAGTGGCAGTCTTTGGAAGTTTTAACTGGCCACATATTACAGCCAATTATATTCTTGAGAATTCAACATGGAGAAGCTGCAGAGCTGAATAATGCACATATCATACAACCAGGGATAAAATAAGATACAGATAGAGAAACTCTAAGGCTAGATCACGTAGCAATAACTGGACTACATTCTTATACTACATGGTTATATGGTATTTTGCAGGTTACATCTTTATAGTTTTGTCCTAAGGATTACATTCTCCAAGTGCTAAATAATATTTCATACATTTCCCCCCTTTGGGAGTCTCAAGAGTCCCACACACAATCCTGTCCATCCAGCCTAGGAAGGAGGGAAAAACCCCTAAGCTTTAGGGAAATTCCAGTCCCAACCCACCAAAGGCACAGCCCCCCCTCGGGGTCCATGACTGGCATGGCTCACAAACTATCATTCACAGTGCCAGGAAGCTGTGGTGTAGTGGCCTCTGCAGTAAATAATGGAGAGGATTTCCATGCAAGCTATAACATAAGCAAATATATTTCACAGAAGGATAACTGAGGAGTTAACTGAAAAGGCTGTACTGTAACATTCACAACATACACATTTTCATAAACCAGCCACAGAGGACAAAACATGTTTAAATTAGCGACATTGTATTGTCCTAAGGATTACATTCAGTTATCCTACCGTGTTATTACGGTGTTATAACAGTGTTATATATTTAGTTAGTGCTAAATAATATGCCATACAGTTTGCAAAAAAAAAGTATTATTCACAGACACACACCTATAAATTGAGAAATGAGTGAAACAAAAAATTGTGGTGTAGTCTCTTTTTTTCCATGGCTGTATTTAAGTTTGTAGCTTCATGACATGACATGTTGTATAAGATAATTGTATTACCCCAATCAGTTAGTCTGTGTTCAAGGGCCTAAGAACATTTAAAATAGCAAGCTAAACACTTTGATAAGATCTTCTGAAGAATGCACATGTGACACACCCAAACTCCAGTGATGACGAATCTGAATGTGAGACTATTATACACTCACCTAAAGGATTATTAGGAACACCTGTTCAATTTCTCATTAATGCAGTTATCTAATCAACCAATCACATGGCAGTTGCTTCAATGCATTTAGGGGTGTGGTCCTGGTCAAGACAATCTCCTGAACTCCAAACTGAATGTCAGAATGGGAAAGAAAGGTGATTTAAGCAATTTTGAGCGTGGCATGGTTGTTGGTGCCAGACGGGCCGGTCTGAGTATTTCACAATCTGCTCAGTTACTGGGATTTTCACGCACAACCATTTCTAGGGTTTACAAAGAATGGTGTGCAAAGGGAAAAACATCCAGTATGCGGCAGTCCTGTGGGCGAAAATGCCTTGTTGATG